>NC_136464.1:180367515-180973096 GCF_902686455.1 Sciurus vulgaris | reverse complement strand
CCAGGAGTCTGGGTATCTGGTTTCTAAGGTTGACTTAACTTTTGCTTTCTTATCTGACTATGGGCATGTGGCTTAAGGTCTTTACCTCAGGGTCTCCTTCCCCATAATGCCTAGAAAATGTCTGAGAAATACTTTTGAAATGACAGTGCAAATTGCCACTTAGAATCACCTTGGAATCACGAAGGGAAAAAATGAGGTGAATGTTAGAAAAGCAAAATACAATCTTCTACTTAATCTTATATTTATTATAAAGTTTTTCTTTTGCTGTTTTAAAAGTCATGAGGTTTCTAGAAGACAAATGACATTTTCAAAGTCTTGAGGACACTTATAAAAAATGTTCTTTTTCCATTGTTATTTCTCACCAAATTTCTAACTCTGGCTTTTCTCCAACTTCCTGGCCTCCCCACCTCCCAGTTCCAAGTTGAAAGGACTAAATTGCAATCTTAACTTCACTGATACTAGAAAAGTTTTTGCAGCTCATTTGTTTCATGTAATTTTTATAAATTTATGCTTGTCAGATTTTGTTTCTTCACATTAGTGTATGGAATTACTGATAGTTTCAAATCCATAATCTTCAACTTGATTCTTGTAACTTAAATAATTGATTATGAATTTATAGCATTTTCTAATTTATTTTTAAATTCTCACTGGAGGAACATTGTCATTTGTTGATGATTTTATTGCCTTTGTCTTGAAACAACCCTGATGCTGCTGGAAAGGATCTGTCACTAAGACAGTCACCTACTCTCAAAATACACATATGTGTGCCTACTAGTTTCCAGTGATATGCAGTGTTCTGGGCATAATCATTTGAAAGATGTTCAGCAAGCTAAAATAAATTCTTTCTTCCTATATAATGGTGTGGCCCTGGTTTCATTTTTAAGGACTGCTGTGAAATATGTAGGCCCATTGACAATTTTCTCTGCAAATCAAAGATTCAATATAAATGAGCAATTTCAAAACTTATAAAGGTTGCCATGTAAATCTTTCAGATCAAATATACTGGTTATCACAGAAATAGTCCATACAGGTAAATGAAAAATAAATACTGTTAAATCAGACTACACAGAATTATGAAATCTAACTTGACCTCTCTGGCCAAGTAAATCTGTAATAGGAAGAGTTTACAGGATGTGCCTACAATGTACTCTCTCCGAACTCCTTATTCCAGAGGAAATTTGGTAAGAAAGTAGAACTCGTCTTCACATTAAGGAATATGAGGGTTCATTTAAGTAACTTTCCTGTAGTACAAAGATTAGGCAGCTCTGATTAGAACTGGGTTGAAAATAAGGAGAAATAACCTCTTACAGAACTTGTCTAAATTTAACTTTGCTTCGAACCAATAAACTAGAGCCTTTACTACTTTGCAGACAAATTATAGCTCATCAGTAAGAGGAAAAATCACTGTGGAATTACTCCATAATAGTTCTGTTGCTGTGCCTGTAAATACCGTTCCACTGAGTGACTCTGCCTTTTACTAACTGCTCAGCTCTGCTTTTCTGTAACACACTAAAGGACCCTCAAAACCCTATAGATGACAAATTAGACCACCCTCAGATAAAACATGCAGAGTCGGCACAAAACACTCTTGGTACAAAAGTTGATCGTTGAGTTTCCAAAGTATTTACAAAAATCATTTTTATAATTGATTTAACTCAATCTTTTAATACAAGCTAAAAAGATGAAATAATTTGAATTTCACTTGTGATCTATTACTATGCATAAATAGGAAATACAGACAAAAAAAACTCATTAGTTTGATAAATAAATAAACAGTTGTCTAAAGGGACAAGATGAAGATAGATTCAGATATTGTAGCTAGATAGAGTGTAAGGATTAGATGGTTAAAAATCAGAAGATCATCTGGGAAATGACTTTAGTTTTGTCAATCTGACAGGTATACATCCATGTACGTCAGAGGGGCAGACTGAAATGAGACTTTTCTTTTCTCTTGCCACTGTTGCCTGTGAAGAAGTTTATGTTCTAAGTAGACTTGTTTTCGATAATATTGTTGCTTTCAAAGTGTCATCCAGCATCCAAATCTCCCTTGATGTTTGATAAAGATGAGTATATTGTGACTGATCTAGATATGTGGGTATTATGAGACCTGGTGATCTGCAGAGGTAACTCACTTTCTAGAAATTTTCCTAAGAAATGAGTTCCAAGAGCGACTACTAGAATTTCATGAGAAAATATGAAGAAGCCAGTGGATCATTTTTAAGAAAGATTTTAAGATAGAAGCTATGTTATAGAGGAATAATTTTTGAGCTAGAAGGAAATTAAAATGAGAGTTTAGTCTAATTTTATAAAGTCAGAAGAAATTGTAGTAAGGCCCAAGATTGGTGTTGAGTTTCCTCATGATTAAAGGTTTAATATCAAGTAGATACTTTCTGTGCATAGGGTTGATGTGAACAATGACAGATTCAAGGTCATAATCACCTCTAAATGCCCCTGTAGCATGTAACTACCTTTGTCCTTTTCCTCTTTCTTCCCTTCTTTATTCCTTCCTTCTATCTTCCTATCTCTTTTGCTGCAACCAAACTGACTTAAACTGAAATTTCAGATTCCTAAAAACTGGAAATTTCAGATCCTTAAAAACTGGAAAGAACAATCATTTTATATGGGGATAGTCTACTTAATATATAACAAAGATAATTGCTTTATGTTAGAAATTGGTAATTATCAAGGGTCTATTTTTCATGTCTACAGTTTGTTCTGATTATACACATAATATGAATATAATTGCATTTTCCCCCCAATTTAAATGAGCAAGAAGATCAATGCAGTAAAGAAAGATGTCAAATCTGCAGACAAGAAAATGGATCAAATTATGGCTAGGCAGATTAAACAAGTAAAAATTCAGCACTTGGAATTTATTTTAAAAGCAAATAATAAGAAATTATCCCAAAAAGAAAAAACAGTCCTGAAAATGGGGTAAAGAAGATATGGAGGAATTTTCTTTCCATTGAGCAGAAACTGTGAAGACACTATTGTCAGAAGATTTAATGTTGCTTGTGAATGTTAGAAATATGATGAAATTAAATAAACCCATTGTGGAAAAACTCTTTAATTTGTTCTCCCACACATCACAAAATTCATCTTGATGCTGCTTTTTGACAAAAAAAAAAAAAAAAAAAGAGGAATGTTACCAGGAAGAACATTTGAATCTACTATAATTACTTTTGAGCGAGAAAACCATAATAGCAAAGTATTTCTAACCTTGAATATGTAACGCCCATAAGGATGGTGAATGCAGAGAAAACATCAGATTTTATGGCCTTTCATAAGCTCATTATCTCATAAAATAAAGATTCCCTCCATCTCCCTGTCAGGAATGTTTAAAATCTTCTCTATGGGACGCCACCCGTGGCCCCGACTTGTGAGTGTGACTTTGTGAGGAGAGAACTCGGAGAGGACTGGGTGGTACGTTCCTCCTGTACATTCCCTGTCCTATTAGAAAGTAAGGCCCTGATACACTGTGACCAGGAAGAATCAGCTGAATGCAGGGAGGTTTTGGAGTTGAAGGGGAGGAAATGCAGACAGGGAACAGCCGTGTCGCCCTGGGTTTAAGAGCAGATGAATGACGGTAAGGAAACATGAAGACGCTCTGCCCTGCAGCTATTTTGGATTCGGCATTCTGTCTAGCACCCACATCATTGAACCACATGGCAGAGAACTCAAGTGTCTCGGTGGCTGGTGCATCTCTTCTACCTGTAGGAGTGGTCGCCTTACTCCTACTTACACATGTGCTGAAGCATATTGACATTTGATGCCTTTGCTAAATTTTGCCCTTGTTTCAAAAGTGAGCCTTCATCTGATGAAAATGAGCATTTGGAAAAAATTCTTCTGCTCTTCCAACATTCCTTATCCATGTATTTGTACCGCTATCAAAATGAGCACGAGAACAGATTTGCAGCAAGATCCCTCTCCTTTTGATGCCTGGCTCCTCTGTGTTTACCCACAATTATTTTCATAATATTTCATTGCAATGCCACAAAATAGGAACACTTCTCAGAAGGGAATAGTCTTCCAAGGCATGGCCATGATGAGAAGACAATGAGCTTGTTTTCATTCCAACATCCTTAGCTTTGTGAAAGGCTAAGTGGAAGAAATTAACGTGCTGCATGCTTTACAATCCAAATCGTTCCTAATTATTTTGCTTCTCAAATTATTCTGTGAGGCAGTGATTGGACTTTTTAAAGAGATTTTGTATCAGTTACCCTCAGCTCACATTTAAAATTTTTCATTGTTGTTAAAGATAATCTATTAATTGAAATATAATTAGTTCAGTAAATAATAGCAAGTACTTAGCATATTCAAGTAATCATTCATTTGGCTCAGAAATTGAAAGCAAGGTCAGGGGAATATTTAAATATCTAAACTCAGCATCTTTCAAGCAAAATAAAATTCAAGCTAGACAACATTATGAAGATCCACATACTTACTTTACAAGGCAAAGGGACTTGGCGGATGTGAGTGATGTGAGGACCTGGGGAGGGGAGAGGACCCTGGACTGTGCTTGGCTCAGCTACTCACAGGAGTCCTTAAGAAGCAGGGGATGTTTTCCAGCTGGGACCTGAGGAAGAGGAGGTGAAGGAGGACTGATTAGAGGACCTCCCTGCGGCTGCACTGTGGGAGGCAGGAGTCACAAGCCAAGGTGCACAGGAGTTTTAGAAGCTGGGAAATATAAGTGAGCACTTCTTCTCTGGGAGCCCCATGTGAATGCAGCCTCTGAGGCTGGATTTGCCAGGTGGGATGCACGTGCGCCACTGTTGAGCACCTGTTGCCCAGGACTATGGGATATTTCCTGTGTGTTGTGAAATCCCCACGTGGGTAGCAGTGACGGGAAAGGTTTGTGAGCCCATGTCTTGGCAGGCATGATTTCAAGTTATGGAAATTGAGAATTTCTGTAAACTATACATTTCAGAATTTCATAGTTTAAAAATACATGAGCAATAGACATAAAAATTGTCTTATTTCTCCCTCTCTGCCTCCCCCCCATCCTCCTCCTCTCCTCCTTTTAAAATCATAACACCTTTGTCATTTAACCGAATTCAACATTGACCGATTGTTAAATGAGGAGCTATAAATTCTGGATTGGGTTTGTGCATAGGTGCTATATTTTCCATATTTTGAATTGAAGGAAAAATCTGTGCCTTAAATTCTTACTTTACAAAGAGATTCAGGAAAATAATTTAATTTTGGTTTCACATAGATATTCCCTTATAGACTTCGAAAATTCTTCAATATGCTTTACAAGGCTGCAGTTTTGGACTCTAAGTGTGAATGTTGTTAACAGTCCCCCCAAACTAAAAGTTACATTTTAATTGAAAAAATGAAATTCTATATCTCAGAAATCAATTGAAGTTTTTCTTCTTTGGAAACTATGTCAAAAGTAGTACATGGAGAGACCACAATTAAGTCTCTTTTAAAAGAATTTAAATTAATATAAAGACTAAAAAGTAACAGCAATGAAAGTCAAAGAGCTTTGAGATTTTTCTCAGAAGATCATGGATTTATAAACCTATGGAGTAGACTTTATCTGAATTACACCTGAATATAAAAATTAAAGGACCTACTGGTAGCATTCAGACTCCTTTTTGCCCTGTGCCATGGAATAAAAAAACAACATCGGTGAAGCAAGTAATAAATATCAGGGTTGTCACTTGTAATATTTTTAATCTTGTCAACCATCCAGCTACATTGTATTGAATTCTCCTATTTTTCCAGTTGATGAAATTGGGGTTCACACTTTGTTATAACTGCTGCAGCCATATCCAGAGAATGACTGACAGGAGAATTCATTCCAGGGTTAACTGGCTTCCAAACCTTTGTTTTATAAAATCAGCAGACTAGTGCCTCTCTCTTTAAACCACAAAATAAGCACAGAGATGACCCCATGACTACAAAGTATCAGAAAAATCCCTGTGAACCAGCAATGGGGACAGGCAGATGGAGCTGGGGTCAGGTGGCGTAACGATGAGAACCCTGTCCTTGTACTGCTGTGGACAAAGATGCTCCTGAACTCTTTGATCCTCCCTCCAGGCAAAGTCAAGGACCAGATACTGACTCTTCCCCTTGAACATGGTGGTGCTTGGACAGGTTCAGCTTTGACTTTACAGTGTGACAGAAACGAGATTGTGCCAGACAACTCGCCCAGGCTTCGGACTGTCAGCGTCTACTCCCACCTGTTGGGGGATCCCTGTGGGCACCCTGAGTATTTGACTGCACTCAGTCTGCCTTGCTCTGAGGAATCCCGAGCTAATGCAAGGAGGAGTCCAGAGAGAAGCTCAGCAGCCATCAGCTCTTCTAGCCTTCCCCGTTCCCCAGCTAGAAAAGAGGCATCATGAACAGAGATAAGCCCCCCAGTCTGTGTCCTTCCTGAGTCTCTGACCCACACAGTCATGATAGGAAAGAGCAAATCTGTACTTTAAGCCTCTAAGATGGGGTACAAATTTTTAGGCATCACAAGACAGACTACTTCACCTGTGATGGTTTGTGAACTTGCTCTATTACTTATCCATGGAGTGGCTACAAACATGATTTACTCCACTCTATGATTTTCCCGTTAATTTTAAGAAATGGAAATATCGTCCATGGAAAACCGACTCAAGATCAGTGTCATTGAGTAGTCCCTTTGTAAAGGGAAAATATTAATGATTTGTTGTCATCGTCATGTAGGCATGTTTGACTGTTTTGTTGAGCCCTTCCATTTAGACATTCAAGATTGTAATAATCTATTATTTAAAAAAATTACCATTCCTATGAATACTAGTTTCTAGGATATCAATATATGTGAAGTAAGGAAAATTCAGGACTGACTGAGCAGAATTTTTAGGAAAAATTGGGGAGCAGAGGTGTCTGCATTGTTCAAAACCTGGAGCTCATGGCTCCAAAGACAACTTTGCAGTTGTAGCCATATCAGGGTGAACACCTGCTGCAAACTGATAGCTACTGTCTCAGGGGCCTGCTGGGTTCATAACGGCAGCTCCCTCAGGCCAGAAATGAGACCAGTGACTCTCCTTGCAGGCCCTCTGCCAGATACTCACACGACTGGGCGGGTGTGATACACTCCTTTTCTGGATGTGGAGGGAAGTGCAGCCCAGCCCTCAGGACACCACAGTGGAGCACACGCGCCAGCCCTGTGAAGATGGCACAAGAGAGCTAGAGATAAGGGCTGGGGAGATAGCTCAGCCAGTAGAGTGCTTGCCTTGCAAGCACAAGGCCCTGGGTTCAATCCCCAGCACCAAAAAAAAAAAAAAAAAGAGCTAGAGGCAGACCCTGAGCCCAGCACACATGGTAGACACACCAAACTGGAGAGAGCTGACTGGGGAAAACTCCAGTGGACATGCTCCATGGGGGACAAGGTTTTGCCCTAAGCTTATCAATAGTTAGAGCTATTTAATGGTGTTTTTATAAGCTATAAGTGCCCTCCCCATTGTAGGGTCCATGGATCGTCTTGGTTATGATAACCTCATAAGATAATTTTGACTATGCAAAGAGAAAAATAACTCTAGAACTACTCTGACCAATATGGTAGCCCCTGGTGCTATGTGCCAATTTAAATTATCTAAAATTAAAATTCAGGTCTTTGGTGGTTCTGCCAGATTTCAGTACTCAGTTGCTACAGATGCTTTGCTACTGTATTGAACAGCAGGGAGAGGACCATTTCTATGACTGTAGAATGTTTTATTTGATAGTCCTTCTCTGGAACCAATCCAGGTTCTCTGAATACCTATAAACTAAATCTCAGTCTGCCTCTCTAATTCCTGCTTAGTTAAAAGGCTTTCCAGTGTAAGACTTGACCTGGAGAACTGTAACAGAATACAGTACCTAGAGACTGCATTTGTTCCTTGCAACTACATATCAAGAACTTTGAGAGCTTTCCAGTAGCAATCTCTCATTTATCCACTGTGTCCAAACTCAAGGTAAGCTCATTTATCCATTCAAAAAGTATTTCCTGAGGCCCTATGGTTTACCAGGTATTATTATGGACACGAAGAACCTATGGTGGAAATAATGAACAAATCTTTGCTTTCATGGATGTTAAAAGTGTAGGTGCTTGATAAAGACAATAAAATGTCAAACACAATTTCTTACCATAGGAACATCTGTGAAGAATGTTTCCTTAAGGTGGTAGGGTAAAGAAGATGGATTTTTCAGTGGCTAGAAAAAGCTTAATTTGAAACAAACTAATCATACAAATAATCAAAAATATATTTGTTTCACAAATATTTATTTGGCATCTGCTATATTAGCCAGCTATTGTACTACGTGACCAGTACAGTATTTTATTAATACAAGTAAGAAACCAAAAAATGTGTTAGGAAATCAGAGATTTGTTTCCACTCTCAGCAGAATGATTCAAACCTCAAATGTGGACCAGATACTGGTATATTTAAAGATCCCTGGAAGAAATTGTTAGGTACCTCTAAAAAAAGTAACTGAGACATCCACATTCCCCACTGAATTCAATGCACTAATGAATGCTATGATCTAGGTTATACTGGCTTCAAAATGACCAACGGGGGAAAATAATGACCAATGGGTTGAAGAGGAAAGAAAGTAAACCACAACAGACAAATAAAGAAAAATACTGAGAAGGATTCTGGCCAAATTATATGGCTACATTGTGTGCGTGTATGAATATGTAACGATGAATCCCACCGTTATTAGAAAATGAAGGGAAAAACTTGGAAACTGTTAAATTACTTTGGAAAATAATTACAGAGGGCTACAATTAGGTAGTGTCTGTGAGAACAGGAAGAGAGCGAGATCTGAAATGGCAGCTGTAGGAAAGTCTATATTAATCCCAAAATCTTTAGTTTCACGTCCGAGAGAATGGCAATGCAATCTAAGGCTACAACCATATCAAAAATATTCAAAGGGAGTTGCGTTCATTTTAGGTAGTGTTTACAATTCAAGTAATTGCAATTACTTATTCTTTAATTGTGGATGCACACTTTTCTAAAGTTCTGAGACAAGCAAAATCATAAAGGAAAACATTATTTCACTCGAGGAAATAAGATGAAAACTATTCATCATGCCAATGTAACTTTAAACCCCCCACATTATTCATAAATATATACTGCAATTGGAATTTCTATATTAGATTCGCTCTCTTATTACAGTTAAAGTTGAAAAAAAAAACACAATGTTTTGTCTTATTTAGAATCATTTTTAGAACTTGCAACATGAAAAATGTTTTTCAGAAAAGCCATTCAACATCAAAGTCCAATAAAACAGTAAACTGGACTAAATGTATTCATATATTAGCTTGACCTAAGTCTGGGAATTGGGCCAGATTTCTCAAATTATGCTATCATTATTTACAGAAAAAAAAAAAAAGAAAGAAAATGTTAAAACATTATTAAATAAAGCACATATACACACACATTACAGGAAACAAAATAAATGTTAATGTTAACAAATGTTGAAGATGTGTATATATACACACTGTGCAAATATAATATGCTCCTGAGCCGTATTGGAAATAGTAGCTCTGCCAGGGGAAAATGTACACAATCTCCTTGGCTGTAGGCTACACATTTATTGTGTTATATAAATACACAAAACCGTCATTTCCACAGTTGCCTAAAACAAAATTGAAATCGTACATTTTGCATTTAAAGTTTTTCTTTCTGCTTCATTCCTTAGTGAAAGGCAGATAATGAAATTTGGGTGCTTGCACAAAGAAATGTAGTATAAATGGTACCTTATTCTGTGAAATACAAACTTTTTTATATATTTACATAAAAATTTGCGTGTGTTCAGAAAGTTGATATTTCATCTTCAAGACGGACCTCATTTTAAGTCGTATTTCACTTGCTACAGTGATTAGTTAAGGAAGACATTTTGGTTTTAGTTTTCTGTCTTTATTAAGGCAAATTATTTTCTGCTTAAAATAACTTTCTTAATCAGACTAGACATTTAGGTCACCTATCTAGACAAACATCTCACTTTTCTATCTGAAATATTTGATCTTTCTTTCCCTCCATTACGGGGTGTTGTGCATTTCTAAAATGCTCATCTTGGTGTGGGGTCCTGATTTCTCCAGCAATGTAGCAGCATGGTAACTGGGTTGGAAGGTTGATGAGCCCAGACAAGAAGGAGGTGCTGATGACAGAGAAGTGTAATTGGGAAACATTGCCTTGGGGAAGAAATAGTTTGAGGCTGGAGAGAGGTGCTACCCAGCCACTCTTTCTCCAGTGATATTTATTCTTGAAAGACGGCTTTAAGAATGTGCAACTGCAGAACAAACTCATTTGCTGCCAAAATATAGACTACAACATGCTCAAACTCGCTTTTTGCAAAGGTTCAAGAATGAAAAGTGCACATCTCTTCAAGAAATTCCCAAACTGTCATTGTGAATAGTAACCCAATATTGCATTTTAGAAACTGAGAGCATCTTAAATAAAAAGCAATTATTCCATGCAAAAAGCATATATAAATGCCAGCAGTCAAAAACCCTGTGAAAAGACATGATTAAAACAGATTTCAAAAAATATTTATCTGTGGTTTTTGACTTTTGAAGCCCATGGACATTTCCCTTGAAGAAAAAAATCAAAAACACAAAAATATTAAGGAAAAATGTAAGAAGCATTTTTGAAAAGGAACAAAGTAAGAAATTATTTTTACTTTGTTACCAAGACCCGAGCCAAACATAAGAGAATTCTCAAAATCAGAAGTTAGTTTGGGTGTGAAGAAAGAATGATTATCTATCATTTATTTTTACTTTTTCCTATATTTCTTGCCAATCAGTTGACACATTGTTAGTAGACCTGATTTTCTGTTTATTATATATGAGAGTTAGTATTCCTCCCTTTTAAGGGAATATTTTAACTAAATCTTCTAACTGGGCATTATAAAGTCATCAAGACCAGGTCAATTCATGTTTCAACATAAAGCTGTCCTGGCTCTTTGCTTCCCACCCACCTCTTTGATTTTTTTAAAGGCCCTGTCTGTTCTTCTCTTGCTGCCCTCCTTATTTCTAAATATTTATTAATGGTCAAGATATTAATTTCAGTGTAAGTTAATCACCTTCAAGAGGTTAGTCATTTAATGTGTTTACATGTGCTCTCATGATGAGCAATGCCTTGGTGAGCTTTTACCTGACCACTCCTTTCTCTCTCTTACTGACCCATGTGTCTGTCCTCCCCAGATTTCATCCCAAACGTCTACCGCATATTCTGTCTTCATGAGAGTCTACAGGAAAATGTTACAGTTTTTTTCCCCTTAGTGCAACTGTTCTCTTAAACTCACACCCATCATAATTTTGCACAGAAATGAGCCTGACAAATTGTATCGAAATAAATTCCATTCGTGTATAAATACCTAAGCTAGGAATATTTTTTCATATAAGATTTAAAGCTAGTTAAGAATTCATTGAAAAGTTTTCCCATCCCATCTCGCTAGACTAGTTTAAAGAGACTACAACGTGATTCCTGGAATAAAGAATGGGGTCTGTGGACTGGGGTCTGTGGAAGAGAGGTCATGGTTCCCAAGATCCTAGGAATGCAATGGGCCTGCAGACCCTCCAGGCGAAGTGCCTCCTGCTTCCGTGCTGAATGGGGGCTGGCCTGGCCGCTGCAGAGTGCTCTGGGACAGCAGTACAACAAGCAGGCGTTCCTCATACGCTGCCCTGCTGCTGGCTCTACCAAGGTCCTGCTTCCATCTCTCCCCCTTCAGAAAGGAATTCCATGGGGACAGAGCCACTTTCCTGTGTTCACTGAAGCCCCGTCCATTTGGACGGGAGAATCTTGGCTCTGATGCGAGACAAACTGGGTGAAGCAGTGCCGAAACCCTTGCCGAGGTCACACTGCTGTGGCACAGGCAGGCTGAGGAGTCGCGTCCTGCAAGTTTCCATACTGACTTCAGAAGAGCATCTTGAGAGAGGCGATTTCACTCCACTTTGTAAAGTGACTCTTCGGTAAAACATGACTCTTCATGAGAGTTCCTTCTCCGCCAAGTTGTCTGAGTAAAAGAAAAGTCTCTGAACAGCAGGGGTGATGGTCTTTAAACAATTTAGACTCTCAAATACAGCCTAAAACTTAGCAGCTCTGGAAAAGTCTGCTGAGGTTGTAGGAAGTAACAGAGTGCTCCTGAGGATGCGCATGCTTGAATTATATGACCCAGATGACAACCTTGGTCCTCCGGCCCCTTAGGAATGCATATCCATGTACATTTTCAAATCCGAAGTCCAAGGACACTCCAGAGTTTGAATTGAATCCTACGTAGTGAAGTATGATCCAAAAGAGCTGGACTTTGGAACCTCACCAAGTATTAAGCAAATGGCAAGATTTTTATCCATTTAAACATATGCATCGGCAGATGTGCTGGGCCTTTCAAAATTTTATGTTTGATACAAAAACAACAGGAAAATTGAACTTATACAAGGCTATACAGAAGTCTTGAATGATCCTTTTTACTCAGTTGTCCTCAAATGTAAAGTAATAATAATTGTGACATTTTATTGATACTATTTTATTACAAACTGTTACTTAAATATATCATACTTTTCTGAAGACTTTCATTTATACATAGTAGTCCCATCTAAACTACATAACAATATTATCAAGTAATTAATTTTCAGAGTTGTTTTAATAACTTGATTAGAGCTCAAATAAGAATTTAGAGGGAAAAAAACCTGAATCTTTTCATAAAGTTACTACATTGTGTTGTTCTAATAACATTTCAGAAATAGTTACCAAACTCTAAAATTTAATTTTGTAGTAAGAAATCTTTAAAAATATTACCAGCATGTGGATTTCTTTTCAGCATGTGAGAATGTGTCACTATCACAATAATTTAAAATACTATTTTTAAAAAATTGCCTTTATCAGATACATTACTTTGTTTCTTCTTCTTCTTCCCTCTTTTCTTGGCAGAGAAGGATATTCTTTGGTACCACTTCGTTAATCTTTATGACTCATTATTTTCTTGTGAATCCAATTATTATTTTCCTGACTTTAAAATAAATTTCAGAATTTTTATGTTTAACTGAACAAATCAATCGACAGTGTCACGAATTTTAAAAATTTACAAAAGTAACAGTCAGTACCTGGAAAAATACAGTGAAGATCTTACAAAGCTCTGCTTACTCGGGAGGGTGAACATTTGTTCTTTTCTCAGTCTATCCAATGAATATCCATCTCATCCCTTGCTTGTCCTGGGCTCTGGGTTTGTGTGATGATCAGCTGCTCCTGGGTCTCAAGAGCTCTGCTCACACAGACACCACAGTCCTTGTGGAAAATGATACTAGTAAAATGAAGGCACCGTAGATGCCAACCATTCATCCACAGTTTAGATGATGGTTCCAGAGCCCAGAGATCAAGGTTAACAGCCTAAAGTGGCATCAGGAACGTCTTTCCACAGAATTCTTGACTGAGCCTAGGAAATCTGCAATTCCAGATGCTACCTGAGTGTGGCATAGGAAGCAGTCCCTGAGAGGCAGTGGTCCAAGGAAAAGCCCTGGAAAAAGGGGGCCTCGACCTCCTCAGGAGGTCCAGGTCCCTACTGAGGAGAAAGCCGAACCCTGCAGTGTGAGGGGAGCTATGGAGGGCAGGGACTGGATGATGCCAACAGTCTGGAATTTATCCAGACAGATCAGGGAGCCATTAGAGGGATTTGCTGTGGGGTGGTGGTGACAAGATTAAGATGTGCAGTTTGAAACTCTCAGGTTGTCACCTGGAGGTGTCTGGAGAGAAGACGAAATGGACTCAGTGTGGAGGCGGAAAGCAAGGTCAGAGTCCTTTTCAATAGCCCCCCAGAGGGATGACAGTGGCATAAATTGTGGGGTGGGAGATGATAGCACCCTATTCCCTGTTTTGTTTTTAACATGCATACAGTTATTTCAAAGCAGGAATGTCATTCAAATAATCTAACATCTGGAGCAAGGATACCAATCAGAAGCTGCTCCCCGCTCTGTGGCCATGTATCAGCTCTCGCTCAAAACTGATCTAAAAACATGTTCAATTCTGTATCAAAAAAGCAAAAATGTTAAGGTCAGTTTAAGATTTGGAAATCAGATGGTTAGAATTTTAGTAGTTACATTATACTACAGTTTGATGGGATCTGTTTTTAATGGCAGTTTTCTTTTCTCCCATCATATAAAAACAGCAAATGATACTTTTCCTCCTGAATGAGCAAGGCCAGGTTAGAATTTCTCAAAAGTCAGTACTTATAGAAAACATTGTCTATTTTGCCATGTCGAAACATCTTACAGAATCCCAGAAAAATCTCCTCATCTTCCAATTAAGGCTCTTTTATTATGAGTCATCAAAACTCAGCCACAGTTGTCATATAACTGACCAGAGCTGATGATGAGATAATCTATAACCACAGAGACAAAATTAATAGTATTTGGGGTTCAGGTAAATACCATTTGTATCTTGGGGAAAGTACATCTCACTGAAATGATTTTCAACTCTGATATTTTGTATAGATTTTTAATAAGCTCCAATTTTACTAAAATACCTACAATGAATAATCAATGTATCTAATGGTGTATTCTCTTTTTCTTCAGATGGAATCCGAGCATATTTAGAAAGCAAATGCTACGCCATTTAATTTTATTAGGAAAACATTTACTGGTAGAAATGTGTTTTCAGCTCTCACTAGTATTCAACTCAAAAGCTCATCAGGAGGGAGCCTTTGGACTTGCTCGATTGTTCTCAGGTTCAGTAGATGAGCGGAGAAGGTGCGCCTCCCACCCTCAGGTAGGAGGGTGTGTATCAACAGTGTAATGCAAGGTCTCAAAGGAAGAAAGAAACAGCTTTCACCACCAGTTGCACATAAGGTTTGTCAACTGATTTTCTTAATGATCACTGGTTCTTTAAGTTCCCCGATGTTGGGGCTGGGGATGTAACTCAGTGGGTAATCCTGGGCTTAGTGTGAGTAAAGGCAGGGGCTCAATCCTCAGCACATAAAATAATTGTTGAAAAATGTTTCCAGACCATAAACAGTCTCACCTATTGCAGTAGTCGAACAGTTGGACATTTTGAGGTTGTCATGATATGTGGGAATTGCCCTCTGAGGGAAGAGCACAGTTGTTCCATTTTTCTATTTCTTGAATGCCAGTGACTGTATAAAATTCCTGTGAGATTTGTGTACGAGCTGGAAGATGTCAGGTGGTGCTATGTTTTGTGTATGGTTTGTCCTTTCTGAAACTCATGCTGACAGTTAATTCCAAATTGGGAAAAGTTAAGAAGTGGGACCAGGGGCTTTAAGAGGTTGTTAGGGTCTGCCCTCAGGAATGGATTAGTTCCCTCATCAGCTAACGGGGCACTGGTTGACAAGTTCAGGATTCTTCTCAGGAGCGGATCTGGGATGGACACCAGTTTGACCAGGGGCCTGTGTGCTCCCTGTCTCTTCCCATGTGGTGGCTGGTGCTGTCTCAGGACTCCGCCAGCAGGACCACCTCTAGAAGTGGCCCCTCGCTTTAAACAGAACTATCACAGACATCCTCTTCTCCTGTCAACTTGGCCACATGTCATTAACAACAGGAAATGAACTGGGACACAGGGAATGGCAGCCACTTAGGGAAGAGGGAGTTGGCCTGGACAATGGCGGAGTCACTAATAATGGATGACAGAATACAGAGTCTCAGAGGCACAAGATCTAACTTCTGGTGTTGATAAAGGCCAAGGAACTATTTTGATCATGGATAGAAAGAATGAAAAAAAAAAAAAAGCAATGAATGTTAGTGTCTCTAGTTTCTATTAATATCTATACACATTCATATTGATCTATCTCAATCTCTTTATGTCTATTTACATTACTTGCTTCAAGCATAGAGTTGTTTGGGAGGATGTGCTCATGGTCTGTGCTGGTTAAATGTGGAGGTATAAAGAGGACTGTGACTATAGGCATTTATGATTTCAGTCACGTAGAAAGTTCTGTCAAGATGGTGCCTCCAGTCAGATGCTGTGAGGCCACGTGATTGCTGTAGCTTACCCACCATCTTCACGCACAGATTGTGGGTATTCAGATTGTGATCTTGGAGCTCAAGAGTGCAAAGCCAATTGCCTGCTGAACTCACTGTCACGTTTGGAAGAGACTCATGGGTGACTGTGGAAACACATCATCCTCTACAACTGCGTTGATTGGATCCATGGAAATCACAGCAGAAGGTGTGAGACCTCCCATTCTTGGAACTGATTTTGTGGAGTCATTGGGCATGTGAGGTTTGAGGGGACACATGTTACGAATTTAGAAAGTAAAGAATATGAATATTATAACTCTCTGGTATTTTTCATAGCATCTTTATTAATACCAAAACAATTTAGATGGTCTATCAACAAAAATCAACATAAATCACAGTCTTATTTATTTAGCACACATTGGTAATGTGCTGTGCTTCAATAATACAAATTAAATACCATCAGTGAATTCCTTATTTAGTTACTTTTTTGTACCAGTTTTTTTTTTTTTAAACAAAACTACTATAAACACTACACCAACTTTAAATATGAAACCATAGTGGCCAAACCCAAAGGTCAATGTGCACATGGAGCTTTTGCAGAACACTAGGGAGACAGCAGGGGTGCCGAGGGTCCTCTCCCATGTAGATGGCCGCTGCCACACGGTCTTTTATAGGAGAGGCCTTCCAGGAATGCTGCCCCACTTAGACATTTCTGTATTGTTTCAGATAAAATTTCAGACATTGCCAAGTCAGCACAAATTCTGATATTTTTACAATGCTAAACTGCTAGACAAAAAAAAAAAAAAAAAAAAAAAAATGTTCCACAGGAAACAGCCGGAGGCCCTTGAGGGTGTACCCTTGCCCAGCTTCATGATGAGGAAACTCGCCCCAGTGCAGGGAGTCAGGTCTGTCACTGCTGCTGGGTTTCAGGGGACGCACCTGACCACTGTTCCAGACCTCTTCCTTCAGAGGGACTCAAAGCAACAATCCCAGAATGATGAGTTTTAAACATGAACACATCCAGTAAGTGTCATCATCAAATGACAGTTAACAAGGTTGTTGATTGGCGCTCAAGTCTCATCTATAAATAAAAGCTCATTTCGGTTGTTTCCCTTATTTCAGTGCAGAGACCCCCGCACACACACACACACACATACTCCTTTGTGCCTTGTGAGGCCTGCCTGCTTCAAGTAGTTAAGAGTGGAGGAGGAAAGGGAGACCTGGAAGGAGACAGTGACTCCAGGTTCCAGAGTCTGTTATGAGAACGTGGCTGGAGTGGAGCTCACCATATGGCCTGTCGTCCATGCCAGGACTGCAAAAAACCACCACACTATAACAGAACTCTGCATCCACTTCCTGTTTTAAAGATTATGTTCTTTTGTTTGCTTAAGAATTTTTATAGGGTTAGAAGCTAGGGTTAGGGAGGGGGGCAAGAATGGAGGAAGGAGGACTGTATAGAGGGAAAAGAGGAGTGAGAGGGGGTGGGGGGGAAGGGAAAAAGTAACAGAATGAATCAAACAACATTACCCTATGTAAATTTATGATTACCAAATGGTATGCCTTTACGCCATGTACAAACAGAGAAACAATATGTATCCCATTTGTTTACAATAAAAAAGAAAAGAAATAAAATAACTATATATATATAAAGAACTATAACTATATATATATATGTATATATATATATATATATAAAGACCTCAGTTGCCGGGACTGGGGAGATAGCTCAGTTGGTAGAGAGCTCGACTGTCAGCATAAGGCCCTGGGTTCGATCCCCAGCACACCTCCCCACCAAAAAAAAAAAAAAAAAAAAAAGCACTCAATTGCTTGTGTTTCAGATTTTAGCTCTCTGAAAAGTATGAATCAGCAAAGGTCTTCACAAGTGAACACACAGAGTGCCATTCATTACAAGGAATGAGAATCAAGAAGATGTCTTCTTTGAATTTCCCTTCCTAAGCTCTCCACTCCTTCTCTCCCTTTCTTTCTGAAAGACTGCAAGCACTCTGCTCAGTTTGCCCACTTACTTGAATTTGGAGAAGGTGCTCACAATGCTGTTACCTGTTCCAAGGCTTGGGCACATTCTGTGAAACTGTCTTGAAGATACGCACCTCTTTTGCTGTCTTCTTTGTTATTTATTCATTTTGCCAAATCATCTGCAAGTAAAAGTATCAAAATATGGTCTTTAAAACTTACTTTGGATGTGGGCTTTCTTTGAAGGACAGTTATTAAAATAAACTCCTAGGACTGTTCATTTTCTTTTTCCTCTTTCTCAGAGAGAGCAATGTCATCACTTTCCCCCAGTATTATATTTCTCTTCAATAATTGATATGCTACATTAAAAGAACACAAAATGGTCTTAATTATGCAATAATGATCAAGGCAGAGTGTTTCCTGGGAACTAATGTTCGCCTGAGAGGAGGGTGATGGCTTGAGTCCGGCTGGTTATTAAACCGCAGGAAATGCTGCGGGCCAAGATTTGTATTATTTCCCTGAGATGAAAATGAACCAAAAAAGGCAAAATGGGTTTTCTTCCACTAATGGGTAAAATGGCCTCATTTTCGATTCAGAAGCCATTTCAGTAGAAGGAACATGTTCCATAACAGCTAAATCAAAATTTTCAGTGGTCTCTGCTTTGGTTTTAATATGGTATAAAATAAATAATATTCTTTTATTGATTTGGAATTTTGATAGAATCAAAATGAGCACTCAGCATTTGCGTTTCTGTCCAATTGTGCAACTGTGTAGGACATCATGCCCAACATTTGCTTTTGAGATGTTTTGTGAACTGTGAATATATTTTCATTTAATAATGAAAGTAGCTACTTAAGAACACATTCAGCAATACTAATTTAATCTAATAGCAATAAAAAAAATGGGTTTTATTCCCTTTTGTTTCTAGGATTCCTTCAGATCAAATGTTAGGGAAAGAGATTTGACCAAAAGATGCTTCAGGATTATCTTCCGTCAGATCACGCTGCATAAATAGAGATGAATCGTTTAACTTTCTGAACTTAAAATCTTTCTTCAGAAAATAGATACTAGAGGCACCCCACCTTTTTGATTTGAAACAACATCATACAAAATAGTGTTTCATAAGTTAGTGCTATAAAAATGCAGTCACTAATGTATTTACATTTTCAAATTAACTAACCGCAATTTTTTTTTTTTTTTTTTTAATGTTTTGCTGTATTTTGGTGGGGTATGTCACAGGGCATAGCTGAGAAGTGACAGAGCTCCTAATGGTCAAAATGAAATAATTTGAGAAAATATTAAAGACATATTGGATAATAAACCAAAATACAAACTAACTCATGCTGATTGAACAAATGATGGCATACATAAATAAACAGGAGAAAACTTGGTCTCCTGTGCAGAACCACAAAGATTTGAAGTGACTACTGTGTGTGCATGCAGGCGACCATGATTCCCTATTCCTGCAGTGTGGCCTGTACGTGGTGACTTCTTTCCAAAGGATGTGTACACTATGGGAAGGAGAAAGAAAAGGTTTGAGCAGCAAGAGCAGCAAGGGGACACAGGGACGAGGAGCCAGGGGGGCCTTGGCAGATTTATCAGCACCATTTAGAACCTTGTTAGTCCAATGTGGACTTCAAGAATTGCCTAACTTTCATGACAAATGCAGGCATTCTGCTTAACAGGGAAAGTTCAAAAGCCACTTTAGGGAAACATCATCTTTCCTCTGCCACTATAAAAGTGCCTAAAATAGTACATAATAAGCATATGGCCACAAACTTAAATGCTTTATATTGCCAGGGAAACATGTTGGCAGGTGCATAACAGACCTTGCTGAAGATTTAGAGGAAAGATTATTAAAACAAACGACACAGTGTGAAATGTTGTTATATATGTGGATTTTTAAGAAGGGCCTAGCAGAATGCAAATGTAATTTTCCTGAGGGAGGAGATTTATGTCTGTTTTGTGTTCAGCTTTTTCTCCAGCATTTAGGGCAGCTTCTACCACACAGTAGGGACTCATTCAATTTTTGTTGAATGTACTCAATGAATATTTCATTTTAGGCTATTTGCTGGATATGACTTTAATAATAATATAGCTCTCTTATTCTGTTGGTTGCTAAAGGAAATATGTACTATGGAAAGTATATTTCAATCATAAATGACTGCTTAATAGCACAAAGTTTCATGGTTGAAAGGAGAAGAGACTATGCAATGGAGTCCTTACGAGCCACTGCTTCAAAGGGGACAGAGGAGGCAGTGGGTGCTTTTGGAGGCAGAAAAACCAGGGGACCAAACTTTCTGAGTTCAGATTGTGGTTTTCCATGGGTAACATAGAAATGACAGAACTGACCTCAGAGAGAACTTAGGAGAACCACGTCAGCTAATGTATGAAAGACACATAGATCATTGCCTGATATTACGAAATCGCTGCATGAAGCAAGCCATTATTAATTTTAATATCTATTATTTAAACAAAAATTGTAGGACACAGTTGCAGACATTGCAGTACACATAGAAGTTGTTTGCTTCATAATGTATAAGCTATCACAGCTGAGAAATTGTAGCTGAGACATGCAAGACACCCCACTATCAGAAATCAATTTTGTAGTTATTAATTCAAGATGTATAAAGTAGTGTGTCATGAATAAATTTCTCAAATCATCATATGTATAACTTTCTTCAAACTATTAAAAATGAAAAATCCAAATTGTTTTGAACTCTAAGTAAAATAAAAAATTCGATAGATTATAAGAATAATATGTTTAAATCAGAAAAGATGAAGATTTGTCAGTCAACAAAATTGGTTGTAGTTAAAATTGTTAACTACAGTGGAAAATTAATATGTGATCTGATACTTATAATTGGTAATTCTAGTTAATGATTAATTTCTTCCATTAATTCTTAGTTTGACAGCCTTTAAAACCAACAATTGAGATGAACTCATCCTAGAATTCTGATCTTGAAATTTTTGTGTATCAGGGATGCAAACTAAGATTTTCCAAAATACAGAAGCAAATTGCACTACTTTGTCTTCATTGTAGATACTCTTGCTTTATCCTTTGGTAGAATAAGAAAAGTAATGTGGATTTTAAATGTATAATACCACTAATAAATAATGTTGATTTCGTATTCATCTTGATTTCTAAACAATGATAAATCCCTAAGGTTGGAACTGTGTTAGACCAATGGAAGCAATTAAATATGATTTTCATTTTTCTTGGGAGAGATTTAAATAATAGTAATAAAATAGTAATAATGTAATATTGTGTATTATTAAATATGCAATGCTTTTCTGTCATCTGACCTGAAACCTGGCTGAGAGAAAACTCTTTTCCAGATATAAGTCCTTACTTCAATTGCTCATCTTCTCTTAGGAAGTGTTAACAGTGCTCTTTCTATCCAGGACAGAAAACCTATGTTCACTCTTCTCAGGATGCTGCTTTATTATGGGAAGGTCCTGGCTTGCCTTGTGGATGTCTTCCTCCTTAAGACTTCTTCTTTATGTAAAAGAAGTGAAGAGGAAGAAGCATGTCAAAGTAACACAATTTGCTGCAATCCAATGACATTATGAGTCTTTTTCTCTATCAAATAACACACACACACATCACACACACATTACACACGATTCACTTCATTCATTTCAGTACTTATTTTCCTTTTCTATCATCCAATCAAATGTAATCAGAGATAAATTCCAAGGCATGCACTGTATGCTTATTTTCCAAAAATATCAGAGCTGCTATTAACAGATTGGTACAGTAGTTGAAGTAACTGGAAGAATTCCATCCTCATATTCATTAACACATATCTATGAATTGCCCTCTACGAGTACCAGCAGATGGGAAGCACGTTAGGGTGTGTTGGTTGGATTCTGTGCCTCTAAGGACCTTTCACTCCACATAGGATAAAAATAAGTGTATCTATAATTGTACCAGGAAGTACATTAGGCAATGTGAATGCCATCGCTCCATATTTCAAAGTTAGAATGATCACTTCTGATTTGGTTGATCTAGGCTGTCTTTGTAAGAGGAGTTGGCATTTGAAAACCCTAAAATATGATCTATATTTCAAAGGTGGAAGGGTGCATTCAGGTGGTCAGAATCTGTGTATACAGAAATGTTGACTTTCTTTAAAATGGTATTTAGAGCGGTATTTTCTAAAAATATGAAACCTAGTTTGAATAAAATACAAGAAGTTCAGAGTGGGCAGTGAGACCCACCTCAGTGTGTGTCAAGCACCCTAGGGCACAGCTTTTGAGGCTGGGCCTCTCACCTGGCCAGGAGGCTCACACACAGGAAATCTCCCCTGTGTCCGAGTCCCCATGCTTCCTTAGGAATTCTCCCCATCAAATGTATCTGGGTCTCCAAGCACCCTCTTTTAAGTGCTACCAACCCCTGGTCTATTTTAAGACTCACAGAAGGTCACTTTCATTTTAGCATGAAATGGCTTTAAAACCAGATTACTTTCTTCAAATATCAGCTATAATTTCCATTAAGGGAATGGAAACGTTGATTGGGGTTGGCAGAGAGAAAGGTTATTTGGCATAGGAGGACAAGTGTGCCTGATGGAAGACCAGCGCAGAGCTGGTGGTCAGAGAGGAAGAGCGGGGTTCTGGAGATAGGGGACCTCAAGGGCTGGAAGACTGAGCCAGACAGGGAGGAATGCAGGAAGCATGTTTGGGCCACTTGGGATTTTACCACTGGCTGGCCCTGTGGACTTATTCTGATAAGAAAAAATCATCAAAAATTTTTCTACTCAAGGTTTCTTGGCTTGAATTTTTTTCCTTCATCATGTGGTTACCTTAAATCAAGTGCACTGTCTATCAAATCAAATACTCATGTTTAAGTAGGGTGTAAAAATGTCATGAAACACATTTGAGCCCCTGTCTGCATGCAGATGGTGATCTGGGCCACTGGAGGTGGTGCTGGAGAACTTTTATTTTTCTATGGGAGACGCAGAGTCTTACAGACTGAAAGACGGTTCTGCTTCCCTTGATGTCGAGTAGTCAAGGCAATGACCTCAAACCCCTTCTGTCTTTCCATGGCACAGTCCAGGGTGGTGTCCACACCTTCATATCCTGCCCACTAGCCATCCCTTTACCCTCCTCCTCACTACATGGCCTAGTTTTTAGAGGAAAGAAACTGTGGACCTCCTCTGTCTACCTAGACTATTGGATAGTTAACACTGAAGGAAGGAATGAGTAAACACACACATTCTTTATACATTAGAGGTAGCCTTGTTTTGTTTGAGAACTCTCCTATGTTTCCATGAGAGATGCAGGGGTTTGGTTTTGTTCGGGGTTTGTTGGTTTGGTTTGGTTTGCACTTTTGTGTTTTGCTTGCTTTTTTTTTTCCCCAGAAAAATTAATATGTTGACAGGAGTAGCAGAGTGATCGCTCCTAGACTTAAGCCTCCTCTGAGATGGGGTTAGCACACAGATGAGGGGGGCTGCCCTTCAGCTGGGCTGGGGTGCCCCATGGTCTCCAGACTGTGGTTCCCTTCTTATTGCAGAGAAGCACCATGAAGCTGCTAATGGATAAGCATCCATTTGAGCTCCACAGCCACTTTGCTCCCATGTTTATATTTTTTAATTATTTGGGGGAGCGTTTTACATCCATAACCTTAAGAACATTTGATCACCAAATGTATTGTCACTGCTGTGATGCCTAGAAACTCAGACAGCTCGAATGTGAGCAGCCTTCAGGGATGGTTTGGCTGGGAGGGTAAGGTTGAGGCAGTCTGTGTGTCCTTGAGGAGTCCGTAGCAATGTGCTGTGTCATCAGCTCACTTGAAGGACGATGTCTTAAAAACTTAGTGGCTTTTCTGTTACTATTGTTGAATCACTCAGCAGTGGTTTGGTTTCTGAATTCTTTTAAGACATTTTTGATCTGCTCTGCATTAGGCCATAAAGTATATCTTAGAATTTTATTTTTTCTTACCATCTGTTTAATGATGAGATGAGAATGTATTAGCTCACATGCTTTAAAGAGGTAGATGGAGGACAAGGGGAAGAAAAATTAAAATTAAGGGTTGTATTATTATTATTATTATTTTTTTATTTATTTATTTACTTATTTTGGTGCTGGGGATTGAACCCAGGGCCTTGTGCTTACAAGGCAAGCACTCTACCAACTGAGCTATCTCCCTAGCCCCCAAGAGTGGTTTTAAAATGATTAAATTGAATCTTTAAACCCATATTTACTAGAAGTTAGCTAACAAAACTATATGGTATCTCACTGAGTGTTGCTTTTCAAACCAAAGGCTTTGTGAAGGTGTGTCCTTGTTCTAAAATGACTCTTACTTTTCAACCTTTTGGAACTCTTAGTTTGGAACTTCTCTGGTGCTTAAGTGTGGTTACTAGGAAATTTCTCCCCTTTGCCTGTAGACCCAAGTTCCTTCCCTTTATTTTTTTCTAATAAAATGTTTCCATGAGAACTAATTCAAATAATTAGCATTCCTATTTTTCTAAAAAGTTAACCTTTTGACAAGATCAAAACCTAATTGACATTATTAGTATATTGAAATTGGTTGCACCTCATATTTTGTATGTCCTTATATCCAAAGGATGCCAGTCTTTGGTGTGGGATACCATATTGCCCTGGCTTCCCTTGGTGACGCTGCCAAGGCAAACTTTGAGATCGAAGCTGAAGAAGGGATAATCCTGTGGCTTGGAGGCCAGAGGGAGGGGTGGTCTTTGTCAGTTTTTAAAACCATAGGGAAGGAAGGGTAAGTGAAGGCACAGAGAGACAGAGGCATGGGGAGCTCCTGTCAGGCAGAATCCATGCCGGGTGTCTTTGTCTATCTGCTGTGAACCGAAGTAAATCATTCTTTTCTGGGTGGTTATAGTGGAGGGGGTTTTCCTTGATTTTATTAGTTTCAGTGCTGTCAATCCTTCACAAATCTTAATGATCAACCCTATCAATAGAGAAAGTGTAATTTCATTCTCATATTAGGTAGTGTATTCTGTGCCTTGGATTTCCACCGAGGTCTATCATCGGAAAACTTGAGTTACTGTCAATGTCATCTTACTCTGTGGGAGTGGTGACACAGGACGAAGCCCATCCGAGGCTTCACCACTTGCTGACTCAACGGCATGCTCAGCCATGACAGGAGAAAATCACAGTTATCATTTATCTCTGGAAGACCACTTCTTAGAGAATAAAGAATAGGGTAGTGTTAGGGCTTAGGTATGAGGTGTCCCACAAAAGCTCACGTGTGCGAGTGAGACAATATGAGAAAGCTTAGAGGAGAAATGACCGGGTTGTGAGCACCTTAACATAATCGATGCATTAGTCCCCTGGGCGGGATTGACAGGGTGGTAGCTGCAGGTTGGTAAGATGTGGCTGAAGGGTGTGGGTCCATGCGGGCATGCCTTTGGGCTTTATATTGTGTCCCTGAAGAGTGGGGGTGCTCTCTCTCTCTCTCTCTCTCGTTCATGGTGCCATGCTTTGGGATACTTTGCCACACCCTTCTGTCATGATTTTGTGCCTCACCTTAGGCCCAAGGTATGGCATTGATCATCTGTGACTGAGACCTCTGGAACCATGAGTCCCCAAATAAACTTTTCCTCCTCAAATAGTTCTTGTTGGGTCTTTTGGTCACAGCAATGAAAAAGCTGGCAAGAACAGGTCAAGTTTACTGAGGCTGTGGAATGTAAGTATTAGGTAGCATATTTTAACTTCCACTTTGTTCAACACCACAGGCATTTTTAATATTTTTGGCAACCCATGGAAACAAATCATGCCAGTAAGACTTGTATTTTTGTTTTGCCTCAACACATACATATAGATAAAAATAGTGTGGAAAAAGTGATATTTAGTAAAAATATTCTGGACTGATGGTGGTCTGACGTGACACGTTTTTCTGGCTAGCACTCATGTTCTGATTGGTTGCCATGTCTGGATGGCCTGCGGTTTCTGCGGTGGGTACAGAGCCTCACAGTGTGTGTCTCTGCCTGGAGGCTGGATAGAGTGGAGGCTAAGTCAGAGCACAGTAAAGAGACAGAGAAGCACTGTTTTCCATCTTCATAAACATTAGTGGGAAATGGCGATTGTGCGGGAGCACCTTGTCCTGGGACATGAAGCTCACGCTTGGGTGGAATTGGTTCGCACAGGGAGGAAGGGAGGTGGCGTCCATGCACAGGATACTCCTGTCATCTGAGGCCTCACTTGTGTCCCAGTGACCTGAGGTCTCCACGTGCAGAACCAGCCAGGCAAGTCTTGCTTCTTAGCTGTGCAATCCCGTCTTAACCTAATTATGGTAATTGGAGTCAGACCTGTTAGTTCCCAGACCAGGTATCTGCCCGACCTTAGCTTTATGCTAAAGTGTCATGGACTGGAGATGTGCATTGCTAAAACGAATCTGAACATTTCACTTAACCAGGATTATTATAATAAAAGTGTAATCGCGAATGTTGATGGAAAATGAGGATGAAATAAATATGCAAGGACTGGGACATATATAATCTTAAACATTCACATCATTTTTATTATCTCTCTTTCCCACAGCCTTATGAGGCCTTGGATGCTAATATAAAACCAAAATTAGAAACTTCTCCTCTGAGGATGTTTATTGCTCAGCCGATGGTGCACAAAGTCTTGGTTCTAAAGCCCTAACTCAAAAAATGACATTGCGTTACCCTCTGACATGTCAAAACTGGAGCCTTGCTGTGACTCTGGCTGAGAATTATGAACAAACGTGCTTCCTAAGATGATGTGTCTGTCTTCCCGTCCTCCCTCCCATCTTCACAGTATGCAAAGTCGTGGAAGGCACTTGTGGTTTCAGTGCACGCACACGGTCACCGTACTCACACTCACCGTGAGCAGCATCTGCAGAAAGACTTGAGCACACAGGTGTGCAGACGTGCTCCTGAAGATCTGCACAACATCCTCCCCTCCTACATCTCCTTCCTGTTGTGCTGATGATCAAGATCTTCATCTGGGTAGGGCTGAGTTATTTGTTTTCCACAAGATCAAGTTGAGCTAAACAGGAAGAAGATTATGGGTTACTAAAATAGCCTTCTCAAAAAGTTTCAAGTTTGATTTCCTATATTTAAAGCACGCCTCCTGAATTACAAGCATAAAGGAAACATTAAT
Source organism: Sciurus vulgaris (assembly GCF_902686455.1). Taxonomy (NCBI): domain Eukaryota; kingdom Metazoa; phylum Chordata; class Mammalia; order Rodentia; family Sciuridae; genus Sciurus; species Sciurus vulgaris. Next base: position 180,946,107 of record NC_136464.1, on the reverse strand, counting down.
TACAGGAAGCTAGAAGTATACTTCACATTTCCAAAGCTAATAGCTAATCCCTGCAGAATGGGAGTCATTTTATTCACAGAATCTGTTCAGGTTTGGAGCATCCAAACACCATCCCAGACAATGAGACGGCGATGTGGAAAGAGTGATCTGCCACCAAGGTGTCACTTTTATCCAAGCCAACATCTTCCGCAGAGGTAGAAGAGCCCCACTCTTTCCACATTCTGACTCCATCTACTCTACTCATTTACCTGACTCATTTTTAAATAGATGCATGCTTGACTTAACAATCACCAGGTTTTCTGCCGGAGTGAAGCTCATCTTGATAAGAGGTTGCTGAGCTGTATTCCTCTATTTCCAAGTTCCCTTTTCTGAAAAATCTGTAGGAACCAACATAACTTTTTCATTTTCAGGTGACTTCAGCTCCCAAGATCCACAGTCCCCTGGCCTCACCCCTCCTTCTCTGCTTTCAGTTTCTGGCTTAAGGAGCAATTTCCCTCAAAGTCAAGGGTGAGTTAAGACTCACAGGAAAGGAGGTCTTGATACTATCACAGCAAAGATCCATGCTCCTCACCACATATCCAGAGTGAGTCGGTCTTCCAGAATTATCTGTGGAGAAGCAGGTTCTTAATTATCTCCCATTAAAAGTCCATTGTGTGCCAACAAAACAATCTTTGACCCAGTGTCCATAGCATCTTGTCATACATGGAATTGTCCAGATTTAACCAAACCCTGACTGGTCTCCTCACAGCCAACGAGACAAGGCCACTAACAACTGATGTCTTCACAATGCCATATATCCAAACGTTTCCAAAACCTGAGTTCCAATTTCCACCATCACATTCTGTATCAATTTGCAGTTAGGCATTGGTTTGTGGGTCGCACTTTGAGAAAAACTAAGAGGAAATTTCTCAGTTACCCTTCCACTGAGCAAAATCTAAGTTAGTATGACATCTCATCTTCAGTGGAAATTTATATTACATTTGTATGTGCGTGTTAATGCACATCAAACATTTGAATAAAAATAGAATTGCATGACACTTGAAATGTTTTACTTCCTCTAGCCTTGAAAGCAAACATAGTCAATAGAATATTAGAGTGCTAAATGTCACTGATCACGGGGCTCAAAGTGTTTTATCAGAGTTCATATCTCCTCTAATATGCAAATATCCTAAGAAGAAAAACTATCAGCAAAGGGAAGAGAAAAGGGAAAGTGGGGTCACTCATTGTTTAAGGTAATCAACTGCTGGTAAAACCATCACAATGAAACGTGCTGTTTTGTCACGGAGGAGCCCTCGATACCAGCAAGTAGAAGAAATCATTTCATAGTAGTGTTAATATCTAGGTAGTGTCTACACTTCAAGTAAGCCAAATTCAACCAGAGAAGCCAGAAGAAATAATCACAATGCCTTCTGGATTGCATCAGCTCATCAGAGATCTTGATAGCGGTCACTGTACCTTAGCCCAGAGGTTACGCATGTGCATGTCACATCTGTTTCCCCTAAGAAAGTCACCTGGGATGCCTCCTGATCACCATGGTTATGCTCCAGGCTAGACTGGCCATGTCCACAGACCTGCATGAGCTTTTCATTGTGCTACAGTCTGGACATTTTTGTCTCTACACCAAGTTCACTTGTTGAAATCCCCATGTGGTGGTGATTGGAGAGAATCTTTTGGAGGTGGTAGTTCATGAGGGTGGAGCTGTCCTTAATGGGAGTAGTGTCCTTAAGAAATGAAGACCCCTGTCTATTCTGTCAAATTAGGGCGTAGGTGATGCAGGTCGCCCATGAACAAGGATTTGGGCCTCCCCTGCCTCTCACTATGTAAAATCTAACTCTGACCGGATTCTGGGTTTCCCATCTGCAGAACTATGGGAAATTAATTCCCCTTGTTTATAAGCCACCCAGAAGATGGCAGTTTGTTATAGCCGCCAACATGATTAAGACGCTGTCATCCAGAATTGGAATTCTAGGTCAACAAGTCATTTCTTTCTTTCCTTAATTTTTTAAATGTATATTTCTCTATTCAAGCTTTCTATAATAATTTGTCCCTATTTGATATTTTCTGTTTTAAGAAAAATGCAAACATAATCATTGAATCTTTTATTATTTTTTAAAAATGTCTGTTTTCAAATTTGCATATTTTAATTTTATCTTTTTATTTTGTATTAATTCATATTCAGTTTTGAACCATGAAAAATTGACTTTTTCCTTTATCTGTTCACTTAAAAATGAAAAAAAAGGAATCATCTCGTTGGTACACCGTGGTCAGTGACCTGTCTTCTACTAAAGAGTCGTATGCCGTGAGTCCAGAGGAATGGACTCATTTCACTCCCTGTGAGCTCCCTGAGGTTTTCTACTTTGTGTGATGAGCTAAGTGAGGAGCGAATGCAAAGAGCTCCAACCAGTCCTGAGACAGAAAATCCTGCCGATCCCCTGCGGGCAGCAGGGAGTCCCTCCCACCCCTGCCTTTGCAGAGGCCTCTCTAGGGTGTCCCACCCACTCTCCCAGAGCATCTGGGGGCTCCCAGGCCTGTGGCAGATGCGACAAACCCTGAGAGGTTAGACTTCAGTGGGTAGGGCCAGCTGTGCTGAAGTCTTTCAACCCACGAAATAAAAAGGAAGCCTCGACCCACAGAACATACGGACAGCTCCTCTGCCAAAAGCCTGCTACCAGGCCCACCTTCCACAATGTCACTCCGGGTCGGTTGGTTGGTTCGTTCTCTCTGGTGACCTCAGTCGCTGTGATGAGTGTGAGTGCTCATTTTCAAAGATATTAGAAGTATGGCTGTCTTACTTCTGATAATTAAACCATTTCAGTGCTAGGGATATGGCTGCTTTCTGTGAGCCTCTTTTCAGGTGGACTTGCTAACACATCTGAAGCAGTGCAATGTCCCTTGCGTGCTAGGAAGGCTCAGGGCCTCTGAATCACTGTTGGGGAGTTGGAAAACGACTGCGGATCCTTGATGCAAATAAATGCTTCCGTAGTTAGTAAAACTGAGCAAAGCACACTTTTCAGCGTGTGGCCAGGATTAAACGGTTTGAATTGGTTTTGCATTTTATCTTGCTGGATGTAAGACTCCTGGTACCGCAAGTTCACCTGCAGGTCTAATGACAACCTGCATCCCCGGGCTGAAGCCCAGAGCTGTGACTCAGCCCTGCATGGTCTTGATGGTGCACGCGTCTCACAACTTCCCAGGTGGCACGAACTTCATTCTCAGGCAGATTTTTCAGTTAGAAGCCATGTCGTTCCTCCTGTCACAGAGCAAGTTCAGAAGCTCCACTGCAGGACACAACGGGGGACGTCACTCTCCCAACAGCCCGGCCTAGGGCACTGACGCTGCTCCTGTTCCGAAGCTGATGGAGCCAGCAGAGTGCTCCCTCCTTGAAACCCAGGTGTGTCAATTCCCTGAGAATAACCTCCCGCCCTGCAGTCGGGAAACATCCCTTTACCCTTTAGAGTCACGTTCCCGTGACGTGTCCTCTGGCAGAAGGCTGCCTGCCACCACCTATAGTGAAGGATGCTCAGGGCCTTTCAAACTGACCCCAGCGGGTTGCTTCCTACCACAATCGCAGCTCATCCACCGTGTTCCAGCGCTTCAGGGGTGCTTCTGTTCTTCACCAGATACCTTTATTTTATACCATTACTGTCACATGAAAATATTTGTATCTCCAAAAATTTTTGGCCTGGATTTTAATAATGTGCCAAATCACCCACAAAAAGTTTTGATCATGACACTTCCAAACATCATCCATGTAGACACAAATAAAATACAGTTAACTTAGACATGAGGAAATGCAACTGTGGGTGGGATTTCCATTTTGTATTTCAGCATTTGTTGGAGAACTTTTCTTACCTATACCGTGGTCAGTCTCTCTTTTCAGAAATGTAGTCGTTGAGCTTACTGCAACGTGACATTCTCATTGTGCTGATTGTGTGTGCGCATGTGTGTTTGTCACATGATTTTGGACACACGCGTTTACAAGATTCCAGACTTTCTAATGGATAAATAACTAGTTCTCCAGAGACAGACATGATTCTTAAAAGGGCCTTTAAAAGCTTAAAATCTAAGTTTTTGCCAAAAGGTGCCTGTTAATCTGCTTGGAGCAGTGGCGAGCGCTTTATTGTTACCCAGAGGAGAGAAGGCATGGCTGCCTGTTGCCTCCTTGAAGGCTCAGCAGTGACATATGGGTGCTAAATAAAGGCTTGTCAGGTTACTATACATCAGCACACTGATAAAGCTTCCTCAGGAAAGCACCAAATGGAACAAGGGCCTATTCAGAAAATGTTGGTTTGAGATATGCCATTACAATGGAACTCATCTAAATGACAGCATGGCTTAAGTGTGGAATTTTTACTCCCAGGTCAGGAAATTCTAGGGCAGGAACCGAAGCCTATCTTAACTCTTGAGATGTGGCCAGAATCCAGGTTGTTTTTTCTCCTGGTTCTGGCTTTCTTTTGAGACTTGTGAATCTGGAAAGATAAGAACAGAATAGCATATTAGCTCTCATAGGTGACACTTGTCAGAGGAACAAAGGAGTGGGAGTCCTCCCAGGAGGCTGGCTTCCCTGCTCATTTCTGGTGAGAACAATCTAAAACTCGAGTTAAATCCTGATGTGGAAACGGGAAGAGGCGGGAAGGTGTGTGAGCCCCAGAAGCCACCCTTTTCCTCCCGGGCCTAGTAGATACGTGATCAAAGGTACTCGTAGGGACCACTTCAAGACCATGGATCCATGGAGGTTGCTTTGTTTTTATTTCACCTTGAAAATTAAAAAAAAAAAAAAATCTACATTCTGTACATTCTCTTATTACAGGGCTCCTATGAGATGTATCTGGTCCCTTCACAGACATACAGAGGCACAAATTTTGTGGAAATAATCACAAAGAATGGAACCTCTTAAGTTAATTGAATCCTTTTCACTGATTCCCATCAAGGGCATAAAAGCTCCCACTTAGGTGATCTTTCAAACGATTAGTGTAGGTATCCAGGAAGTTCTTTTGGTTATCTATCTAAGTTACTCTAGCTATAATTACCCTTGTTTTGTTTTTGATAGGGAAAATGATCCTATTTCTACATTATGGACCGTGATGGTAAAGTTGTGATATGTTTAGAAAACATGGAAACGTAACAGAAAAGGAAACAGGAAAATATCTTTTTAATCATTTATATACTGTTTTCCCACATAATATGTGCAAGTGTGTGTGAAGAAAAAATCATGATGCATATGACACAGTAAGTTCTCATTTATATAATGCTCAGGCAGAGAATATTAAGCAACTTCAGTAAGTCCACTCATTGTGTGTATGCTCAGAAACAGTGTCTAAAACTTAGGGAATAATGCAATAACACAAATCAATAAGTTCAATATATTATATCACTGCATCTCATTTGAGCACCTCAATAATTGTATAGATATTGCATTCATCACCAAAGTTATATGAGAAAAAAAATGTTGGGCATTTTTGATGTGAACCAACCAATCCATGTGTACCCACACTTTCCAGTGGTTTTCCAGATGAAATGTCCACTATACCTACGTAAAGTGATAGGAAATAGGTCAACCCCACCTTAGTTGCTTTAGTTAAGCATCATGGCAGCCTAGGGTGGCACTGATATCCCTCTCAGTTATCTACCAACTGCACAATCAAGATTTATGGACTTAATCCAGAGAGGTAGTGCCTGGGTTTGGCTGTGTGCACACTGGAGAGCAATGTGCAAGTGCATCTCCATGTGGAGATGGGAAGCAGGAAGGCAGCTATCTGCTGACAGCTCACCGGTGTTGGCCACTCCATGGAACACAGCTCTGTGCCATTTGAGAGGGAAGCCCAAGCTTCAATTTTGACAAAGTCATTAGAACACTTCATCTTTAAAAAGTTTAAAGAGCTACAGTCCCTTTGCTTTAGTATTTCATACATAGGATATAAAATGAGTATAAAAGTTCAAATCTTGTTAACAAAGCAAGAGAAATAGAGAACACGATCATAAGCAGGGTTTAAGTCCTTTCTACAGCATTCACTTGTATTAGATCAGTTCATTCTTGTGTCTAGACCACCACAAGATAAAAATGTGACTGCCCAGTCTCTGCCTTGCAACTGGACTTAGTAATTCTGTGATTCTATGTGGGTCCTGAAAATGAAGGTCAAAGGAACTGTAAGAAGGGAGGAAAAGAGAGGGAGATATCTCTGGAGAAGGCTTAGATGAGCAAGTGTTTGACTGATATTAGTCCCTGGGTGAGCATTAGCTGACCGGAGAGGCTGGGCGGGAAGAGGAAGAGAAAGAGAAAGGCTGGGGAAGACGGAGAGAAGAGGAAAGCCAATAGGAAATCATGAGTGCCAGGAGGGTATTTGACCCTGAGAAGACTGTCTCTGCTGCTGGAAGTGGAAGATGGCTTCCACAGAGGCATCAGGGCAGACGACCGGAGGCCATGGAGGCAGGGTTAACAAGGCTGGGCGGAAAGCCTTTGACTCCTTCACTCAGAATCTCTTTCCTAGCAGGCACAGAGAACAGGAGAGTTAGAGTAATGTCCATCCTGAGCAAGGTGAGCAGCATTAAGCTGGAAACCATCATTTCCAAAAAGGATCCAATCCCATAGACTCTTTGACCAAAAAAGTGATCAAATACTAAGATGTGGAAATTAGAAAATTCACAACAAACAAAAATAGGTTGCAATATCTTGAGTTGCAGAGACCCAGGAGAGCAGAATACATCCCCACGTGGTGCGATCAGCAGGCGCTGATCCGCCCAGCCTTCAGATGGCCTGTCATCCTACTTTGTCACAACTGGGTAGTTTCCCGCAGTCTGCCTGGAACAGGAAAGTGCTAGTCTGAGACATAGGTGTAGGGAGTTCAGGTGGAGTAACACTTGGGAAGACACCTGCTTTGTTCTCCTTCTGGGTTGAGAAGTTCCCCATTTAAAATGGATGAGGAAAGAAGGATTATATGTGGATTTTGTTTTGAAAGCAAAACCAATATAATTGGGCTTGAGTGAATTAATAGAGGAGGTAAGGGGAGGAACTAGTTCACACAATGAGAAATCTTAAATATTTAGTTTATAAAATAAAAATATTTAGTTTATAAAATAAAAAATCAATAGCTTTTTTGAATTTCTTCAGAGAATAGGCTTTTATTTGCTTTATTTTGCCATTAAAATATGTGAAAGATTAAAATTTTGAGTTTATCCAAGTATTCATTTGTACCTTACTCAGAATTTTAGACATACAGGGAATGACCCAGAATAAGAACAAACACTAAACCAAAGGATATTGTACTATTTTGTGCTTATATTATTTTTGAGTACACAGATTTCTTGTCTAGCCCTTTACAAAGAATTTTCAAACTGTTCAATATGTTCTTAATAACGTATATTGAACGCTTTGATGGGAAGACAAAGTGTCATAGCCTGTTCAATGCTGGTTGCTCCAGTGCCTCCTCTTCATAAGACAGATTGCAATTCTCATGCTAGCTTTGCTAAATTGAAAATAAATATGCCCCTGGAAAACAATCAGAGCGAGATTTAGTAAATGAAATCACATGCCTGATGACTGGGTACCAATGCTGGATAAGGGATGTCAGTTTTGAACTGAGGAGTGGCTAAATTTAGACCAGGAAATCCATAGATCCAATGATCCCACTTGATACTGATATATGTGAGTATGTTTGTGACCCAGATACTGCCAAGGAAGATAGAAATGATATGCAGATGAGTGACCTGTTTGCTATGTAGTTCACTTTCAACTGTTAAGTGAATTTTGCGGTTGCCCGCAGAAGTGTTGACTGACCTGTTTGTATTGTTATCTCTAATCCTCTCCTGACAGCAAGGTGACAGTTTTTGAAATCAAGCTAATTAATACATGATCTCTATATTTTAGAAAATATTTTTGCATTTTATTTTATCTAGTTGTTAGCTGTAATCTGAAGATCTGCAAGTAATTTGAAAACTAGAATAGATTTCTAATATTTGATTCCATTGACCAAAGTACTGAAGTAAAATAGAAAAAAGGAAAAAAAATAAAATAAGCACAACAGAATTCAAAATCATGTTGCTTCTTACTTTCCTTTAAATTCTATATTTGCAGTAAGTGTACATAGACAAATAAGGGCCGGATGGTTTAAGCAGACATTCACAGTATGTGATTCCAAGCCCTTCAGACCATCAGCAGGATTGGGTTTTGAGTTTTTTTTCTGAGTTGTCCTGGATGCTCTCCTTCTGGATATGTCTTCTCTTCTGCCTCATGTATCATGTCTTATTTCACCTCTTCTGACAGCATGTCAAGCATTAGCTGCAGAATAATCTGTGCGCACAGTGGGAGAGAGAGGCAGACCAAATACACACTAAATTGGGAACCAGAGTTTTCCAGCAGTTGATACATTATTCTCTCTGGTAAAGATCTGCTAAGCATATGGAGACAAGCTCATGGATCAATAGGGAGAACTTTTAAATATATGACCATCCTGTGAAAATTTATTTCTTGACTGAAGATATGTTTGGATAGTATAGCAATATTCTCATAAAATTTTTGGACTGACACATAAGGAATGATGGAAATCTTAATATAAAAAGCATATGTTAAATCCTTGCAAATGAGTGAGCTGTCCTTCTGCCTTATAAGCTATTGATTTTCCTTCTATACTGATCTTTCATAGTAGCCAAAATTCTATATATCCTAAGAATTCCAATGACAATAAAACACACTAAAATCAGTGCAAGGAGTTAGGCAAGGAAAACAAGATGCCCCGGGTCATGAGGAAATGCACTGGCTTTAACTAATTCTTGGAGATGCATCCACTGAGGATATCATTTTCTTTACCAACACATGATGCATACCTGTATTTATTTGAGATTTTTCTTCACCTCACAATCTATAGGATAGACTTGGAAAAGAAATTCTGTTAGACTTATGTTTTAATATACTACCTTAAATGCTAACATTTCTTAAAGATATTTACCCCCAAGACACATTTTAGGACCATTTGTTATGGGAGAAGATTCAGAAGAGACCTTAAAATGAAGTTTCCTCTCCTTTTTCTGGTCTTCTTACAAACAGGGACATGGTTTCTGAATTAGCGAATATTCCACTGAGAACCCAGCAGGTGATTCCAAATTAAATTCACAACCTTCCAGGATGACATTTTCCTTAGAAAGTCCCAGGATATAGCTTTACCAACTGGATTCAAACCAAACCTCTTTATGACAAAATATAAATCACTAAACTATGAAATCAAGAACAGTACTCTCAATTAAAGCATAATGGCTAGAAAGGAAGAAGTGAACCGTTAATGTGCATTGCAATAGAGAGATTTAAAATTGTGTACGACTTGGGAAAATTTCTTACTATTTCAAGTTCTATAGTATCAGAAATTCAATCCCATTAAATACGTTGATGAATTTAGCTAAAGAACATTTTCTTGTCTTTTATTCACACTTTAATATTATTCTTTTACTTCTTCATTCAAGGTTGTCTTTAAACTCAGTGAAGTCATTTAAAATATAGAATATAGAAAGAAATATGCAGAATATTCTATGTAGAAAATGCTTCAGGTATCATATCTTCTTTCACCTCTTCTGACAGCATGTCAAGCATGTTAAGAAAGTTTAATTTCTTTCCGTAAATTTTAAAATTGATCACTCCACCAAAGTTATTTTGGAAACAAAAAGAATGATTTAAATTTTGCTAGCTTTTACAGGGATTATGTCTGTAATCCTAGCTACTTGGGAGGCTGAAGCAGGAAGAGCACATGTTTGAGACCGACCTGGACAATTTTGCAAGACCCTGTCTCACAATAAGAAATAAATAAGGCTGGGAAGGTAGTTTCACGGTAGGGTGTTTACCCACAAAGCATGAAGCCCTGGATCTAATCCCCAACACAGTTAAAACAGAAAGTTTTCAACACACCTACTTTAATGAGATTATTTTCTCATAGTGTTAGAATTAAACCAGCCTCTATTATGAAAACACTTTCACCAGCAGTAAAATAACAACATAATTTACTGGATTCAGCATGTTTATTGCACAAATAAGCAGAAAATGATATACAATTGCAATTTATTGATTATATTGAAAAACAGATACAATGAATCCTAAGAAAAAGTAATGAATGTACTATTTTAGCTAATCATATTTTGTGACATTTGTATTTCTTTGATTTTGAACTCAACCCTGTTTTGAACAACCAAAACTTCTCTGTTATTACAATTTCAAAATATTTAAAGAAATCTGATAACCCCTACATCATGTAAAAAAGTTATAAAAATGTTACATTAACAATTACTTTAATGTTATGAAAACTTACAAAAAGTATAACGAATGCTATTTGGCATTTGTGTCTTTTCTATGAAAATCAGGAGAAAATTACCAGTTATTTGAGTGTTCCTTTTTGGTAGGATTTTTATTGATTTGCAATGCTTTCAATAGTTTGAAAGCATAAAATTTACAAATATATCGATCAGTATTTGTAAATTTATATAGCCCTAAACATTATCCATTTGATTTTTAGAGCTCCTCGGTAACTATTTTTTAAAAAGAGGCATCTATTATTTATAAAGTAAAATTAAGTTTGCTAATAAAATTAACAATTTATAACATTTTATTTGAACATCTTATTTGCAAAGGAGAAGAGTGAACAATTATGGTGTCTCATTAAAATTTAGCAGGTATTTAGTAATTTCACTTATTTCTTCTTTTATTACCATGAATTATATCTTTAAAAACTAGTAGTCATTGTTAAAAAGTAAAATAAAATAGTAGTTTTTTGGCATTTACATCTACTTAGCTATTGTAGTGAGGAAAACACTTTCAAAATAGCTGTATACATTGCATTCAAGTTCTTTTGTGATTTGAAATTTCATGAATTTATCTGAATTTTGCACTTTAGTTTGAAATATTGAAATTACATTAGCAAGATGTAGAATTTAGATGGAATCTCTCCAGGATTTTTATGCTTGAAATTCAGGATACTTCTACGAGGAGACGGATATCACTGGAGAAAGGACTGCTAATCTAGACTTCGCAGTGCCAGGCAGGCGAAGTGTTCCATTTGGCCATTCATGGTGATGTGACATCAGGAGCCTGGCATTCTGATTTGAAAAACAAGTGTGAAAGGTTTGATGTCGCAGGATCTAAAGGGAGGATGTTTACACATAATCTTAAAGAAGAAATGCATCCACTAAAATAATCCTCAGACAATTGCCTCTCACTACATCATATGTATCCATAGCCTTATTTGTTTATCTTTCCATCATCTTTCTTCTTTTCCCAACTTATTGACCATGAGGTCAGTGAGATTTTCCCCTCATTGAGAAGGGTGAGCTCACTGTGGGAAGCATGTGGCTTCTATGGTGGCAGAGCCTTGAGCTCAAATGTGTTATTAGCAACTCCTCAGGTCTAACCACTAACCACGAAAGCACTGGAGATGGACACCTTACCAGCTATTTCCACCGAACGTTCTTCATGGAAATCAGAAAGCCAGGGCTACTGCCAAAATGTCTGATGAGTATGTCTCTGCCCTTTTTCCATTTGAAAATACAAATACTCATAATTCTTCCTTTTGTTGTCACTTTAGAGCTTTGTGATAATGGACGGGAGTAGGAGAGTTGCTCCTCACTCAACATGAGCCTGGTTGAGAGCAGCAGCCTTATGGTCACTGTCCAGTTCTGCTTTTAAGTACACCTTGCCAGTTAGTTAGAGTTTTTGTACCTCAAATAGGATCAGGTGATGTCCCTGCCTGTCGTTGAACTGTGTCTCTGTAGCACAGTGCTGTTGAACTCTACCTACCCCCACCCTTCCCTGTTCTTCGCATTGACAATGATATCAGTGTTTCAAAATATCCACTTATGGTAGGTATTGGTAAAACAGAATGACACAGAAATAAGTAATTTCCTTAAGATCACAGGGCTCTGTATATAGCCCAAACAGAACAGCATAGAAGCCAATACGTGGCCCATATATTTCTGAGCATTGCAGTGTTTTTAAGCATAAAACACAACTTAACAACTAATCTACTGATTATTTTGCTTAATGTTATCAAGGGGATGAAGTCAGAAGGCAAGATATATCTCCTACATCTGTACTGTGGGTTTAACTGCATTGCACTAAACTGATAACTCTTTCAGGTGGAAATTGTCTGAACATTCTTGAGAGAATAGTGAGATTTAAAAAGAAACTGGGGCTGACTTCTTTTAATGCCTCTTCCTTTAGGACTGTGTGGTGAAATGACAGCTAACTGCTGTAACCTAGACAAACTCCATCTGTCTTCATTGCTTTACACTTGTACTTAAAACTTGACTCTAAAAAACACTATGAAATATCTTTAGTTATTACAGATCTAGAAACCCTGAGCAAATGTATCTCACTCTTTGTACATATTAAGGGAAAGGCCAGTGTACTTCGTCCAAGTTTGCAAATATTTGGGCTTCACATACCTGAAGAAAATGAATATTTGTACTTTTATACTTTTCTCAACATTCCTCTAAGCATTCATCTGTCAGTTTCATCAAAACAAAGGTATGTGCTAGGGTTTATTCCAGATTTAACAGCAGAGGGAAAGCCATGAAAAATATGAACATATAAATAATTTATAATTTTCAAATCTTTCAATATTTTGTATATTTTCCAAAGGAAATTGTATATACACATATATGTATGCACCTACACATACACTCAATTATGAAGTGATGAAAATAGATAATTTGTCTATGTTACTAAAATCAATTCATTGTATGAATTGTCAAAACTTTAATAATACACATCACATTTATTAAAGAATTCAGGTGGATTACAATAGAATATGAACTATATTACATGAGATTGTGTTTTAAATATTTATCATGTACACATTTGAAATATCTTACTGAGGCAATTAGCTTTAGTATTTTATAAAGAATAAGCAACTGTTATATAATGTGGCACGAAAGAGTTTAAATGAGTATGTTAAAAACACAAACGTACTGAAATGCAAGATTGAGATCTGGTTCTATCCTTCTCTTTGCTTTTATCACACTGCGTTAGTGTTTCCATTCAAGCTGGAATTAGTCTCAGACATTGTCCTTCTATGAGGGATTTATTCTAGCTCAGCCTCTGAGACTTTAAACTACAAACCAGTACCGGTAAACAATTGGTACTAAACAAATATTTGTTTCAACTGATAAAAGAAACAAGTCTTTCATTTTAATAACAGTAATTGAGATGTTACAGGGTTTTTCAAATACATAATTAGACTGAAAAAGAGAGAGACATCAAGTTTACAGACAAATTGAAGGTTAGAAAACTGAACTAACCTGCTCTAAGTTGCTACCCTGTGCTAATTCCCAGGGGAGAAGGACAAAGGGCATCTATTTAGTAATGTCTCATGTACACGTGCATTGTACAAAGACTTTTTATTCTTTATTTCTCTTGGTACCAACAGGTTTTGTTTAGCACTACAGTGACTAGTCACTGGAAGGCAATGGTAAATCATGGCATTTTGAAAGATTTTACTAAAAGACAGTGGTAAAAATTAACTTTACTACTATTTAAACTTTCCATTTATTACATTTTGCAATTTTTTGGATTCATCAATCAAAACGTGGATGATTATTTTTATAGATGGTTAATTTTTGCAATAAATGATATCATTGGATGTAATTCATGAATATGAAATTGCAATCTGGTATTTATAGACTTTTAGTAATAGATTAATGGCATTTTTAGGAAGAATGGCAAAATGAGCAGATTGGCAAGGATAAAAGTCTAAACTGTTTTAATTATTAAAATCACAATTTTACAAGAACCAGACATATTTCTGGGGAAAAAGTCGTCCAAAAAAGTGAGAAATTTTTGACTACTACCCCGAATTGTTTTATCCATGGATTAAATTATTCTTTTATTTCTTATCTTTAAAGCTTAGCTGGGAAATTTCAGAAGAGCCTTCAAACCTATTTTTCACTATCATTTGCAGTGTCTTCCAAAAAGTTGTCTAGTGGTGGTTTTTGTGAGGCACGATCTCCTAGTTATGGAGACACGATGTTTTCACTCTAAAATGAAGTTAGGATATATAGCTTTTTGTTATGTGATCACATCTTTCCAGAATCCTATTTCCAGGATATTTATGATCATAGAAGTTCAAAAACTCATTCACATAACATACGTAGAGTTTAAATAATTTAGTATAGTATTATATATTGTTTGAATCTGGTTTTGACCACCACTCAAACTGGCATAAAAACAAATTACTCTTCCTAAGATTAAATGGTCACAAAATATCCACTAAAATTCAAATCATTAGAACTAGAAACATAACTTTGCTATTTAGTCTGATCCCCGTGTGAGCTGCTATTGCTAAGGGTAGGGTGTGAATTGCACATAATTATATTTGATGGAAGAATTTTGTTTTGAAGAAATAAAATAAATGATTGTTTAGGTAGGATTTATCATAAATATACAGGCCTTGATTCAACAATGTCTGCCAAGTTGCAAGCCTCGAATGTTACAGAGAGAAGTAGAGATTTTGGGAGTGAAGCTGATGTCTACCTGAGCACAGCACATATGCCATGGTTTACCTTCAACACTTAGGCTTAGCTTCCAGCTGTCACATTCCACAGTGAATGGGAGCAGCATAATGACTTCACTTGAGCCGTTCAAAGTGTGTGTCCGCACTCAGTGAGAAGACTCTAATTTTAATATTAATTATGATGATCTCAAATCATCATTGGTTGTTTTGGTCAATTATTGGGAGATGTTCCTTGTTCAAGGTATCAAGGTCTATATTTTGGAGTCCATAATAATAACAATGGATATTTAGGCGCAACCAAAAGTGTTATATACATTATATTATCACACAAACTATATATATGCATATATACATATATATATGTATAGATATATCTCATAAAACCTATGATATCATTTGTACTATCATTTGTAAGTGAGAAATATGAGAGGGAAAAACTGAGTCATTTGCTTGAGATTTCTTAGTAATGAATAACCAAGGCAAGAATTAAATTAAATTCAAAGTTATTTTCATTAATACTTAACATCAGCTAAAACTAATAGATTTTGCATGTAGACAGGGATGCATTTGAAGTAAAGACTCTAGAAGAACTGATCTGCTGTTGTTTTTTCATTCAAGAAGGGGCAAAGGATTACTCTTTTTCTGTGTTGTTCCTTCACAAGTGGCATAAGACTTTGGCTGAAGTGAAGGGCTTTGGGTTACATGTGAAAATTCATTTTGAGAGTGAATAGTGTGTCCAAGGATCTCTCCTTGTTAGAGGATTTAAATCCAGGTTTATCCCACAGTGATTATGGAAGATTTATGTCCTGTACTCGATGATAGGAAATTAGATATTTGATACAATGGTCAAAAGCTTCTGTAAAGAACTGAAGCAATAAGTGTGAGCAGGCACTTTGATTACAATGTGTCATGCAAACAATAATTTTGATACTCTCGTAATCAATTTGGCTGCAAAAGCGTATTTCCAAGTATCATTTCATTTTGTATTGAGTAAAAGAGAAGCAGAGGCAGATGGAAAGTTGTCTGCTAAGGTGACCAGTGGATTTCAGGCATTTTGTCCGCTCACAAAATCAGGTAAAAGGGGCACTTAGAAATTTCCTGCCCTTACCAGATAGTCTTCAATAGAAATCACAAGATTTTAGTTTCTACTTTCCAGATGGGAAAAATGAAGACCAAAGTAGTGTTTCTGTGGAATTTGAGTCCATAGTCTCCTATGCAACTGTCTTTTTACTTCTGACATTTGAGATACACTATCAGAACAGACTACTACATTCTTTGTTCAAATACTCTACATGTTTTTTCTTTTAAAATTTAAAGTTTTTACTTAAAATTATACCAGATAAATTACATTTTTGAATATATACAAATATACCACAAAAACCTCATCAAAAATTCATATGCAAAAGTACAGAAGCATGAAAGAAAAATATTTTAAAAAAGAACATGTTCCTTTATGGGTAACTCTTTTGTCCATTCATTAGTGATGGGGCTTGGTCAATAATATTTCTCCCTTTCTCTGCACAACTAAATTGGCATATGTGATGCATGACTTTATGGGACCGTGTTCCATAGCAGTACAACACAAGAAGTTATTACAACCTTTGCATCTATTTCCTCAGTTCTGTGTGTTATGAAAATATACAGAACATAACTAGACTCAAGCAAATAAGGAGTCACATAATATTAGTAAGTGAAGAATGGTAATTTTTAATGCACTCAGTTTTGGAGAGGTTGTCCAGCAGCTCAGTGATGACTAAGACCACCTGCAGCTCCCCTGTCTACAGCTTGATTTGTGGGGAGAACATGTCTGTGTATGTTCCCCCACCATGTCTTAGTGCTTAGCAAACAAACATGTCCCATGGAATATGTGAGCTAATTATGTAAATACAGCAAAACAGTAGAACTCTTTGGGAACTTCCCTACTACACCACCCTGTGCTGGGTTCTGAGAACAGGAACCAACCCAACTTGCTTCACTTAAGCCACAGGTCAATGTGCCCAGCATGGGGACAGTTCTTAGAATAGAAGGAAGCCTCAGAGCCCAACAGAAAGCACCAGCCTGAGGTAAGCCCCTCCTAGGGTTGAATAAGCTGCCTGTAGGTTCTCATCCTTACAACCTACTGTATAGGGTCTGCTGATGGGAAAGAGATCCAAAGTGGCCCTGCTTTCTAGGGCAAGGAAAATACCTTGATAGGCAGCCTCTTCACGGAAGCCTAAAATGGAAGGATAATTTTCCCTCAAAGAAACTGATATTATTCCCGAAAAGAAGATACATAGTGGTTATCAAAAGAGGCCTCCACTTTGTCAGCCCTCAATTCCAGTCATGTCCTGTCCTCCAAGAAATCCTTTTCTGACTCCCCTAAGCTTCTCTCAGTCTGACAGCCTTCAATGTACACGCATGTGCCAAATATGCGGAAAGACAAGACTCTGTGGGGACAGGAGCCACCAGCCTTCACCGTCAGGATCCATAAATTCCAAGAGATGATGGGCATCCCATGCCGACACTTCTTGTTTTTCTGCAGTTCGAATGCCCAGTGTTTTTGGTACACCTCTTTGTCCATCAAGAGATTCAAGGCTCTTGAGTGATTCTCTCATATGTTGATGTCTACATCTTCCACAATATCTAGTGCGTTGCGTATCACCTGGTGCACTCGGGTAAACACCTCAAAACTTACCTAAAGTGCACCATCTCTTACTGGGTCTCATGCCTTGGATGGCTTCTCTACACGTACAATGAAATCTGAACGCAGAATGGCTCTTACAGTACGTCGTACCTTCCCTACCCCATGTCCAGGTTCACTACCATCAAGCCATTCTTCCAGCCCACATCTAACCCCACCCTCTAGCCGAATTCAAACTCACCTTCCACTTTGGAATTCTTCCATTTAATCATGATTTATAATGCTATTATTGCAGACAAACTCTGTGCCTTACTTTGAAGTTGCCTCTAGATGTTTCTGTGATCCCTTATGGGTTCTGAGGCCCCTAGAGAAAAGGAATTATTAAATGATAGCTCCCTTTCCCCAGCTAGTAAAATGCTATAAACATCGTGGAAGAAAATTATTAATTAATTTTTAAAGAAATGTATTTTTGGTCTTTTTTTATAATTTTGTTTTATGTATTATATTCCAGCATTATACTAGCCCTGTGGAAAGACGGTTACTTGAGATATATTTCAAGGGTATTAGAAGATAAAATAATTGGAATAAATCGTTAGAACAGAAATAGAGCTGTAATACACTAAAGGAAATAGTTCTTTTGAGATGGACAAAAAAGATTACACAGAAAATGTGAGTTTTCTCTCGAAGGAATAATGGGGTTATAATCCTTCCAGACAAGAACACGAGAGCCCTCCAGGTAAGAGACAACAGTGAAGCTAACAGATGCATGAAGGATGGAAGTGAAATGTCCAATTCTGGGGCAAAATAGCAAGAGATTGAATTAGGTGATGTGGGAGATATGAGCCCAGGTATTACATAAACTGACTATTAAGTTGTGCATATGTACATATTTTATAATACAAACGATTTAATAATCAGGTTTTAGGTAATAGAGACCCATTGGAAAGTTTCAGAGTGAAGTATCGTGTAACTGGACATACGCTCTGGGTAGCTCATTCTGACATCCTAAGGGGCGTAGCTCAAGGAACTAGTGGAGGACCTACCTGCATCTATTTGGGAGCAGCAGTGACTCTAAAGAGTTGACCCAGTTGTCCTGCTCCTCTGTTTGTACCCAAGGGACTTACAATTGTCATACTGCAATGACATATCGCATCCATATTTGTGGTGGCTCAATCCACAGTGGCTAAACTATGGGACTGGCCTGGATGCCCTTCAGAAGATAAACAGATGGAGGCAGATAAACGGATGTGTGTATACTGTGGGATATTGCTCAGCTTTGAGGAAGAAGAAATTCTGGCATTTGCAGGTGGATGGGTGGAGTTGGAGAATATCATACTAAGTGAAGTCGGACAAACCCAGAAAACCAAAGGCCAAGTGTTTCCTCTGATATGTGGGTGCTGATTCACAATAGTGGGGTGGGGATAGGGAAGGATAGAGTTACTGTATATTAGGTGGAGGGGAGTGAAGGAAGAGGAGTGGGTACCAGGAAGGAATGACAGTGGAGTGAAAAGGACATTATCACCTCATGTACATGTGTGACTGCATGACCCATGTGATCCTACAGTCTGTATAATCAGAAAAGTGAGAGATTACACTCCATTTATGTACGATCTACCAACTATATACACGCATTCTACTGTCATGTACAACATATTAGAACAAGAAGTTAAAATTAAATTTAAAAAATTAAATTAAAAAAAAGAGTGAACACTGTAGAAGAGTGTTGTGTGTATTAAGCAGAATCCAGAGCACGTGGTAGCTGACAGGAAGAGGAAGTTTGAGATGGAGCCATCTCCAGATTTCATGGGAGACAGAAGGAACGGATGGAGGCAAGATGTGGGAGAGAGGAGTGTTCCCTTGAAGTGCTGGTGCCCCTGGAATTCTAGTGAAGGTGCAGAGGCAAGTCAGGCGGCGCTCACAGGAAGACAGGAGGAGAGCAAGGGACAGCAGGCGCGCACTGAGCTAAGGTTGGTGAAGAATCCCCATGAGTTCCAGCACTTCAGTGTGGACACAAAGGTATCGCACAAGGGGAGCAGCTGGTCGGAAGCAAGAAGAGTGGAGAATATCCTGCTTGCTAAAGGTGGAATCAAGAGAGTAGGGCACTTGACATGAGTAACATCTGAGAGGCTGCCACCACGTGCGGGGTCCGTGAGCCTTCAGGTGAGGTGTAAGACCGGCTGCAGGGCCGCGATGGCCCCGGAGTGGTCACGCAGTGCGCAGCGCGGGCGGAGCCCTGGACAGCGCACCCCGGAGTGCCAGTGAGTGCTGACTGCTCACCGCACCTCGCCGGCTGCCCTGTGTGTGCTACACGTCACGCAGCATGTGCTTGGAAATAAATACAGTAAAGGAAATGCTCAAAGAACAAGGATGCCTTCTCCTGGGGACACACAAGCCTGACTTCCTAAAACTTACTATAGACACTTCGGTTCTTTTCCAGTTTAACTTAATACCGTGATTCCATTTGAAAGAGTGTTCATGTAGCAATATGATTAATCTTATTTTTACCTTTACAGAAGTATTGTGAGTTAGAACAGATATTTTGACAGCTGTTTAACATCTGAATTAATGGGCTGCCAAATAATACATGATGTTCTCCCACAGTATAGATGCAGGTGTCTCAAATAGTTATTTAAATGCAGAGCAGAAGAACTGACCAGCCAACACAGTAAGCAATTTCTCTTCTTTGTACATTTATTTCTCATTGTAACTGAACATATTTGCATTATGGTGTAAGTGTCCTTCACCCTTGAGTTTTGTTGGTGTGTCCACCAAGAAACTGATTTGTCCACACCTGGTAGAAATTCTGGAGAGAAAAGCCAAAAGCCTTATTTTGAGAATGTTTTCTAGAAGACCCATCATGCTTGGTGACTTACATCATACACCTGAGTACACATGTCGTGTACCACTATTTATTCTATGGGTCATAGCTTAAAATTGCGGTGTCTGCTTAGGATGAGTTCATGCTCCGTATGCATTTAAATACACAGATTTTAGTAGGGTGATAAAAAGTATAAATAGATTTTTCAGTCCATTTATGAAATAAAATATAATGCAATTCTTTCCAATTAAAATCTTGTCAAGATTTGCATAATGGTACATATTGTGGAGTGAGTTAAAAAATAAGTCTACTACCTATAGTCTGTGTGTGCTGATTCTGCCTTAACAGATTCAACCAAATGCTGATCTTGCACTAAGTAGTTTGGCACATGATGGTGTCATCTGGTTTTGGGCAGTGGGTCCTGGAACCCCTGTGGATACTGAGGAATGCATTATGTTTGACAATTCATGATATAATTTTAGCAAATAATATTCTATACAAACTATCCCTTTGTTAGAATTAATATTGACTTGTGAGTTTAGGATAATTTCATGACTTGAGGTATGAAAATTGTATAAATTGTGAACTACTATGTACTATCCTCCTGTGAAGCATAGAAGGGTATTATGCAGACTGTTAAAAGTGTTACAATACCACTTGCAAGTTCTAAATTTTGTTGTTTTTTTTTTTTTTTTTACATACCAGTTATTGAATCCAGGGGCTAAACCACTAAGCCACATCCCCAGCCCTTTTTACTTTTTTAAATTTTGAGACAGTGTCTCACTAAGTTGCTCAGGGACTCACTAAGTTACTTTGAATCCTCCTGCCTCCAGGGCTGTTGGAATTACAGACGTGAGCCACCACACCCAGCTCTGTGACATCTTTAAACCAAAGTATGTAAATTATTCCAAAAAATATTGATTAGACTTTATTTCATTAACAATTGAATGTGCATGTAATGGATTGAAAGAATGGCTATTATGCACTATTCATCCCATATTATTTTTGATTCTTTTTTATTGTATAGGTCAGTCAGTGATCCAAAAGCATGTTTTTATTTCATAAATCCAATTTCCATGATGTCGTCAAGTGCCTTCAAAGATTTTTACATGTCATTACTAAGCTTTGCTCTGGATAAAGTATTATAAAAATGAAAATATGCTTAAATATTAAGCAACCTCTATATATATTTGTTGAATGAAAAAATATGACCAAACCGTTCTTAAAAAATCTGAGGAATTTCAAATATAGAGATTTTTTTCCATTTCCTTTAATTTTTCAAAATATTACGTGATGCCAAAATCATATGCATAACTTAGACTCGTAGCCATTTTTAGAAACTATAATTTTTGATTCAAAAGAAATCTGCAATCTTGCAAAAATGAGACTCAGTTTAACAGTGTGTTTCCAAAGAGACTGTAGCTGTTTTTCTCGCCTTTCTTCTTAAACAAGAGCCCTGTGATGGTATCTCTTAATATTCTATGCACAAAGGAAAAAGAAAGCAGAAAATTCTCCATTGGGCCTAATAGTACACGCAGGGGCAGCAGGGCTGGGAGCACGTGGTGTGGATAGCAGACTACACAGGTTGACTCCAGGTCTCTGATTGGCTGTTCTCAGAGCTCAGAGGACTTCCCCAGCTATGGGCCCTCCAGACAACCACAGGGCTCCTCTGCGTTTCAATTTCGTTACTGGATCACATGACTCAAAGGTCACTTCACCAACTTAGAATTTTGTCTTCTATTTTTCAGATTAAAATTTAAGCACATCAGATCTTTTTTTTTTTTTTATCTTTTTTTTGTCAGACTGAAAAACACAACAACAACAAAAAAAAAGGAAAGTTCTTTTTCAACCCAATTTATCCACTTTTCATTGTATAATGTTTCTAATACAACACTGGATTTTTGTGTATATTTATAAAGTGAAATATATGATGATATTTCAGCAGGATACAACCGTTGCTTTGTTATTACATGCTAACTTTATTATTATTATTATTTTATAATATGAAAAAGTTTAAGAGATTCAGGTCTGTCTGAGTTTAGAATTTGTTTCTTGGAGGTTTTTAAAAGTTTTGTTTTTAATTAACATAATAATTCTACATATTCATGCATGCTATGTAATTAGAATACATGTATACAGTAACTAATGATCAGATCAGAGTAACTAGTATCTTTATCTTTTTAAACGTATACCATTGATACTTATGGAGATCGCTCCAGGTCTTGTTTGCTACCTATTTTGAAATTATATAACTATTGGCGGTCAGCCATAGTTTTACTACGAGGCTCTAAGATACAAGCAGTTATTCCTTCTGTCCAACTGCGGGTATTTACAAATTCCATGAATGCCCTGTAGTTTATTTCAGCATCACTGAACTGCTTTCATAGGGACTAAGAAGCAGCTGAAGACTGAGCCAGAGAAGCTTTCTGATGGCCACAAAGTCTAAGGATGTTCCAGTGACCCTGCAAGTGGTTCACAGCCAGATGATGGAGAATTTCATGTTTTTCTTACAAAATCTAGTGTCTCAGTAAGTTCTATGCATCACAGTTAATGAGAGGTTAAGTAGCTTCCAGAATAGGATCCCAATCATAGCAAGTCAAGAAAGTTCTCTGGACGGCAGATTCCATCAGAAAGACGGACTCTATTAAAGAGAAGAAGAAAAGGAGTAATATGCTGAGCTGCTCTGCTCATCCAGCAGTAATAGGCTGCTCTGCTATAGGGCTGCTCATCCAATAATGAGAGCAAGACCAGGGAACATTGCAAATAAAGCACTCGCCACAGGAAGCACCTGTCCACCTTTGAAAGGAAGAACCTGGACGCCTCCTTCACACAACATGTAAAATTAACCCCAGTGGATCAAAGATAGAAATGTAAGTGTGAAAATTATAAAACTCTTAGGAGAAAACAGGCAAAAATTAAACTAGGCCAAAGCACAAGTAACAAAAGAAGACAAATTACATTTCAATTAAATTGAATACTTCTGCGCATCAAAGAACACAATCAAGAACGTGAAAAGCAACTCCCAAAGTCGGAAAAATACCTGTAAGTATATTTGATAGGGATTCAATATCTAGAGCATATGAGAAACTCCTCTAGTTCAGCAATAAAAAAATTATCCAACCTGATGGTGAACAAAGCTATATGAATAAGTCGTTCCCCAAAGACAAAATACAAATGGCTAATAAGCACATGCAAGGATGCTTATCATTAGTCATTAAGGAATGCAAATGAAAACAGAATGAGAAATCATTTCGCAGCCAGAAGGGTGACTATAATGAAAACAAAAAAATAAATGGACAGGAAAGAAAAACTAGTGTTTGTGAGGATGTAGAGTAATGGGGACACTCACGTATCACTAGCGGGAATGTAAGATGGTACAGCCACTGTGAAAAAGGGTGGCACCCCCACAAAATCTGAAATATAGAATTAGCATATGAACCAACAGTTACAGAGCTAGGCAAAGCCCTGTGGGCCTGAGACATGTTTTCACACAAACCTGTACACTAATATTCCTGGCAGCAGATTCATTACTGTCAATCATAGAAACAAACACAATGTCCATTATATCTACACACAGGAAGATCACTGATCATAAAAAGAATAAAGCACTGTGACTTTCCAGAACATGGGTGGACCTTGACAATATTTATGCTAAGTGAACAAACTCTGATACAGAAGAAATCTAAGGTACGATTCCACGTGTATGAAATGCTCTAACCAGGTGTCTTAGTCCTCTTTTTTGCTGCTGTGACTAAATAATCTGACCAGCACAATTATAGAGGAGGAAAGGTTTATTTGAGGGCTCACAGCTTCAGAGATCTTAGTTCATAGAAGCCTGACTCCATTCCTCAGGGCTCAAGGTGAGGCAGAACATCATGGCAGGAGAGTGTGGCAGAGGGAAGCAGCTCACACCATCAGGAAACAGAGAGAGAGAGAGAGAGAGAGCGAGAGAGAGAGAGAGAGAGAGAGAGAGAGAGAGAGAGAGATCACTCTCCAGATACAAAATATATACCCCATAGCCACGCCCTAAAACCTGCCTCCTCCAGTTACCCTACCACTTCAATCAGTCCCTTGAGGGATTAATTCACTGGTTGGGTTAAGACTCTTACGACCCAATCTTCTCTGAACCTTCCTGAATTGTTTCACATGTGAGCTTTTGGGGGACACCTCACATCCAAACCATAAAACCAAGCAAGTCAGAGATGTAAAACAGATAGTGGCCATCAGCGAGTAGAGGGAACAGGAAATCAGAGGTGGCTGCTACTATGTACAGCGTTTTTTGTTGGGTGATCCCAACGTTCTGAATTTAGTTAGTGGTGAAGGTTCAAAAACATCGTGAATATACGAAAATAACACTAAAGTGTGTTCTTGTAAATGGCAAAATTTCTGTTATCTGAAGTATATCTCAAGATGCTAAAATAGAAAAAGATTCACTGAAATAACTGCTCAACTGTAACTATTCATAGATATATGCAAGAACCTATCCAATAAGGCTGAAAACATGCTTCATCATTGTATTTATTAACCATATATTGAGTGCCTACTGTGTGCTGAGTACCTTCCTAAGTTCAAAGAAGCTATGTTTCTTCTAAAAGATCAATGTTTCTCAAACATTTTTGTTTTAGGACACTTTCCTAACCTAAAAAATTATTATCAACCCTAAAGAGCTTGTATAAGTAAGATTTATCTATCAATATTTACTATTTCAGATATTAAAATGAGAAAAATTAGCATAATTATTAAAAATAAAACTTTTTAAATGTGAATCCTACATTCATTGATTTTTTTTTAAAGTGAGAGGTTTTGAAAAATTGTTTCACATTTTTACAAGTATTTTGACATTTGTCTTAGTGGAAGGCAGACAGAATTTTACATATGCTCCCACATGTAATCGCTTGTAATCTGATTTTTTTTGTTTTAACTCATATGCATATCAACAAAGTTTGTGCAACCACATCAGCATTCCGGGGCTCACTGTGGGGAGAAGACAACTTCCAACTTCCTCCCCTTTTCCTCCAGCCTCCCTTTCCATAGCCTTATTCTTCAATAGATGCTTATGGATTGGTGAGTTATTTTGAAACATATTAGTGAATTTAATTCATTAATACAGATTTTATGGGTTAAATTGGTCCTTGGAAACATTTTTAGAGCTATTCTTTCTACATGATTCTATGTTGCAAGTTCACTGTTGGCGATGATTTTTAAAAAATTTAAAATTATGATTAAAACATTTTTAGGACTTGAAGATAAAAATATATAAAAATTAAATACACCCATTTAGCATTTTAAACATAAGCTTTCATGTCAACAGGAATCCAAAAATACCATAGATATTAGAGGAAAAAATAAACTGTTGTTGCTTTATAATATATCCCTTTGTGAGTTCATACTGCTAACCCTTTAAGGGTATTGACAGCCTATTATTTTTCATATGTACCATCTTTATCTAGAAAACTGAAAGAACAACTAATTACATCCTTTCCCAAATGAGTGTGACAGAATGGCTTTTGTTCACAACTTTTTAGTATATTGAGCAGGACTGTTGAATGACTTAAGAATCTACTAAGCTGGGTGAGTGTGCTGATGTTCAGTCACCCCCGGGCTACATAAAGTGTGGCATAGGGCTGTGGTTGGACATTTGTTCTTCATTATAAACCCACCAGGTTCTCTGAATCATGTATGGAGGGTGTGTCCCTCTATGTCTTTCGTTTAGCATCTATATTTTTGGGCTAATACTGTTCTTAAAAGTTTGCCCAAATGTTGCTGGAAAGGGCAGAGATGGAGTAATTAAAAAGATGGTCATAGAAATAAACCTAGTAATGCAAACATAATGATTTCTTGTATAATCTCTTCTTTCCCCTACATCGTAATCTGTCCTTACAAATAATTGCATCAGCAAGTCTAGACATATAGTAGTTTTGCAGAATTGTGCTGCAAAATGCATTTAGCTACATTAACATACCAAGAGAAGCCTTGAGTTTCCAAACCTTGAAGCACAATTCTCAACTGCTTTCAGAAGAGAGGCAAGCTCCTCTGACAGATATTAACTATAGTAACACATTTGTATAGAACATTAGGAATAAAGGGGTTGTGACTGGGAGGACCCCATCTGTCTGAAGAGTATCAGGAAGACAGACCCTCTGGATAACACAAGCAGGCCATATCTTTGTATGTAGTCCTGAGTCTCCTCTCCCGTCTCCCTATTAATATATATATTTTTTAGCCTCAAACCATTGAGCTATGTTTGTCTAGGTTACCTTAAAACACTTAAACTTTGTGCGAACAAGCACCATCTTTCTGTTTGGTGTTAGCAAATAAGATCTACATGTAACACAAGTGTCATCTTCCTTTGCAAAACCCTTCAGGGGACTTTCACACCACCAGGTCAGTTTTACTACCAGGGACATGCTAGCTCCAGCCTTGAGTCATAGCGGAGGTTGACTCTTGAGGGCAACAGGTAACACCGGTGCAGAATCTATAGACGCTCCTCGACGTAAGTCAAGGTGTAAAATGAAGGTCTTAATTAATTGTAACATAATTTTGTGAAAGATAAAGATTAACGACATAATAATTATTTATTATCTTCACCTCGAGGAGTTTTAATCCTCTTGATATTGTAATATGTAACAGTCTCCCTAATGCCAGGATGTGCATCAATGCTTTAATAACCATAATTTTTGAATGGCTTTCTATGGTGTTAAAATCGAGAAGAATGGTGATAACACATTATCCTACTTATAGCAGTAATGTTGTAGATCTTCTGAATCAGAGTCATGGGTACTGTTTCATTAGGAATCCCCTTCCCGCTGAGAGATAAAGGGACTCTTTGACAGTGTCTTTCTGCCAAAGACACTTGCCATCAGTAACATCAGTAACAGGGCATGTCTAGGAAAGAACCAAGGGTTTTCTGTTTTGTTTTGTTGGTGTTTTGTTAAAGGATCTTTGAAGACCCTGAATTCAATTTTCTACCTGCATTGTAGTAGTAAAACAACAACAATAACAACTTATTGAAAGATGGGTAATATATGCAAGTTAGGCAGCATTTTCAGACTATATGACTGAAAATATTTTTAATGAAAAGACACATATGAATATTCTAAATATTTCAAAATATGACCCTGTTGAAATAATAAGCAAGGTTTCCTAGAATGAAACATGGAAATTTTGTTTTTTAAAGTTTCAGCATACATTAACTAATTGAGTGTCCTTAGCACACTCATAAACAGAAACATGCTAAAGTAAAATATTCATCATATTTAAAAATAAACATAAAATATGCTATTGAGTTTAGTGCAAAATTTGAAGGGTTTAGAATATCTGAGTGATGAGGTAGTATTTTAAAATACTAATAACAAATAACTTTTTGAAAATTATTTCATAGCATTTTTTCATACAGGTAATTTAACCATCAGAGAGATTATGTAAATTAGTATTAATAAATAACTCACTGACAAATGGAAAATAGAACCTAGAAAGAAAAACTAATTAATTCAAGGTCATGAAAGTAATGTGTAGAAAAATAGGGATTTTAGCACAGGTAATCTTTGATTCAGAATTTTTTTTTTTTAATGAGCAAAACATATACATTCCATGACTTCAGACCACAGAGTTATAAAAAATCACAGAATAAGGATCCTTACCCATCAGATTTTTCCTCAAATTACCACTTATCATACCTTCTTGTTCATAAAAATCACAAATATGCCATACATCTTTTACATCTATCTATCTGTGTATGTAGGTAGATATTCTACATAGGTACTCTTATCTACATAAAACAACATATTTTGTATATACAGCAACTACCTTTCTGCTAAAAATGAGACTGGATGCACAAATCTATATTTTACTATGAGTTATGTTGAATTCCCATATATGATGGACCTGAATTATCTTGTCCTTCACTTATTAATCTTATGTATATTTCTATTATTACTATATCAACATTTTGTTATTACCAAAAATGCTGTAATAAACAGGAATTAATTTCCTTTCTTTACTGTAAATTATGTCATCATTAGTCAATTCAAAGTTGAAGTGAGGTAATGTTTAGAATCACTCTTAAAATGTTTTTAGCAGCAACAACAACAGGAGACAGACAAAGGAGGTGAGCCAAATCCTCAGAAGTCACTTATCTGGGTGACGAGGACGTGGCGCTTAACTATTGATGGCTTATGTTTGTGTATATTTAAGAATTTTATGATCACTTTGCAT
Organism: Sciurus vulgaris; assembly: GCF_902686455.1. Classification (NCBI taxonomy): domain Eukaryota; kingdom Metazoa; phylum Chordata; class Mammalia; order Rodentia; family Sciuridae; genus Sciurus; species Sciurus vulgaris. The sequence continues at coordinate 180,917,975 of NC_136464.1, read as the reverse complement.
AAAATTATTTTATTAGGCAACTGATTTTAGGGGAAGATCTAAGCCTTCCACATAACCTCTTTTTTCTCCATAATAGCATTGCAATTCTAAATAATTAATGGTTTAAGTAAAGCTTAAATTTTACGTGGAATGGAGTTTGGGGGAATGTTTAAGGACAATAGTGGTAGACATGTTCTGTGACTGAGTGAAAGCCAGGCAAGTGAGGAATGTCATTGTCAAGGATGTTCTGAAGGAACTGGGTTAGGAAGGTGAGTGACGGGAAGTCGGCATGAGGGAACACCCCGGACATAGTGTGTCATTGCCTGGGAGAGTCACTCCTCCCGTCCCTCCCTCTCCTCTCTCCATCATCTCTGCATCTGTATCCTTATCAAAACCCACATGACAGAGCTATGTGCACCTGTTATCAATTCTCAAAGGAGGGCACATTTCTCTCCTGTTCTCAAGATTGAAGCCAGCAATTTGCTCTTGTGTCCTTGAGAATTCAGCCCCATGCGGATGGCTGTTTTTCTCTGAGAGCAGATCCATGGATCGTGGTGACAATGGCAGCACATGACCTTCAAACACTTTGTCTCATATCTGTGGCTTAACATGATATTAGCTCCCAGTGGCAGCGAGGCACCCAAGTCCAAGAGCAGCACATTAAAGGGAAGAGAAGGTATGAGAAAGAGCCTACTATGCACACACAGCAGACTGGAAGATGGCTGTCCTACTTGCAATTGCTCAAACATGGTGGGCTTGAAATGGGATCATAATTCACCTGTCAGGGTCTAATGATACATGTATCTTATTATTTCATAATGTGTCAGGTGTCTGCACTTAAAACCTGTGGATAACAGATTGCTAAGAAACTGTGAGAATGTATGGGAATGCATCAGAAATGCTGCTCATCCATAGCAAAACTTGGCTGGGTTTCTGTTCCTTCAGACCCTCTGGCTTCTTCAACAAGCCATTCCGTTTTCCACTTCCTTCCAACTTTTCACCCAACAGCTGTCAGCATCCATGCTTGCTCTGCATTGTCTGCCTAGCACTAAACTCTTAAAGGATTTCTTCCTACTGCTCTACGCAGACAGTGACAGGTGGAAAAGCTGACTTATCAAGGAGCCGCGAGGCATGGCGGAGTGTTTTACTTTAATAGTAAAATTTATTAATTGTAAATCGTGGTCCAAGTTGCTCTACCGTAATTAATTTTCCTGCTAGTAAAAAAAAGAACTAGTGGTGTGCAAAATCTCACAGCTGAGGTATGAGAACCTTAGGCCAAGATTTGGCCCCTGGCAGGTCAGTGGCTAAAGTGGCTTCAAGTACCCAGGGATTATCTCCATTCTTTTGAATGTTTTTTGGCTAGCAAGTTAACACTGAGTGCATTTTGAGTAAAATAATAAAGGAAACCGCTGATAAAAATATCAATGCTGTGTATCTGCTGAAGGAGATTTGTATCTGCTCTTTCTCAAACCACTGCTGAGCTGTCCTCCATCCACCACTTCCCACCGCAGCAATTATCTCCCAGCAGTGTTATCTCCAGACGTCTTCCTGACCAGACGGAAGAATGTTGGACGCAATTGCTCCTCTCGTTTGTTTTAAGGAGGTCTGTGTGGTTCTTCTTGGAGCAACCATGCACATGCTGTTAGAAATCCACAAACACAGTGACCGGACGGACTGGCTGTGGGGGGACCACTCTCTTCCCAAAGTGAGATGTGGTTTCAGATTGCTCAAGCCAAATAAACCAAGAAATTGATGGTAGGTTTCCCTCCAAAGGTTGGCTTGCTCTCGTGTTTATGAATCTGTCAAAAGACATGTCAAACGATAACCTTTCAGTAAAGTAATAGTATTTTATGTCTTTTAATCCTCTAATCATGCAAGGAAATGGAGCCTGTCATAGCAGCCAAATGGTGAGAAGGGAAACATTTCACTGGAAACCAGAGAACGTGTGTTAGGTGAAGAGGACACTCAAGGGGTCCTGAACAGAGCGGCCAAAGCGACCGTGAGATAGGAAGTGAATGTTCATGTAAACAAAGGAAAAAATGGAATTATGCTGTAGTCCAAACATAATTTGTGGATAAACTTACGCGAACTAAAAATTTGTCACATTGTTCTTTCCAGGCTTAATAAATGATGTCAATCTTTTATTTTTATGCATCATTAGACCACAAAACTTTAAAGACTTTTTGTAAAAATCAAATGAATATTCAAAGTTACAAGTGTTAGGCATTTTGAAATTTTTGTTGACTTCTTGTTACACTACAGCTTATATCATTTTTCAATTAATTTTCTTTCTTGTTGACTGAAAAATAAATTTAGAGTGAATATAGTTACAAATAAAGGAAAATATTTCACTTTTTAGTATTTAATTTTTATTAGTGTATTTAATTTTATAAGTGATGGGTTTCACTTCACTTTTACAAAGCATCTATAAGAAGATTGTGGAAGACTGTGGATTTTTATGAAAGTATATGTACTTTTTAAATTTCAGATTTTAAATAATTTTATCGAACTGATTTTGTGTCACAGAGTACAAAATTATAATCAGAACTTCAAAATAATATCTTTAGGCCTTCGATGATTTTATAAATAAAATTTTATAAATAAGACGCTAAATGCCTGTTCTCTGCCCCAGAAGTCATAGTTTCATAGAATGTTGAACCTTCTCTTAACTTCCATCAAAGTAGCAATTTAGAATATTTTCACACACAAAAAAACACGTTGATTCATGTCTGTCATTATCAAGAAAACCATTTTAGATTGATGAGCTGAAGAGTTCCTTCACTTACTAGTGATGAGACTGATTTCTGCACACCATCTCAATGGATAAGAAATTCATATCAGCAAAATGTCACAAAATGAACTATAAAGGTGAGTTCTGAGTAAGTGAAGCAGGAAGTGCTAAATCTGGCTGTGCTGACTTTACAGCTATACTTAAAACAATTAAGGCTGAACTCTTTTTTTTTTGCTGTGGGGGTAAGGTTTCCACCTGATCCTGCCTCTCCCAACTAGAATTCCCAAAGATATTTGTCTGTGACTCATCCTAGACAGCCGAGGAAGAATGTGTTTTTTAAATTTTAGGATTCCCAGTTTGTGAAGACTGGAATTTATCTTGCATCTAAATCAGAATCTGTGATCCCACCATCCACCATATCTTACTGATGCATTTGGAAGAAATTCCTCTTTGGAGGTGTTATGTTACTGTCCAGCACAGTGCTCTACACAAGTGGTAAACAAAGTATGGTTGGCTGACCCCCTGCATCACCGTTGTCTGATAATTAAATTTAAAACACCAGTAAAAGAAGAAAAATAGGATGTCTCTACTGATGTGAAATTCCATTATGGGGGCCACCTCTGCTCCTGCTCACCATTCTTACCCTAGACCTGCCCCGGCTGCCTGACCATAGGTATGTGCTGACTAATGAACTGTTGAGCTCCTCCCAGGACTTCACCCCAAGTACCTTTGGATCCAAAATAGTGTTGTATAGGCAGAGGAAGATTCGAGGAAACACAGGTATATTTGTAAGGGTATCTAAATGCCTCAGGAATACTTGTTCAGAGGAAAAACTCTTTATTCTGTTAACTCATTGAGAACTCACTACGTGTGCTTTGATCTTTATCAAAGTGGTCCTAGAAATTCTGTTAGTGAGGTTTTTCCACATTAAATTTTTTTTTAAACAATCTTTATAATGGCAGTAAATCTAGTAATACTACAAAACAATTATATTATTCCAACTGCCTAAACGTAAGTACACCACTGGTTCAGAATTCTTTACTGAGTATTCTGAGTCAAGTTCAGACCTGGAAAACATTTAGCACATGCAAAATCTATCTTTGATGTATTTTCTTAATTTAAAGAATACAAAGATTTTTGAGGAAGAAAAACCCTCTTATTCAGGCAAAATTATGAAATATGATTGTTTAGAAATTTCTGCTAATCTCAAGACTTAAAATAAAAAAAAATGGCCCATGGTCACAGGGTACTTCTATTATTCATTCATGTAATTTACTGAAACATGTTTGTGCTAGCCGCTTAGTGCAACATTTTTTCCCCTGTGAACCAAAAATAAATAAATAAATACATGCCATAATCTTATTGCAAATGACTTTATAGTAGTAGAGATGATTGAAAACTTTCAGATGGCATGCAGATTTTGCATTATTTGGTGCAATTCATTTAAGTGTGTTGTGTCCAGGAAGAGAAGGGACTCTCAGTTGGGGATTCGTGGCTGCAACCTTGACATTTTCACTTGGTTTGCAGGGAATGCAGAAAAATGGACTGGACTTTTTTATTTCACTTGACTTGAAAATCTCATTGTGCCTGGCAATTTAAGATGCGGAAAAGCACCTCTCTTTGATTTAAAGAAGGGTTTCATGTTTGGATAATGAATAACCAGACAGGCAGTACGTTATGTGGGAATGTGCACCTGCCTTGCAATTCACAGACCCTGCATTTTCACAACTTCCATTACTGGCTACATCAGCCCCGGCAAGTTCCCTTAACTCTCTAACCCAATTTATCGATCTGGAAAAGGGGGCAATGAATCCTATCATTTACAGTCACAGTAGATGGTAAAGTATACCTGAAAGTGAGGAGGCGTGTCCTGGATTATGGCACCTGTCGCTTACTGTGGTGTGTACTTCCAGGGACAGAGGTAGAAGTCACTTTATATATTGCCAGTTTATGGATATGAACAAGAACATGAATATACCTACAACTTTGTCATTTGTATAACGAATATCCATGTACACACAAACATCACCCTGTGTAAAACAGTGGTCCTGACGTTAGAATTTAACAAGACTGAAAGCAGTAGACAACAAAGTGAATCGCAAAGAACAGGAACTTTGCAGAGACATGGGTTGAACTTCTGATTTGACTTAATTCCTGAAGTTTTTCATGAGGAGGTTACTCAAACTTTTCAGTCTCTTTGTCTTCAATGGAGTGTTTGTGTCCACACCATAGATTTGTGGCTTCTAATAAAAGAGATAATATATGAACCACTGTCTCTAAGACCAATAAAAAAGGAGTACTCAATAAATGTTCATCATTTTACAAATCTCCTTAAAACTCAGTACATTTAGAACCTCAAATGAGAGCATTTTATTGGACAAAAGTGTAATAAGTGGACAAATTGGGGTGGATCAGTGACAAGGTATCAAGATGGATTTTCAGCTTTAACTCCTTGACCTTGAGGTTGAAATGGAAGTCTTCTATTGCAGTTTTTAGAAAGATTCAAACAGAAATAAACTCAGAGTGTTGAGATGACTCATTTTAAACCTAGGTATATCAAATGTTGTGTGAGAGCATGTTGCTGAATGAGGTGCATACTTAAAAGGAAAGAATATAATGATTTAATTTTATTAAAATAGAAGTTATTTTGATTGATTATATTTTTGTTCTTATTGGGACACTTTTCAAGTTCTTAACCAAACTAATGAAAGTCATACGAAGGGGCATTTATAAAGTTTAGCACTAATCGCCATTTATAAAGCTATTGAAATTCTTCCACCATTTTTTTTTAGTTGAGAATACCTCTCTGGATGAAGGGTGTGCCTAAGCCTCTTTGGCACTGTAGGTATAGGACAGAGAACAGAAATGACGGTACATGAAGCCAACGCTACCATTGAGGTTCTTGGTGGCAAATAGTAGAAACAAAAATTTATCACAGGGCAATAGTTGATGAGGACCCTACTGGAGACACGGTAGGAGTGCTCTGGAGCTGGGCAATAAGCAGTGGAGGAAGGGTAACAAAGGGTGACCTTGAACTGCATTTAAAGTGGGCGCTGGAGCCTCCACGTGTGACTCTTCATAGACACACGTACACCCAGGGAAGAAAGAACACACGCAGAATCAACATCCCCTCGTTTCTCTACTGGAGTGTGAGGCCTGGTCAGAGATGTCTGACTCACACCCTTCGTGACCCAGCACGAAGTCACACCCTCTCTGACTTCAGAGTACACCAAAGTAGTATGCCGGAATTTTCATGCCTGAAAATTTTAAAGTGTGTTTTCCAGTGTGGAGTGAAAACCAACTTTCATTATTGAAACATGGACATGGTAGTTCTACACGCCATTTACGTACAGAACCCAGAGTTGGCAATGCTTTGTCCCTCATTTGGCATGCCAGTGAGTGTTCAGAAGGTCATTTGGTGGTCCACAGGGGGATGGTAGGAACACTGAGTCCTATGGTGATAACCCCAGTGCCTTATAACTATTGGTATATATTCTTTGTCTAGTAGCAACGACACACAGAATGCTAGATGAGACTGCAGAGGTCATTGAATATACCTATGTGGAAGAGCCAGCAGAGGCAGAAAGAGAAGGAACATTCCATTTACTATCAAGTATTTATTTTCATGGCAGACAACTGTTGACCTCTGCAGGATTTAGGAAATCAACTCACTTCCACATAATTGGCAGGTCTCCTTAGCCATAGTTTTCTTCCAGGGCTTGGTCTTGTTCAGAAGGACAGGAGCCTAAGGGGTGGTATCAGCTGGAATGTCCTGGGTGAGGGCGTCTCTCTTACCATGTCACAGTATGTCTCTATCCACTGTCACTTTATGTAATAAGGAAACACGGGGGAGAGGCCGTAAGAGGAGGCCTTTCATTACGGAATCTACTGTCCTTTTTCTAAGAAGGAAAAAGACCTAGACAGGTGAATAAATATCAAAGGGTGTGCTGTAGCTACTGCTTTGGTTGGATAGTCAGGAACCTAGGAGGAAATGTGGGAAAAGTTGACAGGAAATTTGTGGAAGGCGTATCCATATATATATTTCTGAATGGGCAAAAATCGTGGCAATATTTGTGTTATATATGGATGCTCACCAAAGGGTAACCTCAGAGGAGGAGATGTTACTAACCAAGTTGACAGACTGACCCGTTCTGTGGACACCCGTTAGCTCTTCCCCAGTCACCCTTTTCATTGCCATCAGGTTTATGATCAGAAAAGTCCAGCTGTCAAGGATGGAGTCCATATGAAGCCTTCCACTCCAAGGGTGCCTGCCTGTGGAACCAACTGGAGCCCCAGTCTGCTGGCTGCATGACCAGCACTGAGTCCCCAGAGTGGCACCATTACAGGCGATCATGCATCCAACCGACGGCACACTGATTACACGGGGCAGTATTTTGTTCTCTAGGATAGTCACTGTGAACAAGGGAGTGCAAGTCTGCACTCTAGGACTCACACTTGACCTCCCTCATGGCTTTCCACACAGTATGGCTTCTGCTCAGTACGCAAGCAGAAGTGCAGCAACCAGTCCTCCTTGTGGAATTCACCGGCCTCCCATGCAGCTGGCTTGGTAGGCAAATGGAAAGGCCTTTCGCCCACACAGTCTCAGAGTCAGCTTGGTGGCCATACCTTACAGGGCTGGGGCCAGTTTCTCTGGAGACCATTTATGCTCTGAATTAATGTACCATATGTGAAACCAACCAGTTCATCAAAATTATTTTCAAAACTCCCAGGACTGTTACCTGAAAGAACATTTGGACTTTTCCAAAGCTCTTAAAGACAAAAGAAGAACAAACAGTCCTTAATGTCAAGGAATCACAACAATTGCCTTTCAAAGAATTGGTATCCTTTCTGTGATTGAAAATGCTACTTTTTAATATGTTGCAAAATGTGTTTTTACTTGGATTATCTCAAAATTCCATTCTGACTGGGATACTGGGATTCTATTATTTCAGTAATTGTCCATTATCTTCTGCCCGATAAAATAGATATGGCATCACAGGTAGCTACCACATGAATAAGGAATTAAGGCTTTGTTCTAAAACATATGGATTCATAGATAATTTAGGATCTTGTAGAACTGGAATGTAATCAATCACATGGAATTGAGTAGAATAGAAAGTCACCATGCTTTAACTAACAAAGTTTCATATAACAGGTATAATGAAGATATTGGAGGAACAATAGTTGTTTAAAGGAGCAAGCAAAATAATCCCCAAAAGTCAGAACTAGAAGCAGAAGAAGCTTAACACAGCACTTTAATCCTGAGTTTGTAGTTACAGTATTTTCTCAATGGGTGACTCTGCGGGTCAGGCAGCTTGTTCCAACGTTCCATTGAAGCTCTCAAGAGACATCTCAGTGTGCTATGGGAAAAGTCCTAATGAAAGTTGAAAATCTGGCTTGAGGTTTCAATTTTCTCAATGACATATTCCCAGATAAAGTTCAATAGTTTTACCTGGGTCCTGTGCCACTTGAAATGTCACAAAACCCACTAGTGGTGCTGGGACTTTTGATCTTGTGCTAAATTGGGCTCACTGTGGGAAGCGGCCCAAGCTGTCGGGGTGTGGGCATTGCTTTGTAATTGCAGCAATGTGCTGACTTGGCATCTCATCAGACATTCTTTTTGAACCTTTCTGATCACTTCCAGAAAAGGGAGGTTCTACTTGGTTATGGTTCATTGGCTGTCATTTAGAAAACTTCATGCATTTTAAAGGTATACTTCTGGTACTATCTGTTATTAGCAATGTCTAGGAGGAGCATCTAAATGTGGGCAATGCTGAGAACTAGTTTTTATACTATAATAACGTGAGAACAAAGAAATAAACATTCTGGAACAGGAATCTCATTTGAAATGACATCAGGTGAGTGTCACATACAGAAGTAGTCTAAGTCCATAGAAAGAACAAATGCATGAATCTTACGTAATTGGGTCTCTTAGTTTTTCCAGAACTGACTTGTGTTCAGTGCTCAAAATTGTTGTCCTTTTCAAAGTATTTTATTCACCCTTACATTTGAATCTGGAAATTCTACATGGTAATAAATGTTGCTTTTAAAATTACTTGACAGATAGGTCTTACTACTTGAAAATTCCTGTTTTCAATCTTTCATGCTGAAAAACAAATATATTCAATTGCATAACATTTGACAGTTAGCTATTAAGGGAAACCAGGATAAAATCAATTCCCCAATATTCTGAAGTTTAGATTGAAAAACAAACAGTAATGCATACCCATCAAGTATCTCTTGATGCTTAAGTATTAAAACATGGTGAAGATGCATTGCCTGCACATAATCCTATAAGCTTATGTAACTAGATCATATAAATTGTTTTCATTTTTTATTGATAATTTTTTAAATTCCTTAAATATATATGTTGCAAATATATCTCAGGTTATTTCTGTAGGATTCACTTTAAGAGGAAATTAATTTTCTTATTGTCTTTAAAATCATTGCTATTTTATAGGCCGAGGAAATACTATCTTACTATTTTTAATGATACAGAATGAAGGGACTGATATCAGCACAAGTGTATTTGGGTGACTTGTTTTGAAAAATTACACATTAATACTTACAGATTATTTACAGTATATTAAGATGTCAACATAATTTTATGCAAAGACAAAAATTTGATGATCAGAATGTTCTACAGTTTTTTCAGTTAATTTTTTTGTTTTCCAGTGTACCCATTGGGAGTTACACAATTTTCCTTTTCTTTTTATAAGAAAACATTTAATTTTGACATGTCTCCCATTCTTCTTTGATGTTGTTTACCTCTCAACTTCTTTTTTTTTGCCTACGGAGAGTAAATACCTACTAATAGAATTTAATATCATGTGTGTATGTGCATATGTTCCCCAAATTAATGCAAAGACTTTCATATTAGTTTTAAAATTACAAAAAAATGATTATTGGTCAATTATCAATAAAACAGATTTAATGAGATATTAGCTCTATATGTGCCACATGCCATACAATTCACCCATTTAAAATATAAAATTCAGTTAATTTTAAAACATTTTAATCAATCCAGGGTAAAGGAAAACCAAGAAAGAAAACATTTACCCATTAGCAGTCATTCCTAATGTTGGCAGATAGTACTCTATCTTTTGTTTTTATATGTTAATCCATTTGGGATATTTCCTATAAAGGGAATCATATAATATGTTGTCTTTCTTAATTGGTTTATGTATTTAGTATAATGTTTCCAAGATCCCTCAATGTTGTAACATGTATCAATATTTTGTGACTTTTTAATTGCTGAATAATATTCCATTATGTAGATATACTGCATTGGTTTATTCATTCATCCATTGAGGAGCATTGGATTGCTCCTATTCTTTGGCCTTTATGAATAATGCTGCTGTAAACATTTGTGTGAATGTTACATGTGTATAGTTTTTTTAAAAATATTGGTACAGTTTCAATAGATCCGTTTAACATTTTGAGGAAGTGCTAAACTATTTACAAAGTAGCTGCATCATTTTATTTAATATCAGGACATCTGAGACTTCATTTTTTCCACTCTCTCATCAAGATTTGTTGCTATGATTTTTCTGCTTCTGTTTATTTACTAATTTATCTGTTACAAACTTGACAAATGAAATATGTATATTTTCACGCACAAAGTATTATTTTGATATGTGTATGCATTGTGGAATGGCTAAATTGAGCTAATTGACATACATATTAGCCTGCTTCCTAATATTTTTATGAGTACATGTAGAATCTATTGTCTCCATGTTTTCCAAGAATACAATATAATGTTATTAACTCTCATCACCACTTTATAAATTTGCTTAACCTAAGGCCCTGAACATGGTTTGTCCATGTTATCACAAATGATAAGATTTCCTTCCTTCTTAAGAATGAGTAGTTACCATTGTGTATACCTACTGCGCTTTCTTAATCTGCTCATCTTTTGGTGGACATTGAGGTTGATTCTGATCTTTGCTAGGGTGACTCATGGGGCAGTGGACATGGGAGTGCAGAGAACCCTTTTCACATACTGAAATCATTTTCTTTGGATGTGTGCCCAACAGTGCTTTGCTGGATGGACCTGAGGGTAGTTCTATTGTAAGTTTTCTGAGGAAACACCATACTGTTTTGCATACTGGCTATACTAATTTGCATTTCCACCCACCATGTGTAAGAGATCCTGTTTCTTTGCATCTTTGTGAATGCTGGTCTTTGACTTGTAATAATCACCATTCTAGCAGGTTTGAGAGGATATCTCATTGTTTCAATTTGCTTTTTCTGATAGTGATGTTGAACATCTTTTCACATACCCATTAGACCTTTAGGTGACAACTTTTGAGAAATTTCCATTCTCATCTTCTATCCAATAATAAACCGGGTTATGTGTACACTTGCTATTGGGTTGCTTTTGTTCCTTATCCATTTTTAATATTAACCTGCCTTGAGATGAGATATATAATTGACCAATACATTCTCCTTTCCACAGGTCGACTTTCCACCTTGTTGACTGTTTTCTTGGCTGGGCAGAGCTTTTCAATTGTGATGTGATCTGACTTAATCATTTTTGCTTTTGTTATCTGTGTGTTCACACTCAATAAATCCTTACCAAATGCAATGTCATGAGGCTTTCTTCTGTCGTGTTTTCTAGTTATTTTATAGTGTGAATTCTTGCTATAAGTCTTCACATAATTTTCAGTTGACTTTTCTGAGATAAAGTTCTAATATAATTCTTTTGTATGTGGATATCTAGTTTTCCTAACTCCACTTACTGAAGAGATTATTCTTCTCTGTTACATGTTCCCAGCACCTGTGTCAAAATTTAGCTGGTTATCAAATATGTAGAATTATTTCTGGGCTTTATAGTATGTTCCACTTGTCTATGTGTCTGTTTTGATGCCAGTGATTAGTATACCTTTGTATAATAATTTGAAATTCAAAAGTAGGAAGAATCCAGCTTTACTCTTCTTTCTCAAAATTGTTTTGTCTATTTGGGGTTTTGTTTTTGGTTCCAAACTATTTTAAAGTATTTTTTCATATTTATTTAAAAATCATTAAAATCTTATAGGAATTACATTGAACTTGTAGATTATTTTGTATATAATACATGTTTTAACACTATTAATTCTTCCAATCTATGAACATAGGCTATCTTTCCATTTATTCAGCCTTTTTCAATTTCTTTCATCAAAGTACTATAGTTTTCTATGTTAGGATCTCTCAGGATTTTGATGAAATCTACTCCAATTTTGCTTATTTTTGCAGCTTTTTAAAATGGAATAGTGTTAATTCATTTATAGGTAGCCAACTTTTAATATATAGAAATGCCACACATTTTTGCGAGCTGACTTTGTATCTTGCAACTTTATTAAGTTTGTAAATTTTTTAGTGAATTCTTTCAGGTTATCTCTATATAAAGTGATCTAGTCTACAAATGGGGACAGTTTAACTTCTTCCTTTCCAATCTGGGTGGCTTTTGTTTCCTGTTCTTGCTTAATTGATCTTACTAGGACTTCATGTTTAGAAAAAGATAAGAATGATGGCTCATTTGTTTTCATACTTGATTTTTGTATCTTCGATTTAGATGACATTGACCCAGAGTCAGTTCTTGTGCAATCTTGATGGAGTTCTTAAAGATTTAGTAAAAAATTATGAGAAATTTCTCAGTGTTTCTGACCCTAGAGCTTTCAGAATGTCGGTTTGCTAATATGGTATGTCCAGAAGAGGTGCCCCAAACCTCCAGGGGCGTATTCGTGTGTGTCAAATTTACTGAAAACCATGAAGAGCCCAACTGTGTTCAGCAGGAGACTGTGACATGTGCATATTTAACACATTCTTATGCAGTCACATAGTAAGTTGAAAGATTTAAGCTCAGAAATTCAAGCTCAGGAAGAGAAAATGGAAAGTGGTTTCATATACACAACACAGCTGATGAAAGGCTGCATGTTATGTAACCTTACCTCTTGACAGGGTGCCAGGGACTGGAGTTGTCTGGGTCTGGGACACAGGTATTAAAGACCACTAAAACCTGAAAATGCTAATCTGAATGGTGAAAAATGAAGAGGGAGACCTGAAAACATATAAGTTCAATTCAGTCTGAAGGACCTTGAAATTATTAGCCTAAACACTAAAACCAGTTTTTAGAAATTTCTTAAATACTGACTGTCACACAAGTAGGGGATTTGCTATACAGCCTGCAGAAAGGGATGTTAACAGGCAAATTAAGAATCAATATCTTAATCCATCAGCTTTCTAAACAGATTTGATGCAATCCCCTTTTTATTTCCTTACTCTGTTTGGAAATTAAGTTGATTAGATAGAAAATTAGAGTATTTTTATAACAATAAAAGCAAACTTCTTTCTTCCAAAGTTTTGTGTAATTTCCACTGGTGAGACAAGCTGGGAAATAATTTGAAAATGTTCTTATGTTATTAATTTATTATGATCATTTCTCACATTAATTTCACAAAGTAAATGAGATATAAATTTGATGCTTTTTATCTTAAACCTATTGTTTCCATTCCAAGATCTACTTGCTAAATATGTTCTTTAAAAAAAAATTTTCTTATCCATAAATCCTTGTCTAGACCCTGGCTAACTACTACATTTAGATTAATGAAATGTCTGTCCTATAGTGCTCTGATTCCTGGCTTCAAGCCTTTCTGACTTTCAGCTAATCCTACTCTTGTGCATGATCCAGTCCAGGAGGGATAAATGATCACAAAGAACTCCATTTTATTCCTTATGACTTAACATCACTTGACTCGAAGGTCACCCATATCCTTGCCTTATTTCTGTCCAAGAGATCCCATTTTTAAAAATACCATTCATTTATAACTCCCTTTCTTCCTAAGTCCACATTTATGATCATCACTCCCAGAAGCTGGCTGCACAGCCTTTTCTGTATCTTGAGTCTCTCTTTGCCACAGTACACTCAGTTCCAACACAGTTCCCACAGAATGACGTCCGCGTGGAAGAGGCTTTAAAAAGTCAGCATGGCAGCCGTCCTAGCTCTTTCCTTCACTAGCTCTGTCCACAGGGTCTGTTGGTGTGAGTTCCAACTTTCCGCAGGGCTTATTACAGACCGTGTGACATCTATGTGATCACGCACTTCCGTCTTCAAATTCTTTAACCTCATATCTGGCTGCTCAATTCACTAGGATCCTTGAAGAGAGGGATTCTCCAGGTAAACCTCACAGTGCCTACCTACGCTTTGTATTCAGTCTTCATCCCTTTCTTGAAGAACATAGGCATTTTCCATAAAGGCTCATGACAAAGCTTCCTGAAATGATGTCCAGCAATTCTCCAAAGATCCCAACTAGGTACACAGGCTGAAGGCAGGGAAATTCGGGCTTTATTTCTGCTTCTGCTTTTAATGAACTTTTTAATCTTGAGAAATTTTTTGAATACTTCAAGTCTTAGTTTCCTCATGTGTAAGATATTACAAATAAAGCTCAGATCTCACATTGTTGTTTGAATATAAGTTAAAATAGTAAACATAAACCGTACAGCAGTGCTTGGTATGTTGTGCATTTTCAATGATATTTAAAAGTAATTTCAAATGTAATTATCATTTGTAGTTTAACACAATAGTGTTCAGAAGCCTGGTAATGGAGTGGGACTTGTGATCTGGAAGACCTGAGTCTGAGTCTAGTTTCTAGTAATTTATAGAAGCCAGGGGTTGGTAAACATCATAACTTCAATTGTGAATGAAAGTCTTAATGAATACATTTCGGGATTCTGCAACAGTGAAGTGAGTTTTTGAGTAAGAAAATGCTTCATGAATTAGTAGGTGTTACGTATAAGTTGGTTATTGAAACATGGAGTCATTAATGTTCTCATAAGAAAACAAATAAGTGCATTTTACACGTAGTTTTTACTCTATTATAATCTTTTTAGTCTTAAGGAGTAGAAACTAATCCTAGTGTCTCAGGAGGCTGAGCCAGGAGGACTGCAAGTTCCAGGCAACTCATCAAAGCCCTAAGCAATTTAGCAAGAACCTAAGTCAAAGTAAAAAAAACAAATAAATAAAAAAGAGGGATGAAGATGTGACTGAGTGGTTAAGTGCCCCTGGGTCAATCCTTGGTACAAAAAAAAAGAGTAGAGATTGTCACTAATAATGAATAATGAAAGTGAAGAAAGGAAAGTGGCATACTGATAAGAGGCAATTGATTTGAGGAAGAAGGCCTTCATTATTTTTTTTAAAACTTTACTACCTCTGATCATGTGACATGGGTGATTTTTTGAATTGCTATTCTTCAGTGAAGTCATATTTGCCTAATTGATTTATGATCTTATGAGTCAGTATGAAATAACTTATCATTTCTGCACCTACTTTGAAATAGTCACAGAGGGTTTTTTTTTTTTTCTTATTTTGATCATTCAAAAAGGTCTATGTAATGCCTTTTGCATGTTGAGATAAGGAACACAAAAAACAATAAAAGCCAAATTAATGTTCCTCTATATCACCAAGCACAATTTCTCTAAATTTGATGAATGTTTCTTTTAGTTCTAGCAACAGATGCACAGTTGCTTAAGGACATATAGGGTCAGCTCAGGACTGGCTTTTCTTCATGGATTAAAAAAAAAATCAGAGCTCAAAATATTTTATGTTCTTTTGGTGCATAAAACAATGTAGAAATTATTTATCTGGTAATCTAAATTCTGAAGGCACATATTGATCAGTTTTCTAAATTATGCTTTATGGTTTTTGATTTAAGAATGCACAAAACTGAAGCGAGTGAGAACGGTTTGCTCCGGTGGTTGCTGGGTGAACAGGCCTATTGGCAATGCCGTTCAACTGCATCCCCTGGTGCCCGACCCTGGGTCAGGTAGCACTGATCCTAGTGGGTGACCACAGGAAGTCACCCTAAATTTGTTTTAATATTCAATGTGTGACACTACTTAGTAATTTACATGCATCAGTAGTTACTATCTGCTTCAGGAAATTTGAGTAAGAGTGATGCATTTGTGTATGTGCACATGGTATGTGTGTGCGTGTGTTTGTGCACACTAAAACGTTCTCTAAATTATGGGAAGTAATATATATCTAACTCTCAGAATTATCATTAGAGGAAAGAAAATTTGTGTTATGGGTCATACTGGATTTAGTTGCAGAATTTAAGTTTTCAAGGCTTATTCTTAATCATCTTTGTTAGTCACCATTATCTTAATTATTATCCTCTAATAATAATAGCAGTAATAATAACTAATAGTTACTGAGGACATTTAAATCAGAAGTCTTTAAACGACACATACAATAATCTTATTTAAGCCTCATAAATTAACCAAATAGTTAGGCACTGATCCTCCCGCCCCTTTCTCCCGTTCTCTCTCTGGATGTGGAAATTGAGGGACAGGGAGGTTAAATAAGTAATTTACACACGACTTGCTGTGAATTCACTTTGAACAAAATATCATTATTGACAAAGTACCAAGTATATTAAATTCTATTATCAGTTTTATTGTTATTCTTGAATTATTCTTCCTTTCACCAGCATTTTTTTTAATAAAAATAATTTTGGAAGGGCTGACACATGTTGTTAACTCAATGTTCATTAATTAATCTATGAGGAAAAAGTCCCTGGAGATTCTCAGTACACTGGGCACCCATGACCTGCAGAGTGGACTGGAAGAAAGGAAATGGGTTGGAACAAACAGATCTGAACAAACATCATTAACTATTTCATACGTAGGTTTATTTATAATTGTTCTAGGTGATGTCACTAAAGGAAAAGGAAAGACTCATGTTAGTACCAGTGAAAGAACACATGAACTAAACCTGCGGTTCATCTACTCAGGGGGCGCCTATTCCAGGCAGAGTCCAGGACCAGGTCCGTCTGTGTCTGGAGCGTGCTACTGAAAAGTGTCCCCAAGTCAGAACAGGTTACAGTTTTACCCACACCCTGAGGTTACACACCAGGCTTGAACCTGGTAGTGAAAGTTTACTAATTTTTTTGAGACAAATAAGTGGGAAAGGAAGCACATGTATGCATGTTTACTTTTGTATGTTTCACATATATCCAAAATATAGTCAAAAAGACTTGAAAATATGAAGCCATGGTGCATGTATTTATGCTTTGGTGGAATTTGCATACATACAGAAAAACTTTGGTATTGAATCTGAATCCTTCATTCCAGCTTTTGACCCTGCTTCTCAGGGGACTAGTCAGATTCAGAACTTTAAATTATAAAAGTCAGC
Source organism: Sciurus vulgaris (assembly GCF_902686455.1). Lineage (NCBI taxonomy): Eukaryota > Metazoa > Chordata > Mammalia > Rodentia > Sciuridae > Sciurus > Sciurus vulgaris. The sequence continues at coordinate 180,901,095 of NC_136464.1, read as the reverse complement.
TCCTCATGGGTTCCTTTTTGGGGGTAATAATTCTTGTGAACATATGGAAAACGATTTTTTGAGTCATATAAGTCAATATCTGATAAAATGGATTTAGCAGAAACTTTCCAAATATTCACCTTTTGGCTGAAACTAAGCCTGGAGAGTTTAAAGCCCACAAGGAGAATTTTTGAGAAAGTTATGAATGAATGGATACTAGTTTATTATGGAAATGCAATTGTAACCAAGCACTATAATGTGTCTAGACATAAGGGGCTCAGTTGCCAAATATGAAGTATTCTAGTTTTACAAGAAATCCGCATGGAAAGTGCACAAGATGTTACATGGTGAGAATCTACCAAAGGCCCATCTGTGCTTCTGTCACCATTTGGAACTTGTTCCCTCTTAGGAAGGGGTTCTTGTGAATTAGCAGGGGACTATGAAACACTATTCATTAGACATACTCAAAGTTCTGGGAGAGAAAATCAAGCGTGCAGAGAAAGAACATGGTAGTTTTTTTTATTATTATTATCAGTGTTTTGTTTAAGGGTATTTGACGAAGCTATCGCTGTGCCATGATTTTGAACAAGGTCAGTGAAGAACTTCACAGCTGATTCTCTTTCCTCAGTACATGGATTGGAAGATTGTATTGCCACTCTTTAGATTCCCAGAGGTCTTAGGTGAAATGCACATGGAAATGTTGTTCTGAAGGCCATGGCTATGAGTGATCGTAAAGGAATTCTCTAAGACTTCGAAATGAAACATTTTTAAGGACGAATGGGAAAGCAAACCCAGAAGGTGATGCTCACCTGAAAAACTTCTTGTGCCAATTAAACAACTTCTGGTTAGTTTTGAGGATACCCACAAGATCATATCTGGTAAGAGTTTGATTTTCTGGCATTTCACCTCCGGAAAGTAGCACGTATTAATAATCTGTGTGTGTGTTGTGTGTGTGTGTAAGATATCCAAAGATCCAATTTTCTTCCAGGCACTTATTTTTACAAATGACTTTATAAGGCCCGAAAGAAGAATCCTTCTCCAGCGTTTTTAGAACCACTTCCAGCAGTGTGTCTCCAGAGTCAAATAGAGCTGTCTTCATCACTGTTACATATAGACTTCCTCAAACACTCAAAAGAATGATAATCGCCTAATTATAAATTCACTGTTAATACAGCCTTAGAGCTGAGAACATTTCACTCGGCAGTTAATTTAGTCTGTGGTAAATTCTCACTGTTATTTAATGTCATTTATCACCTGCTGTTTTGTCTTACTGAGAACATCCTGCCTGCCCTGTGCTGTCTACAGTACATGGACCTTCTGTGACTTTAATGTACTAGGAACAAAGGCTCCAAAGTGCTGCTATCGGGGGACTTTGGCAACTTGCCTTAGATATATTCAAGCTATTTTGCTGCCTGTCACTCAGTGCTGCACAAATTGAACTCGGAGGAGAGGTAAAGAGGGTCTATCAGGCATTTTTTTTTCTGGGAAGAATATGCTAATAAAGCGCCCTCAGCAGGAAGCAGGCTGTGTCTGAGAGAGTTTTGTCAACTCTGAATTAATTTTGTGTGTTAAGAAACACGGGGTGCTTCTAGAGCCGGTCTGTGGTAATTAATCCTTCCTGTTTCTGGGAGAACAGAACTGTAATAAATGCAGCCCAGATTTAACAGATGTGTGCACACAATGTCTGCTTTATGAGGAGTAAAACAAAATGATGGGTACAGAACAAAAAAATGTTGATTTAAAAAACTAGAACAGTATGGAGAGCACGAAGCTTGGAATTCCCAGAGTTTATGCAAATATAGTATTCCTTTAAATGTTCACAGACAACGTGGTTTTGAAAACATCTGTCCATGGGGTTGAATGCTGCGAAGAGACTGAAAAAGACAGATGTTTCTTGTTCCTCAGAAAATTGAGTGGAAAAAAAAAAATAGAAATTGCATGCAGATATTAGGTATGAGACGGAGTGTGCTGTAGCTAGGTGTGGTTGGTTTTGCACTCAAATAATTAAATGATGGCCATATTCTGGGATAAACCTCTCATTATCTTAGTTCTTTGATTTTTTTTTTCCCCAAACAGCATTATGGAGGAAAAATGCAAGTTACGTTATTTGTATGAAAACAAGGTTTGTGTGGTGGTTTGAATACTGACCCTCGAGCAAAAGAGTTTGGTTTTCAAAAGAAGGCCTGCAATGGTGCTGGGACTGTTGACATCTCATGTATTTCAACAGCATTGCCAACCAAAGTTGCATAAGGACAGGTAGATGTGATATGTACTAAAACAAACCCACACCAAGGGGCATTTTCAGGGTAGGGTGGCCCTCTCCATTGCGCCTGCTTTCCCTCCTGTGTCCTCTCTTCCTCTGTACCGTATTGAGCTAGCCTGCCTTCCTGGTTGCCAGGCCATGGGTGTGCTGTGGGTGAGGTAAAATGGAAGAATGGGCAAAACCAGCCAGTAGCAAGCCTTTCCACACGACATGTTCTAAACAGACTTTAACATTCCTTGTTTGTCTCCAATGAAGATAAGCGATATCTTCAGTATATATTTAAAGATTTGAAAATCAAAATTCTAGGGCCTAATGTGAGGAGAATATAATAAAACCCAGCTTACGGCACATCACTGATAGCTTGTCATGCAGCACAAATACCAAGAACAATTTACTTTCAATGAAATGTAGGCCTGCCTCATGCAAAACAGCAGTAGGCTTTGCCAATATTACCCAGGGAAGAGTTGATTCAGAAATTCAGTCCTGGTTAACCCTTTACATTTCAGGCATTTTATGTAGAGCCTTCTGCTCTACAGAGTTGCATCCTCGCCAGTGTTTTTCAGATTATTTCCTACGTTGCATGAAACATGTCTGACTACCTATCTTCACTTCACTTAGGGTCTACACCAAAGTCAATCATTTAACTCTTGGTCAAAGTTTTAGGTATGTTTCAGTGAAATAATGTACTGGAAGTGACCTGTGATCCTTGTAAAGGAAGCAAAGCAATTAAGTAAACCTGATCATTTTACATATTCTTTTAAAGTCTCGTTAATGAAAATATTTATAAAGTACTTTCTCCGCCGTGTGAGTTATCAATAGCTTATCACAGTCTGAGTGGAATATTAAACTACACCCAGGTGGAACTCATGAACCAACTCTTTTTAAAATTGGTTATTAGAGAACTAAAATACAATCATGTTGCCCAAGGTGTATTTAAAAATTATATATTGCTAACTGCAACAATTCTGGATTTATAAGAATCCAAATTTTTTTGGAACGAAATTTATCCACAAAAGCAAACTTTACACTTTGAATCAATGTTATTTTCAAAAATTTATTTTTATTCATTTAATAAGCACATTCAGAAAGTACTTCAGGCTTAGAAAAAATGTGCGATACAATGATAGAAAATAAATAAAATTATCGCCTGCTCCTCAGGAACCCACAGTCTATTCTGGCTTCTCCAGGTAGATTACATTTCATCTATCAAATGTAATACAAGGGATTTCAAGTACCAGGTAAAATGATTTGGGTTGTGCAGACTGAAAACCATTGGTATGGTAGAGATTTTTTCCAAATGGAAAAGTCAATATATGTGACCATCTGAAAGGTCGTGGTTTCTCAAAATAATTTTAAAAGTACTTTATCAAGATCTTAGAGCATATAAACACTCATTCAAAGCTCATTCCTTATTTAGTGCAAAGGACTTAAAATAATGAAAGAGGAACTTCCTAGAATCCTTATCACATAACAAGGAGGAGAACTCACAAGGCCCACTTGGGATCAACATTGTACCAGATATTGCATTGGGCCATCACATCTCAGAAAATTCCCAAGGAACTTGGGAAACACAGACAAATGGTGAAGAAGGTTGAAAACATACTCTTCAGAGTAGAAGAAAAACACTAAAGCCTTCAAAACACTGTGGAATCCGTCCACCCTAAGACTGCTATCACTTTGGGGGAGGATGAGCCAGGTCACCTCTGCTGCTTCTTTAACTCTTTCCTCACTAAGAAGCTTTCATTCCCAGGGCTTGGGAACATAGTTTGTGAGTAATGTCCTGTTTTAAAAGTGGCTTCCCAGTATGAATTGGAGTCATCTGACCAGGGCCTTACCTCTAAAGCTTCTGAATTTCTAGAGCATTTACATTCTTGAAAGGGATTTCATTTCAAAATGGTTAGAAAGGTCCTTAGTGGATGCTTGGCAAATAATAGTTATGATAATTATAATTATTTTTGTCATTAGGGTTAATATACCCTAAGGGTAACTGATATGCAACTACTATTTAAGAATCATTCTCATGGAAAAATGAGATTACATCAAATGTAGAAGTTTCTGCATGGCATAGAAAATAATCAACAAGGATGAAGAGGCACCCTATTGAATAGAAGAACATGCTTGCAAACCATAGTTCTCAAACCCCCATGAGGTTGCGGTTAATCCCCAAAATACAAAAGGAACTCAAACACTCAACTTACTGGCAGGAAAACAAGTAGCTCAATTTTACATTTTTATTCTATTTTATTTTGGGTGGGGGGAAGACCTGAATAGAACTTTCTCAAAAGAAAATATACAAATGCTCACCAGGCATAGGAAGAAATTCTCAAGAAGGCGAAATATCATGCAAATTAAAATCACAATGAGGCAGAACTTCATTTCTCAGAATGTCTACCCTCATAACAACAGAAGGTAAGCGTTGGTAAAGATGTAGAGAAAGGAGAACAATTATGAACCATTGTGGGAATGAAATGAGTGTGGCCAGCATGAAAAACTGTGTGGAAGTTCTAAAGTATTAAACATAGAATTCACATAGGACCCAGCAACTCTATTGCTTGGTCTGTATTCAAAGGAAATAAAATCAGGGTGCTGAAGAGGATCTGCATGCCCACATTGATTGCAGCACTGTTCACAATAGCTGAGACAAGAAATGCTCCTAGGTGCTCATCTGTGGATAAGAGGATAAAGTATGGGACATACACACGATGGAATGCTCTAAAGTCACAGGAAAAAGCAGAACATTCTGTCATTTGTGACAACATAGATGAACCTGCAGTTAACATTTTTGTTCACTGCAAGGTAAGTATTTCCTATAATAGTCATATTTTTCTCAAAGACTTATATTCAAACCTGGACAGTATATTTGAAAAGCTGAACTCATGTATATTAACAGCAACGCTGGTGTTGATGAGCATTCAATTCCTTCTTTCCATTACTTATCATAGCTTTCTAAAGGGCAATCAGTCTAAATGATGTAAGCCAGGCACAGGAAGACAAACATCTTATGATCTAACTTATATAGAGAATCTCAAAAAGTTCTTCTCATAGACATAAAGAGTAAAATAGTAGTTATCAGGTACTAGGGAGATTAGAGAGGTGGTAAATGTTTTTTTTAATTAAAAATTTCAATTAGGAAGAATGAATTCAATAAATCTGTGCAACTTGGCAACTATGATTGTTAATAACTATTATATTCTTTAAAAATACTATGAGAGTAGATTTAAAGTGTTTTCCCCACAAACATAATTATTTGAGGGAATGAATATGTTAATTAGCTAAATCCAGTCATTCCACACTGTATATATACTTCAAAGCATCATGTTTTGCACAGCAAATACATATAATTTAATCTGTCAGTTTAACAAGATAAATTTAAATGCAAAGAATCACCATGTTGGGATGTAGGGCATGCAGACTCTCATCCTGCATCCTGGCAGTTGGTGCCCATGTCAGATGGGGAAGTCATACCTGGATTAGTTTTGTCTTGTTTTCGCTGTTATATGTATATGTACAGTAGAGCCCAATAAATCCATTTCATGATCCCCAAATAAACTCAATGGCTTTGCATTCAGTAGGTAAAACATGACAGGTGTTTTCCAATTTCAGCTTTCTCTCAGAGTGGTAGTTGCTGAGTAGAATTTCTAGCTCAGGACAGCCGAGTGCTGCCGAAGCTCAGAGGACACACCCTGCCTGCTTCACGGGTGTCCTGGTGGCATGGCTGTGCACTTCAAAACGTTCATCTCCTGGATGCGCGTGTCTTTCTCCAGCACTAATATTCACATCTGGACTGCATCTGAAAAGCAGATGGTGTGGACTCCCCGAGCCCCTGGTGTGGATGCACATGCCGTTCCTTCTAGTTGCTCTGCAACAAAACTTTCCCAGTGGCTCCAGCACTCATGTTCATTTATGAAAGTTAACGGTCAAAAATACCATGGAATCCATGACCGACGTCAAGGAATATTAGGGACATTTTAGAATACTGAAAAGCAAGATTCCAAGATTACATTTTCCAAAATTTCTGGAAACGAACGGATGTGTGCAACAAAGTCTATGCTTCACACTGCCTCAGTGTATCTGCGCCCTGCTCCAGGGATTTTTGACCTGACTTATACAGAGTTCGCGCTGAGTTTAAACCTCTGTCTTTGTGTGTGCATCCTTGGACTTGGTGTCACCTAGAATATGAAACTGGAATTGCTATTTTCTTCAAATTGGCTAGTAGAAATCTGTTGCTAAGGTTCTATGAATTCTTTCTCCATCATCAGCTAATGATAATAAACCATGCCATGTGAAATCTTCAAAATGTTTGCATGTGGAGAGGAAAATAGTCCTTCCTAACTGTTATTAGCAAAAGTATCAATGCTATTAATGATCTATTTAATAATATTAAAATCTTACAGTACCTGAGGAATATGGAAGAAAAGACCTAGTAAATCTGTTAACTGTTCATTTTCTATCTTCCACTGAGGAATGCTCTCAGTCCCAAAGTGGCCCTGGAGTGCGTCATGTCTTGGGGCAATGACAAAAACCTCAGAGGGATTAGACCTGTGAAAATGTGCTCACCTCTTTCCACCCATCTTAGTGAACCTTGGTCAACAGGGACTAAATGAAAAAGCAATCTTTAGGAGGTCAAGAGTCTCCAAATACCAAGTTAGTGAGGGTTTAGAAGGGCTTGTTTGAAGAACCATCTAAAATTTGATTCCATGTGGGAACAAACTTTCCACTGTACCAGCTGCTTTCTCCAGTCTCTAAACATCGACTTCAGCCCACACTCTTCAGGATCACTCAATTCGTCAGGGACCTACGTGGTGGGATGTGCCTGGTAATTAAGGTTTATAGCTGCAGCTGTTTTGATATCTTGGCTTCTAACCTTAGGCTGATGGGGAAAGCCATCCTTAAAACATCTGGGGGCCTTGCTGAGACAATGGTGTGGTGCCTGCAGTCATCTTGTGTAATTTCTGGTGAATAGTAGGGTACATTTAAACAGTTCTAACAGAGCGAACAATACTGTTCTAAAGGGCTCTGATCATTACTTATCTCTCAGCTGATTATAGGAATCTTGTTGGAAGCGTTCAAAGGGTTTTTAATTTTGAATCTCTTTATGTCTTCAACCTAGTGATGACACTAATTTCCCCGACTGCCTGTGAAAGGAAGCCTAGTTTTGTCCTCAGACGTTTTTGTTCCGTGTCATGTCTTTTGTGTATGCAGATGGAGCTGATTAATTCCAAGGACTTTGCCACATTAAAAAATAATTTAAATAACTGGGCACAGTAAAGAAAACTAAGTGTTTCTGTTTAAGGAGAAAACTACCAACAACACATGCAGGCGCGTGCGCACACACACACACACACACACACACACACAGATATGTACTGGATTTTTATTTCTTCTAAACAGAAATGATGCCACTATTTCATCATTATGCACATATGATATTCCATGTCCTAGAGATTGTAGGATTTTTTCAACTAACCACTTTTGTTTGTATTTGATATTCACTTTAAATGGAATAAGCAATGTCCATTCAACAAATGCAACGTAAGCATAAAATGCTGTGAAAGCAGACAGGCACTCCCCACCCCAGAGCAGGCTTCACCAGCAAGGTAAGTGTGCAGGAGAAGCAGTCTCTAAAGAAAATACAGCATTTCTTTGTTCTGTAATTGTCACCCAAAACACAAAACAAAACTCATAAAATGCCTCACATATGACAGATTTCTTTAAACAAGAAAAGCGTATCCTGTAACATTTGGACAGGTGTCTGTAATTGATTTTGTTTGATGCTATGTCTTCTGAAGTATTTATTTATGACACATAACAAACCATGTGCCTTTACAGAATATTTGATCACCTGTGTGGAGATCATTCCTAACTCTCTGACTGGGTCCCCAAACTCACCCACCTTCAGCTGGCAGCACATCCTTCAGTGTGCGAGGTCCTGGTGCTGGGTATCCTCAGCAGGAACTCAGCCTGCTGCCCAGCTGCCATCGCTGCCGCTCCACTGAGGGCCACATGTGGGTGCCATCTTGCCTGGCAATCTAGGCCAGTCTTGATTGGCATCTAGGCCCTGTCATTCAGAAGCTTATGGCCAGGACATTGTTGACATAATGGATCCCACATCAAACATCATGGCACATGAGAGGCCCTGCAAAGACAGGAGCTGCTACCTGGGGCCCATCTGAAACTTCACCTGGGCTTCCTGCTACCTGACCGAGGCTCATACTCACCTCCTCTCCATCATCATGATGATTATTTGATTTCCTGATATCTTTCCAATATTTTCATTCATTCTCTTAAGACACCTAGATTAAGTTTTGGGGTTTTATTTAAAAAAAAAAAAAAAAACAGGCCACTCTGCAGTTGATGTACTCCTGTAAGAATATGTAGTAAATAGGAAATCTTAAACGGCATTGCCTTCTACCAGATAGTTATTTGATAAGTGCATTTTGAAGTTATTTGTGTTATCAATAATTAAAAAAATAAAGTGGGACATAATGAAAATGTAGAAAAAAACAAAAATAAAACTCCTCAGACATTCTTTGAGCCTTAGGCAAATTCACAGAAGAGTTATAATGCAGCATATTGGTGTCACATGGCAATCAGAGAGGAACTCAGAGCTGAGAAAGGACTCAGGAGATCCTCGAAAGTAAGCATAGGTCCGTGAGTTGGAAACTTACTGAGAGTTGGTGGGGGTCTTTACTTCCAGAAGTGTGATTCGTGCCCCTCAGCATCAGTATTACCCTAGGAGCGTCGCTGCAGAATCTTAAGCTCTAACCCAAACTTGTAGAGGCAATAGCTGTAGTTAGAGTAAACCCCACTCAGCCTGCGGCACACTGTAGTCTGACCTGATGCTGCAGAACACGCCCTGTGCGTGAGATGAGATGGTCTGTGTCTTCTCATGATGCTGGACTGAGACTGGAGCTCCAACGTGACAGTGGACAAGAAGGGATGTAAAAGAATATTAAAACAACTGGGAAATCAAAGTAGAATCTATAGTTTATAGTCATATTTTTCCTGGCTACCCAGGAGTGTTTCAAATCCCTTAATATCTAAATCCTCCATTGTCTATGTAAGAAGTATGGATCAAAAATAATAAAAATTGCTGCTCTGAATAAGGAAATTGAGCTATTTTCTGCATATTGGATCCAATATTTCATTCAAAGTTTCACTATTTATTCTCTACTGATTAGATCATCAAGAAAGATTTTTAGAGAAAAATCTGAAAGATCACTCATAAGTGCCTTCTACCATTTGTGGTACTCTCAGAGATCAGATGTCCATTGATCAAAAATGACCCCAGGAAACTGATGGATATTTTTACCTTGTGGCAAAGGCAAAAACACAATCCAAGGTTTTCATGTGGTGGATGTTTTTCTTTCTCTGTGGGTGCTGGAATATGTGTGTGTGGTTGTGGGAGAGGAAAAATTTGAAAAGAGTTTTAGGGACTTGTGTTAAATAAAGTACCATGCTTTCTGGGGTTTACATTAGAATTTAAAAAATCATCAGCTAAGAAGCTGTAACACACAACAGTGAACATTTAAGAAATAATAGGCTCGATTTCTTAGGACCTCTTGGCATATAGGGAAAAAAACAGCTTCAAGATGGCTCCCTTTCCCAGTTCTCTATTCCTAGAGAATACTGGCTCTTTAAATTGGAAATGAGTGATATCTATTTATTTATCTGAATATTTCAATTATTTGCATTTGCCCAAAGCTTCAGAGTTTTCAAACACATTCACATTTAATCAAACAGTCTTTAGTTTTCATGACAATTCCATAAATTTGCTCAGTCAGGTATTATTTCCACCCTGAGAAATAAGGTAGGCTTGTTGTTTAAATTCTGGAGTTGGATGTATACTGACTTGTGTTGAAATATTTTCCCTGAGATTTTCTCATGACTAATACCTGGTACAAACACACTGCCCATTGAATCACTCAAAAATATTTCATGGGCCCTTGCCAGGGGTGGCCCTTTCCTGAACACTGGACTAGACTGGAGATTCAAACTTGGTCCTTGAGCTCATGGAACCTACATACACACAGATATGCAGCCAGACTTACTTTAAAGCCTAGTCCACCAACCTTGAAGTGTGCTCTTTTTATTATATCATGCTACCTTCAACACTTAGAAGAGTGTTAGTATAGATCACAGGGACAAGTATCTTCACATAATCATATTTTCATTATTACATTTCAGGTTTTTACTTCACCTAATCTTTAGTTTATATCTTAAAAGTATGTTGATTTCAAATTTAGTTTCTTAAATAAGATAGAAATGCTGAAAATCAAATTTCCTAATTCAGTATTCTATGCTGTCCCATGACAAAGGAATTCAAAGAAGCAAAAGAACACGTCCTGAGTCCTTGGTGTAAGTCACTGCCCTACGACTGCATTTACTGCAGACTCTGGGGCTTCAGTGTGTGCTGGTGCTACAGTAGATCTCCTTATTCTGCTTGCTAAAACTCTGGTACTGAACTCTGACCTTGCTTGCTCTGCATCGCCACCTTGAAGCAGACACATGTTGACAGGAGAAGGTCGCTTCTCAAGTGGTTCTTGAAGCTCCACAGCTTCCTCATTGCATTGTTTAGCACAGTTGGGACTTCTGCTGTGTTGGGCGAGGCAAGCACTATCAATCTCTCCACGAGTTCATTTTTCATGATAACAGAAAAAAAGGCTTTTTATTTAATATCGACTTTTATGAACCTAGCATATGTAACTTGCTACCTATTTGTCCACAAGATTTATGAGTGATTGATGACACATCTGTGATTTCCTCTCTTTCCTGTCTGGAGAAAGTTGTACTGTTTATATCTTACACATTTCATGTGAGCATGTCACAGTGCGTATTATTTTAGAGATTGCTTTACAAAAAATATCAACTGATACTTCAAAAACTAGTGCTTCAGGTAAAGAGTTAAAATTGTACTTGATAATCTATGTCAAGGACAGAAATGCACAAAAGAGAGATTCGCTAGTTTTCTAAATACTCTTAAAAATATAGAAGTGGACAATGGTCAAAGTTTAGTTTTTCTGCAAACATTTAAACACGTGTTAGAGTAGAATGGTCATAGTTTAATAAAAGGGTTGTCAAACTTTTAATTCACAGAACCAAATAATAAACAATCTAGGATTTATGGCTTCATCTTTGTTAAAACTTCTTTAACTTTGTCATCATAGTACAAAGAAGACAGATAACACACAAATGGGTGTGACTGTGTTCCATTTCAATTTTATTTACAAATAGGCGGTGGTCAGGGTTTGGCTCTTGGGTTCTAGCTTGCAACCCTGGTTGAAGACATTGCAGATTCTCATGAGGAACACCACTTAGGTTCTCTGCAATCCTTGAGGTGGTAAGTGTGGGTGTGTTCCCTTGGTGGGGACTTCATGTGGGCCAGCTCCACCCAACTGTCCTGGGTGGGCTACAGAAACCTCAATCGGGGCCTCTATGATTGTCAATTCTGAGATGATTCTTAATCATTTTTCTTCCTTCAGGTGAAGCACCCAAATACCCTAGTCACATAGGTGTTATCTCTTAGCAGTGAGGAGAAGACACAGGCATCAAGAACTGTCGGGAAAACACACTAAAAGAATCTCAGAAAAGTGCTCATTTATCTTTCTTTAATTCTCCCAGGGACCCTGTGTATCTATTCCTGTTCAGCTCATTTACTTTTTATTGCATCTATTTTAATTGGACAGCCTAAAAACAGCTTGGACTTTCATTTTCTTTCCAATAACTGCTGTTTAATCTTTTTTACAACAAAGAAATTTCTCATCCTATCTGCTTAGGACCAGCCCGTGAGAGCACTTGACAAAGAGACTGGCCTGAGCCAGTGCCGTAACGGGAGTCCACAGGCTAGTGCATGGTCCTACGTGACCTACGCATCACAGATGAATTACTCACTCCACCAGAGGCTGGGAGGCTCTGCTCATCTTGTCTCTCTGCATCACCTTAGGAACCGGGTCTGGCCCAGCCATCCTGTACCCACAGTGATGGACAGAAGTTCAGATGAAAGAGCTCACACAGTCATTATGAGACGACCTGCCACCTCTCTGCAAACAGAAGGAAGGAAGGACAGGTACAAAAAGAATGCTGAGAAAGGAAAAGCAGAATGGAACTTACACACGAAGACGGTCTAGTTCTCAGATGGTCTAGTTCGACAAGACATAGGATTTAAGAAAGTGGGATGGATCCATTAATCCACCATACCTGTGTCCCTTAGAATTTCTCAAAGCCGACCTGAACAGTTAAGCCGTACACATTTCACCTTAATGGCTCATAATATCAATCTTAAAATACTTTTTTCCAGTGATAAAAGTATATTCAACATGACCATGGAGTCCTCACACATGCATTTTTATTTTCTATTTATTTACCACTTGGTTTTGTAGATTACAACCTCTTTGCTTTCATATACTACTATATGACAAAAATACATATCAACTTCCTGAAAACCAGAGATGAAAACTATCTCAAGCAAACATCAGATGCAATTTCAGATATTGACAGAAATGAGGTATTGATGTGCAATTTTCATTAAAATTTTGCACAGAGCACAAAACTATGCATTTTCAATGAGACAACATATTGATGAATCATATAATGTCATAATGTCATGTAATATCAATGAGTACTTATTAAGTTAATTTAACTTCTTTTGTATATTTTATGACTACCTTGCAAAACTTTAATAGAGATTTTGTCAATGTAAACCATTTAAATATTTAACACTGGTCATGGATAGGCATGATTCAGCTTTCAAAGAGAACTAACAGTATTAGACCTTGCACTGCTAAACTCTAGTTCCTTGTATTTTAAAGCTCTCATTTTGTGAAAGAAAATTCATAGTCTAACCTGATTTATTACCATGATTAGCATAAGTATATGGTCTATGTCTTTATTTTGTTTTGATTTTTAAATGAAACAAACGTGCTATCATCTTTAGGCACAGAAGGAATATTTTGTCATAATTTCATATATCTGGTTTTTACTGTATAAAAGGTAGAGTTTCCATAATGTTCAATGGATAAAGTTGCTATGAAATTCAAGATTGCAAAAAGTTTATCTTTTTGTTATTATTAATGCTATTTGATTAATAATTAATTTTCATTTGCATTCATTTTTATTCTTAGTTTTATTCTTGAGAGATCTTATTGGTTTCTCTCTTATCTGTCTGGCATCCCTTTTTAAAATCTATGTGTACATACATATATTTAAATAATATTATTGACCTAATCTTGTTTCAAATAGCATGGATAAAATACCATGTTGTGGTATATATATGCTTTTTTGTTTAAAAATTTACTTGAAGTGCCCTAATATTGATACTTCCAACATTAACATTTTTATTTGCTTTGAATTGCTTACTATCTTTCAGGGAAATAATGAATTACTGTATATTATATCATGAATAGTAAAATGCAGAATTCCAGAGTACATATTAGTTTTTGTATGAAAACTAATTGCTGCACCTTTGCCAGTATAATCATTACATACATAAATGATCGTGGAATACTTACCTCAGTTCGCAACACCATTCCCTGCCTAGATTTTTACATACAATCTACTGGACACCTGTATGACATGCCCCAGAGAAATCTCCATCCTCAGTGCAGTGAACACAAAGCCTTTAACTTCCCACTCCCACACCCTGTCCCTCTTTGAGGAGGTCCTGACTCTGTGGCTTGCATGTCCACTGGACTTTCTTGTCCTTTGTCTTCTTGACCCGTTTTTGCCAGAAGCCTGGGAGTCCTCCTGGATCTCCTGGCTTCCTCATCCTCCATTGCTCTCACCGGACTCTTTCTGCTTCCTGATTCCTCCCTTAATCCTTCTTGGTCTAGGCTCCAGGCACTGGTGAATGATCCAGGAACATAGCCATTGGTCATGTCACCTGGTTACCTACAGCTTTCTGTGACTTCCGGTCAGGTAAAATTCAGGGACTTTGCCTTTGGAAGATGCCCTGGATCCTTCCTGCCCCTGCCTGGACAGCTGGGTTGCCTCAGCTAGTCACCCTCTCACTCCACATCACACCCTGGCTGAATCTGATCCCTCCAGGGAACAGAGCCTTTTTTAGAACTGTGGTCTTCATTCTTGAAATAAAGGCTAACTTGACCAGGCTTCCTTTAGAGTTGATGTTAAATCCGGTTGAACTCCACTCTTTCCTCTACTGCACATCTTACAAAATATAATTGCATATTAATTCCTGCACAATATGTTTGCCAGCATTCCATTAAACTATATCATTAATGGAGAAAAGAGACCAGGGTCTTGGTTAGCTGGTAGAGCCCCAGGGCCTAACAGCATCAGGTATGTGGGTAAAATAATAATTGGGTGAGTAAACTTGTGAATTGGCTTTGCTTAAAGATTTACAAATTTTAGGTGACTCTGGATAATGGGTTATTTTTCACAATCATTTTAGCTGTTAGTTGCGAGAGACTACCACTGTTACAAATACTCATACACAGCTAGAATTAATCATTCTTTCTGTATATGCACAACATGGCTTGGATTTTGATCCTCCAAACTCATAACATGTTAAAGAATAACCCTTTGGCATCCGCTCAGATCCCTGGTGTAGCCAGGTAAAGCAAATGTCATAGTGCAAGATAGAGACATACCAGAAACAAGGAAGTAAGACCCACATCCTCTGGGGACTGTAGAGAATTTAGAAAAAGGAATTGTGTGTGGAAGGGATTTTTTCCAAAATGATAAAGCTGACTAAATGTTGATCTGTTCTTCATTATCACCACAGGCCAATAATCCCAAACAATGTGGGTGATAATATCGTCCTGGGACAGGCGGTCTTGTTGGTCCAAGATCTGAGCAACACCATGAACAGAATTGAGTTTTTATAGTGCGCATGCATCTTTTAACTTAGCAAAATAACTTCGTTATCCTTTAGTAACACCGTTCACTACTTGAAACTTAATTCGGACAATTCACTATTACGGGGTCAGCTCCTGTCTCAGCAAGAATTAGATGTGTTTTTAACAGATTGATTCATGAAGGTTTGAAGGTGGGCGTAGGTCATGTGTCAAAACAGTACTCCGCACACCTACTTTTCAAATAAATGACACTGGCATAGTGGTTATAAAATCTAAATAGTAGGATTCGACTTGCTCCTTTCCATGACTACCTAGAGCTTCTATTTGTTTTGAAAACTTAAAATGGTAAAACAGACTTAGTGCTACAAGATGCAATATTTTTTGTTTGGAAAGTGTAAATTTTACCTAATGTGTGAATTATTTTCAAAAATTGAGTGAAAGTAAAACCTGTCCTTCCTTTTCACTTGTCATTATTATTTTATTTTGAAACTAAAGCACAATTAAGAAAATAAGAGGCTTCATATGTGGTATGATTAAGTAGGTATTTAAATTGCACCTTCTGTTGACATATTGGTTTTATTAAAATCCATTTACTATCTACTGGGTAATTATTTGTCCAACATTAATACATTATCGTTGCATTCAAAGAATCAAACTTCAGTCAGCTAGTGAGATATCGAAATGACTAGAAGAAGAGTTGTATTTCTTTCCTCTTTTGTGCTATAGTTAAATAAATGAGTACCTTTATTACATTTATTGGTGTAATAATAACATCTACATAAAATATTATAAATGAAAGAATCCCCCTCTGCACTTCTTTGCTGGTTGTAGTTTTGTGGCTGGGTCACTTCCTGGTAACTATAGAAGTTGTGTGGCATGGGGCAGGATGTGCTGAGGAGCCATCTACCCGGGGTGGCAGCAGGCTGGGTATGTTACTGGCACTGTGTGCTGAGTGTCAGGCACACCGCCCCTGAGCCTGGTCTAGCTCCTTCCTGTGCGCCCAGGCACACTCCCCCTCCGAGTCCCCGTAGGGCTCCAGGGGCCACCCAGCTGGCCAGTCACAGTCAGAAAACCTGGTAGAAGCCAACACGTCCTGCCCGCCCAGGCATGAATGCCCCGCGTGCTCTATTAGCTCATGACTGGATGAAAGCAGAAGGCCCTGGAGAGAACTCCCTGTGACCCTGGGGTCAGTGAAGATGGGGTGCAGCTGGTCTCCCGCCCACTGGTGGCCTCAGAGCCTTGGCAAGAAAGGCATCACCCCTGGAGAAGCCCCCGAAACTCCCGGGCCGAGGTGCTGCCCAGCTCCCGCATGCCTCACCCAGTCACTGCATCTGGCTCCCGTAAGGAGGGGCTGGAGCGTGCAGGCAGTCAGGGTGGCGGGTGTGGAGTTGAGGAAGGACTCCTGGTAAGTGAGGTTTGCTGGGAGCTGGGAAGGAGGGACCACAGTCCAGCAGCTCACTTCACACTTACATACCTGAGAATGTGGCTGAATTTTTTCTGAAGCCGGTAAGACTGAGTGGCTGGCCAGCACCCAGAAGTTAAATGCCACCTTTCTGAATGCCCGGGAGCCCTTGTATTGTAGATCGACCTCACGCATCACCTTCATCAAGAAACATGGCCCATTAACTTGAAAATGAGTCTTGCACATTATCGTCTCCCTGTCTGGCTTGCGATTTGCCTGAGGTTAAAGATCATCTCCTCTGCATCCTCTGCCCATGTCCCATGGCACTTAAGAAAACATTTGTACCTGGCCATTTCATCATTTATTTACAAACACAAATGTGTACTACCTCGGTGTCACAGTCCATTATGGGCCTGTGGATCAATACACCAGCGTCTAATTGAACTGAGATTTGTTAGCAGATACAGAGAGAAGTCGCAGGGGGCTGAGAGCACGGTCGGGCCGGAACTGCACCAGGAGGAACTGCCCTTCACCTGGAGGTCCAGGCGCACTTGCTGTGGCAGGGGTGTCAAGCACAGCGCAGAGTAGTTTGTTGGAAGTGTACAGGGGCGAGCTAAGAAGAGAATCCCTCCCACCACGAGGAGAAGCCACCAGAGTGCAATAGCTTAACATTTGGCCAGAGAAGACTTGCAACCATCGCGCATGAAAATCAAGAGGTTTGACTCTTCTTTATCATGCACTGTATGCAAAAGTATGGTGTCTAATCTCAAATTACTATTCAGTGTCAAAGCAGCAAGTAGGACAAACCTCCAGGCGGAAGCTAGTTTGTTTTATTTTATTTATTTATTTTTGTGGGACTAGGGATTGAACTCAGGGCTTCAATCTTGCTAGGTAAGTGCTCTGCTCCTGAGCGACACTTGAAGCCCTCAGGTGCTAATTTGTTAGCATTCCTCATCCAAAGGCTCCTTCCTTCCCAGGTTGGCAAAAATGATATCTGCAGAGATTATGGAGTACTGGGATTAGATCACATTAATTTCCAACCCATGGGCTATGTGTGCCCTGTAGGTGGACTAGAAGTGAATCCCCGGCTTGGTGACTGACGGCTTCACTTAGCTGGGGATCCATTTAACACCTGCTGCCACCCTCTGCAGGTAAGCTTGGCTGCCTTGGTCTGGGTCTGTTTCTGCCATATGGCTTTGGCCGTCCTAGTAGCTCCACAAGAAATAAGAGACCTGCATTTCTAGAGAGCTGTGCCATTTATGCTGGGGCTGACTGATTCAAACCTAGCTGCTGTTTTTACTAACAAACAAATGTGATTTTAATTGAACATGCCAACATCATGACCATTATGAAACAATGTTCAAAGGTAAATTTTGGGAAGAAAAAAGTTTGTTAAGGCAATGTAATTAGTTTAACTTAGGTGGCATAAATTTTATGCAAACATAAAGTCGATAGTATGAGTGTATCTCAAAAAATTTAAAAGTTCATGAAAATCCTTTGGTTATGCTCCTTGGAATTTTGTTGACAGAATAGAACATGATGTTTTAAACTATGAATCACTAGGATTTATCTGTGAATCGAAAAACATGTAAGATTTTGTATACCTGACTTAATAATATTTTACTGCCAAACTTATTTTCCAAATGTAAATTGAAGCTCTTAATTGCCATGCTCTGCCAAGTTATAGATAAATCCTGGGGGTGAATAACTTATGCAAACACAAAATGCAAACATTAAGGTGTTTTTTCACCAGAAAGCCATTTAGAAATGAGTAGGCAGTTATCATTTTCCTCTTCTGAGATAAGGAACTGCATATTCCATTCAGAGCATTCAGCAGTTGTAACAAGTATTAAGATTAACTCAAATTTATCTGTCTTCCTTCCAGAGAAATCAAAACATTTACTATTTATTTATTGATATAATGCTCTTTTACAATAAATGAAGAACTAGATTTGCTGTGTATACTACCTTGTAAAATTGAACCTGGCCAAATTAATATGGTTTGCACAAGTTAGGAGTCATAGGGCAGATAATGTCACTGAAATCCACCAGTGAGAAAGCTTCAAGTTGTAAGCATACATCTGTATGTCGAATTTAAATTTTGCCACATGTCATAATGTAGCTACACCCTTTCAAAACCCAGTGGATCTTCATTTGTAGACAGTCCAGAATCATCATTTTTTTGTCTTCATTACTGCATTTTTCCCAAGCAACATTCACCCTGCTTGGCCTATTACTTTCAGAAAGCCAAGTAACTCTTCCTATTGAGCACTGGAGTAGAGAGATCAGGAGTATGTTATGTTATATTGAAACAGTAAACCAGACAGCTCTTGGAGACTTTTCCACTGTAGGTGATTTTTTTTGTTTTGTTTTGAGGGACCACATGATAGGTGCTGAGCTGTAAGACTCCATGTCTTACATGAGCCAAACTCTTCCCATATAAGCACAATAACTCTACAGTTATGTGTTTGTCAGCTCTTTTTTACTGTGGCCAAGATAACTGAGAAGAACATCTTAGGGGAGGAAAAGTTTATTTTAGGCTTATAGTTTCTGAGTTTCAGTTCGTGGTCATTCAAATTCATTACTCTGGATCTGAAGTGAAACAGAGCATCATGGCAGAAGGACTCAGAGGAGGGAAGCTGTTCCATTCATGTGGCTAGGAAGCAAAGAGAGAAAACAAGGATCCAGAGACAAAACAGAGCCTAAGCATGCCTACCATGGCCTAATTTCTCTAGCCACACCCTGTCTGCCTACAAATTCCACAAGGAACAGCTGTCCTTTCAAATTGCCCAGATGAATTAATCCACTGACTGGGTTTTAGCGATCATAATCTAATCATTGCACCTGTGACCATTCTGCATTGCCACGTGAGATTTTTAAATGATACCTCATATCCAAACTGTAACAAGTTACTTGTCATTTTGCGAGGAGTTTAATTTTATTCAATAATGTTTGTCTGTTGGTTTGTTTAAATTTTGGAATGGAAGTAGAATGACCGAATGTGCTTTTCTCCAAATTCAACATCCTCTGGAGGAAACTCATTGGTTGGTCCCGGTTGCTCAGTGGCAGCCGTTTAATTATGTATTTATCAACAGGCAGAAAGTGGGTACTAACAAGCACTTGGTAGAGGTAGCTACATCTTCAAACCAGGAATGCTGTATCTACCAACCAGGTCTGCTTCTCTGGTGGAGGTGAGACACCCAAACGTCAATAAGGCCTTGACATTGAATTCCTTAGCTCCAAATCTGTCCCACAATGAGCCCAACTGTGCTGTTCTCTCCCACTAACCTTGACCCTGGTTCTGCTTTCCACGCTGGCTCACTTGTAGTTTTATTTCTTTTCTTTGAGCAACTGGCCTCTTGCCATTCCTCTCCAAATTAGTTCCCTACTGGGTTTTTATATTCCACTCTTGGCTACTCAGCTTCGTTCATGACCAGTCCCATCTGATCTGTTTTTCTTGGCACCTGCTCCACTGAGAAAAAAAAAAAAATTTAAAAAGAGATATATTTCCCCAGAAATAAAGGAATTTTACAAAAAATGGTTTATTAATCAGTGAGGAAAAATATGTTATTATCTAAGATTTAGTTGAAATGTGATTTGAGAAGAAAGATTTCAAAAATTTCATTCGAGGTGTCAAATATTTCTACCTTGGAGAAACAAAAAAACTGAATTTAGGATTTCTGATTCCGTATTTTCTCCACCAATCAATAAAATCGCCACAGCCACATAGATCAAATTCTTTCACTTTAAGAACATTTACCAAGCACCTATTTCATGCAAGACCCTAGAGATAAAATTTCAAATGTAATGATCTCAGTCTTGGAGTGCAGATGACATCGTGCTGCATAAAAGACCTCCAGAGGCACAGAGTCACCAGCTTTTATTGTGGAATATCTGTGGACTCTTCCAGAAAATAGAATTAATTGCTAAATCATGGGAGACACTCTGTCAATGTCCAGAGAGTCACAGGCACCCAGGATGAACCAGAAAGGAAGGTATCTCCTGTTTGGCAGAACCCACGTCGTAGGGCAGGTCCACAGAGCCCAGCATGCTGAGGTGAGAACCCAAGCTGAGCAGACTGACAGGCTGGCAGGGCAAGGAGCAGACCTCAAATGCCTTCTGAGAAGCACGTAGATCTAAAACATCCCTGCATGTGGGCTTGTAGGCGCCACGCCAAAGAACTGCCCCTGGGGAAACTGTCTCCATTTAAGCGTGACAGCCCAGTGGATTCTTCTATGTTTTTTATGCTAAAGATATCATGATGTGAATGGTCCACACAGAAAACCACAGAATAAGGACACACAGAGCTGGTAGAGGACTCTATGGGACAAAGGAACAGGATGAGCACGATGTGTCCTGTATTTCCCAAACCAAACCCACCTCTGGGATGACCGCGGATGGCATCAAGGAGTGTTTTTCCACTCCTCCACTTCTCAGTTCTGCTGAAATGATGGGTTCCTGCAAAAATCCCCGGAAATAATTTTGGAACATCCTGAGGAGCTGTGTCTTTGAAAGGTCCCTTTAATACCTCTCCAGCTTGTTTTCTGTTCTGCATTTGTTTTATTTCCTTTTTCTTTCACTGAGTCACAGTCGTAATGTCTGCACTTGATTCTACAGTTGACATCAGCTGCGATGCCATTTATTGCAACCTAATATGCCCTTGTCCCTGTCTGAAGAAGGAGGTACTTTGGCTGATGCCCAGGCAACTTGTGGCTGATGCTCTCCTGGTGGCAGTTGGTGATGCCAGCTGTGTACTGCTCTGAGATTACTTTTGTCTGATGAAGATCTGAAATACCTCCTGCCAATGCCAAAATGGTTGCTGACCAAGTAACAGGCACTGTTTCCTACTGTCTCCATCACCTCCAGCAGGAAAGCAGCCAGTGATCCAAGGTGCTGAGGATGTGGAGGGTGTGGCCGTGCCTCTTTTGATTCTCTCTCTCTCCTTTAATTATTTTTTTTTTTTTCACATCCTTAGTAGACACAGTAATGTTCTCCAGGGTCCTAATTTCTTGAACCTGTAGATCTTGTCTTATTTTGAAAATGGTCTTTTCAGATGTGTAAATTAAGGATCTCAAGATGCAGAAAAATCCTGGATTGCCCAGGTCAACCTAAATGCTATCACAAGTCTTTGGAGGCGAGAGGCAGAGGGAGGTTTGACAAGACAGAATGCAACATGAGACGGAGGCAGAGACGGTCAGCAACCATCAGGAGCCTGAAGAGGCAAGCGACAGAATTTCCCATGAGCCTCCGGGAGAAGCACCATCCTCCAAGTCCATGATGGTGTGCCAATGTGCCGATTTGGGACTTCTGGTTGCCAGAACATAAAAAATAAATTTATTTGGTTCCAATTTACAAAAGTTTCGTGATTTGGCACTTGCAGACACAGGGAGCGAAAGTGAGCATTCTGTGACCCAAGCCGGAGTTCAAGAGGTAACTTTGATTAGAGGTGGGATCTGTGGTGAACTCAAATACCAAGCTGTAAAGGAAGAGGTGGGTTTTCTGATTCTGTTGTGAACTGGAAGTTATTTTAAGATTAAATCTAAGAGTAATGATTGCAAAAAAGATGCCAAATTCAAATAATTTTACAGTTTTATCAAATATAAATTGTAGGCATCATGTTTGAGTAGGTAACGATCTTATTTTTTATTGCATCTCAAAAAAAATCACTGGTAGTTCAAACACAAATAATAAGAAAAGTAAATAACTAATGTTGTATATACTCATGTTCTTTCAAAATGACCTGTGGGAATTACAATGATCACTGTTCACTCGGGAATACAACACACAGTGATCAACAACAACACTGCTCAACAACAGCTGAGCAGTGATCTGTAGTTTGTAAAAAAGAAAAAAATGCTAAGAGGAGAAGAACCCTGAAATCACCCTCAGTTCCATCTGAGGATTGTCACTGTCTTCAGTGTGGAAATTCACTGCCAAGTGCAAGGCAAGCAGGTGGAACCCAGGGGAAAAGGCCTCAGTCTGCAAGGACTTCGTCTAAATCAGTATGATTCAGAAATGTAGAAACATATTTTAAAAGGACAGAAATTTAATAAAAGAATAATAAAAGAAAGGAAAAAATAGATGAACTATCCCCCCGAGAACGAAGACCTGACCATGCACACTCAGCGCTCACTTGCAAGTGTCCATCGACCCGCTGGAGCCTAGAGAGGTCACCTTTTGTCCTGTAAGGTAGCCCTCTGTAAGTACAGTCTGGGGAAATGTCACTGGCACTTAGTAGTGGCCAGGAGATATAGCTGTGTTGAGAGTCCCATTTGGAACGTCTGGAGAGTAAGTGATAAACACGCTGGGCATGGGACCCAGCTCTGGATAAAGTGGTGGATCACCTGGATCTGGTGTGCCAGCTCGTGTTCCAGTGCAGAGGTAGGGCTCCAGAGGCAGGTCCTCCACTGGGGACCTGGGGCACAAATGGAACCGATGTGCAAGTTAAGGATCTCAAGATGCAGAAATGGTCCTGGATTGCCCAGGTTGGGCCACAAAAGTGCAAATCCTCACTAGACACAGGATCTGATGGAAACTCGATCTTGAACTTCCAGCCTCCAGAACCATGAGAAATAAATGTCGTTCAAGCTATGTTGTCTACAGTGTTTTCACAGTAGCCTGGCTAATGCTGCTGGTTGGCATGGTCTGAGTGTGCAATGGCAGGGGAAATAAAGGAGAGATACCTTGGATCTGATAAATTTGCTCTAGTACTTTTGCCTCTCTGTTTAGAAGTCAGATCCATGGAGAAAAAGCTTTGCAATTCCCATGTGAACAAAACTATGTGGGACTGAGGATGCCATGAATAATCAGAAATGGAGTGGCTGGGGAAAATTATTGCCACAAAACACTGACTGCATGTTTTATGTTGACTACATAACAAACGCCAGGATGTGCCTTAGGCTCCACCATACTCAAAGGGAAGCATCCAGCCTAAGAAAATATCACTAACTCTGCATTCTCAGGAGCATTAGAAAAGCGCCAGAGAGACTCTACAGTGCTGAGGTCTGGAGTTCCTACAATTTGCCCGTTTCACATTTATGTTCTATGCTCTGTCTTAGACATGCATGGTGGTGTACAGGAGAGTCTGCCATACACTGAACAGGGCTTCCTTCAGATCCACGCTTGCAGGACATGTACCATGAAAAATGAAGTGGAGTTTTGACATTGGTCCTTGACTTGAGAGAAGGGTGGCAGCCTCTAAGTCATCTGAGTTGTCTGGGTCCTGGCTTACCCTGCCAGAGGGGAGACTTGGCAGATTGGTAATTCTCCAAAGAAAAAAACGCAACAGTGTACTTTCTATAATCACCTGGTTCTACCCTGACCACAGTAAAAGAAAGAATCCCCAGGAAGCTCATGAAGAAACTTGCAATTTCCTCCACTTTTCCACAGGGAACCTTTTACTTTTCAGCAGTTGGAAGTGCAATTCATTTAAATATATGAGCAACTTAGGCACCAAACTGTGGTTCTGAGAAAATCAAAAGTGGGGAATGTCCAGTTTAATTTCCTATTATGCACATGAAAGGCCAATCTTCATATAGGCATAAAGCATCAAAAAATATAACTTCTTGGGATGAAAAGCAAGCAGAACTTCCCTTTAAAAATTTCATTAAGTCCCATTAAGTCCATGAAACCTGTGTAAAGCCTTGACATGGGGATCAGGGAATATCAGAGAGTTCATAGTGTGTTGAGGCTGCAAGTAATATATTGCAAGGTAAGTGAAAGATAAGTATTTGGCATGTTTGCTACTTAAAACACTTTGGGTTACCTCCACACTGTTCACCAAGAATGCACAGACTGCTTCCTGGTTGTACAATATATGGGAAAAATTTACATGAGTCTCAACACTTGATAGATGTCATTCAAGCAAAATTTCAGGTTGGTCAGTTTGGAATAGTTTTCTTTTTCAGATTTTCAAGGTTTTTAATGACAGGGGAAGAGGAAGTACTTGGGATTGATACTGAGCAAGTTTAACTCCATGGATGTATGATTACGTCAAAATGAACCTCAATATTATGTTTAACTATAAAGCACGTCTAAAAATCTGTTTAAAAACCATGCTCTATCTGAGGTGCAGATGGCAAAGATTTTCCCCATTCTGCTGGCTCTCTCTTTTCATGTTCTTCATTGTTTCCTTTGCTGTGAAGAAGGTTTTTAGTTTGAATCCATCCCTTGTTTTGATTCTTATTTCACTTCTTGCACTTCAGGAGTCTTGTTAAGGAACTTAGTTCCTAAGCAGACATGGTGGAAATCTGAGCCAATTTTTTTTTTTTTTTTCTCTTGGGTGCAGGGTCTCTGTTCTAGTGCCTATGTCTCTGATACACTTTCAGTTTATATTTGTGCAGGGTAAGAGATAGAGGTTTAATTTCAGTCTGCTATATATGGATTTCCAGTATTCCTACAACCATTTGTTGAACAGGCTATCTTCAATGCGTGTTTTTGTCTCCTTTGTCTACTGAGGAGATAACTGTATTTATGTGGGTTTGTCTATGTGTCTTCTATTCGGCATCATTGGTCTATGTATCTGTTTTGGTGCCAATACTATGCTGTTTTTCTTACTATGGCTCTGTAGTATTTATTATTTAAAGTCTGGGAAAATGATGTCTCCTGCTTCAATTTTTTTTTTTTTTTTTTTTTGCTAAGGTACGCTTTGGCTATGCTGGGTCTCTTATTTTTCCAAATGAATTTTGTGATTGCTTTTTCCATTTCTATGAAGAATGTCATTGGGATTTGATATGGAATTGCATTGAGTCTGTATAATGCTTTTGATAATATGGCCATTTTGACAATATTAATTCTCCCTATCAAAGATCATGGGAGATCTTTCTATCTTCTAAGGTCCACTTCGATTTTGTTCTTTAATGTTCTGTAGTTTTCATTGTAGAGGTCTTTTACTTCTTTTGTTAGATTGAGTCTCAAGTATTTTATTTTTTTGTGAATGGGATAGTTTTCCTAATTTCTCTTTCAGTGGTTTCATCACTGATACTTAAGAACTCATATGATTTATGGGTGTCAATTTAATATCCTGCTACTTTGATGAATTCGTTTATTAGTTGTAGAAGTTATCTGGTGGAATTTTTGGCATCTTCTAAATGTAAAATAATGTCATCAGCAAATAGTGATAGTTTGAGTTCTTCTTTTCCTATTTGTATACCTTTAATTTCTTCTGTCTAATTGCTCTGGCTAGTGTTTCAAGGACAAGGTTGAATAATAGTGGTGAAAAAGGTCATTATCCTTAGTCTTTGTTCCAGTTCTCAGAAGAAATTCTGTCAACTTTTATTCATTTAGAATGATGTTGACCTAGAATTTAGCATGGACAACTTTTACAGTGTTAAGGAATGTTACTACTATCCCTAGTATTTCTGGTGTTTTGAATATGAAGGGGTACTGTATTTTGTCAAATACTTTCTCTGCATCTATGGAGATGATTATATTACTCTTAATTTTAAGTCCATTGATGTGATGAATTACTTTTATTTATTTTCATATGTTGAACCAACCTCACATCCCTGGGATGAACCCCACTTGATCATGGTGCACTATCTATTAATATATTTTTGTATGCCATTTGCCAGAATTTTATTGATAATTTTTGCATCTCTGTTCATAAGGGATATTGGTCTGAAGTTTTCTTTCCTTCATGGGGCCTTTGTTTGATACTAACTTCATAAAATGAGTTTGGAAGGGCTCCTTCCTTTTCTACTTTGTGGTATAATTTGACAAGTATTGGTGCTAATTCCTCTTTGAAGGTCTTGGTTGAGAATTCATCAGGTCTGGACTTTTCTTAGTCGGTAGGCTTTTGATGACATTTTCTATTTCATTGCTTGAGATTGATCTGTTTGAATTATGTATGTTCTCCTAGTTGAGTTTGGGTAGGTCAAATGTCTCTAGAGATTTGTTGAAGTCTTCAAGATTTTCTATTTTATTGGAGTATAAATTTTCAACAGAGTTTCTAATTATGATCTGTATTTTGGTAGTGTCCATTGTGAGATTTCCTTTTTCACCATGAATTTTAGTAATTTGAGTTTTCTCTCACTTTCTCTTCACTAATGTGGCTAAGCATTTATCAATTTTATTGACTTTTTCAAAGAACAAACTTTTTGTCTTTTTCAATTTTTCTAATTGTTTCTTTCGTTTCAGTATCATTGATTTAAGCTCTGATTTTAATTATTTCCTGTCTTCTACTGCTTTTGGTGTTGATATGTTCTTTTTCTATGGCTTTGAGATGCAATGTTAGGTCTTTTATTTGTTAATTTTCTATTCTTTTAATGAATGAGCTCAATGCAGTGAACTTTCCTTCTAGCACTAGCTTCATGATGTCTAAGAGATTTTCATATGTTTTGTCACTATTTTAATTTACCTCTAAGTATTTTTTAATTTCATCCCTGATTTCTTCCATTATCCAATCATCAATCAATAGCACATTATTTAGTCTCCCAGTATGACAGTAGTTTCTATTTTTTATTCTATCATTGATTTCAAATTTCATTCTATTATGATCTAATAGGCTGCAGGGTATAATCTCTATTTTTTTGCATTTTCTGAGAGTTGCTTTATGGCATAAGGAATGGTCTGTTTCGGAGAAGAATCCATTTGCTGCTGGAAAGAAAGTGTATTTGCTGTTTTATGGATGAAATATACTATATATGTTTGTTAAGTCTACATTATTGATGTATATTTAGTTCTAGAGTTTCTTTGTTCAATTTTTGTTTGCAAGATGTATTCAGTAGTGAGATACATGTGTTAAAGTCACTCAGTATTATTGTGTTGAGGTCTATTTGATTCTTGAAGTTGAGAAGGGTTTGTTTGATATAAGTAGATGCTCCACTGTTTGAGGCATAAATATTTTATAATTTTTATGGCTTGTTGATGTATAATTCCCTTAAGTAGTATGAGGTGTCCTTCTTTGTCCCTTCTAATTAACTTTGGTTTGAAGTCCGCTTTATCTGATATGAGGATAGAAACCTCTGCTCTTTTACATAGCCCATGTGAGGGACGTATTGTTCCCATCCTTTCACCTTCAGTCTGTGGATGTCTTTGCCTATGAGGTGAGTCTCATGGAGACAGCATATTGTTGGGTCTTGTTTTTTAATCCAATCTGCCAGTCTGTGTCTTTTGATTGATGAGTTTATGCCATTAATGTTCAAGGTTGTTATTGAGATATGATTTGTGTTCCTGGTCATTTTGGTGTAGCTCTTGTTTTTAATTTGAATTAGTTCCTTCGTTGTTTGACTATTACTTTAGTGTAATAGTCCCCTCCATGGTTTTCACTTTTGTTTTTTTCATTTCATCATCATGGAATATTTTGTTCCATGAATATTCTGAAGTGCAAGCTTCCTGAATCTGGATTCTTGTGATTTTTGTTTAACTTGGAAGAATATTATTGCATCTTCAATTCTGAAGCTTAATTTTGCTGAATATAGGAGTCTTGGTTGGCATTCGTTTTCTTTCAAAGCTTGTAATATGTTATTCCAGGACCTTCTAGCTTTGAGGGACTGGGTTGAGAAATCAGCTGAGATCCATACTGGTTTCCCCCTATATGTGATCTGATATTTTTCTCTCACAACCTTTAAAATTATATCCTTATTCTGTATGCTAGTCATTTTTATTATAACATGCTTTGATATGGGTCTTTGCAATTCTGCACATTTGGGGTGCTGTGAGCCTCTTGTATTTGATTTTCCATTTTGTTCTTTAGATTTGGGGAATTTTCTGATATTGTTTCATTGAAAAGATTGTGTTCCTTGGTTTGTATCACTGCACCTTCATCTATCCTGATAAATCTTAAATGTGTTCTCTTCATGTTATCTAATAATTCTTGGAAGTTCTATTTATGGTTTCTGTTTTCAGGATTATATATTTTGTCTTCATTGCCTGAAGTTCTGTCTTCCAAGTGGTCTAGTCTGTTGGTAATGTTTTCTATTGAATATTTAATTTCTTTTGTTTGTTTGTTTGTTTCCTTCATTTCAAGGATTTCTGTTCAGATTTCTTTTCACAATCACTCTTTCTTTGTTGAAGTGCTTTTTTGGTACCTGTATTTGCTCTCTAACATCTTCCTTTACTTCACAGATCAGTTTCATTATGAACATTCTAAACTCCTTCTCTGATATTTCTTCCACTGTGGTAATGATGAATTCGGTTATTGGAGTATCTGGGTTTGCTAGGGGCAATTTGTTTCTTTGCTTTTTCATGTTGTTTGTGTATCAACCCATCTACCAGTATGCATCTGAGGCAGTATATTTTCTTCCCTGGGGAACTTAGAGTGTCCCTGAAGGTTTCTAGTACCTCACTGTTTAAGGGGAGACAAATAATGCCAACAACCAATGCAAACAATTTACAGCATTAAACCAAATAAGTCCTGCTACAATATCTACAATGTTAATTATCACATTAAACAGAAATGATATGATCAGTTATTTTCTATAATAAAAACAGCAAGTGTGCAAAATGGTTTACATTTTCAAAGAGTGGACTATGAGAAAACAGAAGTGATATAGGTTGTGATGATTACAAGAAGAGGAGAAAAGACAAAAGTAAAAGATTAAAGGAACAGTGAAAAAGAATGATAGAGATTGACTATTAGCAGAAGAAAAGAGAAAATCAAGGGAAACAGGTAGGAGAAACATATATATAAAGGAAAAATAATTTAAAATGAAAATAAAAATAAAAGAATAAAAAACAAAACTAAAATATACTAATCAAACATCCTTCTTCACAAAAAAGGAATCCATGTAAAGTAACTGACTTCAAAAATGGTATGCCTTTACTCCATGTACAAACAGAGAAACAACATGTATCCCATTTGTTTACAATAAAAAAAATTCTAGAGATGAGAAGAAAAAATAGTACAGTGTATAAATGTTCATATATTACTAAGGTCACAATTAAATTGTGAAAAAAAATTTAAAAAAAGATAGAAATGAAAAAGAATCTTGATGAAAACTTACAGAATTCTTTCCATTGGACTTCAAAATATTCTCAGCTCCTCTTCTCAGTAAATTTTAGGTGGGGTCTTCTGGATTGCTGGAGTAAGAGAGGTAATCCTGTATGCAGAGTTCATGGAGGCAGAATTTAGGCTTAGGTGAGCTCTGGGTTCTTTGCTGAATACCAACTGATCTGGTTCCATTCAAGTGGTGGGGGAGCCAATTCTCAGTCCCCTACATCACCTGCAGACCCCATGTTTTATGGTCTGTGTTCAGTTCAAACAATTTCTTCAACTCCAAAACTTCCAAATTCCTGGCCAGATGTGTCTCTCCCAGCCAGTCCTGTAAGTAGTTGGAGTGGGAGGTGGGTAGTACCCCAGTAGGTTTCCATGACCAGTGTCCCCTACTTAAACCTCTCTCCACCTTTGATTTTCTTCTGGTCACTTAAGTGCAATCTATGTCATGCAGTGTGATTTTACTGGCCTGTATTTCAGGTCAAACTCAGGGTGGTTAGTAATCATCTTCCTCTGTTGCTGGCCCCTGAACCGCAGTTACAAAATGGTTCCTTCCTTTGTCCTCTGCACACCCCTGGAGAGATGGCTGATTCTTTCCCCACCCTCCGATATTATGCAGAGTCCTTCACCTTTTGGGGCACTGTCCTTGGACCCAGAAACACATCTGGCTTCCCCCCAGTGGGGATTCTTTTAATTACTTATCCCTCTACTATGCTCATGGAGGGTCGGCCCTGGCTGGAGTTTCCAGTCTCGCTATGGCAGTGGCTGTGCCCCTGGGGATTTTTTCCTTGTTTTACTGTATCCAACTTTCTTTATCCCCGGGTCTGCTTTGAATGTCTATTTTTAGGTTCCAGGAAAGTCCCCTTCTCCCTTTTATTTGTTCACCCACATTGCAGAGAAACTGCCTGTCTGCTTTTTTGCTTTGACACCACAGAGCAACCAGGAAAGCAACCTCCTCTTTTCCGCCATCTTGGATCTCCCCCCAATGGTTCATGTTTGAAATCTCAGTTTCCTCTTCTAATTTAGTCTAACTTAAGTAGTTCTGGAAATGTCTCACTCATGCCTTGATTGTTCACTGTTATAGTAAATATTTAACAGGCATCTAATGCATACCAGATGCTAAACAGATGCAGCAATTGGCAAAGGAATATTAAGGTGAAGAAGATGAAGGACTTGCTTTCAAGGGGGTCACTCTCTCTTACTCACAGGAGATACCAGTGTGATGTGAAAGAATTAAGATTTCACAGGAGGGGTAATGGTGGTGGAGGTGGAAAGATTTTAGACAGCACACATCTGTGCTTGGAGCTACAAAGGAGAAAACAACTTCATAGGGGAGGAATATTTCTAGGGGCATCTTAAACATTCCTTAGGAGACACCTGGTGACATTCACAGCAGCAGGAATTCTGTGCAGAAGGACACCAAAGGAAAATGAGCCATCTGTCCGTACCACTGGTGGTGGGGTGTTCTTGATCGCAGGTGGACCAGGGGAAGGCCCTGGGGGCGTGCTGACAAGTGTTCCCCTGCTGCACTGGCAGAAATTTTGGAAGGCTACTGACAGACTGAGGCATGAGGCTCTATTGGTCCAGAACTCAGGGTTTGCTATGGAGACATAGAAGACTTGACAGATATTTAACCTTCCTGTCCCCATGTCTTCATTTAGAAAATTTTAACAGAGAAACTGTCTTTTATGAAGAATAAATGAACTCACATCCATAACATATAGAGAGTCGTATGTGCCGTCTCTCAACTGTCCCCTTGTCTTTTCCTTGAATCTTCATCTGGAGCCTCACTTTCCTCTAACAACCTGCCCAGATTTTTTTTCTTTTGAGACTTGTGCCACAAAAAATGGTGGATGTGTAGCAGGAATCAAGCAAACATTTGATTATGGATTGAATATCGATTACTCTCAACCTTAGTTGAAGATAATATTAGGCAAAGATGATTAGTTAATACAAGAAAAACTCATTTTCAAAATTGAAAATGAGGCAAGTAACACGTGTAGATACCTATCAGTATGGAAACGAGGTAAAGGAAACTTAGTTCTATGAGACATCGACAGTAACATTATGTGGATTTTTTAAAGGAATTTCAGAAAATAAAACTACTTTACACAGGGAGAATTGTGTAAACTCCCACGGGCTCTTCTTGACATCTGATGCTTTAAATTTCTTTCCATCTGTACATTTTTGACACTTTCTCCTTACTTACAAGAAAAGCCAGGCCCAAGCTGGTTCTTCGGAACCAGCTCTGTTTACCTGCCTTGGGTACCAACCACCTCATCACCTCCAAAATGGAGTAGCAGCTCTGTTGAGCTGTGGGAAAGAAGTAAAATCAATTCTTCGCAGCAAACATTTGTAACAGTTGGTTTATTGTAATCTCTATTCAACTTTTAAAGAGTGCAATATATACATTTTAAGATGATGTAAATGGTAAATTTAATTAATTTAATCAAAATATTTTTTTATTGAAACAGATGAATGTTCTAAAAGTTTGTTGATTTTGGAACAACTTTTTAGGTTTGTTTTGGAAGTAAAAGTATCATTTTAGCCAACATAAAAACAGCCCCTAAAATCTTTAAATGTTTGCCTCCACATTTTTTAAACAAATTCCAAGCATGGCAAAGGACATTTTCCTGAAAAACATGTTTCCTATTAACATTATCGGACTGTAATGACTGACACCTTGGCTGTTGCTGCATATATGTTTCCTTATTTATCACTCACACATTATTTACTTCTTATAGTTTGTTTTTCCCATTCTGGTGAAAAGTTTTATAAAGCATCTTCTGATCATACTAACGTTTGAAACAATAGTAAAATTCCTTTAAAAATGCATTAGGTAAGGAAGTCCTGCAGTCCCCACGAAGGGCATCATGTGATCCTTCAGCACTCAGGAGCTCACACAGTTGTTGACTTCCAATTTGATTTGCAAATTTCCTTCCTCACCCGCTCCCAGGAGCCACAGAATCCTATTTCCATTGTACAGTTTCTTTTCTAGGCAGCTTGAACTTTGGGATCCATGCAGAGCCAGGGAGTTGGGAAGGGCTTCTCTCAACTTCACCAAGCTACTCTTTTATGGGGAGCAGATGGGGATGAGGGACACCAAGAGGCTTCGAGGCCCAGAACTTCCTGACCAACTGCAGGAAGAAGGAGGAGCTCCCTACGGGAGGAAAGCATGAAATGTCCCCACCCATTTCTTGGAGAATCATGGCACACTCTCTGTCAGATCTTAGAGGACAAGGGGGACACCACATAGAGTTCATAAATCATCCTATTCACAGGGGATTGGGAAGACATTCGGTGAGGAAAGGAATTGTGTTTTCACAACCAGAGGAACTGGGGAGCTTTCCATCAACTCCCCCCATGAATTCTAGCCACAGGACCACAGAGCCACACTTCCAGGGAAGGCTTCCGGAGCCACCCAGCCCCCCACTCAGGGAGGAGGCTTGCACCTCCTAGACCTCCTCTTACCTTTACAGGGAGGCCCTGTGACATTGACTCTCTTTCTCCATGCAGGCAGGCTGTCCTAGGGTGGTCGGGCTATCCGTGGCAAGCGTTCATGTGGGACACACTGTCCTGAGCACAACTTTAACACAGGAGCTAGATGGTCTTATCTTCTATTAACAATTTTAGAAGTAAAAAATTAATAGAGATTAAGAAACATCCCAGCAAATGATCTAAACAGGTTCTGCTTAAAAAACAGGCTTAACAACTTCTACTCCACGGAGTTTTGATTTCTCCGATATCTGCTTTGAGAAGTTCTAATTGACTAGAACCATGTGATAAATAAATGTGCTATTCTCCTCATAAAGTGATGCTCTTGGCCTTTATCCCATTCTTCTGTTGTGAACGTGTTTTTAGCAGTTTTGCTGGCAATGATGATTTTTCCTCTACCCACCTATTCATATCTTTTAGGTATGCTTGTGATCAAATTTAGACTACTTCATCCATCTATATTTTGGAAAAAAATTCTCTTTGTATGAATTTAGTGCACAATTTTAGGTTGAATTAAGTGAAACTTCAAGCAATTACATTAAATTTAGTCATAAATAGTATAGCGTTTTGATTTATAGGACAAAAGAATGTAAGTTTCTCCATGTGCACACTGTTATGTGGTTAAGCTATTTGAAGTTAAGTGCCAAATTGAAAGTGGAAGGATAGGAAAAGTAAAATTGGTCACAACAGTCATTGAGGAAACAATCGATTGTACTAGGAACAAGTGATGTTGTCATTGGATTTCATCTCCTGTCTACCTGGCTGATACCGCTGTAATTGATGTACTAGAGTCAAAGGAAATAGAGAATTGGAGCACATCTGTGTTTCCGTGTTTCCTCCTTTATTTCTGAAACTAAGCTCCTTTACATTTTCAGTTCTAGTAACTAGATCACACTATGTGGGCACAAATGAAATAGAGCAGTAACCAGCCTAATGGAAGCAACGATTTAAACCCAAACGTTAGCTGTCCAATTTTCATCTTAATGGTGTATTAACACTGTTCAGAAACATTAATTCATTATTTTATTTAACATTTTCCCCTTTTCTTTCTCCTTATTGGTCAAAATGGTCTTCAGTTTTTACTGATAGATTTCTAAAACACGAAGTCTGTAGGCAACCTTATAACATTTAGAAGATAAAGCAGAAAAAGAAGTTTTCTGGAAAAAAAAAAAAAACAAATTGATGTGATATAAAAAGAGGGGAGAGAAAGGCATTCCCCTCGACAGAGAAGAGAAGAGAGCAGAGCACTATGACCCCAGGTAGGGACTGTTATTGGTGGCTAAGGGTAACAGTAAGTGGATAATCAAAGTAGATAGGACCTCAAAAAAGTCTGAGGCCCCAAGTGTCAAGCAGAAATAGACAAAAGCCACAAGACACAAAGGAATGGTCCTTACCAGATATGAGGACTGTAGATATCATTTGTACTGTGAATGGATAGGACACCAGAGACCACGGTTACGAACCCAATGTTGCTGTCCAGCCAGAGTTGACTATGCTGAATTCTTACCTGCTCAGCACCATGGTACTGGGAAGTCACAGAGGCCCACCGGTGGAGCTCTCTGAATGGGGTTCCTGCCTCGAGATCTTGCTGTCTGTCTCCGCTCTCTACCACAGGACCCCATGGGGAGGAGACAGCCGTCTGCAAGCACAGGACCCCCATCTACCAGCAGCACGGAACTGGGCAGCCATCAGTTCCTGCTGTTCAAGCCCCACAACCTGTGGTCATTGTTAGAGTAGCCGAAGTGACCAAAGCAATCACAGCACAGCCCTCCCCTGGATCTGTGGCTCTGAACACACACACCTACACACACAACACACACACACTCACCTACACACACTGGCATTTTATAAGAAAGCAATCAAGAACATTATTAACTTCACAATGAAGTTGATATGATAGAATCCAGAGAAGTGGGATATTCTTGCATGTCTGATTTTAGACTGAAATTCACAGCCCTCCCCTGATATTTTAATACACCAGGTCTTTAGAGGTGATGAATGAGAGTAATTTAGCTATCATTTATCAGCATTTGGAGTATCTGGAGCAAGGCTTTAATTTTAGAGTAGTTGCATAACCTACCATTGAATTCTGATCTGCCTAAAAGTTCTTAGGTATTTTCGTATTAGAGCAAATGTAATTTAGCAGTTAAGAGTACTACAGTATAATTCCATGATGTATTCAAATGTGTCAATGTATCTGAATTAATTTCTTCTATTCCTGTTAATATGGGTTGATTATAGATCTTTTTCTGATGAGTTGAGCCCTATTGAGAAAAGACTTCTTTTTATCTCTCAGGAGGACATCTTTAAAATAATGATAATAATTTTATGAAGATGGAAAACTTCCATAGGCTCTATAGTCACTTTGATATTAGATTTAAAAATAAGAGAAGCAAAACCACTTGTCCACATAAAAAAGAACAATGAAACAAGTGTTTCAATGAATGATCATATGTCCAACCTTAAAAATCACAAATTTCAAAGACCTTAGGGAAGGAGCCCAACAGGGACCCTGAAAATGTCTGGTGTATTTAAGCAATCAACAAATATGCAATGAAAGTTTATGTATTAACACTAAATAGTATTTGAGCATAGTAGGATGTAAAACCTATTTAAGTGCCAGAGTATTTGGTGATAAGTGCATAAGGTAGCACTGACATTCAAAGTGAAATAAGAAAAGAATATAGAAAACTTGGTGCACATCACCATTTCCCAGAGGAGAGCTGAAGATGAGTGGGTCCTGTCCAGGTGAATATTCGAAGAAGTGAAGGGCAGGGTGAGTATCATCAGGACCAGGAAGGATCTATGCACGTGGAATGAGGAAGGTGTAGACGCAGTGGCCCCTGAGCCTCCCTGACCACAGCTGCCCAGCAGTGCTCACTCAGTCTTGGCAGAGGAGCAGGTGTCTCCCTGGAAGGGGAGGACTGGTGAGCCAATATCACCCACACCAAGGAGCATTGCCCAGGCCCCATCAAATCCACTGGGAAGACAGGGAAGTCCCAGTCGTGCTCAGGATCATGTGAAGTGTCTGAGGGAGGTAGTGAGGAACTAGAAGGTGCAGGGCAGAGTGTTCTTCCTGGGGGAGGGAGCGGAGCTCAAGGGCTCTTGAGGGGAGCGCAGCCGGCCTCTAGTATCTGCCTGCGCTTTTCTCTTGGTTTTGGTCTGACTAGTGTAATGTAAGCCGTCAAAATGCAAGAGAAACAAACCTTTAGACCTCACACCGTTATGTGGCTACATTTACAGGAAATGGCAATATCCCAAGCATTAAAAGGTATTTTCTGTGCCTACCTTAGCAATCAGGGAAGAAGCACTTACGCTGAGAATAGCAAAGCCATCCTGTCTACACTCCTAATGTAATCAGCTACAACACCACCACAACAGAAGCTTCTCTTTTGTTGTAACAAGTTTCTTATTGTCTTCAAAAGTCAAGTAAAATTAATGCATTGCCTATATAGTCTGATGGGTTTACCTCCAACTGCTATGGAATTAATTAGACTGTGTTGTCTAACCTTCCTTGGAGAGGCAAGGAATGATTCATGGAAAAAGTGAATATTCTCTATGTACACATCGTAAAAAATAGCAATTTTGAGGTTAAGGCTATTTGTCCACCAGTTAGACTGCTCTTGTGTGTGTGCATGTTGTGTGTGCATGTGAGTATATTCATTTATTCCCCCCTTCAGCTTAATTTAATCAATTGAATTTGTGATCTTATTAGCACTTAGCACAATTTTTGAGAAAATAAAGTGAAACTAGCTAACACTCTACAGCTGTTCGGGGGGGGATATTGGGGGGAGAAATGCAACTCATTACTATTTAACGGAAATTCCTTTATGCAAGAATTTCCAATTAGGTTATAGGCCACCTTTTAGAAGCTAAGATGCTCGATTACACCTCCTTCCAAAACAGCATGGAAATTTCCCGAATCCCTTCATTTTTAAACCTGGCAATTGAATAGGAAATAGCGATGATTTAGGAAAGCAAAAAAAAATACTGTTTAAAATGGGGTTTTTGATTCGTAAAAGGAGACAGATCGAGGGTTGGTGAGTGATCTAACTCATTCAGCACACGTCTAGCAGTATATGCGTTCCTATGCTTCTGTAAAACACGCTGTAGGCTTCACTATTTCTCCCCATAGATCAAGACGGGTCCACATAAGGACCACAGAAGTTATTTTGCAAAGCTACAAACACATTTTGGCTTTTCTCTTAATCAATGTGATTAATCTGTTAAAAATCTAGATTATAAAATTGATAATAGACTTAATTTAGTTTCTATTAAATGTAATCTTAAGTGTACTTGGAAAAAAATCACCCTGTGAACCACATGCTACAGGATCCCCTGTAGTAATTTTTAAATAGCTAGAAATTGGAGATTTTGGAATTACTGTTTTTTTTTTTTCTTTCTCTCTTTTTCATTATTTTCTTAACGAGAAAACATAGGAAACAATAAATCAAGGTAAAGACAAGAATGGAGGTCATTCGTTTCATTTTAAAATAGTGACAAAAAGGAAGGTCTCATGCCATTGGTATTTGAAATAATAAGGCAAAAATGATATTAAAAGGTAAAATTGTGTGCATGTACATACATTTGTTTCATGTGCAGGAGACTGTGACATATGTTTACTTTTTACTTGTACAGAATATGAATAGATAATTTAAGAATTTTTGGTTGATTGAGAGAACATGAGTATACAGTTGTTTAATGTGGGTTTCTCGAAGTTCTAAAAGTCATAGTAGCTCACATTACAAATTCAGTTTTTCAGCAAGAACATAATCTGGTGTGGTTAATAAGGCATTTTTAATGTAAAAGTACATGTTCCCAGTTGACATTGGCGTGGACCACGAAGAAAATTAACAACAGAGAGCAGAACTTATTTTCTTCTTTCATTCCACCCTCTGTTCCTCTAAGGTTGCTCTGCTCCAGGAGCTCAAGTGCATGATTGAATCAGCTTTCTTCCAGCCAGTTGCTCTCCATGCTTATCAGATCACTTAAATGTTACTGACGTGGTGATCATTTCTCATTCCAGTAACATGCAACCTGGGAATTTGACCAAAGGCAGAAGGACCCTGGTTCAGGAGGAAGCTTCTCTGCTCTTCTTATCTAACCTTCCTGAATTCCAAACCCACCCTCTCTCCCATCATCCCTGTCTCCAGTGTCAGGAGTGCAGTTTTGAGAAGATTCACATGTATTCCATCAGAACATATTGTTCTTTTCACATGAGTATTCCTTGCCAGCTCTTTCTTTAGATCTTGATTCCTGCTACCCGTAGAGAGTAATGACACAGAAGCGCCCTGTTTGTTTAAAAGGTATCATGCGGTGAAGTGAGAGAGAATTTCTTTCTCAAATTGATTTCAGCGGGTCCTATGAGAGACCTCGGTCTGCACTCTAGGAATTAGCTGCCATCGATATCTTAGTTTACGCTCCCATGTCAGTTCATGGAAGTGCATTATTAATAGTGTGTGTGACTCCTTCATGTTTGGTATTAGTGTTTTCATACAATGAAAGATGATAAAGTGCTGCTGTTTTTATTGTGCAGTTTAATTGCTCATTGCTAGAAAAATGTATACTGTTCCCTTCAGGTTCAATTCCTTCGTGTCTCCATGCTGTCCCTGGTCACCTTCCCACTGGGTCAAATTACCCTCAGACTATTTTATCTTCTCCCCTTGTCCTTCCATCTTCTCTTTTAAAAGGAGATACATTTTTGTTCATTGATAATCTGTCCTTTATTTTACATAGTTATCTCTGACATTTATTCTTTACAATTGCTTTAAAAAGAATATGTAAAGACAAAACTTGATATTCAATTTCAGATAATTTACTTTTAGACTTTCTTTAGTAAACTGGTTTACAATTTCAGAGACTTAACTTTAAGTCGTTCTCTATGAATTCAAGTGATGTGAGTAATTAGAGACAGGGGCTTGGGCTTTCATTTTGAGGAATAACAGATTTTAACTCAAAAGTAAGTCTATATTATCCTTCCTGTGGAAATTTTTAGAAAGTTCTTGGCAATATTTGTTTGGTAAAGATTTTGAAGACAGGAAATCCCACATTCTTTGCAAGACTTTTTGTTGTTTATGTCATTAATTTAAAAGATCCTGAGCAACTAAAGAGCTTCTGCCTAAATCGATGGCGATACCCAAGCAATCGTTCTCAATGGTACGTTGTGAAAATACGGTTCCTCAAATATTCAAAATTTAAAACTCAGAATTACATGGAATTAAGTAGTTTTTGTCTCATCTTCTCCAGGGCTCTGGTCTCATGTGAGCAGGTGGAAATGCTTTCTAGAAATGGGGGTGCCAAGCCCATGGCTGGTATTTAAACCTACAAATGTCACTAGTGACACAGAAGCCCTGAAATACGTGGCAACCTGTTGGGACCACAGATTGAGTCCCATGGTATTTTCAATTTCATAAAATATTTGACCATTTTTTAAACTACTGCTTCTTATAACTAGAAGCAATAGTTATTCCAGCAATAGAATTTAAGTCTTAAAATCAGCTGAAGGTTATTCCTGTAACAATGAGAAAACATTTTTGGATGGATGCAGGTCTAGAATAGTCCTACTACTAAACTCTTGAAGTCCAATTTTCTGAGTTCACTAAACTCCAAAATTCACAGTGTTCTGTTTTTTAATCAGTTTTGTATCGACAAGTGATGCCTAAATAAAGTACTTTGGTTAATTTAGGATTGAAAATACAATTCTGGTTTTTCTGCAAGAGATTTTCCAATATTTTCAAATGTAAAATTTCCTGATTTGACTAGTACTAATCTAAAGAAAGAAGTGGTATGAAAACTGAAACAAACTCTCATTTCTTGCATAAACGCTTGAGACCTTCCTCCATTTCCCTCCCTTTCGGGATCATGGAAAATGCGCTCATGCATGGGAGACATAACCTTTGGGAAAGTTTCACTGCCTTCTCTGTGGCCGTGCTTGAGATGACTGCTGACATTATCAGAATTTGTGCTGCCTTTTCTCGTTCCGTTCTTCCCCAGACTCTACCCCCAGTGTCACTGCCCCAGTTGTCAGTCCTAGCTATTCTTCTGCTTTGAATGTTTTTCAGAAGACTTAAGTCTGCACACCTCGGGTTTGGTGGTGTACACCGAGAAGGACCTATCGTAACTGCACATCACCACTCATACTAACTGTTCATCCACAGCATATCTGCCACAGTTAGAGACAACAGTAGGAACTCTATTCTGAGGTGACATGAAGTCCAGTTAGCCTGGCAGCATTAAGTAGGATGTGTTGGTGGTCCTCGGCATTTAAATGATGGAGCTCTCTTATGATTTTGCTTTCACAACAGACAAAATCTGGTTCACATGTCATATTTAGATAATAATATTTAAGAAATTATGAAACACTCTTGTATTTACTACCTAAACTGTGGTCTCTCTACTAATTTAAAAGTGTTTGGTTTGTTTATATGAAAGAGAAATGAGAAAAATTTCATAAGTCAAAAAGAAAAATTAAAGACTTGGGCATAGCTACAATGGATTTACTAAGTTAAATTCTCTCTCTCTCTCTCTCTCTCTCTCTCTCTCTCTCTCTCTCTCTCTCTCTCTTCTGTTTGCAAACCACAAGAACAAAAATATCTTTCCCCTCTCAATATCGGTAAGAATCTGCTAGCAGGAGACTGCTCCCAGAGAGTCACTGCTATCTTGAATAACTGAGAGTACTAGAGACATCGGGTACATGCCCACTGCAATCCACTTTTGGTAGCTTGATCTGAAAATACAGGAGAGATTGAGCAGACTGTGAAACATATGAAGTGTCTATCAGACAGTGATTCTTACACTTGCCAAGTATTTAAATTAAATTTGGATATCTGTCTCTATGTGTGCTTAGCACATGCATATTTT
The DNA here is from genome assembly GCF_902686455.1 of Sciurus vulgaris. NCBI lineage: Eukaryota > Metazoa > Chordata > Mammalia > Rodentia > Sciuridae > Sciurus > Sciurus vulgaris. The sequence continues at coordinate 180,860,350 of NC_136464.1, read as the reverse complement.
CTATAGGCCATGAACTTTTGGTTGCTGATAAGTATTAGTGATTTCCTTTGTTTCAAGATAAGATATAATGTATATTATTTAGCTATTTCATCTTTATTATTGGCATTTAAAATGTAAAATGCTTAATAATAATCTCAAAAAAGATAAAGATCAAGAGCAGAGTATTTTGTGGAGTCTAGTTACATAATCACATAATTATTATGAACTCACTGCTAGTATTTCATCAATGCATAGAGAATATTTAAAGTTCTAGCCCAACTGATGCTTCTAGCCTTTTTCATATTTATAAAATAAATTATCACTAGGATGATGGAAAAACTTGCTTATCACTTGTTCATCTCACCCAATTCAGTCTAACACATCCCTAAAGAACAACTGGCACCGTTGAAGCTAGTGAAGCTCATTTGAGTCTCGAGAGGCAGAGTGGGGTAGGGACCCTGCAGGCAGGCACCCTCAGAGGACTCCTGGAAGAAGTGAGGTGCTGGCACGATGCTCCGCAGAGCCCCTGACGGCTGATGTCGTTAAGCTGGGTGTACGTGCTAGAGAAGCTCAGGAGGAAAATATCACTGTATGCCATGTCACTCGTGACCACCCAGATTACCTCTGAAGAAATAATAGTGCTCAGAGTGGAAAATTTTATGGCTATTTTATTTAATTTTTGGATAAGTGTCCCTTTTCAGTTAAAGTCAGCCATGTGCCACTGAATAAAATTGGACCACAAATGCACTACTGACCCAAGTACAGAACTATGGATTTCAAACATGGTGGCTTAATCCAGATTTTAAACATTGACTGTACTTGACTGTGTACAGTAATATATGGCTTCTCATTCTTCCTGTTTTTGTGTTATATTATGACTTATTTTTATCAAGATTAGGAGGTTTTCATTTATATATTTAAAGGACCAGGGCACTACTTTCTTAAAAGAAATACATTGGAAGAAGTTTATTCTTTTCTTTAAATTTGTTTTAGATACTGATAGACCTTTATTTTATTTATTTATTTTTATGTGTGTTGAGAATCGAACCCAGTGACTCACACATGCTAGGCAAGTGCTCTACCACTGAGCCACAACCCCAGCCCATAAGTAATTTATTCTTAAAAAAAAAATTACAGTTTTATTTGCATCTGAATTTATTGATTACTGAAAAATTTGCCCCTTATTTTTCAAATGCCACCCATTATATTTTACCCACTTATGCAGTAAAATTCACCACCACCAACAAAAAATGTATTGAATATCCTCTATAGGATAGGAAAGTCCCTCAATATTACTAGGAGATGGTTCCAGAACTCCTCTCAGATACCTAACCCACCCATGTTCATACTCCTTGATAAAACGATGTACTATTTGCATATATGCTGTACACATCCTGCATTGTACCTTAAACCACCTCTGGTTTAGTTATAATACCAATTACTCTGGGAACAACTGTTACTCTGGATTTCTAGGGAATACTTTTAAGAAAACTACTTTATACTATGTTTAAATATAGACACAATTTGTTAAATAAGTATTTAAACCAGCAGTTGTTTGAATGAGCTCACAAGAAGCCTGATGATAACAGAGAGTTGACTGTACTGGTTAAGTCTAGGGAGATTGAAAAAAATAGATAAATAAGTCTGGTCTTAACCAATGATTTCTGACTGACAGAACTTTATTGATTTTGGCCTGCAGTGCTAAGAAAGAGAGCAGCCTTTACCTTAGTTTCTATAGTTTATTGGTAATAGTAGAAATATCACCAATGTGAAGTTCCCAAGACAGAACAACTCAGTCCAAGATATCTTCATTCTCAGTAGAAGATTTAGAACCCAAGTTGGAAGCTTTTGCTACAGACCGAATATCCCTTTCTCCCTGAAATGCATGTTTTGAAACCTAATGCATGATGTGATGGTGTTTGGAGTTGGGGTTCTAGTCAGGTACAGATCATGGGGGTGGAATTCCCAAGAACTTCTCACCTTCCACCATGTAGACACCTTCTTTGAACCAGGAGGCGGGTTCTCACCAGGTACTGACTCAACTAGAGCCTTGATCATAGACTTACCGCTTGTGGAACTATGGGAAGGAGACTTCTGTTGTTTATAAGCCACCCACTCTGTGATAATTTGTTATAGCAGTCTGACCTGGGACTCTATCACAGGTTCTATATTCCCCTCACGTGACTGACCCATTAAGTAACACAGCGGTTCTCAGCTAAAGCTCTCTGAAGTGCTACTGCCATCTAGTAGAGAAAGGCCAGGGCTGTTGCTGAACAAACATCCTAAATGCACACAGCAGCCCCCTACAAAGGAGAAATTCCTGGTCCCAAATGTCAATAATGTAGATTATCCTATATGTGATATAATTCTTATTCCATAATAGCCAGGATGCTAATTGGATTAAGAAGAATTTATCTGATTGGTTTGTTCCAAAAATGAAATTAGTCAAAATAGTTGTATGGATGTGTGGATATTAATATTAAAAGTGTATCCAACCATTTGTCTACTTACCTAGCAATCATTCAATCATTATCCATACAGGTAATGGAAGGAAACAGAAAGGTGTGATGAGTACAGTTTTGTTGGTGATGGTGAGATTAGTTTTGGGGCATAGGGCTGCAATAGGAGAAACATGAACTTCAGACTTACAACTGAGAAAGCCATCAAGTAACACTGTGAACTTGAGATTTTGGCCTTGCATTGATGAGCCTCAATTCCCTTCCTTTTTGGTGAACTGCAAGGTTCTAAGAATCTTGCAGCGCTGCCGTGATCATGGGAGGTGAAGGAAGCCTGCAAGCACCCTCTGCAGACTGGGGGAGAGACCTATTATCACAGGCAGCAGTGCCAGAGCGACATTTCCACTACCGCTACATTAATATTCGCAGCACGCCCTCCTCACCGTGATCTGTACAGGCTTCAGTTGAATAGTGGAGAAGAAAGGTCTGTGATTAGGCTTCCTTGAGTCTTATCTCGTATTTCTTAGCTTTTAGACTTGAGGCAATTTTCTTATTCTTTCTCGAAATCTCAGTTTCCTTATCTATAAAAATAACCTTAATAGATTTCACTTCACGGACTGCATCCAGTTCTGGGAAGTGTGTTGAATTTTGTGTGCAGGAGTAAGAAGTGCCCCTCCTGTTTTGCACCCTTATTCAGGCAAATACTGCTTTAAAACATGTAAGGTACAATGTATATTGAGAAGGATAGGACAATGTCAGGAAGGAATATTGGAAAGTTATGGAAAGTTTCTCTATCCTCTGAGAAAGTAGCATCTAATGAAAGTCAATATATTCTTTGTTGATGTGGTGGTTAATTATCATTGAGCTTATATTGATATTTTCTTATCACGACCTCATTATAAAAAGGTGGATCCAATTAAGAACTTATTTATATTACAATAATATATAACTCGACCAGGACATTCTTCACCCACACTGAAGAGTCTAATTTCATTAAACCCATAAATATTGCCAGAGGGCTACATGTATGATCATCACGTCTGACTTTACCAACAGCTAAATTCCGCTTTCCCTAAATGACACCGGCATGTAAGTGTCCCCCACTGAGGAAATGCACGGCTCTGACTTGTCCTCATTTCCAAGTTTTGTTTGGATCCTCTGTTGGAATTAATTCCCTAATTATATTTTCTGTACTACAATTTATTTTTCTGTCCTTAAGGGCATTTATATTAAAAATGTTTATGGCTTTACATTTATCAGAATGCAGAATCCAGTATTGTTGTTTTTCTGTTTATATCCGCTAAAGCAAAGATTTCCTATTTTCAGCAGCAAGCTCCATCACTGCAAAAATGCTTAGGAATCTTTTAAAAACAAATGCTGTAAATGATTTTTTTCATCCCCCAAATTAGTTTTTAAATAAAAGCTGATGAATGGATTTCATAAATTTCCAATTCTGAATCAAGATATATATATATATATATATATATATATTTTTTTTTTTTTTTAAATCTAAATCTAACACATTGTCCTGATGGTGAGTGTCTTAACTTCCTCTCTGTAAGTACTTCCAGCTCTGGTTTTAACTGGCACCCATCAGCACACCTCCTGCTCAGTAAGTGAAGGTCTGTCCTTTATGGATAAAGGCTCGCCTGCTCCAGCACCGCTCCTGAGCTCCTTCTGACGGACTCACAAAAATATCAGGTTGCCTCATTTTTAAGACCACACCACTCTCTTTGCAGGCGATGCACTATTTTGTAAAACACCTTTCGAGTCAAGCTGACAGCTTATGTACAGTGGGAGTAGATTCCATTTGTAACTAAAAATGACTGTTAAGACAAATCGACCCCAGGAAATTGAGTCCAGAACAAAAACCTGTACCAGCCCTCAGCGGTGGCAGTGTTTTCCAGTGCAGCAGGAGAAGTCAGGGAGTCTTGTTGATGTCAAGCTACGGCGGTGCTTTTAAGAGGGGCTACCCAGTTCTCAGAGAGAATGACTCAGCTCCCAGGGCAGCTCCTGTGTTACCACACTTCTATATTCAGCAGTAATAAAAGATGTCATTCAGATGACCGAGGTGTGCAATTTCATACTATGTAAAGAAAAATTTGTCTCCTTCCTCTGCAGGGTCCTTCTTCATGGCCAATTAGAAATGACCCTGGTGTTTTCTATCTGTGAGGTGACTTGGTTGGGCCGCGTTGTGAAATGATCTTATCCGCATAGCGTGGATCTTTAGGCAAAAGGAGAACTCGAAGTTGATTTTATCCTGTATTACTCAGTAATTCTGGAAATACATTGCTTAAGTGCTCACACTGACATCTCACACCTTAGAGCTTGTTCTGGCTTCACATACAACATTCTTGCTTATTTACTGTAAAGTAGCAAACTGGATTTTCTGGTGTTTTCAATATATGTTCCATTATTAATGGATCTGTTCAGATTTTTAGAAAATTCATTTGCAATTAATCTATTTGTTTTTTGTTTCCTTAAGCAGCTATTATTGTTGTTTAAAATTATTTTTCTTTCAGCTCGAAATAAGGTTTTTGCTCTGATACATTTCTTGAAATTATGTGTATGTTAAAAGGATAGTTTCTTTTCTGGTGGGCCTCTCCTGGTAAATATATGTATTAAGAGAGTAAATGAGAAATAAGACAGTTTGGAGAAAAATGAGTACTTCTAATAGCTTTGTCCAAAAAGTTTGCAAATACTGAATCACTGATAGACCAATGGAAAATATTAATTCAATCAATCCAGTAGCTTTAGGCACATTCTGAAGGAATGTTCTGTCTGGGTAATACACTTGCAGCTACACAGTTTTAAAAGTGGTTCTGAAATATAAGACTTGATTTAAACTCTACTCATATATAATGTTTAGTTTTATCCTGTTCAATATCTCATGGTTACAATTGACTACTCATTGTGAAAAATTAGCTTTTACTTGACCTCTATACCAGTAATTTAAATTATAACCTTAACATCTGCACTGTTATAATTCTTATTCTAATCCTAGATTAATAAGTCTATCATCATCCTGAGCACAGAGAAATTCCAGATTCTCCTTGTTTGAAGCTTTGATTGTTATGGTCTGAAGACATAAATGCAGTAGTGTGAATTATTCTACCAAATCTATCCAATCATGATATTTCATCAATCAATATGAGTTCTACTAACAGTCGTTGTACAATATTTGTATTATATAGTATTTTTCCTTAAAGTTAGGCATAAAAATGCAGAAATTCCTCTCTTGGTTAATAGTGTTGCTAATAAATTTTTAAAGACATTTAATGCCCAAATTCCTTAGGAATTGCATTACACTTCATTCATGTAATATAAACTGTAAATGGCTATATCTATCCATTCAATAATTCATATGCTGTTTTAATAAGTATTTATTGAGTACTTCCTGTAAGGGATTTTTCTTTTTGCTGAGATCCCACTGTGAAGAAAGCAAAAGTCCCTGCCCTCAGAGAGCCGATATATGAATGGAAGAAAAATAAAAACATAAATAACATACTTACTGCAACAAATCATAAACCAAATGCTTCAAAATGAAGACTAGAGATTCACTCTCCTAGTTTAAAATGAAAAATGCAAAATATAGTTTTTGTTTTTTCCCAGAACTGGAACACAGTGGGTCATTGATAATTTTTAAAGAGTAAGGGAATATAATTTAAAAAAAAAAATACAGTCCCAGAAAAAAAACGATTATCAAGATGGATTTAGGGAGGCCCATGCACTGCTCAGTTTGATTTACTGCAAGAAAGATGGACAGACACAGGTATGCCTTGTATTTATTCATAAAGTAAAATGTGGTTTAAAAAAGAAGAATCGAGTGCATATAGATCTGAGTGTCTTTTACACTAGAGATGCTTGCAATTTCAAAGAAGAATACCAACAGAGAAAAGTTACATTCATCAAGCCCTGAACAGTTTTTCTTGTACCTTTGTGAGAGAAACTGGCTGTGAGGCAGCAGTTACTCTTTCACACACAGATGGACATAATAGGCTCGGAAACATGGCTCTTGAATTGGAATAACACAGCCCTGCCAGCTCCCCTCCCAGGTCCCTCCCAGTCTTTGTTTCCATGATAAGGGGCATTTGAAAGCCATTTGCATAGTTTCCAGTCCTTGAAAAGACGTTTTGTTTCCTTTTCTTCTCTTATTTTGATAAAATATTCTCATATTCATAGAGCACTCTGGTCGCCAAGCTCAGCTCATCTTGGTTTTGGTCTAGAGAGCAGAATAAAGTGCAATTCAATTTTGAGACCTATCTACAGTTTTGCTTAATATTCCCATTGCACAAAGTCAGAAGATTTAGGAGAGAATTATAATTGCCCTATATTTAAAATATTATTGAGAATGCAATGGACTGAATTTAAAATGCACTTTGAGATTCAGTCTACTCGTTTTTTAAAAAGTAATATTTTGTATTCAAGTTCATTTGTAAAGTTCTGGTGAATCCTTTTTCTAAGTTTTACTTAGTGATGTTTAAAAAGTTAATAAGGCCCCTGTGCCAGAAGTGGTAATCAGTGGTGTTTGCCACTATTTCTTTTAGATTTAAATGCACTTTATAGTATTAAAAAATAAAAAAAAGGGCCAAATAAAAGGGAATTAAAGAAGCAGGTGTTATGGAGATATTGTGATTTTGCACATATGGAGAAAATTTGGAATGAAATACTCATATCTTATGATGTTGAATTTTTATCTCTCATCTAACCTGGATTCATATTGCATTGTTTACATGAAATTCATTTTAATTTTTGTAATCAAAGAAGGCCAAAACAGCACCAACTGCCAAGTGATATGGGATTCTGAAATAGTCACCACGTTTTATATTCCCAAGACTTCAAAAAATTTTTTTCCATACTACTAAATGATATTTTTTCTAAAAATAATTATTGACTAGTATATTTTGTTACAGCACTTAACATCAAAAGGTTTTGCTTCTTTGGGTAGATATTTGTTTGCTTCCTGGCAAAGAAAAAAAAGAAATTTGCCACTATTCCCTCCACCTGTAATTCCTATCCTCTGAAATCCTTCCACACTTGGCATGGGTGTTGGTGGTGTCCTAGTTGCTACCTGTCCTTTCGAATCGTCCAGCAGGTTGTTTTTCAGTTAGGAACGTCTACACAGCGTGCGTTGGAAAAGGATTCTGGGATACATCAAAAGGGCAAACGTAATTGCTCTTTGCCACATACTGGGTCATGGGCTCCAAGTTTCTGATATCTTTTGCAAATTAATAGCCATAAGTAGATGTGTGCAGGGCTACATGCGCATTTTAATTGTAACAGAACAGAATGTTGCCAGATTCATGGTGACATTGCACCCAAACAGGGGATTTGCCTAGAAGCACACTGACTCCAGGGGAGGTGGAGACACCAAGATGTTTATGTGCCATACAGCAAGTCTTTTAATGCATCCTTCATCCCTCCATGACACAAAAGTACAGACCCTGACCAGAAACTATAAACCCATTTTGCTTAACTTTTTCTTGTGCCAAAACTGGTGGATAAAATCATGCTGCCAAAGACCTTGAGCCAAAGCCATTATTTGTGTAGCTCCCTCTTGTTAGAAATCAGAAAGTCATTTAAGATTGGGGTAGACAGCTGTGTGAAGTGTTATCAAGTAAGTGATGTCTAAGAATTAGCAAGGCAGAAAAGTACGCAGCTGGCGGTGTAATTTAAAATGCAACAGTGTTTGGAAACTCCTGGGAGCCCAAGGAGGGATGAAGAAAAAGAAAGAAAAGAAACAGAAATGTCTTTTAGGTTAGGTTATTACAAGAGTAAAACTCATATGTACATAAATATATATTATATTTATATATAAAATATATATTTATATGTAAATATATATGATATATATAAAGTATGTTATGTATTATATATAAAATAATATAATCGTATGTATGCACACACATACACATACATGTACATCTTTATGAAATGACATTTATAATATTTTTATATGATTGTGCCATAGGACAGGCCTAAGCTCATAAATTATGCCTGAAAATCAGTCATGACCACTTGCGTGCTACTTTGGAGTCTCTAACTAACATTAATTTTCTACAATCTTAAGGTAGGCTTGCGCTAACATTTGTAAGACCCTTGGTTCAGTCCCTAGCATCAAATAGCAAATAAATAAATGAGATTTTTATATTAATAAACTAATAAATGACTCCTAGTTGATGCCCTCCAACCCAAACCCACCCTCCCATCCTTCCTTCCTTTCTTTCTCAATATCATCACTTTTGGTTTAAAGTTTGAATCCTGTTGATTGAGATTGTGAAAAAAATAGCTAATTTAAATAACAAAATAAATGAAATAATGCTATCTATAGAAACTAAGAAATTCCAGGACATTGGGAGGAGGCAAAGTAAACCTCTTCTTTAAAAGCAGTAGTTAGTCTACACTGGCTGCAGCACTTTGTTGTAGTTATCTACAGCTATGTAAGAGGCCCTCACAGAAATTAGTCTGAAAGCCACCATGATTCTCTTGCCCACAATTCTGCAGTATATCAGGGCAGACACAGCTCTCCTCCCTTCCACACAAGTTAGTTGGCAGCTGGGCCTGGGGTCGTTGATCTCTTGGCCTGGTGGTAGAGACCGGCAGCCAGCTGGGGCTGCCTGCTGGATGTGATCCCACCACAGGGCAGTTTGGCTTCCTGACAGCATGTCTGCCAGTTCCCAAGTGGGTGTCCCATGGAGATAATGGGGACAAGCGTGAAGTTCTCAGGGCCCAGCTTCAGAGATCACATAGCACCCTTTCTGTCTGCTCGCAGTTCCACCCAGGTTCAAGTAGCAGGGTCACTGAAGCTCTAGAAGAGAGGAATACCAAGTTCACATTTGAAGGACATGTGAGTTAAGGCCTTGGGGGAGCTCCTGAAAAATCCCACTTGCAGCAGTGTGTGGAATGAGCTGGACAGTCCATTCCTCCTCCTGTGCAAACACAAGAGCTCCCTCCCTGGGGCCCAGGCCCTCAGGATGCAGTCCTTCCCAGGGCCTATGTGACAAACAGGTTGGGTGGCTTAAGCATAGACTTGTATTTCCCTGTACTATCCAAGGCAAGAAGTCAGAGACCAAGGTCTCCCCATGGCTGGTTTCTTCTGATCTCTTCTGACCTCCCTGGGCATCTTTCCCCCATGCTTCCCAGGGCACTCCCTCTGTGCCCGTACAGATACTTTCTTATAAGGACACCAATCATGTTGGATTAGAGCACAGTCTGTTGACCACATTTTAATTTAATTATATCTTCAAAGTCATAATTTAATTATGTCATGTGTCCGAACATGGTCATATTGTGAGGTGCTGGCAGTCAGAACCTCAGAAGGTAAATTCTGCCAGGACACAGTCAGTCTTATACCGCGAGGGCAGTTCAAGTCTACAATGCAGTGGTTTGAGTCATCGTGACTACTCAGCTGCATCTTGCAGGCTGAAGGCCTGTAAGCTGAAGAGGGAGGACACCTTTTCTCCCCACTGCACAGTGACATGCTATGGTGACACAGTACTGAAGATTGACTTTTGGTGCCTCTGTTCTAAAAGAGCAGGATGCGAGGCACACAATGACCGCCTGGGCACAGCACTTCTTAAACCCTGTGGGATCCATCTTCATCTTTCCGAAGATAGTGAAAGGGAATGGTCTTAAAAAACATGAAATGATCTCTAGAAAGGAGAGCATTCCTGTGTACTTGTAAGGATTTCTCTCCTGGAAATTCTCTGAGTCTTGGACTTGTCCTTTTTACTATAGATGGAGGAGGACACCATCTGCTGTGGATTGTGTCTTCCACAGTCACCAACACAACAGGCACCCTCCCACGCGAGCCTGTTTCTGTGTGATGCTGCCTGGCTCTTGTGTGGCTACATCCCAGCCCTGTGGGCCAGGTCTTTGGGCCCCGGTGGGATTTAGGGCTGCTCAGAATGGGAGAGAGCGGTGTGAGTGAAGCAGCCCGGGTGTAAAAGCCGGGCCACACGGTGCCTTATGATCCTGACATGCTCACAGGCACTCACCTCAGAACCTAGTCACCACAGATGAGGGAAAGCAGAGAATCATGGGAAAACATCAATGACGTTCTGGCTGATGACCCCATGTGTGGCCTTGGTCAACATCAATCATCAGACATGAGCTAGCAACACCTTTGTGACAGCCATGTGCAGGGTACCCAGCCCTCCCGATGCCACTGCTGATACCTCGTGAGGCAGACACGTAATCCTGCACGTCTGGACCAAATGGCGGTTTAGTAAAAATTAAGATTGCTGATGTTGGAAGCCTCCTAGGTTTGAGGTGAACAGGAACATTGTTTCCCAGAAGCAGTTGCTGCTGTCACTATTGACATAGGGCACTAACCCTGGGACAACAATGCAGAGGAGAGAGCAGGGACAGAGCTAAGAACTGTGGGACCAAAGAATCTTGACAATTGTGCCAATAAACAAAAATAGGGAAAATGACATTAAAGACTGACAAAAGGGAGGTCTTGGTTTACATTATTGAAAAAAAAAATCACAATATCATGGACTGGAGAAACGTGGAGAATTAAAACTTGTTCCTAATGAAGTTGATGGTGTAGTCAAGGATTTTGAGGCAGAATAGTGAGGTTCTACTTGGCTTGGATGAGTCATATGACAAATGAAAGATGGGAGAATTGAGAGAAAGAGCTGTTACATAGGAAGGAGCCAGATTTGCTGAATTCAAAAATAAAACTGTGCCTCATTCTGGTCTCACTAGAGGGCAAATTATGCTGAAATTAGGCAATGATTTTTGGGCAAAGGAAACTCCGGGAAGCTGTTAGGAAATTATTGCCCAAAGATGCAGCCAAGTGTGTGAACGGAAAACCTTTCCAAGGTCTCATAGTGCTTTAAGGGGGTGGCTCCTCTACCCTCTCAAACAGGTGTCACTAGTATGGCCATGAATGTTATTTTAATTGTGACAGATAGCATTTATTTTGTGAAAAACATTCAGCATGACACTCTGATCCTGGGCCTTTTTTGTGAAATAATATTATTCTACATTTTCTGACCACCCTACATTTTCAATCTCTGCCACATGCATTATTTACTTGATCATTGTTTTAATCGATCCTGTGGGATTTGCAGGACAGATGCCAGTTCTGCACTTTCTGCAGTGACATTAGATTTTTGAGGTCAGCCTTCAGATCTAGGTGTCCTCTCTGGCCTGGTGCCTGAGACTTCAGCTCCAGAGCGTCTGCTGTGAGGCAGGGCAGCCCCACCCCTGTGCAGTCTGCGGGGCTGTCTTCAGAACCGAATCTAGGCAGTGTTTCTACACTAGGCAGTGTCAGAGAAGGTTAGCAAAAGCTGCAAAGCATTAGGCTTGTTTCCTAATATCAGGGAATTTTCCAAAATCAGGATCCTAATGTGACATTTTTAACATAAAAATAAAACAAGTGGTCTTTCCATTTTGCATGGCGGTCTTGCATAGGACAGGAGCATGCCCACACACAAGCGAGCATCATTTGATGTCTAATATCGTTGCTAGAAAATGTCAAGACTGTATAGCTTCACTATCACCCATCCTAAGGCAATGACATTTTATATTAACTGTACAAGTAAATCTTCACTATAATTTCTTAAATTGAATTATTATAGAGAAAGGTCCCTCATTTAATATTGATTGCCTAATATTTAAACTCCATTGATAAACTGTGGAAAACCATTAATGTAAATATTTCTTGGTACCTCTATACTTCACTGCTTCTTATTTTAAAAAGTAATTGAAATTACTGGGGAATGAGATTTATCAAATTGTGTGTATATACAAATGTGGTATAATGAACCACTATTGTATATAATAATAAAAGCCTCAAAGAATGATAATTGAGTATTGTATTTATGTAGTCATTCAAATGCATAATCCATGTAAATAAAGTAGATGTTCAGTATCTTGATGGCGAATATTTCATGTTTTTCAAGCTCCACATGGGTAACGTTGTATGCATTAGAGTAAATACTTGAAATACTTTTACTTGGAATATTACAAACTTGCTTGTTTCTGTTTTGGAAGTGTCTTTATACTCCTCGGTTTTGGTGAGGAAAGCCTAGTTAGGCAGAGAAGTGATGTATGCTGCTTCACTCATTAGTCATTTGTTCATTCATTTTTCTTCCAACAAGATTTGCCAAACTGGGTGACAGACCCTGGGCCGACCCTGGCTTTCTCTCTTGGGGTGCATAGACAGATGAGGAAAGCCAGCTCACAATGCAGTGGGGAGAGTGTTGTGACAGGGCTGTGCTCGGGTGCCAGGGGACATGGGAGGCGAGGGCCAGGAGCCTTCTGTGAAGAAGGAATCTCAGTTCAGAGCCTAGTAGGACTTGGCCAAATTGAGCAATTAATTGATGAGTTTGGAAAAAGTAAGTGGTCTGCCACACGGTTATGGGTTAGAAGCAGAAGGAATCTTTATTTTGGAAAGATGAAGTAAAAAATGCTGCCCTATCTATCACACAGAATTAGGAAATAAAATAAATAACACATAAATCATACTGCATAGCAATATAAAAATATAGAACAACATTTTATATCCATTTGATTTATGTGCTGATTGTCCACACATTGAATGGAGTTCTTTTTACTCTTCTGAAGAACTTGGGTCCCCACTGTATAATAAGCATTATTCAGATTTATTAAAAAAAGAGTTATGAAAAATACAAAGGATAATGGCAAAAATCAATTAGTTTCTATGCCACATAGCATACTGAGTATTTTGTAAAGAATCTGCCTTTGACATTTATAGTAAACTATGCTGAAATATTGTTATTAGCCCCTTTTTGAGCTAGAGGAAATGAGACAGAAACAGGTCACATAGTAATCAGAAAATAGAAATATTTAAGAAAACTTTCAGGTGATTCCATTGCAAGACTAATTTCAAGGAATCAAACAAAAGTTAAAATTATAAATTATTTAAAATTTAAAATTATTTATTATCAACTTATTAAATTACATTATAATTCTAGTTATTATCTGTGGGTAATATACCACCCAGATCTTAGTTGTATAAAACCACGACTACTATAACATGCTTATTGTATCAACCTGGGTTCAATGAAGAGAAGAAAGTTAAAGTAATTTTAACAGAAAAATATATACTTGTGTATATGAATATGTCTATATAAACTTATTATATTTGTATAATAAAGAGAAATAGAAATAAGATAGTGTGATTAATGCATTATAAAGGTATCATAATAATGAGGGAAGGTCAAGAAGCAAAGAGAATGTTAAAGAAGGAGCAGATACAGTATAACATGTCATATCATGTACGTAGACAGATGATAGGAAGAATAGGAAATAAGGTAAGGAAATACTGTTCAACGTAAGATGATATGGTGTGGAATGGGATGCACATGCTTGGCTGTCATGTACCAGAAGTAGCTGCCACCACTTTGGCTGAGATGCGGCCCCCAGGAAGAGCCCCCAATCCTGCTTCAGACCCAGGCCTCCTTGGTGAGGACGTGTCCCTTGATCACTGCAAGGCAGGCAAGTGAATGCTATGTCTGCTGATGGAATTTGCTGAATACTTGGCCTCTGGAATTTGCTAGACAATGACTGTGTATGGTGCTTGGGAAGCTGCAGCCTACCGAGTGGACATGGGTTGCTATGTGTCACCTGGGGCTGGTTCTAGAGAAGCCACTCATCCTGCAGGAGACTTGAAAGTAAGAACACCCCAATCAGGAAGCAAAATGCTATCCAGCAACTTCTCTCCTTCAATATTTATTTACCAAGTTTAGGATCAAACTGGCCAAAAAAAGAAAAAAGGAAAATAATGGACCCCTCCTGATTTACCAGAGAGCAAGCAGAGTGAATTTGTAGCTGAGAGGCAAGAAAATTGATAAGTGGCATTCTCACAAAAAAGGAAAGAATTAAGGCACAATGGGATGGCTTGGTTTTTCTCATTGTATTTGAGGCTCAGCTGGAAAGTGTCCATGCTGGGAATCACTCGATTAGGAGTTTTGGAATCCCCCCAAAACTGTTCATGTCTGTAGCCAGTGCTGGGAGAAATCTGAGACTAGTATTGTTGAAGAAGGAGTCCTCATATGACCTCTTCAAGTCATGTGGCCTCCTCACAGCATGGTGGCCTCAGGCATTAAGACCTTGCTCACGCTTCAGGAGTAAGTGAGCAAAGCGAAAACCCTATTGCTTTCACTGACATGGCAAGGGAAGTCACTCAACACCACCTCGGTATGTTCGATTGGTTAAAAACACATCACAAGATTCAAGAGGAGGGGACACAAAGGAGTAAGGTCACCTTGCGTAAGAGGAGGAGCAATGAGAGATGATTTACAGTCATCTGTGGGACAAGCGGTCGCTCACCATTAACAACTTAAAATCTTGGTGGCTCCTTTATGTCTCATCTGTTTTATTTATTTTTGGCTGGCTTCACCCCAGGTCCTCAATTTAAATGATCTTTTTCATCTTTGTAGGTGGAGTTCTGAGTATTTAATCAAATGATTTTGTTGGGAGAATTTGTATTCTCCCTGAAGAAGGGAATGTGTCCAAGAACAGAACATTGTGACATTGTCAAGACCTCCAGGAGGACAAGGTATTCGGGAAGTGATAGAGCAAGTCATTTTATGTTCTCATTATGTTTTTAGCATTACATAAAGTCAATGGTAAAATATTCCCAAACTTCGCTAAGATAACCTACGCTCCCCTTTAAATACGTAATTCTCTACAACCTTGAATGTCATTGACCATTTAATACATAAAATTCTCTTGGTTTTCCAGATTTCCTGTTATTCCATTTGTTTATTCATCTTCTTCACCACACAGTTCTTCTATAACCACTTTTGGATCTCCATGTTCAAAGATTACATATACTTAATTAATTAATAATGAGCATTAAGTATATATGTTTACACAATTTTATTGGTCAATGTTCTTATTTGGAATGGTTTTATCATCAACTGTGCCCCACACTGCTGACACTGATAACTCAGAATTCCAGTAGCGTAGACCTGGTATCCTCTGGACTTCTCCATTTCATTCTCTTCCCATTATCTCCACTTACTATGTCCAAATTTAACACCATCGTCTTTTCTTCCAAATCATTTTCTCCTTTACATCTCCTGTTCTCATACTGTGCTATCATGAACATGGAACTCCAGGTAGGAAACCCAAGAAGGATACTCTCTTTCACTATTAATCTGATTCATGCCTGGCTCTTTCTCCGTGTTTCCAATCATGTGGCAGATCCTCTTTGTGCCCAGAATGTTCCCTCCACCTGGCTGTCACTGACCTGTCAAATGCTCATCCTTTCCACCTGGATACCTAGCTCTTCGTGGTGTTAGCTTCCAATTCATTTTCCAAAGAGCTGACACAGAGGTTTCAAAAAAGGTGCTTATATCACAACCATGCTTAGAACTTTTAAATTGCTCCCCATGGAGTTCAAACTGCCATCTATCTTTCTGTTTAGGTCCACATTTCCAGGCATATCTCATTACTTGAACTGCCCTGGAGCCGTCCTCTGATCAGGAGAATGCCCTCACCTCCACTGGCTCTTGTAGACACTGCCTACTTCTCTGGCAAGGTTAAAACATGACTTTTCCTCTTTCTCTTTCTCTCCAGAATTATTATCTTCAGCTTTATGCTGTAATCATTCTTTTTTAAAATTATTATTTTGATTTTACAGACTCCATTTTGATTCATTGTACACAAATGGGGTACAACTTTTTGTTTCTGTGGCTGTGCATGATGTGGATTCACACCATTTGTGTAGTCATATGTGTACATAGGGTAATGATGTCTGTCTTGTTTCATTTTTCATACCCTCCTCATTTCCCTCTAGGTATTCTTATTCTTGAACATATATCTACTTATAGTATTTGCCATATTTAACTTGAAATTCCTAGTTTGGATGTTGTCAACCTTAGTAGAAGTGGTAGGCATATTATTCCCCTTCTACTCTACAGAGTTAAATATTTGTTACTTTGAACATGTAATTAATTACCTTTGGATTGAACAATTTCCTTGACAGAGACCTCTTGGTCAATACAACTTTTTCTTATCAAATTAGAAAACTATCCCTTACTTTTCATTTCATAAAACTTCAGTACTAAATTTTGACCAAGGCATATATCTATCAACTATGTCTTTCTTCATGGATCATTTTAGCAGAAAATATATAATTGCAGATATATAGCTCTCACAATCTGTTTAAATAATTGCATGTAAAGTGATTGTTTAGAGTTGGATAAATATCTGCAATGTTTATAATCATTTCTATTTGCTGCATTTCTTCTTTTTTTCTGCTTTCTCTGGATGTAATTGATCATTTTATGACTCCACTTTATCACTTCTGTTAGCATATCAATTATTTTTTTTACAAAATATAGATTTCATATAGACAGTTTACTTAATCTAAAGCTACTTTTAAATAAAACTTTATCACTTCATATGAAGTGCAAATGATGTAGAGGATTTCAATCTTTCCTTTTGTTCCATAAGATATTGCTGCAACTCATTTCACTTATCTATATTCAATAATCACTAGTTTATTGATAGAACTGCAATATTAAAAAAAATTCTTCTCCAATACTCTTTCTTTAAGTAGATGTGAGTTTCTAATATGTCATTTTTCTTCTTGAAAATCTTCTTTTGCACATGTTCCATGTCAGGGTTGCTGGAGATAAGTCTGTGTTTTTCTGATAATGTCCTCATTTTTCTTCCACTTTATTGTAATTTAACTGGATATAAAATTTAAATTTGCTTTTTTAAAAAAAAAATTCAGAATTTTAAATATATCACTCTGCTCTCTTCTGGCTTGATTTCTGATAGTCACGCTGTAATTTTTATTTTCTTTCTTTACAGGTAAGGTGTTTTGTTCCTTTGGCTTCTTTCAAGACTTGATCATTGTCCTTGGTATTATGAGATTTGAATATGATATGTGTAGATGCAGTGATCTTAGTTTTGTCCTTGATGTTCTCTGAGTCTTTTGGGTTTTTTCTGTCTATCAATAATTCTGTAAAGTTCCCAGCTTTTATTTCTTTAAATGTTTCTTCTGCTTCATTCTTTCTCTTCTTCTGGTATTTCAGTTATATATGTGGTGCATCTTTTGAACTTGTCTCACAGTTCCTGAATAGAGTTCGTTTTTGCTCTTTTCCATCTTTTCATTTGAGAAGTGTCATTTGACTTTCTCCAACATCACTGATATTTTCCTCAGCCATGTCCAGTCTTCTCATGAAAGTCATTCTTCATTTCTCTCACAGTGCTTTTTGTTTCAAATATTTCTTTTAATTTATTAATGGAATTCTTATCTCTTGGCTTAGTCATGCATTTGTGTTTGTATGTTGTCAACAGTTTCCATGGGAGTCCTTGTTATAATAATCATCTTACATTTAATGGTCTTCCCAGTAATTCTAGAACATGTTGTGTCTGAATGTGGCTCGTGGAATTGCTTCGCTGCTTCAGCTGGGATGTTTTCCTTGCTGTTTGTAGTGACCTGGAGCTTCTACTGAAACCTGGACAGGTTATATGCAATGAGGAGACCTGAGGTATCAGGCCTTGAGTTTGAGGATGTGTCTTACTCAGGCTGGAAACTGAGCTGTGCTTTGCTTCATGCAGCCTGAGCTGACCTCCTCCTCAAGTGTTTTGGTTTTTGTCTCTTAACCACTTTGGACTTCCCCAGGTACTCCTACCTAGAGTAGGTCTGCATCTACACGTCTCATAGCTCAAATCCACTCCTGGTGCAGGGGTAAGATACAGAGGTGGGCAGTGTTTCATGCATCCGTTTTTGAGTCCCAGTTTGTATTGCTGATCTGAGGTTTGCAACTTCCCTCTCCCCAGTGAGACGGGAAGGCTGGAGGGGCCTGCCGTCAGGCCAGCGACGTTCCTCAAGTAGATCAGGATCTGGAATAGTCTTCTTCCCTGAAGTTAGGCCTTTACTCTGGAGAGTTTTCTGGAAAATTACTACTTTCCCCTCTGGCTCAGAGACAATAGGGGATTTTTCTTAATTCTTCCCTGAGAGAGACAGGTCGACTTCTTCTGGCAAAGTCTATGAAAGGAGACAGTCATCCCCCAAAACTATGGTCTGTAGGAGTTTCTTCCTGTTATACCAGTCTACTCATCCTCCAGAAGTTCATCAGAATTGTCATTTCAGCAATAAGTGACGATTCCCAACAGGTGACTCCTGGCACCTCCAGTCTAGGTGAGTTGACCTCACCTATCAGCTGTGCCCACTTCTCCAGGTTGCAGGGTGGTGCTCTGCCTTATGACCTTGGTCACAGGTCCAAGGAATGGTGTCTTTGTGTGGTGTAATGCTTTCCCATGGTGTGAGCTTTGGAGTGAAGACATCCAAGCCTGACAGGTTTCTAGACATCAGTATTGTTGATAATTCAGTAGAAACCTATTGGACTATTTTTGTGTACCTAAATTGCATGTTTATTTCTAACCACCTGGTTTTCAGAGTGCCTTGACTGTGACCAATGGCAAACCCCCACGTCCCTGAAGCTGTCTCAGCTAACCAGGTCCTGGGCTTTGTGACAGCTGTGTTTTGCCTTGTTGTCTTGCAGTTTCAGAGCAGGATGTGAATGCCAACCCCACTGTGCATGGGGCACTGCAGCTGAGGGATAGACCGCCCAAGCTCGCAGGTGGAAAGAGGCCACAGTTTGATCTCCATGCAGATTTCTGACCTCAGTCCACAAAGATCTTAAAATTGGGGAATTAATGTGGGGACACTTGAACAGTCACGCACACACGCAGAGAGAGATAACATACCCTCAAATGCTGGGGTTCTGTTCCCCTTTCTTGTAGCAACGCAAGTGGGGGTCACTCTCCTTCTCCATTGTCCTGTCCTGCACCCTGGGAATTCTCCCCTATCTGCATTTTAGATTCTCAAAGATAAGCAGCAGGACATTTGTAATGTGCCACAGCTACTGACACAGTGTTGAAATTTTCCACGCACATTAAGCTTTTCTTTTGTTCACAAAGGCAAATCCAAGTAAGAGTTGATAATAGTTTATGAGATTAATGAAATGAATCTCAATCAATTAATGCCAATTATGGTTTCATTTGTATGAATTTGATCTTCAAAGCTGCAAAATTTTATAATCCTTCTCTCCAGAAATGGGATTGAAGGACTATTTTAATCTTGGTGGACCTGCCAAAGCAGGCTGTACCTTGGACAGAAGTAATTATATCATTTTATAGCATGTGATTTTTGACTCTTATCCATCTGCATAGATACACAGTACATTTTACAGTAATGCATAAATTGTCTCCTAAAGGTGACACTGTTTTGTTTTTCATGAACCTAATTTGCTTCTTTAAGTATGTAAGGGTGTTCAGTTCTGCTTGGGCATTAGGGAATATTTCAAAGTAACCTTTAACTTGCCCTGGAAAAATTGAATGAACATTTTATTGTTTTGAGAAACCTGTCCTCTTAATGCTTGATTATATTCTCCTTTTATTCCTTACATTTTATGGTTTAGAAATAAAACCTAAACTATAAAAGTACTTAGAAGTGAATTTAATTTCTTCACTAGTTATACCAATTCTTGACATTCATCATAGGCAAATGGGCTTAGGTAGCCTTTCAGGTTATTCTGAGTTTATACTTAAGCAGCAGATTCTGCATTCTGTATCTTGGGGATAGTAAAATCATTAATAAGCTGCCACAGTAACCTGGGAACTCTAGGCTCTAATATGGTCATTTGACAGATACAGATTTTGCAACTTGTAATCCAGCTGCATACCAGAGGGTGTCCCACAAACAGAAAGATTGAGTCACACGTTTGTACTAAGGAAAGGAAAGGAAGGGAAAGGAAAGAAAAGGAAGAGTAAAAGATAAAGGAAGGAAGGAAGGTAGAGAGAGAGAGAAAAGAAAGAAAGAAAGAAAGAAAGAAAGAAAGAAAGAAAGAAAGAAAGGAAGGAAGGAAGGAAGGAAGGAAGGAAGGAAGGAAGGAAGGAAGGAAGGAAGGAAGGAAGGAAGGAAGGAAGGAAGGAAGGAAGGAAGGAAGGAAGGAAGGAAGGAAGGAGGAAGGAAGGAGGAAGGAAGGAAGGAAGGAAGGAAGGAAGGAAGGAAGGAAGGAAAGAAGGAAGGAAGGAAGGAAGGAAGGAGGAAGGAAGGAAGGAAGGAAGGAAGGAAGGAAGGAAAGAAGGAAGGAAGGAAGGAAGGAAGGAAGGAAGGAAGGAAGGAAGGAAGGGAGGGAGGGAGGGAAAGGAAGGAAGGAAGAAAGAAAGAGAAAGGAAGGGAGGGAGAGAGAGAAAGAAAAGGAAGAAGAAGAAGAAGAGGAGGAGGAGGAGGAGGAGGAGGAGGAGGGGAGGAGGGGAGGAGGTCCTCTTGCTGGGCAGGCATTTTCACGTCAGATCTTCTTTCATTCGGTGAATGTTAAGTTAGGTTTTACTATATGCAAGGCGTTGAGCCCGCCTACATTCCTCCGCATTTTCCCAGTTCCTTTGAACACATTCTTTCTACTCACTTCCTGTCACTTCCGGTCGGTTTGATCTATACCTGGCATTCTTCTATCAGGAATTGAAGAACAGCTGGCGCTCCGTTTCCCAGTTCCCCACCTATTCTTTCCGTGTCATCTGTTTCCACATGAATGTGCCTACTTCGGCACGAGTTCTGAACAGTGACTCCCCTCCCTTTAAAGTAACTGTCCCTTTCTGTTCCCTGCAGTTCATTATCCCCACACTGATGCAGTCCCTCTCCAACCCTCCTCGCCTTCTCAGGTGTTCCTTCCTTAAAACCCCACCTGTCCAAGCCATGCCCTGCCTTCATGCCTGTCCGCCTCCAGCCTCATCCTCGGGGCTTGGGCCTGCTGTGCTTAGTTCCTCAGACGCTTCCTTCCCCACACCTTCGGGCTGCCCAGTGCAGCCTTCCACCCACTGGGCTACCTGAGTAACCAGCAGACGCACTTCCTTCTGTAGCTCATAACTTTTAAATATTTTATCCATCTTCTAAGCATCTGTCCTGATTTTAACCTTATCAGAATAGTCTTCTTCGAGTTCTGGTCTTTGGAAGCTTTCCTGGGTCTTCCTGACCCCATGTTTTCCTGCCCTCCGAGTGTTCTTCCTCCTTGTCCTCTGACTGTGCTTCTCTCTGTCCAGTTTCCTCTCCACTCTTCCACCTTAACGTGCCTTCTGAGGAGACTCCTGCAGTTCCTCTGAGTGGCAGGTCTGCCACCTGCAGAACCACGCCCTGCCTGGTAAAGTGGGGTTGACAGCCACATACTGGAGTAGCCATCAGACACTGTCCGTAACTAAAGCATCCGAGAAGCACCTTTCTGCCTACATGGACTGCATTTGCTTTTTGAGATGGGGTCAGGCTGAATTCTGATGGTGAGTGCCATCTGGTCCTAAGTCTTCTGCCTGCGGAATTCGCCGTGTTGCCAGAGCCTGGTGTGTGTTCATCCTGATCACCTGGACTCGTGGACACTTCTTGCTTTCTGTTTTCTTGTATGTGAGAGACGCTGTGTGATCCTGTGGAAGTGCAGGGAGCCAGCCACCTGCCCTATGATCACAGAGGGCCCCGGCACTCTCTAAAGGCATGCTTTGGGTAGCTTCCCTGTGAAGTCATTTCCAGTTCTAAGTCATGTATCCCCATGTCAATGAACTCATCCCCAACCTCACCAAACTCTGCCTGGTATTAGGGAATGGGGCCGTAGGCTTGAGACTCTGAACTTCTGTGTTTTCTCCACTCTTTCTTTTTGTGCCCTCTGTCTAGCCTGCAGGCTTCTCTCCAGCCTCCTTGAGGAGGCTTACATCCACAACTGAATTCCTAGGGATATTTCCCTCATGTATTGAAGCCAACAAACAACGGTTCAGCTTTCTACAGAGCAAAGGTAGAGTGCTCCTCAATTTCTTTTTCTTTCCCTTCTTGCCTTCCTCCCTCCCTCTCTTCCTTCCTTTCTTTCTTTCATTTGTCATGTTGGAATCCATTGGGCTGTTTTATCTACAAGATAGGAGATAGGAAGGGAACATAGTGGCAAATTTCATCAGAAGGAAAATAATAAACTTCAAACCAAATGAATGAGAACTTGGTGGAATTTAAGTCATTTTTTCCTTTCATGGATCTTGGTTTTGATTTAGCTAGAGCAGAACCAGACTCCATGCCCAGCAGGCACGAAGCTGAGAGGAGGGAGGAAGCAAGTCCCACACTGTCCTCCCTATGTGAGTCCCTGCTACTTCTTTCAATCCTCTCCAGACTTACTGTGAGATCGGTGTATACTGCTCCTCGTACCCAAGCGGACCTGCAATGAAACTGGCATTACATGCAATTTATGGTCCTTTCTTCTGCACTGCTTCTAGAGCTGAAGCATCCCAACCCCCCGACATGTGGAAATTGCCAGAAGCAATCTAGTATGATGCTTACAATCTCCGTCCCGGCTCTGTCAATCCAGCTGAGTGAGAGAGGTAAGGTACTAGATGTTTCTGAGCTTGTTTTCAGTAAGGGTTATTTCTAGTCTTTTAAATATGAAGTTGTAAGAATTCACTGAATGGAACACTTAATGCAGAGGTTGGCACATAGTAAATATTCAATAAATGTGAATCATTTATGTTATGGAGACATTGGGTCTTAATAGAGTATTTGGCACAAATTAAGTATTGAAAAGTCTTTGGAGTGTCACCACTTCAGTAATTGGAATAATAAAGCTAACGTACACTTGGTAACTCTTTATTAGTAAATCCAATTGCATCTTAAAAAAAGAGTTTCTTGTTAGCAAGACAGTAATAAAATTAATATTTATATTGCTTTCATTGGCAAAGGAAGAGTTCACCTCAAACAGATGACTGGCTTAGATGTCCATAGCTTCATAACAAACTACAAAGCACAGTTGTTCAGGAGAAGGCTTGTGCTCACTCACCATTCTGTGGGCTGGCTGGGCGGTTCTTCTGTTGCTCTTAGGGGACTCCCACATGTGGTTTTCCTTGGAGCTGGGGTCAGCTGGGATACTGCAGAGCAGGGTCTTCCCTTCCCTGGGAACTCAAGGACCTTCTCTCAACATGTTTTCTGATTCTCAAGGAGGGGTTCCTGGGCTCCTTGCTCAGTAGCTGAGTTCCAAGTACACATGCCTCTTGGAAGGAAGTTTTATCAGACTCCTGCTGTGTCATGACGGTTACCAACCCATTGGCTCAAAGAGATCACATGGGCCAGCCAAAGTTACTGAAGGAAAGGGCTAAACGTACGGTGGAATCCTGGTAAGTGTGCCACACTGGCAGATACCTAGGTACCTGTACTCCCAGACTACGGAGTTTCATAAAATGTGAAATCAGTGAAGCTGGGAAGTCCACTTCCAAGAGGGACCTTCCCTATCTTGTTACAGGTTAGTCCAGTGAAGAGGGAGTCCATGGCCTTGGAAGTTGGCAGCGAAGTAATCACGATTGTTTCAGTCAGAAGTGGCCAGGGAACAGAGAAATCCCTCCTGGGTTCCAGCTGCCCTTGCTCTCCTCTGGTAGATGCCCTGCTCATTCCCCTGTCCACAGATTCCACTGAGCCAAAGTTGTCCTAACCCCATGATCAGACACTTATCACTAAACCCATCGAGCCTGGAACACACGGAGGTCTCTGTTTTCCAGAGACGCCCCTCCCTTTTACTTTCTGCGTAGAATGGGCTTATCTGGTGGCTTCAGAAGGACTCTCAAGCTGACCTTCCCTGCATTCCCATCTGGGTGGCTCCAGCTCTCCCTACACTGGTGTTGGCTCTAACTCCTCTTACACTTCCCCAGAACACTCCTTAGAGCTCGGAAGCCCTTTGTGTCTTTTGACGGGTGCAGTGGTGAGCTCTGTGTTCATCCTGTTGAGACACTGTCTCCCTGTGTGAGCCACAGGAAGAAGAATCAACTGTGATACAGGTGTATAAGTTCAATATACAAAGAGAACCATGTCGTGAACTAACTAGAAAAGTAATCAATACAAGCTTGCTATTATTCTTAATAAAATGCTACACATTTCCAATATCTGATTTTCTCACTAGAATAATTTATCTTCAAGTCTCACTCTGTGATTTAAAAATGTTTTTGAGTCGAATATCGCATGGTGCCTTTGGAGGTGGAATGTGACCAACAGCATGGGGTCACCTTGTATGTATGCAAACAAAGTGGAATCCCTCTAAGACTTTTCATAGTTACCTTGATTTTGTTTTCCTTCGAACTCATTTTATTATTTTTGTCCATGCTACCTGCTACTTCCTTACTATTGTGATTTTATTTGTGCTCTTGGATATTATTTACCTTACAAAAGTAATAACATTTTTCTACAATTGCTTAGGCATGTAGTACTCTAGAGAAATAAGTTTGGAAAATATGAGAAAAGAAAAAAATCTATCTTGAATTTCCATTAACCATGAAATGTAGGATAAGGAAGCCCCCTTGCCAGGCACCCTCATTAAGTGCTACAAGATGAAGAAGGGGGCTAGTCTCTATCAGATGGTTTTGACTGCTAAATATTATGCATATAAAATTATTTATTATGTCCTACTTAGAAAAACAATGTATTCTCAACATAAAATGGTTGAATATAGGAATAGCTACAATATATGATACCAAGTTAACCATTTAAGGCAAATATCAATACTCCTTCCAAGTCTCCGTTAAAAAGTTCCTTGTATGTTTTTTCTTCATTTCTATTTAATAAAATTTATTATAAGAATGCCTATATCTAATCTTACAACTCAAAAGCAGTTATAAATTACATATTACATAGGGCACTTAATAATTATTTCAAGAACCTCTGGAAAATATGCAGAAATGTAGTCCTGATGGTCACAATTCCGGGAAAGGAAAGATTATGATGTACATAAAAGGTAAAATTCATTTATTTGGGATCCCGTCAGCATTTATTTCATAATAAAGTTAAAGATATTTACTTATTTTCTAGTTAAGAATTTCTATTATAGTCAGAAAATTGCTTTCAAGGTCTGCCCTGTAGCTGAGCCCAATAGCACTATCAGACGGACTCAGGAAGCATGCTTCCCGTTCAGGATTGCTTTTGATTAGTGTGGGGCTGCATTACTGGGCATTGCTTTCCCCAGGAAAGAGCTCTGAGTGTGCTTTATCAAAGCGCAGTGATTGGGCTGGAAGTAGACAGCGATGTCGTTTGTCCCCACTGCAATGGCGGTGAAAGCCGGGAAAGGTGGGACTCCAATTTACCTTTGGATGAAATAATGAGTACCGTTCGCGTGATTGCCTTCTTGAACTTAATCTGTGCGAGGTGATAATGCTGGATGTGCACTTGGGACTTTTTGATTCCACGTGTCCTGAAGCGCCACATTTCAGAACGCTGGGAGAGTCAATGAAAACAGCCTTGACCTCCAGCATGAACAGTCTAATTGAAAGAGTTGCATTCAGAGGGCTGAGGCCCTGGCCCACGCTCAATGCCCATCAGCTGGTTGATGCAGCGGAGGCAACCGCTGTCCAGAGAAGCTTGCCAATGAGAGCCAGAGGGAGCCCGATGTCCCTGCCCAGCCTGGGCACAGCAGAGCGCCACTTCCACGAAGGGTTTCTGTCGCCTCTTCTGGACTTTCCAGGGACAACTTCCTATCAAAGTGGATGTCAGTATTTTTAAAATTCTGTAGTGTTCATACAATATAAAGTATCTGGACTGATTTTTTTAAAAAAGGCTTTTTTCAAGTTATCTAGAATGATCTGTGGAAAATCAGCAGACAGTTGTAAATTGCTTTGCTTTCTCTCACGTGCAGGTAGACAAGTATAAAGCCACTTTGAATATCATTGTAGAGCAGGCTGGGGTAGATGCAGAGAAGACAGAGGAGCTTAGAGTGAAGGCAGCAGGAATCTGGGCTTCCACCCTCTCCCTGCCCCACCCAGGGTGCCCAAGAGAGGCGCAGGGACAGAGAGCTGACTACAATAGAGTTGGACAGAGTTCCTAGTAAATGCCAGGCGAGACTTGGGGCCTACACTCAGAGGATTCCACAGTTAGAGCATGATGAACTTCTTACACAGATATTTGTGCTTTTAAAAATATAATAAAAGGAATTTTTCACTGAAGAATGTTGACGTTTTCTAATATGAAGACAATATAAAAGTAAAATTATGGGCCATCATATGACTTGACAAAACTTTGGCTATCAAATTACCCAATGAGTTTACCAGGATTACCTTTATTTAATACCAGAATTATGTTAGTTTACACTTAATTTTATAGAAAGAAACAGATATGTAGACATCTTCCTGAGAATTCAATACCTTAGAGAGTAAGCCTTTGATGATATGTTTTGATTGTGTCAGAAGTTTCTGTCTATTGCTACTCTGTGGCAAATTCTCTTTAAAAGAGTTGAATTGTTAATGTGAAATATCATACATAATCCACTTGTCATGCCCTGCTGTTCCCCCTAGGTTCTTATGCTAAAGACTTTGTCCCCAGGGTGGCACTGTAGGGAGGTGGTAGTGTCTTTGAAATATGGGGCCTAGTGGGAGGTCCCTAGGTGTTGGGGTATGCCCTTGTGGGAGTGTGGGGCCCTTGCCTCCATTTCCCTCTGCTTCCTGACTTCACTTGTAAGCAGTTTGGTCTGTTTACGTTCCCAGCATGATGAGGGCCCAAAGCTTGGAGCCACCTGATCACGCACTGCAACCTTTAAAATTATGAGGTAAGTAAATCCTCTTTTTAAATTAATTGTCCTCAGGTATTTTGTTAGAGCAATGTGAATCTGAGAAATATATTCCAAAACAGGAAAACAAAATAAAATGGATAAATGGACAGAATCTGCAACTATAAACATCAATGAGATATGACCTTTCCCCTTTGTACATTAAGGCCAAGTTCAGAACTAAATTAAATTAAATCCTTTATGTAGTCCTCGGTTTCCTATGGCCCTGGCAGTGTGAGGTCTGTCTTGAAGCACTCACTCACCCCCATATCGCACCCTAAGAAGATACACAATGTGAAGGAGGCAGTGAGCAGAGAAAATGTAGCAGCACTCAGAGGAAGGGCCACACTGGTGGGAGGTGCACAGCATCATCTTATATGAGCAAGCCTGTGCTGTTACAGAAATTCCTTTTCTTTTTGGCTCTTTCCTGATTTGAGTAAACATAGGGTAGTGGATGTTAGCTCAACTATTCGAAAACATGGCTAAGATTTATTTGCATTGCATGGTATTTTTTAAAAAAATAATTCCAGGTGAACAAAGCAAATTGTCTCTAAAATAAAAATAGTGATTACCACATTTTTAAGAGTCAACTCTGAATTACAAATTTTGCACTCAAAGGTAGAGACCAGGCCATGGAGTTTTTGAGGTAGTGACTACCATTCTTTCATAGGTGAAAATGCTCAGGCCCAGAGAGTCTAAGTAACTTGACCCATACAGCAAAAGATAAGACCACAAATGAACCAGGCTCTTTAGCTTCCACTGTCCACAGCAGCATATGTCTCTTCTGTTAGTAGTATGACAGGATTTCAGTTAGTATAGCATTTCTCAAGCCTTAAGTGTATATATAGTTAAACATTCAACAGAGAATCCTAAAAATCATTAAAAAAACATCTTAAAAGATGGTAGTTCTTGATTATGGAATCTCTACTTTTTCTATACTTGTGACTTTAGTTAGCATTAGGCAAAAAGAGTAGTCAGAATACATTGAGCCACCACCATGTCCCAGGTTCAGGAAAAGTGGTATTCATGAATTAACTAGTTTACTCATTTAATTCACATTAACATCTCTCATGTAGATAGGTATTTCACCTTTACCTCCATCGTCTTATTAACTAGGAAACTCAGAAATAGAGATCTAAAATTCTTTGTCTAGAGTGATGCAGCAAGATAGGGGCCAACCTGGAATTTGAATTTGCTATTCTTACAGAACAGAAAATTTTAGAAATTCTGCCCAAATGGCTTCTTAAATGAGATTCCACACAATAGAGTTGACCTGATTAAAGAGAATTTCGGAGTACATTTTCACCTAAAATACTGTTACTTCATACCTCAAAGATAGAAATATTTGTTAAAATCACCTGATTGTAGTGTATAGTTAGATAGCTCACACACATGTATTTTCTACTGAGTTCATTAGAAAACTGTGCATCACTTAGTGGGCAATAATAATGGATTATTTTAATAAAAACAAACGACACCTTTATTTTGCCATCATTATTTATTTATTTAAGAATTGAAAGTAAGTAAGTTACCACTTTTATGAGGCTCACTCTGCTGACAAATTGAAGTCAACGATTAGTGGGGACATAAACAGGAAGAATATAAAACCTTTAGAATTCCAGCACAATTTTTCTAGCAACGGATGTTCACATACCAAAGAGAAAGTGGAAGAAGAGACGGGGGGTGGGAGAAACTGGGAGCTATTAGGATGAGGAGGACTCTGGCAAGTTTGAGTTGACTGGCTGGAGAGGTCCTCAACAGGCAGGGAGTACAGGAGGCTGAGATTTGAGGTCATGATAACAAGAAGACTGATTTGGACCAGCTGAGTTTTAGGTGTGAAGTATCTGTAGGCTTTGATAAAATGATGTCTTTCAAGGATGAATTTCTGTCTTTGTTGCCTTAGGATTGTTCCAGCATGAGGCACTGTGTGACAGAGCAAGAGCTCAATTGGACAGCAGGATGAATTTGGAGCAAAGCCATCAGGAGTCAGGATGGTGGAGGATGGAGAGAAGAGTGGTCTCAGTGGTCCCAGAGTGAAAAGATCAACTGGAAGGAACTCTGGAGAAGCCAAACACCAAGGTTCTGGCATTTAAGGAACTGGTAACAGGAATTTAAGGGACAATGCCATGTTTTATAACTGTGGGAGCAATCAGAAAATGTCAGTGATGGTGGATAGCATCCCTCTGGCTTTGTTCTTTAGATGAATGAGAATTTCCAAACTGAGTTGAAGAGTGAATGACAGTGCAGACGTGGAAGCAAATAAGTGACAATCTAGTAGACTCGTTGCCCAGGGAAAGGCAGAAATATAATTAAACCACTTTCAATCATTCCTAAAATCATGGCCGATATTTGTGCAGTAAAAATACTCATGATAAAAGTGAAAATTCAGAATATGTCTTGGACATACAAGAGGTCAACTGTAAAACTGTATGACACATTCACATATGCATGCATACATTAACATTTATTATCATTTGGTGGTAATTTCCTATAATTTGCTGGGATTCCACTATGAGCTGGAACATATGTCATGTTCTCAAAAAGAGTAACAGCAGGAAGGAAGGAGGACTTGGCTCTGTACCCTTAGCTACCAACTCTGGGGACCTTTCACTTCCCGAGTGTCCCTGTTATCCCTCCTTAAGGTCAATGTGAGAAGACAGAGCCCCGGGGAGCATGGCCTAAATAGGGATTCCAAGAGGCAACAACCGCAGACAAGCCTGAAGCCGTTGGCGTTAAGACTGACATTTTGTTCAAAGTCACTGTTAAGCCTGTGAGGTGGAGCTCCTGCCCTGTCAAAGTGGCCCTGTGGTCAGGGTCACTGATGAAAGCCCGCCGACACGTGTCTACCTTTTCGGTGATAGAAAGCATGATGCACCATGCATCATTTATTAAAGTTCATGTGTAAAAGCAGGCAGCCTCTAGCCCTCGGTGTCATCTCTCATCTGTGAACGGGAAAGACAAAAGCAGAATTATGAGGTTGAAAGAGGCCTTGCGAGATCAGTTAGTTCATGGCTTGATCTTTGGGAGAACCTGTCTGAAGTATTGTATGTACTCGTCAGCTCGTCAAGTAAGATTGATTGAATATTCACAGGTGCACAGCCCCATGCCGTACCTGGCTCCCCCGACCTCCTTTTCTCAATACCATCAAAGTCATGTTTTTTCCAAGGGCTTGAATCATTTTAAAGGAGCTAAGGAGGGTTAAGAAAGCACTGTTGATTCAGTGTAAACAACAGCTCCACGATCTGCAGCAGGCCTAGTGGCAGAGGTAGGAATAAAGGATACATAAGGCACAGCCTCGTCTTCAGGAAGCTCCCATCTCAAGCAGCCCACCCTCGCCCCTCTACACAAGCACTTGTCCAAGTCACACAGCACCAGCCCACACTGCTGCCAGCCTGGATCATGGCTGAGAGTGTCTGAAGCTGATGGTCTGAACCTTAGAGAACTAGCCACTCCTGTGGCCACTGAGGTATCCCAGCACACATTACATATGGCAGCAGCTAAGAGAAGGTTGCTGTGAGGTGTGGTTTTCATGCCACAGTACCCAAACCTGTCTTTGTGGGAAAGGAAAATGTCAGATGACTCATGCAGTGGAATCAAACTGCAGCCCATGTCCAAAGAGAGTCTTATTTGTGATTCTCAAGCTTGTTCCCCAAAGGTCCACATCTTGTCTCCACCTCAAACCTCACATGCCAGTATGTCTTAGTACTAGCAGTTCTCTGACTAGGTCGAGGCCTCTGCTGTGCGTAAATTGCTCTGTGTTCCAGATTTCTGGCTAGGAGACCACTGAAATTCATGGCTTCCTCTTTCCAAACAGAGAAGCAAAAAGCTAGAGTTCAGCCTTGAAAATAGGTTTCTAGATACAGTATGTATCTATGGTAGACCAGGTGCTGGTCACACCAGGGTGGATCACAAATAAAATGTTGGAAAGGTTCATGGAGTAATGTGACCTACACTCCAGGATAATTCAGGATAATGGAGCATGACCTTCCTGGTCATCCTGCATACATCACCTTAGGTTTGAGTGTACCTGAAGCCACAGGCTCGTGATTTATTGACGATCCAGAAATACAGAATCACATGTCATAGGCAGTTCACATGAGCCATAGAGGACTGAGCGATTTAAGAAAGAGTGGGTACATGTCAGCTTTTACAAGGCCATTAAAACCTTCAGGAAAGAACTTTTATTTCCCATGCTACTGAGAACTAAACCTCACACTTGGCATAGCAAGAATTTGTCTCCTAAGTGAAGTTAGTGGATAATGAACTAATGGGGTAAAATTCCACTCTACATGCATTGCCTTTCGATGATGCCTTATTCAGAGACAAATGGACAATGCAGGGCTATTTCCAGATCCTTCCTTGCCCCCCTCCAATCTGGGAATTTTAGCTTCTAGGTGGGGTCAGGTGTGCCTTTCTCTGGGGTAGTGCTCAGCCTCAGGGCCCTGACTCCCCCAAGGCTACACCTCTTGCAGGAAGGTAGCCCAGTACCAGTAATGGGTGGATGTTGTCCAGTCGCTCTGCTGAAGAGGAGCATAATTGCTGAAGGGCATCTTGGCTCCAGAGTTCTCTGTGGCTGTGGTATGTTGTACCAATGTCATTCCTGGTCCATTCTGGCCTTTCTCAATGTCCTGCAAATCTGTCTGCTGAGTTCACTTAGCACTTTAAATCTGCATGTGAATCTGCATTGAGTGTGTATCTGGGGTAACTAGTCAGCTGCAAAGTTTCCACATCTTGTGAAGTAATTCTAGCCCATTACATTTTAATATTTTTTAATTCTTAATTTTAGCAGAATGCACTGAATAGTGATTTCAATGACAATAGAATACTTTAAAAATTCTTGTAAGTTCATATTTAAACCACCATGTCCTTCAGATTGAGGTCTCATATAGTTGGTGTAAACTCCCACTGATACTGAAGTTGCATTGTTATCTGACAATAGATTTTAATCAGGAGTTGTTAAATATTTGTTTGTCCATAACCTTATATTGGATATATTGTACCTTATATGTCAGCTCAAGGAAAAAAATAAAACAATTAAGCAGCCCAGTGGCAGACTGACATCTAACAGACTATTTTCACTGTGAGTTTAAATGACAACTATGGCTTAATCCAATTTGTGTTTGCAGCAGCCTATGGAAGCATCAAAGTACCTGCAGAGCTTGTGAATGGCTGCCAGTGTGATTCACTGACTCTAAAGTACTTTCTACCCAGATATCAATTTTGTACACTTTTGCCAGATCAAATCAAGCTATTAAAGAATGTGTTTCCTCTAGAATTAGCTGTAAGAGTCATTCTGTGAAGCTCAGCTTCTATATCACTTTTAGAGAAAAGAGTTGACTGGAAGATTACTGTTTGAAGGTCCCTGTTGTACTTGGGCATGTACATACAGAGCATTTTATAAAATCCTTTGCAGCCTCCTGTTGGAAGAGCTAAGAGGTAGAGCTGATGAAAGTGGAAAAAAGAAAAGAACTGACTCCAAGATACACGTGGTGTGGTTGGAAACATAAAGACAGAGCAATTGAGTTGTTAAGATTGGCTTCTCCATGCACCACTGATTGGTAGAGTGAGTAGGATACGTCATACTACTTTACTGTAGGATGGATTTGTTCAATTTTAAGATTAGGATATTAATATTAAATTTAAATACAATATCTCCTTGACCTTATAGCAATCTTATGAAAACAGATATTACAGTAAATGCAAAACTATTTTAGATTGTCAGTTAAAAAAACGAATGGTGTTGCTGGTTAAGTGGTATGGTATTTTAATATTAATACCTGTTGAGCTTATAAGCAAATAGACTCACTTAATATAATAGAAATAGTCTATTTAAAAGAGTGCTTCCTGCTTACAGAGTTTGAGGATGGATAGAAACTCATTCATCTATAAGTTATTGGAGAGTTCACGATTATCTAAAGGTTTTCTTTTCTTGACTCACTCACCAGTTCATTTTTATGAGAAAGATTTGAAAAAAATTAAAAACTAAAGACTGACTTCAAGGACATCACAACCCTCCGAGAATGGAACAGGGAGCTTCGACTTTCAGTACAACTGGCATCCTGTCCTGAATTCTGTTATTACTATTTTAAAAAGAATCTTGATTACAATTACAAATCAAAGTTCTTTCATCTATTAAATGACAGCATTCATGCCTTCTAGCTATAACAGCCTACAAACATATCTTTTGCCAAATTAAAATTTTAAAACCAATAAAATCTCTGGATCTTTCAGATTTTCTTTTGCTTGACTAAATTACTCAGCTTTGAGTCCACATAAATTTCAAAGACGTGTTAAAGTTTAGAAAATGCTAACAATAATAATAAAAATGATGCTGATGTAATTTGCTCATGTATCAGTTTTAAAAATCTTTACATGTAATGAGCAAGTTGAAGGTCTTGGTAAATTAATTAACAAAACAAATAGATTCCTTGATATATTTGTTGCTTTCTTAATCATGTTTTAAAATGTCTACACTGAAACCAGCACTGGTCCAGGATTGTAATGGTGAGGAGATTGAGGTGTGCTGGGGAACAGATGGTAGATAGACAGATGATGGACAGATATGTAGACAGCGGTTTGAGAACCTCATATACTACATAATTAAAACATATGTAAAGATACTGCATTTATTGCCCTTTACATGTGCATACAATAATTCCAAGTGTCCATCAACAACAGAGAATCACTAAATTATGGTAAAATTCAGACTTAGATGCTCTGTTGTATTCGATCCCCCTCCTTCACACTCCCTTTCTGGGGGTGGAACTTAGGGGTAATTATGCATAATTCTGAGTATTTCCACTGTGTGAGTCCCCTTAGGAAAATCTGTATATTCATCAAACATCATGTCTTAATTTTCATGTCTGTAAAATGATTATGAAAATAATAGTATCTGTCCTATAGCATTGATATTTGAATTAAATCATTTAAAACATTTCAGGTACCTAAAACACTGGTTAGCACTTAGCAGGTCATGTTCAAATCCTGGGCACATTCCCCTGACCTCCTCTGCAGTAGAGCTACCTTTGGTCATGGCCAGCAATATTCAAGGATGATGTCAAATGTCCCAGGTGCCTGGCAGGTTCCCTCAGTCACTGACTTCAACTGAGCTCTTCACGTTACACTGAGGCACAGTCTGCGCTGCTTCTCATTCCTGCTCTTTCCAATCTCTTGTTAGCACCTGAGTTCTACCTCCTGTTTCACCATGCTTTCATTGCTGATATTTGAAACATATTCCGAATGTCAAATAATTTTTATCTTCAGTGTCTGTCTTTAGCATCTGAAATGCTTGACTTAAGTAGAAAAAAATCAGTACCTCAGTTGACTTCTTTATTCCAAGCTACATATGTACTTGTAAAGCAAAGAACAGAGAAGTAACCCTGGATAACAAAGGACATTTACCTTCTTGTTACTTGGAATAATACCCAATGGTATCTATTTAACTTTCCTCAGTCCCTGTTAAAGATCCGTGCATCCATTCCTAGGTATGCACTCAACAGAAATGACAGTGTGTGCCCCAATACATGTACATGGATGCTCAATCTAGCACTGAGCAGCAGCCAATGTGGACGCAACTCAAAGGTCCACCAACAAACTAATGGATAAAGGAAATGTGATTTGCCGCATCATGGAATGTTATTCAGTCAAAAAATAAACAAATAAATGAAGCACTGAAGCATGTGTGGTACGTGTTTGAATCTTGATAACATCATGCTAAATGAAATAAGTCATAGACCAGAGACCAGGTTTGCATGATATCATTTATATGAAATGTCCAGAATAAGCAAACCCATAAAGACCTAAAACAGACAGGGGTCGTAAGGGTTGGAGGCAGGCAGGATGAGTCGAGACTGCTTAATGAGCAGGAGAGTTCCATTTGGAGTGGTGAAAAAGTCTGGAACTAGAAGACATGAAGGTTGCACAGCATTGTGGTGGTACTTAATGCCACTGATTCAGCAGTATCCTATAGAATTGTTCAAGGGACTCCTATTGTCTCTACTGTATCACAGTAAAAATAGATAATGACCCAAATATAATTTTTTACAAATAGTTTAAAGCAATTCTTAAATACTTTATATAAAAAGTGAGGGCACGATTTCCAATAATCTTTCTTACAGTTAGTCCTACTATGATGCTTCTGTGCCCCTCCTGACATTGTTCAACAGATATATTGAAAGTCTCTCCAGTATTATGCCCAATCTGAGAGAGAGCTGGACCTTTCTTCTTCCAAAATTGTATGTTTTTTGCAATCCGAGGAGGACACACTGTTGTGATAGATTGCCTGCTGTAGTAACCTGTATTACTAGTTTCTGATAACTTAGCCTTGGTACCCTGACCTGCTGATGGAATGTACTTTCCTCTCATAGATTTTAGGGGTGCCCATGCTTCTAGCTTTGGCCAGTGGGATAGGAGTAGATGAAGGTGTTTGACACCTCTTAGTAGAAACTTTGACCTTGGAAGCATCTCCTCACCCACTTCATCCTGCTCCCTGCCTTCCTCCTTCACCTGGCGCTTCCTGATAAACAGCTACCTGTGATGTACAATGGAACAGAACCTAACAACTCTCCTTCCCTAAGGTCTCATGTGACCTTGAAGGAGAACAAGTCAGCTGTAAAAACTTTAGATTTGGGGGTTATTTGTTGCCACCACAAATGCTAAAAAATACCTATGCCGGGCATAAAAAAAAAAAAAAAAAAAGGAACAATGAGATGAAGTTCATATTGGACCCACAAAGCAAAAGTCAAAGTCCTGGGACATGCCTGTGCTATTCCAGGGCTCTGGATAGACTAGGGAACAAAGCTGACAGTGGCTCCAGCTATCGTGGAGAGAGACTCCATTGTAACCAGGGAAGCTAGGACATATACCCTAAATAAACACTCTGCATTTCACAAGAGGTCTGTGACAAGGAGTAAGCTACAGCAGGGAGGGGCAACAACACATAGAGATGGAAAGATGATACTTAAAATAGGGCGTTTGAGGAACCGCCTCCTGGGAAGCTAACCTTGGATTCAATAAACTTAGGGGCCAGGGATTAGGACTTGAGTTAAGTGGGGGAGTGGTTTGCAATGGAGAAAGGGAGTGCAGGTGCCCTGGGGTGCAGTGTGTCTGGGAGTGTGGATGAGAATGAAGAGCTCTGTGTTTGGAGGAGGGCTGAGAAGCACGCAGCACCGTCTGGGCGCTGGCCAAAATGCAGATTTCTGAGCTCCCGGGGGTTCTGTTGCCCTGTGTCTGAGTGGGGCCCAAGATTGGGCTCTTCCAGTAAGTTCTGTGGGATCCTGAGGAGTGGCAGGGGGGCCTCTTGTTAGCTACAGGTCTGGGAATCTGGGGGTTGTGAGGGAAACAGCTTGTGCTCTCCAGGGAGAGGTGCAGAAAATTTTTAACAGAGGAGACACCTCTCCGTCAAACCAAAGATGATTTTGATTGTGTTCAGATGGAGCAACAAAGTGGGTCACATGGAAGTGGGAGATGTGACGGGATTGGGCTGTCCGTCCTTACACATAAAGAGAAAAGATACCTTCGCTTCAATAAAGCCTAAGGAAGTTAAGTTATGGGTTTCTACACACTGAGAGAGATTCGATCCAGTGACCTCTGTTTTCTCTGACAAGGTCATCTGACTGTGAGTGGGGAAGTGAGGAGGGACGCGATTACTTTTATGGGGAAAACAAAACGATCATTGCAAAGTAGGAGAGACTTAATCTAGTACACTAATATTTTATGATTACAAAACGTCCGCTGAATAAACAAATGAGACTGTGACTCTGCATTTACAGCTCAGGGATGTGAAATGCCACATCATT
This sequence comes from Sciurus vulgaris, assembly GCF_902686455.1. NCBI lineage: Eukaryota > Metazoa > Chordata > Mammalia > Rodentia > Sciuridae > Sciurus > Sciurus vulgaris. The sequence goes on along the minus strand of NC_136464.1, from coordinate 180,823,582 downwards.
TTAATGCATGACACACTAAAACCAGAACCATTCATGGCACTTACACATCCCAAGGCCCAGTGTGGCCTCTTGCTTCAAAAGCAGAGCATCCTGGAGACTTGAGGCCACAGGGCCCCTTGGGTTTCAGCATGTCCTGGATGAACGCAGTGCTTTCTATATATTACCCTTTATCTGTCCACTTCTTCCAAATGTGTTTGATAATTGTTCCTCAAGAGATTAAGCAACATAAACTCATAACATGTGGGTAGAGCTTGTAAAAATAATATAGAGCCAGGGTTTGCTGAAATGTAACATGTAACCATGAAGATGATGGTGGTGGTGGTGAGGTCAGTTAAACAGTCTCCTGGGGCAGGCGATGTGCTAAATCCCTTTCCTGTTTCAGCTTCTTCCATCCTTTCCAGAATGTGCCGCCATTGTGCTAGCGGTTTCCTCGTTTCTCAGAGAAGGACACCACAGCCCCTCCGCACACTCCATGAGGCACTGCGTCCCCGGTGACACTGAGCTCTCACTGCTGACGGGTTCTGCCCAGAGGCTCCATGTTTTGAGCAGCTGTATCTCAGATGCTGGTGAGAATTAGTGAGTGTTGAATTTGCCCCCACCGGTTTCCGAAGTGGACTAGGGGGAATGACCTTCATCAAGCAATTGTCCAGCAGTGTTTCTGTCCCCAGACCACGTGCAGGAGAGGTGCCTGCCTGGGCCTGGAGAAGGGGCGAGGGAGGGAAGGGACACCAGAGGTGTCCTGCTGGAGCTCCTGGGAGTCTCTCTGAAGAGACTGAGCTGCACACCCAGCTCAGGCCCCCGCGAGAATGCACACTCAGCGCTCTTGCTAGGGATGGATACCTCACTCTTTTTCCTTGAAATGAGAAACGTAAAAGGAAGATGAAAATGTTGAAGGTGTTTCCTTCCTTTACCAACTTGAAACAAGTCACAAGAAAACAGTTCTGTTCTCTTCACTCTGCTTGACAACGTTCCTCTACATTTTTTTAAATATAAAATGTTAAATCAAGTTTAATTTTTGGAAGATTTAAGGGCAGTGCATGAAGATAATTATTCAGGTGCTCTTTAAGAATAATTGCTCCAATTTTAGGGTTTTTGCAAGGAAGGAGACATTAAAACGGCTGCTCTAAACATTTTATCTCCTAGTAAATGAGTTATATTCATGAGGAACATGTAGAAGGTCACTCAAGTTAAGAGCGCTGTTATTCCCCACAGAATTTAAATCACTGAGGCTTTTGGCCACATTTATCACTAATAGAAATAATTCTACTGAGCAGGAATAAATACATTTACTGTGTCTAAGCAATGTCAGAGCATGATTTTCATTTACATGATAGCGACCCAGTTCCACTGTTTTCTTACAACTTTCCCTTCAACTGTATGATGTTTATTGGTTCATTATTTGTAAAATAGTAAAACCTCAGCTGAAAAAAAAAAAAAAAGTGCATTGTGTCTTTAATTTAAAAACCGCCTAAGGGCCCTATGGGGTATATTAAATCTGTCTCTTTGCCGTATATCTTGATGTACATTTTACTTGAAACCAGGTGTTTTGTATATTGAACTTTTTAACACTGCAGGGAGGTAAGTATTCACAGCTGGAGTTTTATGCTTCGCACATTTTCATGTTTGAGAACAAGAAGCAACCCCGAGGAAAACCCCTCCAGCCCGAGGAGAGCCAAACAAAGCGCTTCTGTCTCTGGTGGCAGGACACGGATATGATGAAGTCACAGATATGGGCTCTGAATGCAAACGAGATGCCAGCGAAACCAAGACAAGAAGTGTCAAGGAATCCGAGTGTACAGGTTCTCAGATCAATCACCAGCCACAAGGTTGTCACCGCACACAGGGGCTGAAAAGCAGCATCAAAGCCACTGGAGAGAGGGGAGAAGCTTTTGTGGGGTTGGCTTTTGTCTTCACATCCAACCCTGGAAGCCAGCTTAGGGCGACTGAAAGGCCGAGTTAATCTATTTCTAGTGAACATTGTTCGCTTGTGTGTAGTTAGCCCCAGATCATTAAAGAAAAATAACTAGGTTGGCATGGCCAAAAAAGCATTGATTTTCCTGTGGGGTACATTGGTAGGAGCTGAATTTTTGCATATGCTATCGCTTGGGGGAGAAGGAGGAGGTGGCTGACCCCACATAGAGTGCTCACAGCGGCAGTACTTCTAGCCCCAACAATGAACTTGGAGTTTGTAGATCAAGACATGAGGTGGTGTGTTAAATAAGAAACGCAGAGTTTCTGACACGTTCTCTTCTGGATTCAGTTTCCCCTCCAAAGGCTTCTTAAAAATCCAACAACATAAAAGGACTTTTCCCACTATTTGGTTAGTCATCCCAGGGATATTTGTCATGGTGTTACAGTGGGATTTCAGTCTTCGTGGTGGGCAGGGAGAGATTTGGAGCGGAGTGTCTGAGCAGGTTAGGATCAGGGTAAGTGCCATGCAGCCTGTCCTCATCACTTGAGATGTGGCTCCAATGTCCCAGGCCCCAGAGAAGTTTCATTTTAGTTCAGAGGGTTAGAGAGCAATCTCCCCTCTGTGCAAATACGGCCAGCATGCTGCAACCAGTAACAGGCTATTTGTTCAGGATTTTCATCATTTGAGAACAGGCACCTCTAAAAGGCACAACTTATGCCCTGTCATCTCTGGCTCCAGCTGAATGACAGTCCCCCCTCTTGGCTCCAAGACCTTGAAGACTCACTCTCTTGTGCAGATGTCAACACTTTGATGCACACAGTGACTGAGCATTGGATTCTTGGTAGTTCCAGCAGTAGGTAGCACAACATTTTGTGCCAAGAAAAATAATAACGAAACTCTTTAACATTTTCTTAACAAAAACACACCAAGACTATCAAGTAAAGAGAGATTATGGTTGAATGTCACCACTGAATAGTAATACCATGGCTACTACATATGACAGGGGAAGGGAAATCTAAAGGAAATTGATTAGTGTTTTAAAAATCTTTTGGGCAAGCTATGTTTGAAATGCATTGAAATATTTTTCTTCACACATGGGTGTAAACCCATTATGGTTCACTAAGAATTCTCTGAATATGCCTTTTCCCTTCACAGTTTCCAGCCACGTAAGTTGTTTTGATGGGTCACACATTCATGTAGAAAAATTGAGTATGGTGTTTTATTCAGACATAGAAGAAAACAATCTGCCATTCTCTAGGTTTGGGGCACAGCATGTGGATGCATTAGAATGTTCTTTTTGTTTCCGAGGAAGCAGGTGGAGGAGTTCGAAGGCAGGAGTGCAGCATCCTAGGCAGTGTGAAAGCTTACAAATGGACGGTGATGTGTGCAGGAGGACTCCACCGGCTGTCAGTGTTCCAGCTTGCTGGGAAGTCCTTTCCTGATTCACACATGTGTATCACCCTGTGCAGAGCAGCACACACGCATCTTTTCATCCAGGCTTCTGGCAAACGTTTGGGCCAATCTCTACTACCATCTGCCTGCAGGCCAAATTGCCTACATCGGAAATAAAGACCATCAATCTTCCATGCTGGAGTGGACCTATCTGATTTAAAGCCACGTTTTCTACTAATTCCATGTGAACCAAAATTAGCAAATCTGAAATTTTATGATATTGTGGAAGATTCAAGAATCTTTTATAATTTTTATCATTCTTTCCAAATTAAGACACATTAATTTGGACATAGAGATAGAAATTCAAGGAAAAGACACGGTCATTCCTCAAACCATTTATTAATAAATATTTCAAACACACTGATGGGAGCAGTATTATGGTTTAGATATGAGGTGTCCCCAAATAAACTCATGTGAGACAATGCAGGAATGTTCAGAAGCAAGAGGATTAGATTATGACAGCAGTAACTTCATCAGTGAATTAATCTATTTGAGGCTTTAATAATTTGAATGGATTGCAAGGTAATGACTACAGGTGGGTCATTAGAGCTGTACCTTTGGAAACCATAGCTTGCCCCCCTGGCTTCTTTATCTCTCTCTTTCTCTCTGTGTCCTGGATGCCAGGAGTTGAGCAGCTTTATTCTGTCATGTTCTTCTGCCTCACTTCAGGCTGAAAGCAATGGAATCAATGAACCATGAACTGAATCTTGAAAATCATGATCCCAAAATAAACTTTCTTTTCTAAGTTGTTCTTGTCAGAAGTATTGGTCAAAGTGACAGATAGATGACTAAAACAAATGGTTACTTATGTGATAGCCCTGGACTAGATCCCAACAATAGTAATAAGTTAGATCTGTTTCTTATCTTTATGTGCCATGTAGACTAACTACCACTTCAAATACAGTTTTGATAGACTAACTACCACTTCAAATACAGTTTTGATAGACTGATTCTATTTTGTCTCCCATTTCCCCCTTGTTTACATTGATTTTTGCTTTAATGAAGTAGACATTCTACTTTTAGGTCATGATATATTTGAGACGAGTTGAAAAAGCAACTTCTAGCTGGAAACAGTGGGGCATGCATGTAATATGAGCTAGTTGGGAGGCTGAGGCAGGAGGATCACAAGTTTAAGACCATCCTGGGCAATGCAATCAGATCCAGTCTCAAAATAAAATAATAAAAAAGAGGGGCCGGGAATGTGGTTCAGTGATAGAGTGCTTGCCTAGTATGCACAGGACCTGAGTTCAATCCCTATAACTGAAAGAAAAAAAACAAAAACAAAAGCAACTTTTATTGACTGCAGTCAACAGCCATTTACCCTGTAGGATCTGAAAAAGCACAAATTAAAAAGAAAAGTTATTTCTTTGCAAGGATCTTACAGACCAATGGGCAAACCATAGGTTAAACTAAATCCATCGATAGGCATTTGATTGCCACTTTTATGAAAAAAAGATACAGTAATGAAGTATGTTAGTGGAAGTTTTGTAGAAGTTATTTTATTCTGCTAAGAGTTTACTAATATTAATCAATGTATGGAAAAAAGAATCCTTTTGGAACTAGTCGATTTTAGTTTGTGCCTTATGAGAACAGCCTGGATTAACTGATATCCCTGGACATATGGGATTATGATATGGGTATGAAATACATGTATATATTTTATCATATATATGATATATATGATATATATTATATATACATGAACTTTTCAGGGGACTTTACAGATTCAAACCATAATACAGAAATTCAGTAACAAGTTCAGAAATTTAAATTTTTTGTCTCATTTTTGAAAATTTTGTTCTTTTTAGATATACATGAGAGTAAAGTGTACTTAATTTATTTTAAATTAGTTCTTCACTCAGTAACAAATAATTAGCTAGAACAACTCAATACAGATTATTAATAATGATCATATTTTTATTGGTTCCAATTCCTTATGCTACGAAGTTTCATCTTTTTAGAATCAATTTTAAAATTAAATATTTTGATTAAATCAAATTTAAGTATTTCCAATCTATTCTTAGTCCTCCTTTATGTACAATGAACTGTTTGAACAACTCACTGTCTGAATGTCTATAAATTTTAAAACTTATTTCTTAATTGAAAAACTTGAACAAAGGCACACAAATAACAAAAATCTGTAAGTTAACATTTTGTCACTTCATGAAGGGAGTTCAGTCTCCTAGTGTATTATTTCAGAATAATATATGCTAATTCATTAAAAACAAGAAGTGATGCCTTGTGCGTGCGGAGAACTATACTATAGTGTGTATACAGGGACAGGTAGGGCTGGGTAAGACAGAAGCTCTGGTCTGCAACAGGGCTGCAAGATGTGGGTCCTGCATAGCAAGGACATGGACAATCATCCTATCCAAGAGGCATATTCACCCCTGCAGTGTCCTCGGTGACATAATACGACATAGGTATGTGTCCCTGACAGTTACAAGACTCACCAAGACTTTCTTCCAAAGCTGATGTTTCTCATACTGAAATCTTTTCAGTGTTTTCATATGTATGATTATAGTAGGTTACCAATTGCCAAATTTATGGAGATGGTCTCCAAATGAAATTTAGTTTTTATTTATAGAGTTTTAATTTTATATAATTTCCAGATACATAGCATATATTGCAATGTATGTTAGGGACAATATGTCATATATGTGATATGACAGATGTATGTAAACATGTACATATGCACACACAATTTTAGGCTACCCACTGATAACCACACTTAAAGTGAGTTTCCATATTTTTAATCTAAATCTCTGATCTTTTTTAAAAAATGTTTTTGAAGTTTTCATCATAGCCTGCAAACTTAACTGACTTTTTCATAGTCAATATCTGAAAACCAAGTTTTAAGTCAGCGGACGTGTGACCCCTTAGTCTCATTGGGTTCCTTGGAATTTAAGATTTCCATTTTTGAATAAGGTATGCATCACCTATGGTGAAATTGTTATAACTGAATGTCAAAAATATCCAAGAAGACAGAATTTTAATATATACCAAATGGCATCCCTTGAGGGGGGAAAAGAGCTTACCAAGGACTTAGATGTACATATGTTTACGATGATGATTACCCAGCACGGAACCTCAGAACAAGGCTGCTGTTTACAGGGGATGTAATGAGCTTTCTGTGCTAGGGCTCAACTCCTTTTAGAACCCCAAACAAAGAAAGTGTGTACTGGAAGAGCCCTTCAACTTACGCCATAAATGGACTCTCTGCCAAAACCGGGAGGAATCTAAGGCCTTGACTGGGGTAAGTGGTTCTTAGCAGAGTTCGTGACAAAATAATGAAAGCCGGGGTGTTTTACAAACAACATATGTTCTAGGCTGAGCTCTCTTTATACTTGTAGGAGGCCTGCAGTTATTTTTAGCATTGTATGCAAACATCCTTAATAAGTAGGGAAAAGGCAACATTTTATACTTTATTTGATAAAGAATTTGCCTCTTTGATGATGTTATCATCAGATAAATGCACTTAAAGCAAGAAAATGATAAATTTTGCCTGAAATGGTTTCTTCAGTGGGAAGAAATGGCACTGAAATGGAAAAAATGTCTGGAGATAAATATAAACATGCTCTTACTTCATCACTTTAAAAAGCCTTTTTAAAAACACCAATATAAAATCAAAACTTCATTGGAAGTCCAAATGTTTATGGAAAGAAATACTGGATATATTGAAGGATAGTTATAAAATAAAAGTATAGATATAAATTACAATCCAGATAATTCAGAAACCATTATTCTTATCTGAAAGTGATCAGTGGTGGAAGCAGAGTTTGTTGTTTCATGTAGCTGGTTTATAAATAACTGAATGGTTGTCTCATGTTGGCCAGAACTACAAAAGGAAATCAAGACGCTAAAAGGAGTGGCCTCCTGAAAATGGCTTTTACATGGAACCTCAGCTGTCAATCTGGGCCTTGTAAGTGCTATGGTCAGGGACAGAGTCTTAGGCTGGCCTCCAAAACCCCAGCTCTGTGTGATCCCCTTCTCTCAACCTGTGACTCTCTTCAATACAATAAGATACAGAGAAGGCTAGGTGATGGAGATGCAGACTTGGGATTTCTTGATTACTTACCATGCCAGGTACTGGCTTCTATCTATCTCCCACTCACTAGCTTTCAGAAAGTACACAGGCAGGTTACAAAATTCCATATGGCAAAGATGCTCCAGGAGCACCAGGTGGTCTCCAGCCATAAGACATCAAGAAAATAGCCTTAATCTTAGAGCTTTGAGGAAATGCATTGATCCAGCCTTCTTTGGGGGGTTTGAAAGGATCCTTCCTGTGTTCAGATGAGTCCCCAGCCCTGGCTGATCACACACAGTAACTACACTTGACCACAAAGGACCCAACTATGCTGCACCGAGATGTTAGCCCTTCAGAAACCGTGGGAGAACACACATAAGTGGTCTCTGTTCCTGAGTTTCTGTATGTTTTCTGCAGCAGTAGCTACCCCAAAAGAGTAGAAGCAACATAAAATGGTTCATGCCCACTTCCATTTTGTTTGCCTTTTTCCTTGAAAACAACCCCTAAAGCAGACACCTGCCATGACACTATTATTGGTGTCACTGGTTGACTGTAGACAGGAAGCCACTACCTCCTACTACTGGGAAAGACTTCTGAGAAGAATCTGCAACGCCTTCTTTCTCTTTTCTTCCTTTTGTAACCATGAATGTACTTAGATGTTTATTTTCACAAATTATACTTTATAGCTTGCATCATTCACATATTTTCCAGTTTTTATTGTGGCAAACACACATTACTTAAAATTCATTATCTTAGCCATTTTTAAATACACAGGTCAGTTGCATCAAGTACTCTCATTAATAAATAGGTAAACTGTCACCATTGTCTAGCCCCAGAACTCTTCATTTATTAAAACTTAAACTCAGTACCCATTAAACGTTTCCCATCCCGCTGTTCCTCAGCTCCTGGAAGCTACCATTCTACTTTCTGCCTCGAAAACTTTGAATACTTCAGGTATTTGATAAAAGTTACTCGCACACTATTTGTCCTTTTGTGACTGGCTCATTTCATTTAGCATGATGTCCCCTAGCTTCATCCATGTGTAGCATGTATGGAAGAACTTCCTTCCATTTTAGGGCCAATATTCCATTGCATGCATGCACTGTCCTTACTTACCCACTGATGGACACCTGGGGGCTGCCATTTCTTACCTACTCTGAGAGATGCTACTCTGAACATGGATCTATAAATTTTTCTTGAAGAACACATTATCAATTCTTTTGAAAACATTAGCAGAAGTAGCATTGCTGGATCATTAGGTAATTTAATTTGTAATTTTTCTGAGAAACCATCGCACTGCTTTCCATGCTGCCTGCACCATTTTATATCCCTGACAACAACGTCTGAGGGTTACAAGTTCTCCATGACCTCACCAACGGTATTTTTTTTTTTTTTTTTTTTGACACCAGCCATCCTTATCGGTGTGAGTGAGGACCTTGTTGCTGTTTTGATTTACATTTCCCCAGTGATTGTGGTGGTGTGCAATTTTCAGGTGCTCATTGGCTATTTGTAATATCTTCTTTGAGGGAAAACATGTCTATTTAAATCCCTTCATCTTTTTTGAATTGGCATGTTATTTTGTTCTTGAGTTTCAGATGTTCCTTCTATATTATGGATATTATTCCTTTATCAGATTATAAAATACTTCCTCTCATTCTGTGAGTTGTTGTTGTTTTTAAGACTGTCAGTGGCTTTTAATGCACTTTTGTGGAGCATTTGCCTCTGTTTTTATTCTAAGAGTTTTTCAATTTCGAGTATTACATTTAGATAATGGAATAATTTTAATTTAAATTTTGTTTATGGTATTAGTTTAGGGCTCAAACTCATTCTTTTCATAGGGATGTACAATTTTCTCAGCATGAAAAATCGCCTTTCCTGTATTGAATTAAAATAATTTGACCATGTGTATGGGAGTCTTCATGAACTTTCCATTCTAATTCTTTGGTCTGTCTGCCTGTCTGTATGCCAATATCACATTGGTGTGATTATTGTAGCATTATAATAAGTTTTTAAATCAGGATGTGAGTCTCCAGCTCTGTTATTCTTCAGGATTTCTTGAACTATGTTACCGGAGCTTCCATATGTAATTTTAGTATAAATTACTGTATTTCTACAAAACATACCATTGAGATTTGGATAGGAGTTGGATTAAATCAGTAGATTACTTTGGGTAGTATTGACATCTTAACAATATAAGCTCTTATAATGCATGTATATAGGATATTTGACAGATGTTTGTTTAAAAATTTCAGTCAAAAGAGAACTTTAATAAAATCTATTAATAGTCCAAAGCTCTGTACAAAGTTTTACTTAATATGGGATTTTTTTTTATCTGAAAAAAAATTGTAAATTTTGAAAATTGAACTTGCATTAACAAATAATATCTAAAAATTGTGAGACACAGACCATTGCCCATATCATAGATTTTCACCAAAAAAAGTTCCATTTCTGGTCAAAATGCTTGGTTTCTGGAACTATTTATAAGCTCAAATTTTATAATCATCACTTCACATAAAGCACACACGTGGTTTAATATATATATGTATATATGTCATGTATTGAAAGTCAGACTTTCCTTTAGAGAACAGAGATAATCATGTGTGATTCTGGTTTAGAAATTTGACAACATAGTTCACTGTTTACAGCAACTAATCAGGTGTGTTGAATGTACGTGTGTGAGTGGAAACCATGAACAGTTACTGTTTGACTTTAGGAAGTGTGTGTATATGTGTATCTATATTTATATCTCTATGTAAAGGCAGATCTTGAAACTAATGACAAAGAAAGAGAGAGAAGAGAGAGAAAGTATTTTAATCATGAAATTATTAACAAAATGTTTGCAATGTATATACCTATATATATATAACATATGGGATGTATATATTCATGAAATATAGATAAAACTTGTTTGGATATAAACAATAAAAATTGAAGGATTTTTTTTTATTTGGAAAATTAGACCAAATAAAATCCTAGTGATCCATAAAAATTTTATAGTAATATATAAAACATTTTTATGGTTTTATTAAAAAAAGAATCAGACTTTAACAACTACATTAAAGAAATTTAGAGAAAAGTAAAAGGAAATCAATAAAATTATGTTTAAAATTATCACTATTATCTTTACAAATTAACTAGGTACTCGGAAACATACAGAACTCCCCAGAGCACCTGTACTTAATAATTCATAATCAAAGTTGTGAGACAATTCATTCATAAGCCAAATGCAATAATGCAATAGTAAAAGAAATAGAATTGTAGCTTCAATGCCCACCAGCTTATTGTGATACTGCATGACAACTACAGAAGCTCAGAGTGGGTCTTGGGCAACACACCCGCAGCCTGCCACTGTACATCACCTCTGTGGTGAGGACCCAGCCTCACCATGCTGGTCAAGATCCACCCTGCAAAAAAAAAAAAAAAAAAAAAAAAATTATAGCTGTCTAGGATCCTGCAGACCAACAGTGAGACTGATAGTCTCTAGTCCTAGTTTTGTCAAGTATCAGCTGTTTTATAAGCTTCTGAACCTCAGTCTCAGCATATTTTCATTTACTGTTGTTGATAAGTGTTCTGCAACCCTGGTATTACACAATTCTGTTTTTCTTGAGAAATAATTAGGACGCAGTGTTGACTCATATAACCCTTTTCTACATCTTACATGGTTTCAGTGTGTGAGCTTGCTATTTCAGTGTGATATCATTTTTAAAAATATTTAACATTAGACACAGCGCATGTTGATTTTCCACCTGAAGGGGCAACTCAGAACACATTCTGATGTTTCTTTTGCAAAGCCAAGATTAAACTTTAAAAGGACCAGATTGCTATTATTTAGAGGAAGTATTACTATCTGAAATACTCTCTCAAAATAAAACAGACAAAGACCAATGTTCAAGAGGAAAACACATGTGTATTGGAGGGTGAAAAGCAGAACCTCACTCTGGCAATAAGCGTGATTTAGGAAAAAGAAGTCTGTATGGTCAGGCGTACTTACTCTTGCTTGCTCCGTGCCTCCACATGGACCACTCAGTATTTTGGATAGAACTCAGGAGACAGTTGCTTACTTTGATGATACAGCTTCTTTAGTCCAATCATATAAGTAAGCTAGAATGATTGAGGAAATACAGAAGATAAGAAAATATTAGAGAAAAATATTAATTGATGTCAACATTCTGTTGTACATACTTCCAATCCACAGGGTCTGCTTTTATTTTATTAACAGAAATAATGTAAGATATATTCTGCAGATTAGTGGGATCTTCCTTTACATGGCTCCCTCCTTTTTGGACTCTGTAAATTCCATCTGCTTTGGTCTCTGTGAGCACCTCCCTGCCTCCTGAACAGAGATCTCTGGCTCCAAGTATGTCTTGCTGAAGTTCTGTACGGTCTTGATGCTACCTCCAGGCAGATAGCACAGGTAATGGGTTATCCATTGGCTTCCCCTCTTTGAAGATTCTCTGTACTATATTCCTCTTGTCCAGCAGCTAAAGAATGTTATTTTTTCTACATTTCTCATTTTTTAGTTTTTTTTTTTTGTTTGTTTGTTTTTTTTGTTTTTGTTTTTTGTTTTTTTGGGTTTTTTTTACTGCAGGTGAATTACATTTTCACCTGCATTTCTCAGGTGAATTACATTTTGAAGGGACCAAAGTCAATGAATATCCAGGAATTCATTTTGATTTAATGTTATACAAACTTTTAAAAATATTGAATGATCTTCTTTAACACATTTTTTAAGAAGTGATTACAGTGCTTAATTTCCTGCTCTCCAGATTTTCTTCTCTATCGTTTTTACATTTTGTTTTCCCTAACCCTCCTCCTTCATCACTTTTAAGACCTGGCCTACAGTTAAACAGAACTATGATACCCCTGCATCCTGTAATCCATATGTTTTTTCAGATACCTACTCTTTCTTTTTAGTGTTGTCTACTTTTTCCTCTGTCATTATTTTTCAACTAATGACTTTTTATTCCCAATGCCATTGTGAAAAACAAATGAATCATTGATCATAACTCTGTTCTCTAAACTTGTGTACGGGTGTGGCATGGGGCAATTCTGACAATGTAACTTCTGTAGTTCTTGGGCTGGACCACAGGGCAGCAGTCCTGGTTCATCAGTCAGTGCTAGGTGTCCAGCAGGCATTTCCTGAGGCTCCATAACAAGGAAGTTCCAGTAGTTTCTAGACTAGATGATACTTGAAACCAAAAAAAATTCAAGTCCTCATAGCTATCATTTCAAAGGCTTTCTCTCTCTAAATCTACTAACACGTTTACTAGAAAGAATTTCCACTTCCTGGATAAAATGTAATCTCTCATTCCACATCCTCCTATTCGATGTTACAAGCGTTGCCATTTTTCACTAGGGAAGATGTACTGAAATTGGAGGACCAGAGAGGCGGGATGCAGACCGACAGCTATAATCTGTGGGAACGCATTAGAATGTAGCTGCTCTAATTTCCGGATTTAGAGTCTTTGCGTTTTTGATCCTGGGAGAGGACCCTAGAGAACGGGATAAATTGTGAAATGTTGTGGGTGATCCTCAAAGTGTATTTTTCTAAATCTCATTCTATCATCTGTGTAGTACTGGAAACTCAGTCAGAATGTGACACAGGAACTCTTCTGGGCTGGTCAGCAGCTCATCATGGGAGGTATGAACTCTGACATACCAACTGGAGAGTTGAAGAAATTCCCAAATATTTGTAGATTCCATGTCTGCAACTTAAATGAAAAATCATCATTAACTGGTTATTTTAATTCTTACTACCATCACACGATCAGAGCTTGGAGTGTCCCCAATAAATTCTTCCTGCAGTTTCTTGTGAATACCTGGAAGTGTGTCTTCTCTGTTTGCTGCTATGGTATTTTAGTTACATAATTTCCTGTTAGATGTTACCTCGAACACCATCTGCCACTCTTTGGACAACTATCATGATAATTAATTTCTGTATCCCACTGTCACGTGTTCTCCTGGAAGAGTGAAAGTTGTTTTGTTATTTAATTCTTTCATGCCCACTAATATGTGACCATTTTTCAGAGATTTATTTTGAAAATTACTAGTATACTATCTTAACGATTCCTAGCACTCATGAATAATAAGCAGTAATGATATAGGGGACACTATATTTGAAATGAGAAACCTCTAAATTCTGAATTATATTTGGTTCATATGGGAATTATATTTGTGCATAGTAAATATGAGCCAAATAAACATGCTTTACAGAATAACCTAGATTTCTTCCTTCAATTATATTCTGAAGGATGCCTTTAAGAAATCCAAGTTATTATCTTCTGCATCATTCGATCCTACATTTGAAAATGAAGGGTAAAATATTAAGTTTCATTAAGTATTTTCAAAATTATCTAGAGTTGGATTTCATTTGGATTCAAATAATGTATTGCCAGACCTCATGTCCCTGAGCCAAGAATATGTGGCATTCGGCATGATGACACATCACGCTAACGCATATATTTGACTTCCTAATAAATTTTGCTATGTAATTACTCTTTATTTTTTAGATAAAAATCTAAAAGAAGAAAAATCTTGCAAAAAATTTAAATACTATTAAAGCCAGCTGCCTTTTATGATAAGCCAGTATCTACATTGTAACTGATGATATAATTTATAAAAAAAAAAAAAAAAAATTGTATCTGTTTACTGTGAACCCAAAAGTACCAGAAGTGCCAGGGTGCATGAAGCTGTAGCCCTGTGCCATTCTGCCCCTTCCTATGTGGTCCCAGACCCAACCACCACAGCACAAAATCCCCAGGCTGAGGACTGGATTTCTCATTCTCCTGGGTTTTAGCGTGATAGGTCAAACACACTTTTAGTGTTGTGCTCTAACACGAGGTGGAAGCACTTTTTAAGACTCATCATTCCAACTTGCCAGGACTTTGCCCTTCCACTTACCAGTATCCTTGCAGCTGGGCAAGGGAACTGGAGGACTTGGTAGCAGGGACACCCTTAGACCACTGGGTTCACGATCACAGGTCAGATCATGCACAAACTGCTTAGCTTAAGTCGCTCCATGAATTCCAGTTGCACTCTAGGCCAGCTAGCTACAATGACAAGTACCACTGGTCATAAGGATGGCAGGACCAGAGGGCAGGGTCTGATGAGAGGGGCTTGGTTTTGTCTACCAAGAAAGAGACAATAAGTGTATGCCTTTGTGACAAGGCTCAGCAACTTTCTCTATACGTTAAGAACATCATTGCCATGGAAACAAACCAAATGAGGAGCATTCTGTTCATGCATAGAATGCTGTTTAAGTCAGAGGCAGCTACTCCAGGATCCAACCCTCTCCAAGCACCATAACAAAAGAGCATATGGCTTTAATTAACAGCACAAAACCCCAAATACCAGGTAGCTGAAGTGGTTTCCAAGAGCAACTCTTTAGAAATCTTGAGCTGGTAGTACATAACTTCTGTGATCTACTATCAGTGACCAAAGTAACCTGATCATAGCTACTTTTCCCCCAAGAAAGGTGAGGAAAAGAAAGGACGGTTAATACAGCAAGAAGGTGCCACAGCTCAAGCTGTCTCTATCATGATCCTAATATCATGAAACTGTGCACACAAAAAATACATGAGAATGCCCACGTCACATGTTGCATTGAGTTTTCCTTAGTGAGGTCCTTTTGAAATCTGTTAATTTTAATTCATTAAAATTCTGGAAAACAGGTCTGTTTACCCTTATTAATCAGTATGTGATTGGACTGACTTCCAAAAAAAATAAGGTTTTCTAACCTTTTACTAAGGCTCTTTCGTCCCTTAAAGCCTTTTATTTAAATCTTTTCAGGAAGACTGCTTGTTATTCCAACAGGCTTGATAGGTACCAAGTTGGTGAAAGTGAGAGGCAGGGAATAACTTGGCTGGGCGTGAAAGTGGGTGATATCAAAAGGTGGGCAGACTCAGAATGACACATGGTCACATTTTGGGGTCCCCTTTGGTGCTTGTTTGCACCTCCAACTCAGAAAACCAGGGGAAGAATGTTAAAGCCCAGGTACGTTCACCGCCCTGCATGGAAAAAAAGATCTGAGGCAAAAAACATTTGAGGTTTTTCTTCACACTTTAAATTGAAAAGACTCAAATTGAAAAATAACCAATATCAAGGCATTCTGCCAGCTCGATAGGAACATATCTAGTCATTTGCAATCAAATTCTCGAAAATTTTTAAGCTCAGTTTTAAAAAAAAATCAAATACACCAATCACATGACACATTTGAGCTACCTAATAATGCCAAACAAATAATAATAGTGGAAAATAAGCTAATCCAACTTAGCTGTCATTCAATTCAATAAACATTATCTGCTGTCTTCTATGTGCAGCAAAGATCACCCAAAGTACCACATTGCTAAGAAGCCATCTACCATAATATGCTTTTTTTAACACTGAGAAAAGCAATACAGCTAACTGACATGCCATCAATTATAAAATACACTCCAATTTTATAATAAAATGTGAAGAAGTGGTATGATGTCGAATTAAGTAACTTGTTCAAAATATGCTTGTTTTTCTTCATCTCCTTGGAAATGACCATAGTGCAAACCACCAGACGTCACATGAACTGCATGCACCAAAGGTCTCTTCAAACTGAGTCTCATCTCCTCTCTGACTCATGACACCCACACTTGTTCTTCTTCAGCAATCTTGGTGATATTATCAAATTGTAAATTGGATTATGGTTAAATTAATTCTTTAACTGCTCGTTGCTCTTGTGATAAATCTTTAAAGCCAGAATTTTATTTTATCTTTGGTACTGGGGATTGAACCCAAGGACACTTAATCAGTGACATCCTTAGTCCCCTTTAAAAATTTGATTTATTGTTTTGAGATAGGGTCTCCCTAGTTGCTTAGGGCCTCACTCAGTTGCTGAGACTGGCCTGAAACCTGTGATACTCCTGCTTCTGCCTCCCAAGCAGCTGGGATTACAGGCTTGGGCCATGACACCCAGCTACAGGCAGAATTTTAGAAACCAGACTTTCTCATACTACAAACTTTACTAGAATTCTTGAAGTATAAGATTGCATATCATTAAATAAAATAAATTCTACATTACTTATTGTTTTTTTGTCAAGATCTCTTAAAATTTATTCAAGGAGGTCTTTGAGGAAAGGCTCAGTGCTACATAGTGCTTCTCAACGTGGCCACCATAGTCTGGTCATGTTGGAGGTCTATGTCTGTGGTCACCTTGAAGCTCTCTGTCAATAGGTAGAGTCTTTTTCTTCTCTTTTTAATATTGCCTGAATTCTTCCTCATTTTGCACAATAATTTGTGGCAAATGAAGGTTATGTCACTTCTATGACTGGCTTTAGAAGATAAGCAGCTTCCATTTTCAATGATTAGAATAAACTTAATTCTCAACCAATTTCAGTCAGTGAAAATAAGGAATTCTGTGATGTGCCTAAACTGTGATATTTTGATACAAATTTGTTTGTAGAGAACACATTAACGGAAAACCTTTTCCAAGAATTATATTTTGCTGTTGCCAAAAATTTAGGTTTATTATTACATGTGCTTCTATGCTAAATACATGGGCATGTAGAGAATTAAAAAAGAAATTTTGCTTGATGGTTGTTTTCCATTTTATTTAATTTGTCAGGTAGATTGACAGTGGATCAAACTATATTCCTGTTTTATTTTCTTTCTTGCTTGCTTAAATAAAGCTTATGGAATTTGATCATTGAGATTTTTTAGAATGGAGAGCCTACAAATGCATTCTGATATTGTCATTGACAGTGGGGCAAATACAGTTAAGTCCCAGAAGTAACTTAGGGATTGAGAACAAAAAGGGACTGGGCATATAACTCACTTTTACTGTATATTTTCAAGGAAATTATAACAGTAATAATGAGGCAGGCATTTCTTATGTCTCTGAGTTGTGACTCAATGAATGAACCATCTGGAGTCCACATAAGAGGGTCCTTGTGAGAGAGGAAGGACTGGAACATTTAGAACAGCGGGAGAATGAGAGAGAAAGGAAGGCAAGCTTTGGCTATTGTCTTTGCCATTTCAAATCACCTGCTTGAATCCCCAGGGCCCACAGAAAAGAGAAAAGGCTGAGGAGAAACGTATAATTATCCTTGCAAAGTTAGATGCATCTGACTTATGAAGCTAATCTCAAAACAGTCCCGGAAAAAATAAATGTGTGTGGTATACTGAGTAGAAAGCAGATGTCGTCAGTCGCCTGGGATCTGTTCAGAGCTCCTCTAATGTGAATCTGTGGTCTCCAATGCCCTAGTCATCCGTGGACCCAGGTCGTGCCATTGGGAGGATCAAACCGACCTCACGCATATGTATGCACGTGTTCCGTCACATTGTCTGGCATCTTCTAAAGGGAACGCAGCCATACTGTTGGTACCCAGTGAGATCTCCCTAGGCAACTAGTAAACACCTGCCCAGAACTCAGGGAATTCTCTCCTTTTTAATGCTTCTGCCTCCTTAGTATTTCTGGTATGTCCGTCTTCACTCATTACCTTTTTCTGGCCTGTCCTATGGCTCTGAGATCATGAACTATGATTTTGCAAAGAATCCGCAAGCAAACATCAATCTACATGTTCCCTCAGCACCTGCCCCCACTGGAGGATTTCTGCCCGACCCAACTCTGGAGGACATTTTCTGGTTCACTGACCAGTGTGACGAGAAAGGAATCATATTAAATAGTTTTTAAATTTGCCTAAATTGTGATGGGGATATTTGATTTTTTTTTCAGGAAATGTAAATTAAAGTATATTAGGGAAAGGAAAATTTAAAAGTTAGATTACACTGTTTATTTTTAGGAATTATACTCCCAGGTCTTAATCTTGATCAAAAGAACCGGGTCAGCAATGTAATAATACAATTTTAAAATATTGATGTTAACTAATCTCATTCTAGGTTTCAGTGGGAACATATTAAAGATGGAGTTACCAATTACATAACACATCAGTGGTCCTGGAAGGTCAGAATGCCCTTGGTACCTGCTGAGATTAATCCTGATTGGTAACTGGAGAGAAATTCCACATAGATTAATAGTTCACATTACACCTGTCATGACTATCACCACAAGTATTATGGTTCAGAAACTCATCCAATGTAATTCTTGTGCCATTTATCTCAAGAAAAACACAGTGATGGAGAATGACAGTTTTCCCCACTAAAGACTGTTTAAATTGCTACCACATTCATCCATATTTTAGGTTTCTAAAATATTATGAGCAGAAGGAAACTTAGAAGTCTGCAGTATTCACATCTATCTCCTGAATCATAACTATTTTGTGCATCCTATAAATAGACCATCTTCTCTTTAATTGTTCCAGTTCAAATAGACTTGAAAGTTCATCTTCAGCTTCTTTACTTGCTGACCCCTATAATTCTTACATGTTTTATGTGTGTACAACTTTTGTTTTAAAATAATGTTTGCTTGATTCTTTTCCATGCAGCATGCTTCACACGTGGAAATGGCTCCATTCATTTTGGCACTTGCTGATTAATCTCCATCTCATGAGTTTCTAACCAACCTAAGATGTACTCACAGTTAGCATTATGTTCAGGAATGTGGCTTCCTGGAAGTGGAAGCCACGTGTGACATTCAGATAAGAGAGCAGTAGTTTGACAAGAGAAATGACATCCTACTAAGCAGATGGAGCAGTAAGGCCTGGGCCAGGATGGCCAGTAGTGAGGTCAGCAACCATGTCACTTGGCCAATGGCCCATTCACCATTTCTGCATCGGCAGTATACTGCACAGACGGTTTTGCCAGTTTTGCCAGGGAGTTTGATCATACTTCTCATCCTGCGATACCCACCTTAGATGCTCAGACTGATGGGCTCTAAACTTGTATGTATGTTTAAACTTGTACCTGTCTGTACGATTTATTAACTTTCTCAATATTTTTAGTTATTTTATTGATAGGACTTTTGACTAAAATAATGAGTCGATGTTACAGTGTTACAATTCATTTTAAAAATAATCTTCCGTTTCTGTTCTCTATTGTGTTCTCATGGTTTTATTATGGTAGAACATCAGGTCTGAGCCAAGTAACTATCATCGTGTTTGTTGGATGGCTCTATTCCTAATTTAATTTAACTTTCTTATTTTGTTAGAAGTTTTACGGAATCTTTTAACACAGAAACAGAAATAACCTATCTTGCTATGTGGCATTCCTTTGAACCTCGCAACTAGTTGGGAAAAAAATAGAAAAATATACTTTTTTTATATTTTTGTCAACACTCAGGTCAAATTTCATATGGAGACCTGTGTACCAGAAGTAGATTTGAAACCTTGGTGTTCATAGT
Organism: Sciurus vulgaris; assembly: GCF_902686455.1. Classification (NCBI taxonomy): domain Eukaryota; kingdom Metazoa; phylum Chordata; class Mammalia; order Rodentia; family Sciuridae; genus Sciurus; species Sciurus vulgaris. The sequence continues at coordinate 180,803,926 of NC_136464.1, read as the reverse complement.
TATCACTTTGTGTTCCAAACCAAAACATTAGATTAAAAAAGAAAAGATGTGATTTACCTATTAGATTAATTTTTTCCACAAAGTAAGTAAAATTGTCAGAGAAGATGAACAAGTTTGCAACCTGAGGTATGAGGAGCTGTAGCAGGAAGCAGGTGATGATCTGATTTAGCTCAATTTAAATGCTGTACCCATGGTGTGGTTATGAAAACAAACACAAAACAAAAAGACAAATGCAAAGCCTCACAACACAGCCATTTCCCAAAGGTAGTAGTATAAAAATAGAAAATGAAATGAGTGTGTTTCTCAAGGAATCAGGGCGAGGCATTGATTCCCCTCGCTGGGGCCTGGGGGCTCTGGTACTGCCATTCTGATCCTGCTGCTCCTCACCTGGAGACCTCGGCAGCTGCATGTGTAGGACTGAGGGAACACTGAGGACTTCCTTACACTGAAATTTCTACGTCAGGTCAATATATGCTGTTTCAATATTCACTTATTTAATTATCAAATTACTAAAGATAGATTCTTTCATGTTTTCCTAACTTTTCTGTTGTTTTGTTTGTTTGTTTGTTTTTCTATAACAAATCTGGAGCATGTCCATGAAGGGAGAAAGAGGCGTATTCAGGTCAGATCCAGACTGTTCAGTCCAGGGAGCATGGGGACGCAAATTTCATGTGAGTATCGAAAATAGCCATAACACAGCAAATGTGTATTGCCCAGGTAAGTGAGTCTCTGGCCCTCACTTACTCACCTGCTTGCCAGCCTGAGAGAAAATGAGATAGACACATAGAATGTCAACCTATTCAACTTCCAAGCCTCAGTATTTATTATACTATGTAGATAACAGAACCTTAATCTACGTATCTGTCTAGAGAGAAAGTTAACCAGGAGTTGGCTTTGGTTCCTTAATCCATCTCAATACTTAGTTCATTTCAGACAATGTAGTTAATAGTTATTAAGTGGCTAAGACATGCCAGACTTTCTCATAATATTGTCATTACAAAGTATGCATTCTTTTCTGTGGGTGGAGGCTGGTCCAGGTAGGGTTCAAAGGTTAGTGGGAAGAACTAGGCTGGCTTTTGGCCCTTGTTCCCCTTTGCCTCGCAAACTCATTTCAGTGTCTAGAGTGCACAGCTCTTGTGGTGGCTTAGAACATGTCATTCTATGTTGTAAAACTCATAGTAGCTTCCAGTTGCCCAAAAGAGAAAACTGGACTTCTTTTTCGTGGCTTAGAAAAGACCTCCTGACGTGGTCCCAGCCTAGCTCCCTCCTGTGCCAATTCTGCCTCAGCCTTCATTCTGCCTCTGCTGGACCCTTGTGATTCCAGGGTTTCTCCTACTTCCTTGTCTGTGATGTTTGGGAAGACCCTCCCTGTTATAGTCAGCTTTTTTCCCACTGTGACTAGAAGGACCTGACCAGCACAATTGCAGAGGAGAAAGGGTTTATTTGAGGGCTCATGGTTTCAGAGGTCTTAGGCCATAAAAGGCCGGCTCCATTCCTCCAGGCTCAAGGTGAGGCTGAACATCATGGTGGAAGAGTGTGGTGGAGGGAAGCAGCTCACATCATCAGGAAGCAGAGAGAGAGACTCCACTCTCCAGATATAAAACCTATACAAAGAGCCACGCCCCAATCTCCACCTCCAGCCACACCCACCACCTCAGTCAGCACTCAGTTAATCCCTAACAGGGGATTAAATCACTGAGTTAAGACTCTCACAACCCAGTCATTCCCCCTCTGAACCTTCTTGCCTTGTCTCACACGTGAGCTTTTGGGGGACACCTTGCGTGCAACCCAGAATGCTCCCCTTCTGTTTAGGAAGACCTCCCCCTGCCGCCCCCTCCAGTGCCGAGGCCAAACCACCTCCTACAGCTTCATCAAGTGTCAGTCACTGCAGAGGCTTCTTTGCCCTCCTACTGCCACCCAAGGGGGTTTTCTTGCATGTTTTCCTGACACCTGATCATAGTCTTTCACGAGGTTTTTAAATCAGTTTTCTATTCATTGATCCTTGTGGTCTCTTAAATTGTGGGTGACAGGAGGATCATTTCTGTTCACTTCTTATCATTGACAGAGGTCGACGCACTTGGTGCTTCATGGAGGCTTTTTCGGTTGACTTCATTAGAATTCTATAGACAAAAATGAAACGGCAGAATTCTTTCTCAAATTTAAAATGGAAATGGGAAAGAAGTTAACAATAAGTCATTGTCAGAAGCTAAATAATGCTGCTCCTCGCTACTGCATTTTGCTCAGGTGGGTGATTTATCTTTAGTTCTCTGCTGCTGTGACGGGTGCATTTTGGTTTGTTCTAACCACCCTGCTTCACTCTACTGATCCACATAGGGACATTTCCGTAGTATTTGGGGCTTTCAGTAACTGCAATCATTGAAGTTTCAGTCATTTCACAGGCTGCTCAGACTTCTGTTCATAGTTTGGAAAACCGCTTCCACTTGAGCAGGATGGCAAAATTGAATGGGTGCCTTCAATTCTGATTTGATTTGATTGCCCAGAATGGAGAAGGGAAGATCATTATAGGAACCAGAAAATTCTATCATGACAATAACTCTTAATAACTGGCCCAAAGATACTGCATTCTTTGGATGAGATCCATCTGAGCAGGGTCAAAGGTCCTGCAGAGCAGTTATCTCAGGCGGATGTAATATTTGCTCCCTTTTTTTAATCCGAGTACATTGGGCACTTTTATGTTTCCTTGTAGTCAAAAATTCCAATTTAATGTATGATGTACAACCTTTGTGAACAAATATCCATTTATTACTCACTTTCTTTGCTCATTTGCCTGTAACAAAGTATTTGCTTCCAAAAGAAACTTTCTCAAACCAATGAGACATAGAAAATATGGGATTCTTCATAAGGGTTTCATGTTGCCCATGAAATTACAATAATCAAGTGGCAAAACTACACAGTAATAATGCTTCTAATGCCCTAAAATAATCTGAACTTTTAAAAGAGTCATCAGAATTATTACAATTAGCACAATACATTGTCTCCATCACTCCAACAGCTCACTCCAAGACTTCAAAGATTGAGATTTGAGAATTCTGCCTGCCTTATGATGTCTTCCTATGTTGAGTTCCTATAAATAGGAAAGTATTTCTAATCTGCTTGATTCTGTTAGCAACACACTATTCAAAGTAAATCTGCCTGATAATCCCAAGAGAAGAAAACAGAACAACTCACTTAAGGAAAAGCCTACAAAAATAATGTTCTTTCTAAAAACACATGGCAAATTTTCTAGAACAGAGCTACAGTGTAATAAGAAACTTACTTAAATATGATAGTGATATGGTCTCTTCAATCTTTTAACAAAGAAACAGAAATAACCTGGCACCCCCAGGCCTCATTGAGGGAAATTACACCCTCACCATGATTCCCTGTGAAACACACTCATTTTATTTCCTATTTCAATACTACTGCCTTTGGGAAATGGCTGTGCTGTGTGGCTTTGCATTTGTATTTTCATTTTGTGTGTGTTTGTTTTCATAACCACACCATGGATGCAGCATTTAAATTGAGCTAAATCAGATCATTACCTTCTTCCTGCTACAGCTTCTCATACCTCAGGTTGCAAACTCATTCATCTTCTCTGATAATTTTACTTACTTTGTGGTAAAAAATGTCTATCCAATAGTCATATGTATTTGAAATAAACATTTCACAAAATTTGAGGTATAATTTCTAATAAAAATTATTGCTATCTCCAGAGAATGGTTATTATAAGTACATTCATCTTTTTCCATGAATACAAGAATGTGAGCACAAGTAACATAATCGATCTGAAGATGATACAGAACAGTTTCAAATTTTTTGTATACATCATCATTTATAAAAACCATAAAAGAATTTAATTAAAAATAAAAACTGTGACTTATGCTTTCACCTCAGTTTCCTTGCAGGTTTTTAGTGACTAAACAATGTGATGTTTAAAAAACATCAAGTATGTTTTTTTAAAAAATGCTGTAGTGCATAGTTTAAAGGTTAAAGAAGAGGATGAAAAAAATAAAAAATAATTAATAGCATTAAATTATCCTACTCCCTGTGATTATTTCAACATTATTCAATTAAGTTTAATTTTACTCTAATCATACAATCTCTGTGCTTTAACTTGTGAAGTTAGACCATTTATATTTATTGTGATTCTTGATATTATTAGATTAAGTTCTACCTTCTACTTTCTTACTATTGTTTTCTATTTGCACAATTTGTTCCTTATTTTTTATTGTCTTTATTCTGTCTTTCCTGATCTTAAATGAGATTTTTATCTCTCCTTTTATCTACCCTACTGGACTATTTTTAAATATTTCTTAATATGAATATTTAGTATTTCTTCTATAAAATTCATTTCAGTTTTTTTCTAAGGTTTATAGCATTCACTTTAAAACAATCATTGCATTAAAACAAATATTGTTATGTAGCTTCACCTGTTGTATAAAAAAGTGTAGCATTGCATTCCCAATTCCTTTCTCCATCATTTTTGCCTCATATTTATCTTGTACTTCAGATTTATATTTTCTATGATATAATATATATTCTATGAAAGAAATAATACTTTGATACAAATTTTGCTTTAAGGACCAGTTATTTTAGAAAAATTAAAAGAGAGAATAAAACACCTTTTACTTTTACTTATCCCATTGTGAAGTTCTATTTCTTCTAGGGAATAAGAAGAGCTGTCCACTACTGGAAGGATTTCAGGGAGGTGCCCGGCAGTGAATTCCCTCAGGTAATTTGTTCTATGAAAGATGCTATTTTTCCTTTACTTTTGAAGCCTTGAATTTTCAGTTCAGTTTATTTTCAATTGTTTACATAGAATTCTAGGTAAAGAGTCTTATTTTCCTTGTATCATTTTAAATATTTTGGTCCTTTGATTTTGCTTCTGTGGCTGCTGACATGTCGTTTGCTTTATTCTTGCCCTTCATTATAATAGAGAATGTGTCTTTTTAATCTGACCACCTCAACATTTCATCTTCTCTTTGTTAATCAGCAGTTTGAATATAGTTCCTATTTGTAGTTTTTATGTTGCTTTTGTCTGTTTAATATTAGTTGTTCCTTGTGAACTGTGGGTTTCTGGTATGATATCTGCAAAAAAAAAAAACTGTAAAGTTCATTCATTACATTGCTTAAAATTTCTTCTGTGCTGTTTTCATATTTTTTCCTCATAAGTATTTATTGGCATATATATTAGAATGTTTGATATAATATTCCACTTCTTGAATTCTCTGTTATTCTTATTTAACTGTTTTTCTCCTTCAATTTCCATTTAGCTAATTTATGTTTACATATCCTCTGGCTCATAGATTATCTGCTGACTATTTTAGGTCAATCATGAACCAGAGAAAATGATTCTTTCCCTATTAATATTTTTTTAATTTAATATTTCCATCTGATTATCCCTTATACTTTCCATTTCTTTATGAAATCACCCTGGTAAACTTGTGTATTGTCTGCCTTTTCCAATAGAATCTTTAACATCATTGTAGTAATTTGAAATTATTTTTTGATTGTTCCAATAGCTACTCTATGTAAATCTGGTTTGGATAATTGTCTTGTATTTACAGACTGTAGTTTTTCTTATACTATTTTTGTTATGTCTCAGATACTTTTGTTGAAAATGCTGAATAGAATTAGAGATAGTGAGTTTTTAATCTTGTTTTGTGTTTGTTTCCCATTGGTAGCAGTAAATATGCCTTCATTTTTCTTGGACCATTGGTGTTGGTGTTGTAATGATCCACTCAGAAGTTTGAGTGGATTTACAGTAACACCATTTGAGTGTTCCTGTGTGTCAGTCAGCTTTCAGTCACTATAAGAAATATCCAAGATAATCAACTTATAAAGAGAAAAGGTTTCTTTTAACTCATAATGGATGTTCCAATTTATGATTTGTTGGGTCTGCTGCATTGGGTCTCTAGGGAGATAGCAGATCATGGAGATAGTGCATGGTAGAGCAAGGTTGCTCACCTCATGATAGAGAAGCAAAAGGAACAGATAGAAGAAGGGGCTGTATTCCTAGTATCCCCTTCAAGGATGCGCCTGCAATGGGCTTCAAGCTTCTCACCAAGCTCCTCAGGTTAGAAGTCCCAACACCTTCCAATATGGCTTATGCCAATTTTGAGGCAACACTTATGATAGAAACCATAATACCCTGCTTAGCTCTGAACTATCTCTTTGCTCTACTCTATGGAGAGAACTTTTCTCTTCAGCTCTTCCAGTTACTTCCCAGTATAATTCTCTCCAGTGATTGTTAGTATTGTGATGGAGGGAAGCAAGCACAGTGTGCAAGTCCTGATATTCTGAATAAGTTTCAGCTCTAGCAGACATAAATACCTGAACCTGGGGTGTGTCTTCCCAGGTACCCTGGCCTCTACCTCACATAGAGCTCTGAATGTTTTGTTATATGGAAAAGGAAATTGAGGTTTCAGATAATCTCAAGGTTATAATCAATTGACCTTGAGATGGGAGTTTAGCCTAGAGTAATGAAATGGAACCAATCTATTCATAAGAATCTCAGAAATGACTGAGGTTGGGAGGGAAGTCTGATCATTGATATCATATGATATGTGGGTGTGATCGTGTCGCTTTGAAGAGGGAAGAAAAGGATCATGGACTAAGGAACGTCATCATTTGTAGAAATTGAAAAAATATGAGACAAACAGATTCCTCCCTACAACTGAAAAAAAGGAATAGAGTTCTGTTGATATCTTAATACAAGCCTAAAGAAAGCATTTTTAACTTTGGATCTTCAGAAGTGAAACACAATGCATTCCTGTTGTTTTTAATTTGAGAAGTTTGTGTGATTTGCATAGGGAACCAATACACAGCACTGCATAAAGAATCTGAATTAATAATTACTGATAATAATATTAGCACTTTTGCTATTCATTGTGTGGACAAACACATTCATGTATATAAAAAAATTCATATATATATATATATATATATATATACACAAGTATATACATATTTTTTTCCTATTTTTTTCCCAGAATCTAGGAAGCAAAAACCAAGGTTTATGATTAAGTATCATGATTTTCTACAATCTTTACTTATTGCTATTAATTCTCTTCCCAATTTTATTATAAGAATTAATATTTTATTCCGCAAAAAGGTTTATATATTTATTATAACCATAAGAAAAATTTAGTCCATCTGTAAAGAAAAAGTGAAACCAAAATGTGAAACATGGCTTTATTCTAACTGATGATGTACAGATAATTTCTACATGACAGGGAAGCAGAGCCATTAGTCTTTCTCAACAGATTTAGATTCAAGTTGGTCATATATTTACATGAAGATAATAAAAAATTGAGAAAATGAATGAGCCTGAATGAGTTAATAAATATTTTCTAATTGTAGTTTTCTTGTTTATACTTAGAGAAGGGGTCAATATCTTAAATTAGGGGTCAGATAAAATGAGCTCAACCATAACTGTTGGTTAAATTAATCAGTCATAGTTTATTATTTTACTTCTAGGGTTTAATTAGAGTTGTAGTCAGGGTAGAAAGAAAACATAAATATGTCTTATTCAACAACTTCTCTGATTCTCTTCTGTGTATAGAGAACTGCATGTAATATGTAGGTTTAAAAATATTTAGAAAATTTTTCTTGAACCTACATAGAATTATTTCCATTTATTCAATATCGTATATATGTAATATAGATGTATCAGATATATACATATATGTAGGACATAATTTATAGTCAAAAGACTCTCCATCTTTTAAGTGCATATGGATGGCTACCTGGAAGAGACGGGCCAAATGCCCCACGGACTGGTAGAAGAGTCTGCTGGGAACGCTCCTCAGATCCCTAAAGGCAGGTGTGGGCTAGGATGAGGAAGCCCAGGGTCATAATAAGGAGGCACATGCTTTGTTCCAGGATGCCTGCAAGGTTCCCAGCAGGAAGAAACCTTGAGAAACATCCTCTTGTGAGGGGAACTGGAAGATAAGACATGCCAGTTTTGCTTCTATGTGTTAATTTTAAGTTAACTGTGTCGTATATAACAGAAGAGAAACTACGCCTTTTTCTATTTAGAGAGTGTTACAACACGGCACGATACATTTTCTAAGTGTGTCTCTTTACCCTCATCCATTACTTTAGTATGTGCATGCATGTGTGTGTGTGTGCATGTGTGTGTGTGTTCTTAACTGTTTATTTTTCCTATATATTCCAAAATTTAATGGTTCTCACAACTCAGATGATAGCGTACCTCAATATTTTCAGGAAGATTCTGATTTTTTTATGTCTGGCTAAAGGACAAAATAGCTAAATGTACCCACAAATGATTCAGATAAAGATGGTCAGTTGGCCAGACTGGCATAATAAAGAACAATAAGGTAAGTATTGTAGCAAGTCCTATATCTGCACCCCTTCATTTTTAAAAAAATTTATTATTATTTAATATTTTTTAGTTGTTGATGGATCTTTATATTATTTATTTATTTCCATGTGGTGCTGAGGATCAAACCCAGGGCATCAAGTGCCAGGCCACTACTCTACCACTGAACTACAGCCTCAGCCCCTTAATTTTACTTTTTTATATTTTAATTTTTTTAATTGTTCTCAGTAGTTATACATGAGAGTAGAATGCACTGTTTTTTAAGAAATGAAATCAAACGAAGGCCACAACATTTCTTTATTTTAATTGTACATATGTCAAATCAATACATTATTCACTCATTCAAGTCCAACCATACTAAAACAGCTTGGTATACTATAGGTGCTTAATAACTGTGTCACAAGCAGTCCTGGATATGGTGTTCTATCTTCTGCCTGATGATACTGACATCAACATGTTTAGAAACAAATATGTCCAAACTCACCCTAACTGGATACCTCCCCAGGGTGAGCATCCTACTCCGTCACGCAGAAAGGGGCTTGTCACTCCCTCCCTGCCTTATTTACTCTTCAAACTCTCAGTAGGCTGGTAAGAAACCAGGTACCTTTCAGTCTCTAGAAGGTTTAGAGCACTGTGTTCCTTACTGTGGTAGGATATAGGAAAACATAGAAATCATTCCATGTTGTTTCTAACTGATGCATAGTAACTATAATAAAGAACCCTCCGGACTTCAGCGTGGCTTGAAAATTATAAGGTGATATTAAATTCCATGGCAGATCATCAGAATTTCAAATGCATTTGGGTCCTCATGCAAAATATAACCTGTTAGTTTGCTGATCTTTCAGTCAGATTCATCTATTTCACTGTTTTTTTTTTTTTTTTTTTTTTTTTTTTTTTTTTTAACCCAAGAATTGCTTGGTATTCCAGGGGACATTTAGCTATGTCTACAGACATTTTTTATTGTCCCAACTGATATTGTCCCAACTGGTATGTATTGCCCTAACTAGTATTGCTATTCTTAAGTGGGAAGCTATTGAATATCCTACAATGTATACATTTAGTCTTTTTACAACAAAAAAAATTACCAGCCTAAAATATAATCATACCAAGTTTGACAAACCTTAAAATATTTCATTACAGAACAATATTCAAGTATACATTTTTGACCATATCAACAAAAGATCAAAAGAAAGTCTAATCAACTCTCATATCACTTAATTTCCATCATCATACTTAATGCAAAACCAGGTGCTATGATATACCTAATATCATAACTTTGTCACTTTTGAACTTCCACAAATTCATTCAAAATTTAAAAGTCAGTGAGTCACTCGTGTACCAGATTGGTTGGTTTTCCATGTTTCTAAGCAGAAGCTTGCTCATGCCAGTAGTAAATAAGAAGCAGGTCTTGTCCTTTTAAACAGGGAACCTCTTAGGGTTCTGCTCTATTATATTTTGATCAGTGGCCCTAGAGCTCCGTGCTCAAGCTCAGAGTCCACGTGCTTCCCAGGGTATTAAAAGTGCAATTTTTGAGACTGTAGTACAAATGGACTCATTTCTGCTTTCTTATTAATTATCTCTTATGAATAAATGAAGTTGAGTTACATAATTCCATAATTAGGTTTATGTTAGTGCTTTGTTACAAAGTCTTTTGATGTCTGAAGGAACTAATAATAACCACTCTATTAATTAAAAGAATACCAGTAAATTATTCATTCATCAGTCTGTAAGGCAATCTTTGGCAGTCTCTTGTTTTTCTTTGTAATGTGTCATTTGTTATTTTCTGATCAGCTCTGCCATCTGAAAGCCTTCATGGCATTTTTCATGTGTGTAATATAATACGGTTTGAAGGAGCCTGAAATATTATATGCTTCTCCACTTTGGAAGACAAGAGGGAGAGTGAAGAGCTCAGTGTCTTTGTCTGGCTCATTTTGTTGTAGGTGTTAATTTGCCAAGGTATTTCTCCATTAGTGCTCAGACCCAGGCATTGTACTCTCTTATTGGGTAAGTATTTAGGAAGAGATTTAAAGAAAATATATCACGGGAAATGTTTACTCAGTGTTCCATGTTTGATCCTTTCGCTGCAATCTTTCTAGTAAAGCTGGAATCTATTTCCAATGAGTACATATGAATGCAGCACACGTTCTGCGGCCTAACAGATGCCATCTGTAAAAGCATTTACTTTAAATTAGTGGAATAAGTAATCAAAAGGGCTTTGTACTTAATGCAAAACTTTTGTGACTATTAAATGCTCATTAGAGGGTGTTTTTGCTGTATGACTGTCAAAATCAGCAGGACGCTTATGTTAGATTTCCTGAGTGGGTCAAGATTGAATATGATTTTACAACCTAAATAACATAAATGAATGCAGGTTATTTCAGCATCTCCAGATGTTTTTTTAAACTTTTTGCCCCTAAACCCAAAACTTAATGCCATTTCAAATTCTTCAGTGGTATTTCAGTGAAGATTTCAAAAATTAAATATTTGTCATCTTTAGATAAGTAAGGAGCGTTTTTTTACCACCAACATTTATAAATGAAAAAACATGATACAATCAATAGTGCTAAATATGCTCCAACTCACATATTATGGAAATATATCCCCCAGGGAATCAGATAATGTTAAATCAGCTTAACTATGCTAATTATTACAATAGCCAGTTATTTAAATTTTTTAATTATGGTGGTTTATTTGGTAGATTGTGTATATGTTACAATTTGAATCTCTGGAAATATGTCCTTATTATCACTTCATTTTTAATTGAACATTCAATCGTTGTCTTGTTAAATCTAGAGAGAGGCTTCTATTACTCTCAGTATTGTTGTTTATGTAGCACCGAGCATGGGAATGATATGGTACAACTACATGTTTAACTTATGTCATGGTCTTCCACTGAGGGAATTAAGTCTTAGATGTATTAACTAAAATCTATAATTGTTCTGATTAAAATATATATATATGTATATATATATATATATATATATATATATATATATATATATATACATATGGGTCTCCTGCATCAGAGAGAGATGAAAAAAAGAAACTCAAGAGTCCAAGAGTCCATGAGGTCACACTTTCAGGATGAAATGCACTTAAATAGTTAGACCAGCATTGAAGGTTAAGTACAGAGAAGTAAAGCAAAGTCAAGCTCTGGTTTAAAAACAAAAAAAAAAGAAGGAAATATTATAAGAGCTGCATGATGCCATTTTTCTATTTAGTTTTTAATTAAGAAAAGTATAAAATGGCAGAATAAACTGCTGCTCTACTCTCTTTGAAACTCTGTACCATGGGGTTTAATTGTTTTCCTCCCTATGAAGTGCAGAAAGAAAACTATTTTTTTGATTCAAAACTCCAGTTTTCCACCAGTGTTGTCTCTGGTGATGCAAATATCCCACGGTTCGGAGAGGTCCAAGGTGGATCTGGTCCACCCTTTGGCAGTGCTGACTCTCCTCTAGGTCAGTATAAGCAGCCCTTCCATGACTGGCCATTGTCCTTCTAACAGATTGCAGCCGAAACAAAAATATTTCAATTCTCATCTGATCTAGACTCACTTTTTTTAGAGTTTCCCCAAGAGCAAAACATTCTGTGGGGTATAGAATCCATAATAGAAAGTATATTGATGCTTCCCGTGCTGCAGTGGGCTAGAGGGTGGTCATGTCCATCTAAGGAACCCAGGACAAAGGGATGAACAGTGTGATGACTCAGTCCACCACAGCCATGTGTTTAAAGCGGAATCCAATGTGTCACCACTCAATTTTTCTACTTATTAATTTTTTCATGTGTCTGTTCAATAAATGCTACACACTTTGGCTACAAGACTTCAAAACTGAATGCAGTTCTCATCTTAAGTTCCTCATAGTGTGTTGATGAAGATGAGTTTGAGCATGTGTCGTTGTTATTTGACAGTCACACAATAAACTGAGGGTTCTGCTACAGGTGAGAGAGGGTGCTCCTAAGAATGAGGGGTTCTGGAGGCACGAAAGATAAACTTCCTTGGAAAAGGCAAGACATCAGCTGGTTCTTGGGGAGTACAGGCAGTAAATCAAGTTGTCTGGAAAGAGGGAAAGAAGGGCTGTTCTCAAGGAGACCGAGACCCTAAGACATGGAGGCGAGACTTCTGCTGACAGTGTGTCCCCAATATCCAAATGAAACCCATCTACGTGTGTTTCTGTGATTATCAAATAAACCATACTTAGTAAATTTGATCAATTCCAGCCACCTTAATCCCAGGTAAGTAGTATGGCGGAAATTCAACCAAATTATCTCAGCCACAAGATGAGTAGACTTTAGAATATCTCAACAAAACTTTCTCCGTTTCTGTCTCGGTGAAGAACCCAGTTGTATTCAATCAGAGGAAAAGGAAGGAAAGGCCACAGTGGTGTGACCCCTCCACCCTGGCACTTACAAACGTGCAAAACCTGAGGAGGTAAACACCTGGAACCGATGAGAAAATTTCAAAATGATCATACTATCTCAAATACTGCATGGTGAAATTGTGTTTTAGAGCCCCCTGATCTAGGATGACAGGTCATCTAAAGGTAGTAAATATTAACTCCTTGAAACTTGTATAAAACTTGCAGTGAAAAAAAATGTTGTAAGGTAAACTCATTCAATGGAGAAAGAACAAGGCTTGGGAGCTCTCATGTCTGCAGGTTACCGTTTGTGGATATGATATTCACACTTTCTCTTTTCACGTAGAAAAAGGAGTACTTTGAAGCTACAGTGGCTGTGTGTCGGATCCTAACAGGAAGATAGAATTGACCTCTGCTTTCCAGGTGCTTCAGGGTTTGATGAAGCTTGAGTTCTAGGCTCAAGGAATGTGACCTCACACACAGCTCCTTTTGACTCAGAGGCCAGAGAACCACCTCATTCCTTACTGAATCGTTTAAAAGGAATGTAAATATTTTAACATAGCCAGATGATGAACCAAAGTTGTGTTAGTAAATATTCTCCAGGCTTTTCTCATTGCAAGAAAGTAAGCCAAACTGATTCTTCAGTCGAATAGCAGATATTTAGCATAGACTCTCTCTCAAGACCAAATCATGAATCTGAGGTAGAACAGTGTACTCCAGAGTGAGATGACCTCCCTCCACTGAGAGCTCTCTTCCCTGAAGGCTCTGGGGCACAGACCTGTCCCCCCAGGCCTCATGCCTTCTGAGGAAACCTGTTTTATGACCCTGATGTCAGTGCCAGGCTCTGCTGCAGCACATGACCACATTAGACTTCAGGAAGCTCAGCGTCCTCGTCACAGGGAAAAGAGGTAGCGAGTGTTTTTATCCAGTTTCCATCCAGTTCCAATCCCATAACCATCTGTGCACATCAACCTCTATGTATGTTGCTTGTTTCTTGTTCTGGAAGCACTGTCCTTATGTAAGCCTCATCTTTTCATCTAAAATAGAGGATGATTTACATCCCACCTTCTTCCTGAGAATGTGGGCATCTTGTTCCAACCTCCTGTCGCATTTGAATGTAAGTTGATCTCTCTCTTACCCTCTCTTTCACTGGTTTCTCACCATCCACGATACACTCAGGCATCTGCCATTTCCATACCCGCAACCAGCAGATTGAAGATAAATGCGGATGTGTGTCAGATATGTGTCAGAGAAAAACAATTGTCAGCTTTGTCATACCCTTGGCCACGAGACTTGCGAAGCCAACCACCCCAGGCCTGGAGCCAGCAGCTCTGTGTCATAGGAGTGGAGTTATACAGGACTGCATTTGTGTTCAAATACTTTATGAAACATAGATTTTATGAAATATTTATCAAATGGTTGGGAAAGACTTTTACCCAGTGCTGGGCCTGTCCCAACCAGGAAAACTATGTCACACTATTATACTTCCACATACACTGCTGGATTTTGTTTTTCCTTTCTCTTCCTTGTCATCTTAGAAGCAGTAAAAAATATTAACATATTGCCTTTGACACTTGAATAGATGTTTTGAAACATTCTCTATAGTAAAATGAGAACTGCACCAAAAGCCACTTCTGCCCCCAAACTGCAGTGGCTGCCTCAGGGCCAGCATGGGGTGGGGGGGGGTGGGGGGACGGGAGCTGCACGAAACCCGGCAGCTTCCTCATGGACCATGCTTGCTGGAGAGAAGACTGACAACTAACTGTGGTGCAGACTTGCGGCCTGTCAGACATGCTCTCGGGTGAATGAGGGGACCACACCACCTCCAGGAGATCTGCCCAGAAGAGAAACTACCAGTTATAAAAATTGAGTCTCCAAACAAAATTTAAAAATTGGAAGAAATCATATTTGACACCATGCACTTGACACTTTCCCAAACCTTAAAGAATTTTTAGTTGAGAATTGATATTAACATGTGAGTTTTCTTTTATTTTTAATCTAAGGAAATGTGTCAATGTTTGGAAAATTAGCATAACTAAATAAACCAATATTTTCCAAAGGATTAATGCATGACTGCAAAATCTGCACGTATAAAGGATCCATTTGAAGTGCAAGATGGATTTAATAGACCCATGGATTAAACAGAACAATGGATTTAATAAAACGGTGGGGGGGGGGTTTTGACAAAGTTTCAAGATTCTATATTGCAACTAATCTTAAGATACTACCCCTTAATGAGTTTGGGTGTAGCATCAAGAAGAATAGCCACAATTATCTGAAAAGCCTATTAAGTGAATATTCTTCTCCTCCAACTTTATATTGGTGTGAGGCCATGTTTCCTTAATGCACTTCACCCAGAACAACATATTGAAGCAGATTGAAAGCAGAAGCCGATAGGAGAATCCAGCTGTCTTCTATTAAGCCAGACATTAAAGAGATTTGCAAAATGTAAAAGAATACTACTCTTCTAACCTGAATTCTGTTGTTTTGAAAAATATAGACGTATTTTAACATATGTAAGTCTTAACACACAGTGAGTAGACTCATACCCCTTTAAGTGAATTAATGCTTTTAAAATTTAACAGGTTAATTTATTAAGCAACATATATTGATAGCTATAAAACATAAAACAAACAAACAAACAAACAAAAAAAAGCTCTTTGGATTTTTCAGTAATTTTTAAGAGCACAAAGAAATTCCAGCATCAAAACTTCACAAACCTCTGTGTTGTAGTTTTCTTGGACTGACAAAACCTGGGGAGACTCCGCCCCAGGCCTTCCTCTCGGCTTCCGTGTCGTAGGGGCTCCCGTGGCCCGCTGTGTGCCTGTCTGCACACGACATTTTCATGACGTGTCCATGTACGGCTGCGTCTCTTCTAAGACAACAGTCCCATTGGATTCATGCCCCGCCCCCCCCAGTATCACTCCATCTTCATTTACCATCTTTGTCACCTCTTCAAAGATCTGATTTCCAAATAAGGTCACGATCACACGTACCAGGAATTGGGACTTCTGTTATCAATGCATCTGTTAGAAGAGTAGTATTCTACCCAAGGTATAGAAACCCCGCTGCCACTGTAACCTATGGACTGTGACCCCCTCTTTATCTTTCATTATGTGATTTGCTTGTAGACATTTGAGGTGATTTTGCATTGTTCATTTTCCTGTGGCTTATTTGCAGTATTCTACCAGTTATAATCATACATAATTGTCAACTGAATCACCTAGTGTTAAATTAATTGATTAATATATTGTAAGAGTCCCTGAACATTCCCTTATTTTTTTACTTTTTTTAATCCTTTGGGATTCCATTCAAGATGTCCTTTTCATTCTTTGTCTAAAATAATTCCCCTGTCTTCCTTCGGAGGCAGGTGGTGTACAGAATGAGCTAGGGATTTAAAGGGAGACTCAACCTGCCTTCTAATATGGAATGTACCAGCCTCTTGAGTTCACAGTTTTGAGACTTTTCCTATATATTCCTCATCCTGATTCTTAATTTTGCAAAATATAGAAGTATAAAAGCTGGCCTAGAGAAACTTTGTAAGGCTCTGTTAGATGATTGTATGAGCTACGTGAGGAAAATGAGAAGTCTAATACAGATTTTCGAGTTTGGTTGCTCAGAAGAATCTAGTGTGTATCTGATGAGTCTGGAGGGCAGCCGGGGAATCTGCATTTTAGAAGGTCCTCATGTGATGACTGGCATTTAGACCCCTGTAAGGTAGCAGGTGCAATGTATTAACAGCACAAACGATTAAAGATCGGTTACCAAGATTCTGGAAGAGATGTCCTTCATAACCTGTTCTGGTGTCCGAACCTTTAATGCCAAATCTCAAGTAAGGTGGACCTTGTTCAGAGTGAAATTATGTAACAATTTTTAACAATGTCTTGATAAGAAACAGTTTAGTTGCTGTTCTTATTTTTAAAACAGTCTGTCAATAATGACTCACAATAAGCTCTGCTCTTTCCAGAAGGGGGCTGCTTCTTGACCGAATGTGAAGTGGAAACATCCCAGGTCCCTGGGCCGTGGCAATATTCTGCACACAGCGCCTCCCAACCCTCCTTGGTAGGGATAGCGTTCTCCCCAAATTTGAACTGTGGAATATTCTGTAGGCTCTAAAATATCTGGCTCAGTTTTGGTGTATGTTAGGTACTGAGCAATTATTAGATTACTTTCAATTAGTTGTGTTATAGAGGAAAACAATTAAAACATGAAAATTAAAGGAAACATTTGTTTCTTACGTGGACTTGCTAAAGCATCCAGCAATGAACTTTCTTTTGTTGTTCATTTTTCATTTCCCTGGAGCTCCTGTGTGATACTAGTGACTAGTGTGTCCGTCACATTTTGAGCTCTCCTGAGGTAGTCAGAAGGTTGCCGAAGCCCGACACTAAGGCCAATTTTTCCTAACTTCAGTGACATTCTAGGAGAATCTGAACGCCGTGATTGTGCTTTACCAAATTTAAAATGTTGGCATGTTTTGCAGTACTTTTAACCTCTGTGTCTACACATTTCAAGAAAACGTTTCTGGTTAAAAGTTCAAAACAGCCTAAACTTCCAGCAGCAGCAGCGTTCTTTGGCTTTAATGGCAGCAAACAGCACAGAACATCTGAGCTCATGAGAATAATGACTTCTTTGGCCCTTTAGTACAGGCATGTTTTTTCATGATGTTCTTAAGCAAATGGGAGATCTTGGAATGTTTTTCTCTCTGACAGGATAATTTGAGGACTTTCTGTAAGATGTATGGAAGTTTAGAAGCAGACTGAACCCTGAAGCAAAAGAACTGCTCACATTTTCCAATCACAACTGGTGAGCAATGGTGGTTTGAATCAAATGGCAATGCCTACTTGGCTTTAGTACCCGTGGGAAACCGGCTGTCATAAGATTGCTCAGCTGCCTCGTCTTTTTTAAAGTTGCCTGAGAGATCACTGCAATAAACTTACTTATTTATCCTATTTATTGGATGCGCCCATCACATAATGCTCTTTGGGTGCATTTACAAGAGTAATAAAAAAGGCTATACAATTCCTCTCTTAGCAATTTCTTGGAGAATCTCAGAGCTCAAAGTAGATGCAAGTATATGCAAGGCAGCTATTTCACACTGTTCCTTAACAGTCTTTACATTTTTACTTAGTTTTTTTTTGTTTTGTTGTTTTTTTTGTTTTTTTTTTGTTTTGTTTTTTGTGGGGTGTGGGGATTACCACACAATAAAATTGCAAAGGAGAGTACATAATTCCAACTGAGATACTAAAGAAATAAAATTATGGAAAACAATCCATGCTCTTTTTCCAGGCTATCCACAAGAATGGAGATTTCTGGGTTGGAGTTCCTGTCTTCACAAAGGATGCATATCCCATGTGAAGAAGTCTTTCCTTGTGTGTTCTCAGATTTCACCTCAGATTAACAAGCATGGCAAGCATTGTGCAGATCTGCAATGCTGCATCAGGCTGCATATGAGACTTTCCCACAGAATTTTCAGCAAAGTGGATTAGGTGGCTTTGAACAAGAAAAGAAGGAGCGATGCATGAGCATACACAGGTGCATCGGGGAGCAGGCTCACATGCATAGTTATCTAATGTGTGGAATCCTCACTGGCAGCAGGGAGGATACCTAGCCTACCTAAAGAAACTCAGACTTCACCCAACAGTAGCTGTGTATTTTCTACATATATACGATGCTATCAAATATAACTAAGCACAGCCACGGTCATTCACTCCACTAGAGTTTAGAATTTCTAATTCTGTTATTTTACTTTCAGTGGAGTGATCCACCACTGCACGTGCTGAATCTATATAAACACAGATGGAATGGATAATATTAATTGGTCAATAATGAAGGCACATATTCTAATTAGATAAACAAGACCAATGCATGGGTCAATACAGTCTAAGAAGAGCATTAAATAAAAGAATTACATTTTCAAGGAACTTCTAAAGAAAGAATTTCCTTCAGGTGATTCCATCATTCCACAAATCTTCCTAGACCTGTTAAGATACACAATTTGCTTTGCTTGGTGCTGAGACCTACCCAGTGAATACAGAATGCTCTTTGCTCTCAAGGTGAAGAGTGCATTGTGAAGAAGGTAACTGTGATCAGGGCATAGAAGAAAGGAGGGGATGCAGAAATATGGAGATGGGAAGTTCCTCCTGTTCCTGGTTGAGAATTCTATGAAGAGGGCACTTGGCACAGTAGTAGCAGATCAGAATGGGCTGCCTGGCCATGCAGAGAGCGTGTGAAGGGAGGAAGGACGGGAGACTGGAAAGGCGGACCTCGCTGGCTCTAGCTCCTTTAGTCTGCCGGTGTGATTTCTAACTTGAAGTCTCAGTAAGGGGGAAACAGGACTAGAAACTATGTTGCAGTTTTGCTTTTATATAAAGGTGTTTTGGGCTACAGAGGTTCTACCCAGAGGGCTGGGGCCTGTGGGTAAGTGAAATCACTGGATTGGAAGGAGAGAAGCCGAAGGGAAGTTATGAGTGGCACTAATGTGATACTGTCAGCATAATATTAAAAATAGATGTGAGAGACACTTCAGAGGTGGATTAATGTTCAGCTGATATACAGATATGAGAGCAAATAATAGGATAAGAGTGGAGGTAACGCAGATGATTTAAGCACAGTTGATGAAGACGTTGGGGCAACTAATGGAGAAATAAAAAGCTTAAAGAAAGAAAGAGCAGGCAGTGAGTTCAGTAGTTGAAAGCTGGGATGGAAGAGATGGGGAGGCTTATGTGGTATGTACAGCAGGCAAGAGAACCTGGCATCAGAACGCAGAATGGTCTGAGTAGAGATAAAATGTGTGCTGCCTTACCAGAGGAGAGCTGTGATGTGAAGTCCCAGACGGCACAGGATTATCAAGTGAGATCTGAGCAAGTGCAGTCTTAGACACATCCCTCTCCAGGTGGGGGTGACCACAGAAGGACAGCAAGCAGAGGGCTCAGGGGAAAAAGGCCAAGGCTATAGGAGTGGTCGGATGAGACACAGACACAGCTCTCATTTACTCTCACACACTGCTAAATCTCCATGTTTTTGTTAGTGCCTGATAGTTATAGATAATAATGGGGTTCATTGAGACATAATCACATACGGTGGAATATTATTTGCTCTGATTCAGGCCTCGAGTCTTTCAAGTCCAGAAGTCCTTCCCCATCTGCCTTCACACACTGCAATTTTTAAAATGTGTTTTGTTTTCTCTAAGTTAAAAAATGGATGTTTAGAACTATTTTTTCCCACAAATATTCATTGAACAGTTTTGCGTTCCTGTGGAAGGGTGTTACCATCTCACCAAATGGCTGTCCTATGGCATTAATAAAGCTGCTCTTAGAGGCGGTTAATTTCCCACATCGTAAGGCGTTTCAAAGATGGTAGCACAACATATTCAGCAACTCAGGAGACCAAAAACCAAAATGCTGCAGGAACTTGAAGGAGGAAAGTGGGTTCCCTGTTCAGAGAGTCACTGAAGCCTCATTGAAGAAGCAGCTGAGATACCAACTACATGAGAACCCAGTCTTCTCTCTTTTACGCTACTTTCTTAGGTTAGTCTATGGCTAGGGCACACACACAATGAACTAAATAACTTCATTCATAAGAACAACTTAATCACTTAATTCTCAAAATATATCATTGCTTACCACTGCATCTACATACGCACAAATGCAGAAATAAATTTAGGGAAGAAATTTTGTTTATTATAATTTCTATTTCCATTTCAAATCTACTCCATTCTTCTCTCTATGGCTTTTTTTGTTTTCAGATTTAGGTTGATGACAATGGAGTCATTCCATTATTATGTACAACTATAAACACCAACAAAAAAGTGGAAAGAAAATTAAAATTTGGGGATGATAATAGCACAGCCTTAAAATGTATCTATTACCGGGACCATACTCTTAAAACAACTAAAGAATAAAAAGTTTAATAGCAAAAAAAGACAATGATAACATTTAGTATAAGTCATTTTAGTATAATGACTTAAGCCCTAACTATATTTGTAGACTACATTCATATTTGATTAAACCCCATTTTATTTATATCTGATTTATATGTCAATAGACACTTGTTTATGTAGCATTCATTTATTTTATAGACCCCTACATTGTTTTCTGAACTATTATAAATAAGTCTATTTCTCTTTCAGAAGAACAAAGGTGTATTTCTTAGGTTTTTGGTGATAATATTTATTTTCCTTAGAATTTGAATTACAGTGTACCTGAACTTTTAGACATATAACTTTTTCAAAAAAAAAAGCACAACACAGCACTTAATGCATCCAAATGTGTGGCCACTGTTTTGGGCTTGTGAGGCTGTTCTCTGGGGCCTTTTTGTCGTTCTCATGACCTCCCGATGACAATAGGTCACCTTGTTATTCCGAGTATCAGTTGCCATGGCCTTGACTCCCTCTTGAGCGTATGGAATCCAATTCCTCTTCCATTCAATGTCAGCAGTAAAGGCTTCATTCAGCAGCTGAAGATGGTGTCATTTGAAATGGAGAAAGGAAGCCTTCTTTCACTCTAATTAGCAACGGGAGAGAGCTGCTCTCTTTCCCCTACTTACCAGGACTGAACAGGACCAACGCTGAAATCGAACCCCATCCCCTGCTTAGACTGTTCCAACTCCACGTCACGTAGCAGGTAAAATGCAGTTTCTGAGTGGGGAAATCTGAATTTCCAGATGTCTTGGGCCGGCCAGTTTCTAACCAGAGGAGGTGCAGAGCTGTTCCTCTTCCCCAGCAGAGAGGTTTGCCACTGGACAAATCACCACTGACACATAATGGGGGGGTGGCAGGGCACTCTGCCCATCTGTGTAAACCAAGGGCGCCATGTTTCTAGCCACTGACTCCTTACCTTTGAGGATGATAGACACCTCGAAAATAAGTTATGTTAGAAAACAAAGCTATTGCTTAACGTAGTTTACAATAAATGAATATGATTTTTTCAGTAATCTTAATGATGTTACTTTAATGTACTCCATTTCCTGCCAATAATACATATTTATGTGGTAAAATTTTATACCTTGACACTAAATTTTTATTTTGTATTTTGTTTCATTGCAAACATATTAATTATAAGTATTTACTTCTTTCATATATATACATACGTGTGTGTACATATATGTATGTGTGTGTCTATATATATATATATATGACTTGTACACTTATACATAGTGTCCACTTCACCAGCAGCAGCTAGGTGGGAGAAGCTCCTGAGAGCCCTGAACACTCTGGAACCTGAGCCACCTCCCAGATCAACGGCTCTCTCTCAGTGCATGGGCCTGGCCAGTTTAGTGTGAACTCAATATGCCGCCCTCACTGGGCAGTCTCTGGCGCTCTCTGCCTTCTCTTTGGCAGCTGCTGGTTCCTACAGAGTCAGGTTTTGTTTGTAATCACTTTAAAGACTGTTACATTTTACCTCTTAAAACAAAAATGTTACCATATGCTCCAAAAGGTAGTTTCTAAGCTGACATTAAGGACTCTAAAATAGGAATAGCAAGCTTACAAATATGTGTGATGCAAACAGATCTAATATACATACTTTGAACTTTGCTTACTATTTTTCTTGTATTTATATT
The DNA here is from genome assembly GCF_902686455.1 of Sciurus vulgaris. Classification (NCBI taxonomy): domain Eukaryota; kingdom Metazoa; phylum Chordata; class Mammalia; order Rodentia; family Sciuridae; genus Sciurus; species Sciurus vulgaris. The sequence continues at coordinate 180,781,669 of NC_136464.1, read as the reverse complement.
TATTTGAATAAATGAGCTTTCATGCTTCATTCATATTCTGGTTTAAAGTTATTTAGGAACAAGTAGATTTTGAGATGTGAGAAAAGGATACGTGAGTGTTGATTTTAGATGTTATAGAAGAGGTAAAAAGGAAAAGCCAAACACAATGGCACTGAGGTCTCAGAGACATTTTTTGATCACATATACAGGGAGGTATTTACTTACACAGCAAGCATTGAATGTATAGATATTCGGGGAAAGAGCAGAGAATTTTTTTTTTTTTTTCATGTAGAGGGACAACAGACAACACATTCAGACAGAGTTATAAATAAATGTAGTGCATCTTCAATGAGTAAGAACTTTGGGAAACTAAGAAAAAACTGTTACTTAGAATTTGTTCTTCGAGATAAATGACCACTGGTCTTATTTCCAAGACAACTCCAAGGAAGATTTAATAGTAATGTTAATAATGTTATTTCAATTTCAATTTGAATGAAGTAACATATTTTTCAGTTTTCACTGTAAGCAAATCATAGGGACATTTACCCAGTGATGCTCACCTGTAATCCCAGATACTCAGGAGGATGAGGCAGGAGAAGAACAAGTTTGAGACCGGTTTCAGCAATTTAGCCAGATCCTGTCTTAAAAAATAATAATCATAAGGGCCAGGATGTAGCTCAGTGATAAAGTCCCCCTGGGATCGGCTCTATTACTGGGAGCAGGGATAAAGGAGGTCATGCGTGTCTTCTCTCCTCTGCACCCTCCCTCCTCTTGTCACCGTGCTGAACACCAGTGGACTCGGTGAGCAGGGACCATCTACAGGACGTGCACCTGGGTACCTGGGTGTGGGGCTGAGAAGCAGAGAATGAACCAAGTTGAATCAAATGGAAATCTGTTTAAGAGACCTGCACAGACTTCCTTCTCCGCTTCCCTGACTGGGTGTACCAGAGCCCCTGCTGCCTGGATGTAATGAGGTTCGTGGGAGATGCATGGTCCTCTGCAGCGCTGCTCTGGAAGAGGCCATTAGGACCAGCCGCATGGGCTGAGGAACTGCCCACTCGGCAGCAGTCCTGCTTCTCCTCCCTGGTGCATAGAGAGTGCTGCTCCATTTTCTCTGTGTAGTTCCAAATATGCATGCTATGTCCCAACTGCTGCATGAAAGACCAACGAATCCATTTGATCCTGTGTTCACCCATTCCATCAGTCACCATTTATTTTGTGCCTACGGTGTTAGGCACTGTGCTAGTTGCTGGGTGGAAAGAAGAAAGAAGGTTTGCATGCTTCTTACCTCCATGAAGCTTTCAGACTTCTGGAAAGTAAACAAAGGTAATGGGGAAACGACAGCAAGGGATGTAATGCTAATTACAACTATATATCATGAGATGTCCTGTGAGACAGAGACAGGACAGCTTCTGTGGACAGCCTGAGCAGTCATCTGGGTCTTGTGCTCATAAGAGCTGTGCTCCTCTTAATGTTCCAATTGCACCTTTTGAAAATTCTAAATTATTCTCCAACCAGAAGTGCCATGTTTTCATCTTTCTCCAGCCTCTGAAATTACTTTGCATGTTCAAAGATGCTACTTTAATTATGAACGTGGGACTGCCTGTTTTAGATATGGCGATGAGGAAGCACTATCCAAGAAGGTAATTCCAATCAGATTCTTTCTAAGTCATAAGGTAGGTCATACTGACTCCACAGACAGCTCTCTCCCTTTTCCTGATCTACCCTTTGCTCTAGCTAAATCAATGTGATCTGTAAGAATTAACAGACTAAGTAGTGGAAGAAAATTCAAAAATACGTCTACAAATCAAATCCTTCTAAAAGTGGACCAATGATCTAGAACAATAAACAAAACAGGCCAGTAAAATATGAAAAGATGGGCATGCCAATAATCATTAATATAAAAAATTAATCATAGGAGATCATTGATCTCACTGATCAAATTAGAAATAAAAAAGTAAATCTATGGTCAGTATCCTTGTTTTGGGAACATTAAGTTAATATAATCACAAAAGATGGAATTTACTAGAAAGAAATCAGAAAATTCAGAGTTGGGGAGGAGTGTTGGCCTCAAGTAAATCTTAAAATAACAGTACTGGAAATCCTGCTTAAGAACTGCTCTGAGCATCCAATTATTACAAACACCGATGACTCCTATAGCAAAATTGATTGCCCCTTCCTTTGCTCATGCCGTTTCTGGATCAGGAGATGTACAGGCATCTCACCCCGCGTCCTGTGGCTCATTCCATTACTCTCAGGGCACTGTGGGTTGTGTAAGGGGCCTTTCTGCATCGGCAGTATACTGCACAGCGGTTTTTGCCAGTTTTGCCAGGGAGTTTGATCATACTTCTCATCCTGCGATACCCACCTTAGATGCTCAGATGATGGGCTCTAAACTTGTATGTATGTTTAAACTTGTACCTGTCTGTACGATTTATTAACTTCTCAATATTTTTAGTTTTTATTGATAGGACTTTTGACTAAAATAATGAGTCGATGTTACAGTGTTACAATTCATTTTAAAAATAATCTTCCGTTTCTGTTCTCTATTGTGTTCTCATGGTTTTATTATGGTAGAACATCAGGTCTGAGCCAAGTAACTATCATCGTGTTTGTTGGATGGCTCTATTCCTAATTTAATTTAACTTTCTTATTTTGTTAGAAGTTCTACGGAATCTTTTAACACAGAAACAGAAATAACCTATCTTGCTATGTGGCATTCCTTTGAACCTCGCAACTAGTTGGGAAAAAAATAGAAAAATATACTTTTTTTATATTTTTGTCAACACTCAGGTCAAATTTCATATGGAGACCTGTGTACCAGAAGTAGATTTGAAACCTTGGTGTTCATAGTTATCACTTTGTGTTCCAAACCAAAACATTAGATTAAAAAAGAAAAGATGTGATTTACCTATTAGATTAATTTTTTCCACAAAGTAAGTAAAATTGTCAGAGAAGATGAACAAGTTTGCAACCTGAGGTATGAGGAGCTGTAGCAGGAAGCAGGTGATGATCTGATTTAGCTCAATTTAAATGCTGTACCCATGGTGTGGTTATGAAAACAAACACAAAACAAAAAGACAAATGCAAAGCCTCACAACACAGCCATTTCCCAAAGGTAGTAGTATAAAATAGAAAATGAAATGAGTGTGTTTCTCAAGGAATCAGGGCGAGGCATTGATTCCCCTCGCTGGGGCCTGGGGGCTCTGGTACTGCCATCTGATCCTGCTGCTCCTCACCTGGAGACCTCGGCAGCTGCATGTGTAGGACTGAGGGAACACTGAGGACTTCCTTACACTGAAATTTCTACGTCAGGTCAATATATGCTGTTTCAATATTCACTTATTTAATTATCAAATTACTAAAGATAGATTCTTTCATGTTTTCCTAACTTTTCTGTTGTTTTGTTTGTTTGTTTGTTTTCTATAACAAATCTGGAGCATGTCCATGAAGGGAGAAAGAGGCGTATTCAGGTCAGATCCAGACTGTTCAGTCCAGGGAGCATGGGGACGCAAATTTCATGTGAGTATCGAAAATAGCCATAACACAGCAAATGTGTATTGCCCAGGTAAGTGAGTCTCTGGCCCTCACTTACTCACCTGCTTGCCAGCCTGAGAGAAAATGAGATAGACACATAGAATGTCAACCTATTCAACTTCCAAGCCTCAGTATTTATTATACTATGTAGATAACAGAACCTTAATCTACGTATCTGTCTAGAGAGAAAGTTAACCAGGAGTTGGCTTTGGTTCCTTAATCCATCTCAATACTTAGTTCATTTCAGACAATGTAGTTAATAGTTATTAAGTGGCTAAGACATGCCAGACTTTCTCATAATATTGTCATTACAAAGTATGCATTCTTTTCTGTGGGTGGAGGCTGGTCCAGGTAGGGTTCAAAGGTTAGTGGGAAGAACTAGGCTGGCTTTTGGCCCTTGTTCCCCTTTGCCTCGCAAACTCATTTCAGTGTCTAGAGTGCACAGCTCTTGTGGTGGCTTAGAACATGTCATTCTATGTTGTAAAACTCATAGTAGCTTCCAGTTGCCCAAAAGAGAAAACTGGACTTCTTTTTCGTGGCTTAGAAAAGACCTCCTGACGTGGTCCCAGCCTAGCTCCCTCCTGTGCCAATTCTGCCTCAGCCTTCATTCTGCCTCTGCTGGACCCTTGTGATTCCAGGGTTCTCTCCTACTTCCTTGTCTGTGATGTTTGGGAAGACCCTCCCTGTTATAGTCAGCTTTTTTCCACTGTGACTAGAAGGACCTGACCAGCACAATTGCAGAGGAGAAAGGGTTTATTTGAGGGCTCATGGTTTCAGAGGTCTTAGGCCATAAAAGGCCGGCTCCATTCCTCCAGGCTCAAGGTGAGGCTGAACATCATGGTGGAAGAGTGTGGTGGAGGGAAGCAGCTCACATCATCAGGAAGCAGAGAGAGAGACTCCACTCTCCAGATATAAAACCTATACAAAGAGCCACGCCCCAATCTCCACCTCCAGCCACACCCACCACCTCAGTCAGCACTCAGTTAATCCCTAACAGGGGATTTAAATCACTGAGTTAAGACTCTCACAACCCAGTCATTCCCCTCTGAACCTTCTTGCCTTGTCTCACACGTGAGCTTTTGGGGGACACCTTGCGTGCAACCCAGAATGCTCCCCTTCTGTTTAGGAAGACCTCCCCCTGCCGCCCCCTCCAGTGCCGAGGGCCAAACCACCTCCTACAGCTTCATCAAGTGTCAGTCACTGCAGAGGCTTCTTTTGCCCTCCATACTGCCACCCAAGGGGGTTTTTCTTGCATGTTTTCCTGACACCTGATCATAGTCTTTCACGAGGTTTTTTAAATCAGTTTTCTATTCATTGATCCTTGTGGTCTCTTAAATTGTGGGTGACAGGAGGATCATTTCTGTTCACATTCTTATCATTGACAGAGGTCGACGCACTTGGTGCTTCATGGAGGCTTTTTTCGGTTGACTTCATTAGAATTCTATAGACAAAAATGAAACGGCAGAATCTTTCTCAAATTTAAAATGGAAATGGGAAAGAAGTTAACAATAAGTCATTGTCAGAAGCTAAATAATGCTGCTCCTCGCTACTGCATTTTGCTCAGGTGGGTGATTTATCTTTAGTTCTCTGCTGCTGTGACGGGTGCATTTTGGTTTGTTCTAACCACCCTGCTTCACTCTACTGATCCACATAGGGACATTTCCGTAGTATTTGGGGCTTTCAGTAACTGCAATCATTGAAGTTTCAGTCATTTCACAGGCTGCTCAGACTTCTGTTCATAGTTTGGAAAACCGCTTCCACTTGAGCAGGATGGCAAAATTGAATGGGTGCCTTCAATTCTGATTTGATTTGATTGCCCAGAATGGAGAAGGGAAGATCATTATAGGAACCAGAAAATTCTATCATGACAATAACTCTTAATAACTGGCCCAAAGATACTGCATTCTTTGGATGAGATCCATCTGAGCAGGGTCAAAGGTCCTGCAGAGCAGTTATCTCAGGCGGATGTAATATTTGCTCCCTTTTTTTAATCCGAGTACATTGGGCACTTTTATGTTCCTTGTAGTCAAAAATTCCAATTTAATGTATGATGTACAACCTTTGTGAACAAATATCCATTTATTACTCACTTTCTTTGCTCATTTGCCTGTAACAAAGTATTTGCTTCCAAAAGAAACTTTCTCAAACCAATGAGACATAGAAAATATGGGATTCTTCATAAGGGTTCATGTTGCCCATGAAATTACATAATCAAGTGGCAAAACTACACAGTAATAATGCTTCTAATGCCCTAAAATAATCTGAACTTTTAAAAGAGTCATCAGAATTATTACAATTAGCACCATACATTGTCTCCATCACTCCAACAGCTCACTCCAAGACTTCAAAGATTGAGATTTGAGAATTCTGCCTGCCTTATGATGTCTTCCTATGTTGAGTTCCTATAAATAGGAAAGTATTTCTAATCTGCTTGATTCTGTTAGCAACACACTATTCAAAGTAAATCTGCCTGATAATCCCAAGAGAAGAAAACAGAACAACTCACTTAAGGAAAAGCCTACAAAAATAATGTTCTTTCTAAAAACACATGGCAAATTTTCTAGAACAGAGCTACAGTGTAATAAGAAACTTACTTAAATATGATAGTGATATGGTCTCTTCAATCTTTTAACAAAGAAACAGAAATAACCTGGCACCCCCAGGCCTCATTGAGGGAAATTACACCCTCACCATGATTCCCTAGTGAAACACACTCATTTTATTTCCTATTTCAATACTACTGCCTTTGGGAAATGCTGTGCTGTGTGGCTTTGCATTTGTATTTTCATTTTGTGTGTGTTTGTTTCATAACCACACCATGGATGCAGCATTAAATTGAGCTAAATCAGATCATTACCTTCTTCCTGCTACAGCTTCTCATACCTCAGGTTGCAAACTCATTCATCTTCTCTGATAATTTTACTTACTTTGTGGTAAAAAATGTCTATCCAATAGTCATATGTATTTGAAATAAACATTTCACAAAATTTGAGGTATAATTTCTAATAAAAATTATTGCTATCTCCAGAGAATGGTTATTATAAGTACATTCATCTTTTTCCATGAATACAAGAATGTGAGCACAAGTAACATAATCGATCTGAAGATGATACAGAACAGTTTCAAATTTTTTGTATACATCATCATTTATAAAAACCATAAAAGAATTTAATTAAAAATAAAAACTGTGACTTATGCTTTCACCTCAGTTTCCTTGCAGGTTTTTAGTGACTAAACAATGTGATGTTAAAAAACATCAAGTATGTTTTTTTAAAAAATGCTGTAGTGCCATAGTTTAAAGGTTAAAGAAGAGGATGAAAAAAATTAAAAAATAATTAATAGCATTAAATTATCCTACTCCCTGTGATTATTTCAACATTATTCAATTAAGTTAATTTTACTCTAATCATACAATCTCTGTGCTTTAACTTGTGAAGTTAGACCATTTATATTTATTGTGATTCTTGATATTATTAGATTAAGTTCTACCTTCTACTTTCTTACTATTGTTTTCTATTTGCACAATTTGTTCCTTATTTTTTATTGTCTTTATTCTGTCTTTCCTGATCTAAATGAGATTTTATCTCTCCTTTTATCTACCCTACTGGACTATTTTTAAATATTTCTTAATATGACTATTTAGTATTTCTTCTATAAAATTCATTCAGTTTTTTTCTAAGGTTTTATAGCATTCACTTTAAAACAATCATTGCATTAAAACAAATATTGTTATGTAGCCTTCACCTGTTGTATAAAAAGTGTAGCATTGCATTCCCAATTCCTTTCTCCATCATTTTTGCCTCATATTTATCTTGTACTTCAGATTTATATTTCTATGATATAATATATATTCTATGAAAGAAATAATACTTTGATACAAATTTTGCTTTAAGGACCAGTTATTTTAGAAAAAATTAAAAGAGAGAATAAAACACCTTTTACTTTTACTTATCCCATTGTGAAGTTCTATTTCTTCTAGGGAATAAGAAGAGCTGTCCACTACTGGAAGGATTTCAGGGAGGTGCCCGGCAGTGAATTCCCTCAGGTAATTTGTTCTATGAAAGATGCTATTTTCCTTTACTTTTGAAGCCTTGAATTTCAGTTCAGTTTATTTTCAATTGTTTACATAGAATTCTAGGTAAAGAGTCTTATTTTCCTTGTATCATTTTAATATTTTGGTCCTTTGATTTTGCTTCTGTGGCTGCTGACATGTCGTTTGCTTTATTCTTGCCCTTCATTATAATAGAGAATGTGTCTTTTAATCTGACCACCTCAACATTTCATCTTCTCTTTGTTAATCAGCAGTTTGAATATAGTTCCTATTTGTAGTTTTTATGTTGCTTTTGTCTGTTTAATATTAGTTGTTCCTTGTGAACTGTGGGTTTCTGGTATGATATCTGCAAAAAAAAAAAACTGTAAAGTTCATTCATTACATTGCTTAAATTTCTTCTGTGCTGTTTCATATTTTTTTCCTCATAAGTATTTATTGGCATATATATTAGAGTGTTTGATATAATATTCCACTTCTTGAATTCTCTGTTATTCTTATTTAACTGTTTTTCTCCTTCAATTTCCATTTAGCTAATTTATGTTTACATATCCTCTGGCTCATAGATTATCTGCTGACTATTTTAGGTCAATCATGAACCAGAGAAAATGATTCTTTCCCTATTAATATTTTTTTAATTTAATATTTCCATCTGATTATCCCTTATACTTTCCATTTCTTATGAAATCACCCTGGTAAACTTGTGTATTGTCTGCCTTTTCCAATAGAATCTTTAACATCATTGTAGTAATTTGAAATTATTTTTGATTGTTCCAATAGCTACTCTATGTAAATCTGGTTTGGATAATTGTCTTGTATTTAACAGACTGTAGTTTTTCTTATACTATTTTTGTTATGTCTCAGATACTTTTGTTGAAAATGCTGAATAGAATTAGAGATAGTGAGTTTTTAATCTTGTTTTGTGTTTGTTTCCCATTGGTAGCAGTAAATATGCCTTCATTTTTCTTGGACCATTGGTGTTGGTGTTGTAATGATCCACTCAGAAGTTTGAGTGGATTTACAGTAACACCATTTGAGTGTTCCTGTGTGTCAGTCAGCTTTCAGTCACTATAAGAAATATCCAAGATAATCAACTTATAAAGAGAAAAGGTTTCTTTTAACTCATAATGGATGTTCCAATTTATGATTTGTTGGGTCTGCTGCATTGGGTCTCTAGGGAGATAGCAGATCATGGAGATAGTGCATGGTAGAGCAAGGTTGCTCACCTCATGATAGAGAAGCAAAAGGAACAGATAGAAGAAGGGGCTGTATTCCTAGTATCCCCTTCAAGGATGCGCCTGCAATGGGCTTCAAGCTTCTCACCAAGCTCCTCAGGTTAGAAGTCCCAACACCTTCCAATATGGCTTATGCCAATTTTGAGGCAACACTTATGATAGAAACCATAATACCCTGCTTAGCTCTGAACTATCTCTTTGCTCTACTCTATGGAGAGAACTTTTCTCTTCAGCTCTTCCAGTTACTTCCCAGTATAATTCTCTCCAGTGATTGTTAGTATTGTGATGGAGGGAAGCAAGCACAGTGTGCAAGTCCTGATATTCTGAATAAGTTTCAGCTCTAGCAGACATAAATAACCTGAACCTGGGGTGTGTCTTCCCAGGTACCCTGGCCTCTACCTCACATAGAGCTCTGAATGTTTTGTTATATGGAAAAGGAAATTGAGGTTTCAGATAATCTCAAGGTTATAATCAATTGACCTTGAGATGGGAGTTTAGCCTAGAGTAATGAAATGGAACCAATCTATTCATAAGAATCTCAGAAATGACTGAGGTTGGGAGGGAAGTCTGATCATTGATATCATATGATATGTGGGTGTGATCGTGTCGCTTTGAAGAGGGAAGAAAAGGATCATGGACTAAGGAACGTCATCATTTGTAGAAATTGAAAAAATATGAGACAAACAGATTCCTCCCTACAACTGAAAAAAAGGAATAGAGTTCTGTTGATATCTTAATACAAGCCTAAAGAAAGCATTTTTAACTTTGGATCTTCAGAAGTGAAACACAATGCATTCCTGTTGTTTTTAATTTGAGAAGTTTGTGTGATTTGCATAGGGAACCAATACACAGCACTGCATAAAGAATCTGAATTAATAATTACTGATAATAATATTAGCACTTTTGCTATTCATTGTGTGGACAAACACATTCATGTATATAAAAAAATTCATATATATATATATATAATATATATATACACAAGTATATACATATTTTTTTCCTATTTTTTTCCCAGAATCTAGGAAGCAAAAACCAAGGTTTATGATTAAGTATCATGATTTTCTACAATCTTTACTTATTGCTATTAATTCTCTTCCCAATTTTTATTATAAGAATTAATATTTTATTCCGCAAAAAGGTTTATATATTTATTATAACCATAAGAAAAATTTAGTCCATCTGTAAAGAAAAAGTGAAACCAAAATGTGAAACATGGCTTTATTCTAACTGATGATGTACAGATAATTTCTACATGACAGGGAAGCAGAGCCATTAGTCTTTCTCAACAGATTTAGATTCAAGTTGGTCATATATTTACATGAAGATAATAAAAAATTGAGAAAATGAATGAGCCTGAATGAGTTAATAAATATTTTCTAATTGTAGTTTTCTTTGTTTATACTTAGAGAAGGGGTCAATATCTTAAATTAGGGGTCAGATAAAATGAGCTCAACCATAACTGTTGGTTAAATTAATCAGTCATAGTTTATTATTTTACTTCTAGGGTTTAATTAGAGTTGTAGTCAGGGTAGAAAGAAAACATAATATGTCTTATTCAACAACTTCTCTGATTCTCTTCTGTGTATAGAGAACTGCATGTAATATGTAGGTTTAAAAATATTTAGAAAATTTTTCTTGAACCTACATAGAATTATTTCCATTTATTCAATATCGTATATATGTAATATAGATGTATCAGATATATACATATATGTAGGACATAATTTATAGTCAAAAGACTCTCCATCTTTTAAGTGCATATGGATGGCTACCTGGAAGAGACGGGCCAAATGCCCCACGGACTGGTAGAAGAGTCTGCTGGGAACGCTCCTCAGATCCCTAAAGGCAGGTGTGGGCTAGGATGAGGAAGCCCAGGGTCATAATAAGGAGGCACATGCTTTGTTCCAGGATGCCTGCAAGGTTCCCAGCAGGAAGAAACCTTGAGAAACATCCTCTTGTGAGGGGAACTGGAAGATAAGACATGCCAGTTTTGCTTCTATGTGTTAATTTTAAGTTAACTGTGTCGTATATAACAGAAGAGAAACTACGCCTTTTTCTATTTAGAGAGTGTTACAACACGGCACGATACATTTTCTAAGTGTGTCTCTTTACCCTCATCCATTACTTTAGTATGTGCATGCATGTGTGTGTGTGTGCATGTGTGTGTGTGTTCTTAACTGTTTATTTTTCCTATATATTCCAAAATTTAATGGTTCTCACAACTCAGATGATAGCGTACCTCAATATTTTCAGGAAGATTCTGATTTTTTTATGTCTGGCTAAAGGACAAAATAGCTAAATGTACCCACAAATGATTCAGATAAAGATGGTCAGTTGGCCAGACTGGCATAATAAAGAACAATAAGGTAAGTATTGTAGCAAGTCCTATATCTGCCACCCCTTCATTTTTAAAAAAATTTATTATTATTTTAATATTTTTTAGTTGTTGATGGATCTTTATATTATTTATTTATTTCCATGTGGTGCTGAGGATCAAACCCAGGGCATCAAGTGCCAGGCCACTACTCTACCACTGAACTACAGCCTCAGCCCCTTAATTTTACTTTTTTATATTTTAATTTTTTTAATTGTTCTCAGTAGTTATACATGAGAGTAGAATGCACTGTTTTTTAAGAAATGAAATCAAACGAAGGCCACAACATTTCTTTATTTTAATTGTACATATGTCAAATCAATACATTATTCACTCATTCAAGTCCAACCATACTAAAACAGCTTGGTATACTATAGGTGCTTAATAACTGTGTCACAAGCAGTCCTGGATATGGTGTTCTATCTTCTGCCTGATGATACTGACATCAACATGTTTAGAAACAAATATGTCCAAACTCACCCTAACTGGATACCTCCCCAGGGTGAGCATCCTACTCCGTCACGCAGAAAGGGGCTTGTCACTCCCTCCCTGCCTTATTTACTCTTCAAACTCTCAGTAGGCTGGTAAGAAACCAGGTACCTTTCAGTCTCTTAGAAGGTTTAGAGCACTGTGTTCCTTACTGTGGTAGGATATAGGAAAACATAGAAATCATTCCATGTTGTTTCTAACTGATGCATAGTAACTATAATAAAGAACCCTCCGGACTTCAGCGTGGCTTGAAAATTATAAGGTGATATTAAATTCCATGGCAGATCATCAGAATTTCAAATGCATTTGGGTCCTCATGCAAAATATAACCTGTTAGTTTGCTGATCTTTCAGTCAGATTCATCTATTTCACTGTTTTTTTTTTTTTTTTTTTTTTTTTTTTTTTTTAACCCAAGAATTGCTTGGTATTCCAGGGGACATTTAGCTATGTCTACAGACATTTTTTATTGTCCCAACTGATATTGTCCCAACTGGTATGTATTGCCCCAACTAGTATTGCTATTCTTAAGTGGGAAGCTATTGAATATCCTACAATGTATACATTTAGTCTTTTTACAACAAAAAAAAATTACCAGCCTAAAATATAATCATACCAAGTTTGACAAACCTTAAAATATTTCATTACAGAACAATATTCAAGTATACATTTTTGACCATATCAACAAAAGATCAAAAGAAAGTCTAATCAACTCTCATATCACTTAATTTCCATCATCATACTTAATGCAAAACCAGGTGCTATGATATACCTAATATCATAACTTTGTCAACTTTTGAACTTCCACAAATTCATTCAAAATTTAAAAGTCAGTGAGTCACTCGTGTACCAGATTGGTTGGTTTTCCATGTTTCTAAGCAGAAGCTTGCTCATGCCAGTAGTAAATAAGAAGCAGGTCTTGTCCTTTTAAACAGGGAACCTCTTAGGGTTCTGCTCTATTATATTTTGATCAGTGGCCCTAGAGCTCCGTGCTCAAGCTCAGAGTCCACGTGCTTCCCAGGGTATTAAAAGTGCAATTTTTGAGACTGTAGTACAAATGGACTCATTTCTGCTTTCTTATTAATTATCTCTTATGAATAAATGAAGTTGAGTTACATAATTCCATAATTAGGTTTATGTTAGTGCTTTGTTACAAAGTCTTTTGATGTCTGAAGGAACTAATAATAACCACTCTATTAATTAAAAGAATACCAGTAAATTATTCATTCATCAGTCTGTAAGGCAATCTTTGGCAGTCTCTTGTTTTTCTTTGTAATGTGTCATTTGTTATTTTCTGATCAGCTCTGCCATCTGAAAGCCTTTCATGGCATTTTTCATGTGTGTAATATAATACGGTTTGAAGGAGCCTGAAATATTATATGCTTCTCCACTTTGGAAGACAAGAGGGAGAGTGAAGAGCTCAGTGTCTTTGTCTGGCTCATTTTGTTGTAGGTGTTAATTTGCCAAGGTATTTCTCCATTAGTGCTCAGACCCAGGCATTGTACTCTCTTATTGGGTAAGTATTTAGGAAGAGATTTAAAGAAAATATATCACGGGAAATGTTTACTCAGTGTTCCATGTTTGATCCTTTCGCTGCAATCTTTCTAGTAAAGCTGGAATCTATTTCCAATGAGTACATATGAATGCAGCACACGTTCTGCGGCCTAACAGATGCCATCTGTAAAAGCATTTACTTTAAATTAGTGGAATAAGTAATCAAAAGGGCTTTGTACTTAATGCAAAACTTTTGGTGACTATTAAATGCTCATTAGAGGGTGTTTTTGCTGTATGACTGTCAAAATCAGCAGGACGCTTATGTTAGATTTCCTGAGTGGGTCAAGATTGAATATGATTTTACAACCTAAATAACATAAATGAATGCAGGTTATTTCAGCATCTCCAGATGTTTTTTAAACTTTTTGCCCCTAAACCCAAAACTTAATGCCATTTCAAATTCTTCAGTGGTATTTCAGTGAAGATTTCAAAAATTAAATATTTGTCATCTTTAGATAAGTAAGGAGCGTTTTTTTACCACCAACATTTATAAATGAAAAAAACATGATACAATCAATAGTGCTAAATATGCTCCAACTCACATATTATGGAAATATATCCCCAGGGAATCAGATAATGTTAAATCAGCTTAACTATGCTAATTATTACAATAGCCAGTTATTTAAATTTTTTAATTATGGTGGTTTATTTGGTAGATTGTGTATATGTTACAATTTGAATCTCTGGAAATATGTCCTTATTATCACTTCATTTTTAATTGAACATTCAATCGTTGTCTTGTTAAATCTAGAGAGAGGCTTCTATTACTCTCAGTATTGTTGTTTATGTAGCACCGAGCATGGGAATGATATGGTACAACTACATGTTTAACTTATGTCATGGTCTTCCACTGAGGGAATTAAGTCTTAGATGTATTAACTAAAATCTATAATTGTTCTGATTAAAATATATATATATGTATATATATATATATATATATATATATATATATATATATATATATACATATGGGTCTCCTGCATCAGAGAGAGATGAAAAAAAGAAACTCAAGAGTCCAAGAGTCCATGAGGTCACACTTTCAGGATGAAATGCACTTAAAATAGTTAGACCAGCATTGAAGGTTAAGTACAGAGAAGTAAAGCAAAGTCAAGCTCTGGTTTAAAAACAAAAAAAAAAGAAGGAAATATTATAAGAGCTGCATGATGCCATTTTTCTATTTAGTTTTTAATTAAGAAAGTATAAAATGGCAGAATAAACTGCTGCTCTACTCTCTTTGAAACTCTGTACCATGGGGTTTAATTGTTTTCCTCCCTATGAAGTGCAGAAAGAAAACTATTTTTTTGATTCAAAACTCCAGTTTTCCACCAGTGTTGTCTCTGGTGATGCAAATATCCCACGGTTCGGAGAGGTCCAAGGTGGATCTGGTCCACCCTTTGGCAGTGCTGACTCTCCTCTAGGTCAGTATAAGCAGCCCTTCCATGACTGGCCATTGTCCTTCTAACAGATTGCAGCCGAAACAAAAATATTTCAATTCTCATCTGATCTAGACTCACTTTTTTTAGAGTTTCCCCAAGAGCAAAACATTCTGTGGGGTATAGAATCCATAATAGAAAGTATATTGATGCTTCCCGTGCTGCAGTGGGCTAGAGGGTGGTCATGTCCATCTAAGGAACCCAGGACAAAGGGATGAACAGTGTGATGACTCAGTCCACCACAGCCATGTGTTTAAAGCGGAATCCAATGTGTCACCACTCAATTTTTCTTACTTATTAATTTTTTCATGTGTCTGTTCAATAAATGCTACACACTTTGGCTACAAGACTTCAAAACTGAATGCAGTTCTCATCTTAAGTTCCTCATAGTGTGTTGATGAAGATGAGTTTGAGCATGTGTCGTTGTTATTTGACAGTCACACAATAAACTGAGGGTTCTGCTACAGGTGAGAGAGGGTGCTCCTAAGAATGAGGGGTTCTGGAGGCACGAAAGATAAACTTCCTTGGAAAAGGCAAGACATCAGCTGGTTCTTGGGGAGTACAGGCAGTAAATCAAGTTGTCTGGAAAGAGGGAAAGAAGGGCTGTTCTCAAGGAGACCGAGACCCTAAGACATGGAGGCGAGACTTCTGCTGACAGTGTGTCCCCAATATCCAAATGAAACCCATCTACGTGTGTTTCTGTGATTATCAAATAAACCATACTTAGTAAATTTGATCAATTCCAGCCACCTTAATCCCAGGTAAGTAGTATGGCGGAAATTCAACCAAATTATCTCAGCCACAAGATGAGTAGACTTTAGAATATCTCAACAAAACTTTCTCTCCGTTTCTGTCTCGGTGAAGAACCCAGTTGTATTCAATCAGAGGAAAAGGAAGGAAAGGCCACAGTGGTGTGACCCCTCCACCCTGGCACTTACAAACGTGCAAAACCTGAGGAGGTAAACACCTGGAACCGATGAGAAAATTTCAAAATGATCATACTATCTCAAATACTGCATGGTGAAATTGTGTTTTAGAGCCCCCTGATCTAGGATGACAGTCATCTAAAGGTAGTAAATATTAACTCCTTGAAACTTGTATAAAACTTGCAGTGGAAAAAAAATGTTGTAAGGTAAACTCATTCAATGGAGAAAGAACAAGGCTTGGGAGCTCTCATGTCTGCAGGTTACCGTTTGTGGATATGATATTCACACTTTCTTCTTTTCACGTAGAAAAAGGAGTACTTTGAAGCTACAGTGGCTGTGTGTCGGATCCTAACAGGAAGATAGAATTGACCTCTGCTTTCCAGGTGCTTCAGGGTTTGATGAAGCTTGAGTTCTAGGCTCAAGGAATGTGACCTCACACACAGCTCCTTTTGACTCAGAGGCCAGAGAACCACCTCATTTCCTTACTGAATCGTTTAAAAGGAATGTAAATATTTTAACATAGCCAGATGATGAACCAAAGTTGTGTTAGTAAATATTCTCCAGGCTTTTCTCATTGCAAGAAAGTAAGCCAAACTGATTCTTCAGTCGAATAGCAGATATTTAGCATAGACTCTCTCTCAAGACAAAATCATGAATCTGAGGTAGAACAGTGTACTCCAGAGTGAGATGACTCCCTCCACTGAGAGCTCTCTTCCCTGAAGGCTCTGGGGCACAGACCTGTCCCCCCAGGCCTCATGCCTTCTGAAGGAAACCTGTTTTATGACCCTGATGTCAGTGCCAGGCTCTGCTGCAGCACATGACCACATTAGACTTCAGGAAGCTCAGCGTCCTCGTCACAGGGAAAAGAGGTAGCGAGTGTTTTTATCCAGTTTCCATCCAGTTCCAATCCCATAACCATCTGTGCACATCAACCTCTATGTATGTTTGCTTGTTTCTTGTTCTGGAAGCACTGTCCTTATGTAAGCCTCATCTTTTCATCTAAAATAGAGGATGATTTACATCCCACCTTCTTCCTGAGAATGTGGGCATCTTGTTCCAACCTCCTGTCGCATTTGAATGTTAAGTTGATCTCTCTCTTACCCTCTCTTTCACTGGTTTCTCACCATCCACGATACACTCAGGCATCTGCCATTTCCATACCCGCAACCAGCAGATTGAAGATAAATGCGGATGTGTGTCAGATATGTGTCAGAGAAAAACAATTGTCAGCTTTGTCATACCCTTGGCCACGAGACTTGCGAAGCCAACCACCCCAGGCCTGGAGCCAGCAGCTCTGTGTCATAGGAGTGGAGTTATACAGGACTGCATTTGTGTTCAAATACTTTATGAAACATAGATTTTATGAAATATTTATCAAATGGTTGGGAAAGACTTTTACCCAGTTGCTGGGCCTGTCCCAAACCAGAAAACTATGTCACACTATTTATACTTCCACATACACTGCTGGATTTTGTTTTTTCCTTTCTCTTCTTGTCATCTTAGAAGCAGTAAAAAATATTAACATTATTGCCTTTGACACTTGAATAGATGTTTTGAAACTATTCTCTATAGTAAAATGAGAACTGCACCAAAAGCACTTCTTCACCCCAAACTGCAGTGGCTGCCTCAGGGGCCAGCATGGGGGGGGGGGGAGTGGGGGGACGGGAGCTGCAAGCAAACCCGGCAGCTTCCCTCATGGACCATGCTTGCTGGAGAGAAGACTGGACAACTAACTGTGGGTGCAGACTTGCGGCCTGTCAGACATGCTCTCGGGTGAATGAGGGGACCACACCACCTCCAGGAGATCTGCCCAGAAGAGAAACTACCAGTTATAAAAATTGAGTCTCCAAACAAAATTTAAAAATTGGAAGAAATCATATTTGACACCATGCACTTGACACTTTCCCAAACCTTAAAGAATTTTTAGTTGAGAATTGATATTAACATGTGAGTTTTCTTTTATTTTTAATCTAAGGAAATGTGTCAATGTTTGGAAAATTAGCATAACTAAATAAACCAATATTTTCCAAAGGATTAATGCATGATGCTGCAAAATCCTGCACGTATAAAGGATCCATTTGAAGTGCAAGATGGATTTAATAGACCCATGGATTAAACAGAACAATGGATTTAATAAAACGGGGGGGGGGGTTTTGACAAAGTTTCAAGATTCTATATTGCAACTAATCTTAAGATACTACCCCTTAATGAGTTTGGGTGTAGCATCAAAGAAGAATAGCCACAATTATCTGAAAAGACTATTAAGTGAATATTCTTCTCCTCCAACTTTATATTGGTGTGAGGCCATGTTTCCTTAATGCACTTCACCCAGAACAACATATTGAAGCAGATTGAAAGCAGAAGCCGATAGGAGAATCCAGCTGTCTTCTATTAAGCCAGACATTAAAGAGATTTGCAAAAATGTAAAAGAATACTACTCTTCTAACTGAATTCTGTTGTTTTGAAAAAAATATAGACGTATTTTAAAATATGTAAGTCTTAACACACAGTGAGTAGACTCATACCCCTTTAAGTGAATTAATGCTTTTAAAATTTAACAGGTTTAATTTATTAAGCAACATATATTGATAGCTATAAAACATAAAAACAAACAAACAAACAAACAAAAAAAAGCTCTTTGGATTTTTCAGTAATTTTTAAGAGCACAAAGAAATTCCAGCATCAAAACTTCACAAACCTCTGTGTGTTAGTTTTCTTGGACTGACAAAACCTGGGGAGACTCCGCCCCAGGCCTTCCTCTCGGCTTCCGTGTCGTAGGGGCTCCCGTGGCCCGCTGTGTGCCTGTCTGCACACGACATTTTTCATGACGTGTCCATGTACGGCTGCGTCTCTTCTAAGACAACAGTCCCATTGGATTCATGCCCCGCCCCCCCAGTATCACTCCATCTTCATTTACATCTTTGTCACCTCTTCAAAGATCTGATTTCCAAATAAGGTCACGATCACACGTACCAGGAATTGGGACTTCTGTTTATCAATGCATCTGTTAGAAGAGTAGTATTCTACCCAAGGTATAGAAACCCAGCTGCCACTGTAACCTATGGACTGTGACCCCCTCTTTATCTTTCATTATTGTGATTTGCTTGTAGACATATTGAGGTGATTTTGACTTGTTCATTTTCCTGTGGCTTATTTGCAGTATTCTACACAGTTATAATCAATACATAATTGTCAACTGAATCACCTAGTGTTAAATTAATTGATTAATATATTGTAAGAGTCCCTGAACATTCCTTATTTTTTTACTTTTTTTAATCCTTTGGGATTCCATTCAAAGATGTCCTTTTTCATTCTTTGTCTAAAATAATTCCCTGTCTTCCTTCGGAGGCAGTGTGGTGTACAGAATGAGCTAGGGATTTAAAGGGAGACTCACCTGCCTTCTAATATGAATGTACCAGCCTCTTGAGTTCACAGTTTTGAGACTTTTCCTATATATTCCTCATCCTGATTCTTAATTTTGCAAAATATAGAAGTATAAAATGCTGGCCTAGAGAAACTTTGTAAGTGCTCTGTTAGATGATGTATGAGCTACGTGAGAAAATGAGAAAGTCTAATACAGATTTTCGAGTTTGGTTGCTCAGAAGAATCTAGTGTGTATCTGATGAGTCTGGAGGGCAGCCGGGGAATCTGCATTTTAGAAGGTCCTCATGTGATGACTGCATTTAGACACCTGTAAGGTAGCAGGTGCAATGTATTAACAGCACAAACGATTAAAGATCGGTTACCAAGAGTTCTGGAAGAGATGTCCTTCATTAACCTGTTCTGGGTGTCCGAACCTTTAATGCAAATCTCAAGTAAGGTGGACCTTGTTCAGAGTGAAATTATGTAACAATTTTTAACAATGTCTTGATAAGAAACAGTTTAGTTGCTGTTCTTATTTTTTAAAACAGTCTGTCAATAATGACTCACAATAAGCTCTGCTCTTTCCAGAAGGGGGCTGCTTCTTGACCAGAATGTGAAGTGGAAACATCCCAGGTCCCTGGGCCGTGGCAATATTCTGCACACAGCGCCTCCAAACCCTCCTTGGTAGGGATAGCGTTCTCCCCAAATTTGAACTGTGGAATATTCTGTAGGCTCTAAAAATATCTGGCTCAGTTTTTGGTGTATGTTAGGTACTGAGCAATTATTAGATTACTTTCAATTTAGTTGTGTTATAGAGGAAAACAATTAAAACATGAAAAATTAAAGGAAACATTTGTTTCTTACGTGGACTTGCTAAAGCATCCAGCAATGAACTTTCTTTTGTTGTTCATTTTTTCATTTCCCTGGAGCTCCTGTGTGATACTAGTGACTAGTGTGTCCGTCACATTTTGAGCTCTCCTGAGGTAGTCAGAAGGTTGCCGAAGCCCGACACTAAGGCCAATTTTTCCTAACTTCAGTGACATTCTAGGAGAATCTGAACGCCGTGATTGTGCTTTACCAAATTTAAAATGTTGGCATGTTTTGCAGTACTTTTAACCTCTGTGTCTACACATTTCAAGAAAACGTTTCTGGTTTAAAAGTTCAAAACAGCCTAAAACTTCCAGCAGCAGCAGCGTTCTTTGGCTTTAATGGCAGCAAACAGCACAGAACATCTGAGCTCATGAGGAATAATGACTTCTTTGGCCCTTTAGTACAGGCATGTTTTTCTGATGTTCTTAAGCAAAATGGGAGATCTTGGAATGTTTTTCTCTCTGACAGGATAAATTTGAGGACTTTCTGTAAGATGTAATGGAAGTTTAGAAGCAGACTGAACCCTGAAGCAAAAGAACTGCTCACATTTTCCAATCACAACTGGTGAGCAATGGTGGTTTGATCAAATGGCAATGCCTACTTGGCTTTAGTACCCGTGGGAAACCGGCTGTCATAAGATTGCTCAGCTGCCTCGTCTTTTTAAAGTTGCCTGAGAGATCACTGCAATAAACTTACTTATTTATCCTATTTATTGGATGCGCCCATCACATAATGCTCTTTGGGTGCATTTACAAGAGTAATAAAAAAGGCTATACAATTCTCTCTTAGCAATTTCTTGGAGAATCTAGAGCTCAAAGTAGATGCAAGTATATGCAAGGCAGCTATTTCACACTGTTCCTTAACAGTCTTTACATTTTTACTTAGTTTTTTTTTGTTTTTGTTTTTTTTTGTTTTTTTTTTGTTTTGTTTTTTGTGGGGTGGGGATTACCACACAATAAAATTGCAAAGGAAGAGTACATAATTCCAACTGAGATACTAAAGAAATAAAATTATGGAAAACAATCCATGCTCTTTTTCCAGGCTATCCACAAGAATGGAGATTTCTGGGTTGGAGTTCCTGTCTTCACAAAGATGCATATCCCATGTGAAGAAGTCTTTCCTTGTGTGTTCTCAGATTTCACCTCAGATTAACAAGCATGGCAAGCATTGTGCAGATCTGCAATGCTGCATCAGGCTGCATATGAGACTTTCCCACAGAATTTTCAGCAAAGTGGATTAGGTGGCTTTGAACAAGAAAAAGAAGGAGCGATGCATGAGCATACACAGGTGCATCGGGGAGCAGGCTCACATGCATAGTTATCTAATGTGTGAATCCTCACTGGCAGCAGGAGGATACCTAGCCTACCTAAAGAACTCAGACTTCACCCAACAGTAGCTGTTATTTTCTACATATATACGATGCTATCAAATATAACTAAGCACAGCCACGGTCATTCACTCACTAGAGTTTAGAATTTCTAATTCTGTTATTTTACTTTCAGTGGAGTGATCCACCACTGCACGTGCTGATCTATATTAAACACAGATGGAATGGATAATATTAATTGGTCAATAATGAAGGCACATATTCTAATTAGATAAACAAGACCAATGCATGGGTCAATACAGTCTAAGAAGAGCATTAAATAAAAGAATTACATTTTCAAGGAACTTCTAAAGAAGAATTTCCTTCAGGTGATTCCATCATTCCAACAAATCTTCCTAGACCTGTTAAGATACACAATTTGCTTTGCTTGGTGCTGAGACCTACCCAGTGAATACAGAATGCTCTTTGCTCTCAAGGTGAAGAGTGCATTGTGAAGAAGGTAACTGTGATTCAGGGCATAGAAGAAAGGAGGGGATGCAGAAATATGGAGATGGGAAGTTCCTCCTGTTCCTGGTTGAGAATTCTATGAAAGAGGGCACTTGGCACAGTAGTAGCAGATCAGAATGGGGCTGCCTGGCCATGCAGAGAGCGTGTGAAGGGAGGAAGGACGGGAGACTGGAAAGGCGGACCTCGCTGGCTCTAGCTCCTTTAGTCTGCCGGTGTGATTTCTAACTTGAGTCTCAGTAAGGGGGAAACAGGACTAGAAACTATGTTGCAGTTTTGCTTTTATATAAAGGTGTTTTGGGCTACAGAGGTTCTACCCAGAGGGCTGGGGCCTGTGGGTAAGTGAAATCACTGGATTGGAAGGAGAGAGCCGAAGGGAAGTTATGAGTGGCACTAATGTGATACTGTCAGCATAATATTAAAAATAGATGTGAGAGACACTTCAGAGGTGGATTAATGTTCAGCTGATATACAGATATGAGAGCAAATAATAGGATAAGAGTGGAGGTAACGCAGATGATTTAAGCACAGTTGATGAAGACGTTGGGGCAACTAATGGAGAAATAAAAAGCTTAAAGAAAGAAAGAGCAGGCAGTGAGTTCAGTGTTGAAAGCTGGGATGGAAGAGATGGGGAGGCTTATGTGGTATGTACAGCAGGCAAGAGAAACCTGGCATCAGAACGCAGAATGGTCTGGAGTAGAGATAAAATGTGTGCTGCCTTACCAGAGGAGAGCTGTGATGTGAAGTCCAGACTGCACAGGATTATCAAGTGAGATCTGAGCAAGTGCAGTCTTAGAACATCCCTTCTCCAGGTGGGGGGTGACCACAGAAGGACAGCAAGCAGAGGGCTCAGGGGAAAAGCCAAGGCTATAGGAGGGTCGGATGAGACACAGAACACAGCTCTCATTTACTCTCACACACTGCTAAATCTCCATGTTTTTGTTAGTGCCTGATAGTTATAGATAATAATGGGGTTCATTGAGACATAATCACATACGGTGGAATATTATTTGCTCTGATTCAGGCCTCGAGTCTTTCAAGTCCAGAAGTCCTTCCCCATCTGCCTTCACACACTGCAATTTTTAAAATGTGTTTTGTTTTCTCTAAGTTAAAAAATGGATGTTTAGAACTATTTTTTCCCACAAATATTCATTGAACAGTTTTGCGTTCCTGTGGAAGGGTGTTACCATCTCACCAAATGGCTGTCCTATGGCATTAATAAAGCTGCTCTTAGAGGCGGTTAATTTCCCACATCGTAAGGCGTTTCAAAGATGGTAGCACAACATATTCAGCAACTCAGGAGACCAAAAACCAAAATGCTGCAGGAACTTGAAGGAGGAAAGTGGGTTCCCTGTTCAGAGAGTCACTGAAGCCTCATTGAAGAAGCAGCTGAGATACCAACTACATGAGAACCCAGTCTTCTCTCTTTTACGCTACTTTCTTAGGTTAGTCTATGGCTAGGGCACACACACAATGAACTAAATAACTTCATTCATAAGAACAACTTAATCACTTAATTCTCAAAATATATCATTGCTTACCACTGCATCTACATACGCACAAATGCAGAAATAAATTTAGGGAAGAAATTTTGTTTATTATAATTTCTATTTCCATTTCAAATCTACTCCATTCTTCTCTCTATGGCTTTTTTTGTTTTCAGATTTAGGTTGATGACAATGGAGTCATTCCATTATTATGTACAACTATAATACACCAACAAAAAAGTGGAAAGAAAATTAAAATTTGGGGATGATAATAGCACAGCCTTAAAAATGTATCTATTACCGCTGGACCATACTCTTAAAACAACTAAAGAATAAAAAGTTTAATAGCAAAAAAAGACAATGATAACATTTAGTATAAGTCATTTTAGTATAATGACTTAAGCCCTAACTATATTTGTAGACTACATTCATATTTGATTAAACCCCATTTTATTTATATCTGATTTATATGTCAATAGACACTTGTTGTATGTAGCATTCATTTATTTTATAGACCCCTACATTGTTTTCTGAACTATTATAAATAAGTCTATTTCTCTTTCAGAAGAACAAAGGTGTATTTCTTAGGTTTTTGGTGATAATATTTATTTTCCTTAGAATTTGAATTACAGTGTACCTGAACTTTTTAGACATATAACTTTTTCAAAAAAAAAAGCACAACACAGCACTTAATGCATCCAAATGTGTGGCCACTGTTTTGGGCTTGTGAGGCTGTTCTCTGGGGCCTTTTTGTCGTTCTCATGACCTCCCGATGACAATAGGTCACCTTGTTATTCCGAGTATCAGTTGCCATGGCCTTGACTCCCTCTTGAGCGTATGGAATCCAATTCCTCTTCCATTCAATGTCAGCAGTAAAGGCTTCATTCAGCAGCTGAAGATGGTGTCATTTGAAATGGAGAAAGGAAGCCTTCTTTCACTCTAATTAGCAACGGGAGAGAGCTGCTCTCTTTCCCCTACTTACCAGGACTGAACAGGACCAACGCTGAAATCGAACCCCATCCCCTGCTTAGACTGTTCCAACTCCACGTCACGTAGCAGGTAAAATGCAGTTTCTGAGTGGGGAAATCTGAATTTCCAGATGTCTTGGGCCGGCCAGTTTCTAACCAGAGGAGGTGCAGAGCTGTTCCTCTTCCCCAGCAGAGAGGTTTGCCACTGGACAAATCACCACTGACACATAATGGGGGGGTGGCAGGGCACTCTGCCCATCTGTGTAAACCAAGGGCGCCATGTTTCTAGCCACTGACTCCTTACCTTTGAGGATGATAGACACCTCGAAAATAAGTTATGTTAGAAAACAAAGCTATTGCTTAACGTAGTTTACAATAAATGAATATGATTTTTTCAGTAATCTTAATGATGTTACTTTAATGTACTCCATTTCCTGCCAATAATACATATTTATGTGGTAAAATTTTATACCTTGACACTAAATTTTTATTTTGTATTTTGTTTCATTGCAAACATATTAATTATAAGTATTTACTTCTTTCATATATATACATACGTGTGTGTACATATATGTATGTGTGTGTCTATATATATATATATATATGACTTGTACACTTATACATAGTGTCCACTTCACCAGGCAGCAGCTAGGTGGGGAGAAGCTCCTGAGAGCCCTGAACACTCTGGAACCTGAGCCACCTCCCAGATCAACGGCTCTCTCTCAGTGCATGGGCCTGGCCAGTTTAGGTGTGAACTCAATATGCCGCCCTCACTGGGCAGTCTCTGGCGCTCTCTGCCTTCTCTTTGGCAGCTGCTGGTTCCTACAGAGTCAGGTTTTGTTTGTAATCACTTTAAAGACTGTTACATTTTACCTCTTAAAACAAAAATGTTACCATATGCTCCAAAAGGTAGTTTCTAAGCTGACATTAAGGACTCTAAAATAGGAATAGCAAGCTTACAAAATATGTGTGATGCAAACAGATCTAATATACATACTTTGAACTTTGCTTACTATTTTTCTTGTATTTATATTTATTTGAATAAATGAGCTTTCATGCTTCATTCATATTCTGGTTTAAAGTTATTTAGGAACAAGTAGATTTTGAGATGTGAGAAAAGGATACGTGAGTGTTGATTTTAGATGTTATAGAAGAGGTAAAAAGGAAAAGCCAAACACAATGGCACTGAGGTCTCAGAGACATTTTTTGATCAATATATACAGGGAGGTATTTACTTACACAGCAAGCATTGAATGTATAGATATTCGGGGAAAGAGCAGAGAATTTTTTTTTTTTTTTCATGTAGAGGGACAACAGACAACACATTCAGACAGAGTTATAAATAAATGTAGTGCATCTTCAATGAGTAAGAACTTTGGGAAACTAAGAAAAAACTGTTACTTAGAATTTGTTCTTCGAGATAAATGACCACTGGTCTTATTTCCAAGACAACTCCAAGGAAGATTTAATAGTAATGTTAATAATGTTATTTCAATTTCAATTTGAATGAAGTAACATATTTTTCAGTTTTCACTGTAAGCAAATCATAGGGACATTTACCCAGTGATGCTCACCTGTAATCCCAGATACTCAGGAGGATGAGGCAGGAGAAGAACAAGTTTGAGACCGGTTTCAGCAATTTAGCCAGATCCTGTCTTAAAAAATAATAATCATAAGGGCCAGGATGTAGCTCAGTGATAAAGTCCCCCTGGGATCGGCTCTATTACTGGGAGCAGGGATAAAGGAGGTCATGCGTGTCTTCTCTCCTCTGCACCCTCCCTCCTCTTGTCACCGTGCTGAACACCAGTGGACTCGGTGAGCAGGGACCATCTACAGGACGTGCACCTGGGTACCTGGGTGTGGGGCTGAGAAGCAGAGAATGAACCAAGTTGAATCAAATGGAAATCTGTTTAAGAGACCTGCACAGACTTCCTTCTCCGCTTCCCTGACTGGGTGTACCAGAGCCCCTGCTGCCTGGATGTAATGAGGTTCGTGGGAGATGCATGGTCCTCTGCAGCGCTGCTCTGGAAGAGGCCATTAGGACCAGCCGCATGGGCTGAGGAACTGCCCACTCGGCAGCAGTCCTGCTTCTCCTCCCTGGTGCATAGAGAGTGCTGCTCCATTTTCTCTGTGTAGTTCCAAATATGCATGCTATGTCCCAACTGCTGCATGAAAGACCAACGAATCCATTTGATCCTGTGTTCACCCATTCCATCAGTCACCATTTATTTTGTGCCTACGGTGTTAGGCACTGTGCTAGTTGCTGGGTGGAAAGAAGAAAGAAGGTTTGCATGCTTCTTACCTCCATGAAGCTTTCAGACTTCTGGAAAGTAAACAAAGGTAATGGGGAAACGACAGCAAGGGATGTAATGCTAATTACAACTATATATCATGAGATGTCCTGTGAGACAGAGACAGGACAGCTTCTGTGGACAGCCTGAGCAGTCATCTGGGTCTTGTGCTCATAAGAGCTGTGCTCCTCTTAATGTTCCAATTGCACCTTTTGAAAATTCTAAATTATTCTCCAACCAGAAGTGCCATGTTTTCATCTTTCTCCAGCCTCTGAAATTACTTTGCATGTTCAAAGATGCTACTTTAATTATGAACGTGGGACTGCCTGTTTTAGATATGGCGATGAGGAAGCACTATCCAAAGAAGGTAATTCCAATCAGATTCTTTCTAAGTCATAAGGTAGGTCATACTGACTCCACAGACAGCTCTCTCCCTTTTCCTGATCTACCCTTTGCTCTAGCTAAATCAATGTGATCTGTAAGAATTAACAGACTAAGTAGTGGAAGAAAATTCAAAAATACGTCTACAAATCAAATCCTTCTAAAAGTGGACCAATGATCTAGAACAATAAACAAAACAGGCCAGTAAAATATGAAAAGATGGGCATGCCAATAATCATTAATATAAAAAATTAATCATAGGAGATCATTGATCTCACTGATCAAATTAGAAATAAAAAATGTAAAATCTATGGTCAGTATCCTTGTTTTGGGAACATTAAGTTAATATAATCACAAAGAGATGGAATTTACTAGAAAGAAATCAGAAAATTCAGAGTTGGGGAGGAGTGTTGGCCTCAAGTAAATCTTAAAATAACAGTACTGGAAATCCTGCTTAAGAACTGCTCTGAGCATCCAATTATTACAAACACCGATGACTCCTATAGCAAAATTGATTGCCCCTTCCTTTGCTCATGCCGTTTCTGGATCAGGAGATGTACAGGCATCTCACCCCGCGTCCTGTGGCTCATTCCATTACTCTCAGGGCACTGTGGGTTGTGTAAGGGGCCTCTTCCTCACTCTTCCTCAGGAAACCCACACAGCACCCTCCATTCTTCTTTATGGCTGAGTAGAACTCTGTTATGTTCACACCCCGTATTTATTTCATCCAGTCATCTGTTGATGGACATCCAGCCTGATTCCATAACATGCCTATTGTGAAATGCAGTGCCACATACATTGGAAAAAGGAAACTGTGTCATTTGCAGGTAAGTGGATGGAACTGGAGAAATGGACTCAGAAAGTTGAGGGTTGAATATTTTCCCTCATAGGAAGAAGCTAAAGAGGAAAAAGGAATAAAATGAAAGAGAATCTCATGAAAACAGAAGGGAAATCCATAGAAGAGGTAATGAATAAAGGGAGAGGTAGGAAGGGAGGGGAAGGACTGGGAATGAATTGGAGCAAATTGTGCTATGTTCAGTGTGAATATATCACACTGAACCACACTATGATGTGTAATTATAACACACCAACGAAAAACTAAAACAGAAAG
The DNA here is from genome assembly GCF_902686455.1 of Sciurus vulgaris. Taxonomy (NCBI): domain Eukaryota; kingdom Metazoa; phylum Chordata; class Mammalia; order Rodentia; family Sciuridae; genus Sciurus; species Sciurus vulgaris. The sequence continues at coordinate 180,753,792 of NC_136464.1, read as the reverse complement.
TTCTGGATTGAATCTACATGTACAATGATAGGTATATTAGTTAACCTGTCTCTTCCTCCTTTGTAAAATGTCATTAGCAATAACTTTCTTATATGGACATTTGGTGAATTAAATGAAACAATGTATGCAAAACATAATGCAGTGTCTTAATCATTACTTAGTAAAACCTTCAACTACATTTGGCTATTTTTTATGAATTGCATTTTGGATTAGTCCATTAGTCTGATCTACAATTTCCTTTTTCCAATGTATACAGCACTGCAATTCACAATAGGCATGTTATGAAATCAGGCTGATGTCCATCAACAGATGACTGGATAAAAATAAATACGGGGTGTGAACATAACAGAGTTCTACTCGGTCATAAAGAAGAATGGAGGGTTTCTTGAGGAAGAATGAGGAAGATCATATCTTTTGGGTATGATTATGGTTTTCTTAATAATTTTCTTAATATTTATAATAATTTATCTTTTTCCCACCACTAGAGTTTTAAATATTTACTCCCTGTTCCTTTTCTTTTCCTTTATTATTATTATTATTATTTTTTTACTCTTTTGGATATATAAAAGTTTTAACTTACACGTTTTCAAATCTACTGATGTTAATTTGATGTCCTTTTACTGCCTTTGAATTTAGAAACCACTTTCTCATTGAAAAATCAAATTAATGTTTATACATATATTATTTTGTTATTGCTATTTTCCTTCTCTATTTAACCATTGAATCAATTTGGAAATTTGTTAAGATGACACACATCTATGATGTCTTTAACAACAAAGAATGTACCCTCCAAAAAATCAGTATCCACACAGAAAGGATAAATGGAACATTTCCCAAGTTCAAAATGTACACTTACGAAAGAGACATAATTGAGCCACAGACTGGGAAAAAGTTTATTTGAAGGACTTGTGACCAAATGCTTAAGTCAGTTTTTCCATTGCTGTCACCAAAAGTCCTGACAAGAACAATTTTAAGGAGGAAGGTTTCTTTGGGAGCTAACAGTTTCAGAGGTCTCAGTCCATAGTTGGCCCGTTACATTCCTCGGGGCCCAAGGCGAGGTAGAACATCATGGTGGAAGGGTGTGATGGAGGGAAGAGGCTCAAGACATCACACCAGGAAGCAGTGGGAAACTAAGCTCAGCTCACAAAATATATATCCCAAAGGCACCCCTGCTCAGGAACCCACCTCCTCTCACTACACCCTACCAGCTTACAGTCACCACTTGGCGAATCCCAAGGATTTAAAGCACTGATTGGGTTAAGGCTGTCATAACCAATTCATTCCACCTCCAAACCCTGCATTGTCTCACACAGGAGCTTTTGGGAGAGACCTCATATATAAACATAGCACCAAGTATACAAAAATTCCTACAAGTCAGCAATTAAAAGGAAAATAACACATAAAAATTAGACATAAGCTGGTGTAGCTCAACTGCAGAAGAGCTGAGGAGAGCTGCAGGTATGGCGGTGTGCCCGCAGCTCTGATGACAATGGTTCAGAGTGAGAAACAACCCTCGTGCTCAGCAACAGAGGGATGGAGAGACAGATGGCATGGATATGATGTGCAGCGCAGAACAGTGTAGAAGCAGGAAGGAGGACCGGTGCTGACTCAGGCTGGATGCCCATGGCCCTCCAGACACTGAACCAAGTCCTAGACACCGGAGGTCACACATCTACAGCTCCATGCATACTAATCACCCAGGGTGGAAAGATCTATTCAGACCCATAGAGGACCAGAGGTTAGGGGAAGTCGGGAATGGGGAAAGACCACTCAGTGCCCAAGGGTCTTAAATTTGGAGAAAGGAAAAATGCTTTGGAACTAGAGAGGCACAGTGGTTGTGCAATATTGTTAAAGTGCTAAGTTTTACTAAGTTGCTCACTTTTACATGCTATGTGAATTTTACCTCCAAAATTACTTTAAAGAATGGATGGTCAGAAGACTTGGCTACTTCGCCAAACAAGATATGTGACATCATGACATCATGTCCAATACACATGTGACAATGACCGACGTTATGAGTTATCAGGGAAAAGATAAAACCTCAATAAGAAACCATTTTATACCCACTTGAATGTGAAGTAAAACAAAAACATCATTAGAATATAACAGAACAGATGCTTTCAGTTTGCTAGAGGGAATGTCAAATAGCTCAAAGACCTTGAACAGCAAGTTGACTCTTTCTTAGAAAGATAAGCACACTGCCAAAGCATGACCCATCCATTCCAATTCTGATCTTGCTCTCAAGATCCTTGAGAATGTGTTCCTCTGTTAAGGAGAATGACTTGTTCAAGACAGTTCTTAGCAGCTGGATATGCAAGAGCCTACAAACAAAAATTGTCCAATGAGCCACCAATAGAAGAAATGGTAAAACAAAGAGGCAAAAGCCCTGTGGCTAATCCATACTAACCATCTATCATCAATAAGAACGAAGACCACTGAGAACTCAGGCAGGATGCATGGATTCAGTGAGAATATTTTAAGTGGGAAGAACAGGACACAGGATAGCATTTTGATTTATCTCACTGTTATTAGGTTCATGAGATGATGGGACATGTCAGTATCTTTCATTAACTCTTAGTTGCATGTGTATAAATAATTTCCAAGATTCATAAAACTGAACGCTGATATTTGGATATTTCTTTTGTATTAATGGATAATAATATTTTTCTTTGTTAGTGTGATTTTTTCATATTTTTTTCAAAATAACTAACTTATTTTCTGACATTTCATTGCTATGAACACCACGGCCCTCACTGTTTCTCATTCTGTAACAGGTTTTTGTACCTCCAGTTTGAATATATGTTTTGCTGTTTTGTCTTTTAGAATTAGTATCATGCCTGTGTCCAACCTCATTTGGCATGCTAATAGGAATACACCTGCTGATTTGCCATCATATGACATAATTTCCTAAAGTGCCACCTGTGATACAACATATTGTACAGCTTCGATTTAAAAACTTTATGAATATTAAAAGCAAATGCTCCTGCTTCCTTGAGTGCATTGGCTTCATATTCTGCTCACCAAGCCTAACCCAGGTGTTGATTTAAAATTCAGTGGTACAAAACGATTATCTATCATTCTAAATTATCTCATATTCTTCTAATCCTCCACGTATCTGAGACAGAAGCCTGGGAAACACGTTCTTTCCCATTGACCATGTAGCACATTTTGTCATTAGCGGCTGAAGCTTCGTCATTTGGAATTTCAATCTAAACAAAGATTCATAAGTGCGTCTCCCAGCAGCTGCCTTGTCAGGTTGTGAAAGGGAAAAATTAAACTAGTATATTTATTCCAAGCCTCCTCTGTGATGGATCTCGTATGAGAGCTTTATTTCCTGTTTATCAGAAATAAGCCTATGGAAGACAGGGTATGTAAGTGATTATGCAAAGCCATCACACAGATGGTGGGTCATAATAAGCAATTGTTGATGGGGATTTGGTCCTTTAACAAGTGAAGAGAAATGGCATCTGACTCTCCTTTTTATTAATGGTAATACCTAGTGCTTGTTAAATTTGGTGGCACTTCCACTTTATCAGAAAAAAGAGATCTGGCATGGATAATAATGGTTATTAAAAGGGGATGAAAAAACCCAGGTTTTCATTTATTTTCTCTGGGTAGACAGAGATGCTACTGTAGATAGAGAAGGAGATAGACAGAAAGACAGGTAGACATTATAAAACAACTAAAAATTAGGGAAGCCACAGTTATAATGAATCTTTTTCTGAAATCCATCAATCTTTTTTCATTAATCTTTTAGACTAAAACTTGGGGAAGCAGAACATGCATTTCTCCAATTGTTTACTTTTTAGCCTCTTTCTAGCTGTTACTTGTATAGTAGTAGGAGTATAAAGCCACTGGTTCAGATACTCATTCATGTATTTGTTTAGAAGTATTTTATGAGACTGGCTTCTTCCAGGCACTGTTCTGAAAGGAAGCTTTGAATCAGAATATGGTCTCTATGTTCAACCTGAATAGAAATATGAATATCTGGCCTACTGGAAATCCCTGGAATGAGATTAAATTTATCATTTATTCAACCAAGAAAGTGTTCATTAAATATTTATTTTCTTGCAACCTAGAGGTGAGGCTGGACTAAAATGGATAAAGCTACCAAAACTGCAGTACAGGGAGACTTGCCTTGGCATTTTCAACTGCTTAAAATTTGAATGTAATAATGTAAGTACAGTTCTTGCCAAGCTATGCCTCTTTCTGCTAAATGCCTGAAGCAAATATCCCCAGACATTGCCAAATGTCCCTCAAAAGGTGATATTGCCACCTGTTGAGAACCATTAAGAGAATTGAGGAATAAAAAGTATAAAGACCTCGGAAACTCATAAAACCAAAAGTCTGAGTAGGTACAAAATTAATGTTAGTTACCATAGCAAGGGTATAAACAGTTCTCCTTCTCACAACCATTAATGCTGCACAATATCTATTCAGTCTTGTGCTTCAAGAACACATCTTTACTTGAACCATTCAGGAATTTGAAATAAAACCATATTGTTGAGACCATAAAATGAACAAGAATCGCTACTACTATTTCTTGTTGCATAGTTTGGAATAATGTTATTAACAGCCAAATTAAAAACTGACAAAGTGATCAAGAAAGGTTATGGCATCAGCAGAATGCAAAATGAGAATAAAAATTGCTGGTGGTAAAGATTTTTAATATAACGTTTAGAAGAGTGTTTAGAACATGCTTTACTTTTTTTTTTTGTCAAGTACTTCACTCTTTATAAATTAGAATTTTTGATTCAATAACTAAGAAAAGACCTTTAAAAGTAGGAATGAGGAAGAATCAAATCAAGGCAACATTAGTATGCTTTTTAATGTCATTTCAGAGTTATGTGTGACAGTTGATCTCAATGTTGACATGATTGGCATTTGGTGTCAGATAGTTCTTTATTGTTAGAGATACCTTGTGCATAGTAGGATTCTTAGTAGCTTCCCTGGTCCCTATTTGCTAAATGTCTGAAAAAAATGTCCTCAGACATTGCCAAAGTTACCCCAAAAGCCAATATTACCACCTGTTGTGAATCATTGAATTAAGGCAGTGATTGAGGAGGAAAAGATGTGTGGGCTCCTGAAAGTCTTTGAGAGAGGACTCATACAAAGGGAACTTTGGCCAACGGGCTAGAATCTACAGCCAAGCATCACTAGTGACAAATAAAATGCATCCAGAATATTCTGAAAACATTTGCAGGCAATCTGAAATACACATGCAGACTAAGACAAATGAAAGCAGACTGAAAAATTTCTCAAGATGTGAAAATGAACAGTGAATATCAAAAAGTCAAGCGAGTAATTCTGTAAGTCAGTGACAATAGAGATCAGTATTCATAATCTTTGTTTATTTCAACATCTGTTTAAATGTTGTAGTTTTTGGATTACAAATATAAAGTGAAGTTAGCAGATACTAATTTTGACTAACTATGCAATCATATTTTGACTTTATTTTAAAAAGATCAAAAATATGTATACTAAATAGCTTATCATCACTTTTCTCAATTATCCAAACAGTAATTAGCTTGAAAAACTAACCTTAATGAAACACCTGGTGTCTTTAAAAGACCTAAATAATTTACCTAGGATTTTATCAATAATTTCAACTCATTTAAGTACATAAATTTGCTAACTTGTTAGGACTCATTTATGTTAAATCTGACTCTCACTCAAATGTATTTTTTGAGGTGGGTCAAGTAACAATGTCTAAGTCCAGCTAAATTTTTAGTTTTAAAAATTCATTAAAATGGCATCTCTAACATTATCTCTAATGTAAAGATGTCAAAATAAATTTCCAAAAAATTTCTTTCCTATCCTCTATATGATGAATCTAAAAAAATAAATCTGTTTTTATGGTAAAAAGTGGGACAGTCATTCCTCAACCTGTGCTGCTATTTGTCAGCGGTGGACTGGTGGCCTGCCATTGAGAGATTGCGTTCATGTGGCAGAGGGTAGAGTCGGTGTCCAGTGGAGTGAGTGTCCCTGAGCCAGACCCTGGCCACCACTGCTCTGCACCTGTGTGCACAGTTGGTCTTCCTCTTCTTTCTTCTTCTATCCTGTTCTGGATTTCTATTAAGCACCATCCAGGGACCTCCTAGCCAACACTTCAACCGTCAAATCTTTAGTAGGAAAACTACACTCTTTATAAGGGAAAAAAATAGCTTTCCATGGTTGCATAAATGTGAAATACCAGGTTATATTTAGAAAAGAAGTTTCAGTGACAAAAAAAACCCTGTGGGTTCTTTTTAGATAAGAACAAAACTGATAATCCATAGCTCAAAAATATTAATGATTCAAAAGATGCAAAGAATTTAGAAAGGACATTTTCAGACATTGTGTAATAAGCATATGGAATGAATTGAGCAAAATAACCATCAAAGAAAATAAATGAATGAGCTTAAGAAGCAGACGTTTGTACAAGAGGAAAAGGATTAAAGCATGCAAGGGCCGGTCAATGTGTAGATCTGTGATAAAAGTGGACAGCCTCTTTGAAGCACATGGTACTTTCAGCTCATCCATCTAGAATATAAATCTACCCTTTTAATTAAAATATGCCTTCCAAAGCCCACGCATATGTCTTAAAATACTTCGAGTTACGTTGGGGATGGCCTAGGGCATAATTTACATAGGTAGTTGGAGTCCTTGGCTCGTTAATGAAAAACATACCTGCCACACAGGAAGGAAAATGGAGAAAAATTTCTATCATGCCCATTAGATCTAGTAATAATTCCACTGTGACTTACTGCATACTGGAAAGAAGCTGTGGGTCAGTTGATCATGGCTGAGGAACACAGAAGTCTAACATCAGTGAATGAATGTAATCCCTCCACCCTTCCTTACTGCAGGGAGGCAGGAGTCCTTCTGGAACCTTGATAGGAGCCAGAGCCATCTAGATTCCTTTCCTTGCCTGAGCTGGGCTTCCCTCAGCTCCACCCCACAGGTCTGCTACAAGGAGGTTTTTTTTTTTTTTTTTTTTTTTTTTTTTAAACGCTTTCTTGTTTTTTAAAATCTATTTTTTCTCCTCATCCCTGGTTGTTCATGGCTGATGTATTGATACCGAAGGCGGGACATTTTCATTGTGCTAATCCAGCTGAATATAAAACTACCATTTCTAGGACACGTGTACATGTAACAGACACCACTGCTGGCTAACACCCGACATGTTTATCTTAATGGAGACACTGTGCCATCTTTGTCTTCCACTATTTTAAAGGTGAATGATAGAAGAGCAGTCATGTTGATAGTTCAAAGTCATGTGACTATGAAGAGCTCCAGAGGTTATACCTTGCACACTGTATTTTGACTCATTTACAATATTCTGAGAGATTATTCTAATATTGCTGTTGGGAGATGAATTGTTCCCCTGTCCTTAGCCCACAGCACCCAGACTATGGCCTTACTTGAGCAGTGTGTGTTGGCAGATGTAATTAGCTGACTTAAGGAGTTCATGCTGGAGCCTCATAGACCCCTGATCCAACATGACTGCGGTCCTTATGGAGAGGGGCAATTTAACATAGAAACACACAGGGAGAAGTCTTGAGAAGATGAGAGCCGAGGTGAGGGAAGTGTCTCTATACCCCAAGGACCACCAAAGGCCCCAGAAAGTCACCAGAAGCCTTGCAGGGGTAAGGGACAGATTATACCTCTTAGAAGGATCTAGTCCAGGTAACACTTGACTTCTGGTCTCCAAAACGGTGAGAAAACACATTTTTGTTTTTTATAAGTCACACAGTATTTGGTAATGGGCATTTGGTTACTGTAGTCTCAAGAAAACTAGTATTCTATTCAGCTTTTTAGCAGCTGTGACTAATCACAGATTAGTCACTAATCACCAATCAGAACAACCACAGAGGAGAAAAAGTTTACTTGGGGGCTAATGGTTTCAGAGGTCTCAGTCCGTAGAACACTGGATCCGTTCCTTGGAGCTCAAGGTGAGGCAGAACATCTTGGCAGAATCGTGTGGCAGAGGTAAGTGGCTCACATGATGATCAGAGGCAGCAAGAGACTCCACTCATTAGATACAAAATATGAACCTCAAAGGTAAGCCCCCAATGCCCACCTCCTCCAACCACACCCTACCTGAGGTACCTTTAGTGACCACTCAGTTAATCTCCATTAGAGGATGAATTCACTGATTGGTCTAAGTCTCCCATAACCCAATCTCCTCTAAACCTCCTTGCTTTGTCTCACATATGAGCTTTTGGTGGATACCTCACATCCAAGCTATAAGAACTAGCAACAGCATTTAACAGTTGAAGAAACTGAAAGCTCTAGAAGGAACCACAGCCCAGGGAGGAAAGTGGGACCACATGCTTCTCCTAGTGCTAGGCTTCTCATTAGGAAAATGATTTCAGGTCAGAGACTATTTCTAATGTCTCTTTGCAATTCTGGGAGAAAAGGACTTCAAATTATCAAAGAAAAGATTTTTCACAGTTTTTATATCTATCAGGAGACAATAGATTAGTTATGATAAAAAGAGAAAACAATGTCCCTAAAAATTGAGAAGTAATACAGAATCATGTATGCCTGTTAAATAGTTCGACCTTGAAAAATGATGTAACTAATTACCTGCTAGATAAGAAAAGACCTCTAAGGGACATTTCAGATTGAGTGTCAGTGATAAGGAAAAAAAAAAAAAAATAACATGTTGAAGGCACAAGTGAGCTGAATATTTGTGATAGATAATCAGGCTGTACTTCATTAAGGAAGAAAAAGGCAAACTGGGAAAGAGGTTTCAACAATGCAAACTGTAGGAATTATCAAATAGATCCGTTTTGAATGTGAGAGTGATCACATAGGAAGGGACGTGTCTGTAGAAACAATTTTTTGAATTTATACTAAATCTATTTTTAAATGATAGATATAAACAAAAATATGCATATTAATAGGGTACAGTGCAATATTTTGCTACATGAATACACCGTGTAATGTTTAAATCAGATTAAATATATCTATCCCCTCAAATATCATTTCTTTGAGGCATAATAATGTAAAATCTTTCCTTGGAGCTCCCTGAAATGCATAGAAGTACCTCATCCGTGTCGGTAGTGCCCTGTTCTCTAACAGGACCTGAAATCTCAATCCTTTTGACTGCATCGCAGCATCGATTGATCAGTCTCTCTCTTTCTCTCCTTCCCCTGTCTACTCTCCCCAGCTTCTGGTCAATAGGGGCCGCCAAGACAAGTCTTCCTCACTCTTTCCATAGCTCAGAAATTCTGCCTGTCTATCCCCAGGATATTTGCTCAGTCCACAAAGTCACCTTCAGCAATGTCTCTGCTCAAGAATACAGGGGCATAAAGTTCTCTCTGTTATCAACTTCAGAACAGTGGTTCTCACAATTTGCATCCCAGATGTGTTTAATGATACTAAAAATTATTGAGAAACATCCCCTAAAATATGCATTTAATTAGATATTTTTTAAAAATTTTTAATATTTGCTTACACATTAATTAAAAGTAACAATAACACAACCAAAAGGTGTTCTTATCAATTTAAAATTTTCATGAAAAAGAGCAATAAATTAGTGAAATAGAAGGAGTTGCATGATGCATTTGCAAGTCTCTTTACTGTCATGCTTAAATGAGGCTGTTTTCATATCTCTTTTGTATTCAATCTGTTGTAGTTATGTTGTTTCAAAGAAAGTATATAATCAATATCTAGCTTAAAAATATATGTAGTTAAAAGAGAGATGAGTATTTTACTGGGTGTTCTGCATGTTGTGGCTAATCTTCCTTGAAACTACCTGAAATCTGATAAAAGATGGATTTTTAAAGGTTTGTGCCAACTATAAGTACACGCACAGATACTTTATGAAATTGTTCTATGAACCCATTGTCCTAACTTTTTTGAGAATGGATGGCTTCTTTGCCATACCTGATCTTATAATTCTGCATTGGCCATTTGAAGGTATTGATTGACTCCTGCAGTCACATCTTACAAAATCTTTTCAATGTATCACTTAAGTCATTAACATATGTTATTATCACCTCGGGTCACATTGGAAGAGTCTGTAATACTGGGAAGTTGTCAAGCTCACATGGTGAAGACAAATTTTCCAAATCTGATCTTTGCTTCTCAGCTCAAACTTTATCATCATTCTACCACACTGGAAATTATTTTCATAAAGGTAACAGCCTACCTTTGCTCACTTTGGAGAAATTATTTGCTTAAAAGTGAACATAGTCTATCAGTCCTTCATTCAAGTAAACCAAAAGACTGAAGAATTACATCGAATATGTTAACTAATAATCCGGAGAGGAAAAGTTCATGGGAGGGTCAGTCCATGGACTCGAATGGTCAGGCGTGGCTTTTCCTCTTTCCCGGGCACTTGTCTATAATTCCTAGGTTGAAAGCCCCAGGTTTTTATGAATGTACAGAGCTCTGCCTCAAGTTGGAGCCCTTTGCTCCAGGTATTGGAATTGGCATGTGTGTGGCAGAGGGACGTCAGCAAGCCCTCTGTGTGCAGTTGGGTCCCCAATGGGGTGGTTAGGGCAGACTATGAATTGTGGAAAGAAGAATGGAAGGAGAATGGGAGGAAGGCAAGAGGCAGTGGGGAGGGAGGAAGACAGGGCTCCAACATGGACGGCTTCTGTGCGACTAGGTGGACTGGAAGGCATTGGTTTAGACTCTGGGGTCAGGTGTCTTCCTGCAGAGCTCAGAGGATAGCTGTTATGGGAACAGTGTTCAGACTCTTCAAGTCGTCTCGCTTTTGTTGTTCGTTAAATGGGATCAATAATATTAACTATCTCCCAGGATTATTGTCAGAATTAGGTGAAATGCATTAAGAAACCAATAATCAGCCTGCTGCTTGGTACTATGCCACACTCAGTAACAGTTAGCCATCATTATCATAAATGCCACCAAGCGTTCGAGAGAGATCCGGCAGTGTTATTAAAGAAGAGAGAATGCCCCAAGGTCTCACTCTTCCACCCAGCAACCAGCCTCTCTCCAGCCTGTGGGTGCTTCATCTCTGTGCCTCTGGCTTTTTGCTGTAGTTTTCCTGCGTCCTCTTTGTGGGAAGTTTCCATTACCATCCGCGTTATTTACTCTGGGGAGAAAACATGAATTTGATAAATTAGTTTAGGAAAATAAACATTAAATTGTGATTCTCTGAGATACAGTAGATTTTTCTTTGGTTTACACAACTCAGAAGCGGGGAGACCTGAAGAGGGAAGAGCTGTCAGGGATATGCACTAGGAGGCATGTTGTTAGGCGGGAGAAGCTGTTGAATGCCAAGACCAAGTCCAGAGCAGGAGCGGTGGAGGAGGAGGGGTGCCCTCAGGAGAGAGCGGAGGATTGCCTGCGTTTTGTTTATTCTCATATTCCCCAAATGTATTTAACCACATTGTCCTCTACGTCTGGAATCAGCAACTGAGTATCATGTGTCAAGTGCTTCCAAGGGTGGGAAATGCTGGCTGGACTCCTTAGCAGTAATTAATATGCTGTCACTTCTCATTCTTGTGCCTCCTCTAAAGCCTCTCTACAGTGCCCATGTCCAGGGCCTCCTCTGCGGGTGGAGATGCCAGACTGTCTCCAGAAGATCTCTCCGTGCACCAGCTTTTCTGGAGTCTCCACCCACCTCCACAGCTCTGCTTCAATTGCTCAAAACTTTCTTTTATTTTTATAAGTCCAGTTCAGATTGTCATCAGTTTTTTTTTCTTTCTCATCTCATTTTAGTGTTATTAGGATACCGCTGTTGGCAGAATCTATCCTTTTATTTCCTGAATTCTGAAGAGCCTTTGTCACTCCCAGAAACCTTTTAATATCTAGAAAAAAGACTTGCCCCCAATCCCAGATCTAACCCAAACCGCATACCCTTTTCATATTCGGGATAAATATTCATACATTTTTTTGTGACATGAAATCGCGCGTAACATCACACAAAAAATACCTCTAAATTCACGTTTTGAAAGAGAGCTTGTCAATTCATTCAAGATCCCCTGGTTTCTTGATTGTAGGCTTGTGTGTTTCTGTCCCCTGTATTCTTCTGTTTCCTATAGAACATAGATATTTTATAAAAGATACATAGCACTGAGGAAAGTCTGTTACCTCGATTCCTTCATTGTAACTTCGAAATTAATGCTTTAGCATGTTTCAATACTTTCACTAATAATAGTGAGCCTTGAAAGTTTGTTTACTAAACCTTTTTGTATTTTAAAGTTTATAAAATTTCTGATACTTATCATAAGGGTATAGAAGGTATTGTATTCATTTTTCAGCACAATTAAATAATGGAAAAGAATAATAACAGTGATACTCATACACTCAAGTTCAGAATCTGGGTTCTAAAACATGGTATTGAAGACAACTTTCATATTAATGATTTGTTCAGTGCCACTCATTAATTAAGCTCAGGACTCCATGCATGCTAGACAAGTGATCTACCAGTGTGCTACATCCCCAGTCCTTGAATTGCAAATATTAATAAATCGCTACAATTGTCCTTTCTCAGTAATGTAATAAATGTATCAATTAAGATAAAATAATCCCTGTCTCTTTTAAGAGTCATTTAAATTGACAATGTATAAGTTTTCTTATCTGAAAGGTTGGGTGGCTTCTACTTGTTATTTCAAAACAGATGCTTCTAGTTGCACACATACATGTCACACGCATGCACATGCATGTCTTCTTAGAATAAAACCCTGTACTGAAATAATGGATTAATCTGCTGGACACATTTAAGGCTGTGCAGAAACCTTAACAAAATACTTTCTGGAAAGTTGGACCTAATTGTGTTTATTTAAAGTTATGATCAAGAGCTTTGATTTTCCAGAGTCAGCAGGGGATAAATCAAGATGATGCCTTAGTCATGATGTCGCCTTCCTGTGAAGAGCCATCACGTGAGAGACCTGCAGGGAGCTCTGTTTAAAGACGACTGATTTAGATGACAAAGCCATGAAAGGAGTTCAAAGGCATCAGCCATCACCACCAAATGTGGGAGATGCTTAAGCTTATTGCCTCACTGCCAGGGTTGTGGCGTGTGGGCTGGTTTCTCTATTTAACCTTAATTAGGAAGGTACTGATCCTCAGCTACACAACTCCACTACCCAGTGGCTAGCTCCTGGCTGCTGGCAACTTCTAGTGAGTCACTATAAAATGTAATACAAATCAACATACTTTTTTAGAAAAAAAAGTGTTTTGAAACTTACAAATATTAGGTATAGGAAATAAAAAATATTTTACAAGTTATGCAATGACCCTCATAGTTAATAATGTAAATGGAAAGTATGTATTACTTTAATTTCCATGCTGATGAAAAGATTTAAAATGTTTTTTTACCATATTTGATTTGTAACACATTGAAATAATTAATGTAAAGACATACCAACATTAGAGATGTAAATATATTTGAAACATTTGTGCAAAATTATATTCTGAAGAAAATCGTACTCTATTGTCATATTTGAATAGAAAAATATATATTAATAGTACCATTTATAAACAGTTAGTACAACTGAAAAATTCATCAGTTTATGAAACCTAAATATTCCTTTCAAACTGTACAAATGTTGGAATAATATGACCTTATTTTAAGATGATTTTTTATTATGTCTCCAGTTGTATCCTATCCCTTCAATTTTATGAACTTTTAACATGTAACATGTAGGTTTGTTTTGTTTTCTTTTTTTTTTTTTTTTTGATTTCTAAAATCACAATCAGTTTCATGGGCAATAAAGTAGGGAGTATCCTGTGTAAGAGAATCATTTTTCCTTCTATATAAGGGTATACTATTCTATTACAGAGTGTTTCTTCAATTGGTTCACAAAAAAAATCCAGATGTGATTGCTCACACGTGTAGTTCCAGATGCTTGGGAAGTTGAGGCAGGAGTGTGCATGTTTGAACACATTGCTGTGTGTGTGTGTGTGTTTGTGTATGTGTGTGTGTGTGTGTAGAGAAAGACTGAGAAGATGAGTGTACTACAAGGGAGAATGATTGTGAATATCATAATGCAATTATTTATGCTGCCAGTCTGGAAAATAATGCTCAGGGAAATCAGGACCCACAAATTTAAAAGCAAATGGTCAATCATTAGTTCTAATAAAAGTAAGTTTTTCTATTATCATACAACTTATTTCAACATATTTTCTCAAAACTGACATCAATAATATTTTGATCTTTGAAGAAAAAATATGTATCAATAAAATTGGTTCCCATAAAATACAATATGTGTTAGATATGTGTTGTATCATAAAAGAATCAAGTAGGCTTTTAAAACATGCTACTCATATATAATCACGTGTTCATTGTCATGATTGTATTTAGTGATGTAAAAATATTTACTCACTTGGATATCAAAGCCAATGAAATGAAAATGTATTCCATAGGCACTGTTTTTTTTTTTTTTTTTTCTCTTTCTCTCAAAACAGTTCTCAGACTAGAAACTAATCTGTATTTATTACTAGGACTAAAAATGGAAACAGATCAGTTTCTGTAGAACTAATCTTACTATGTGTTCTTAATATAATGAATGAGAATTATAGCATATGAAAATATTCAGGATGCAGGTCACAATGAAGTTACATAACTCGAAGTTATTTGACATACACACGAGCGTGTGCTTCACGGTTCATAGTCGCTTGTTGTGCAAAGTGCTCAGGTGCCAGCACCGTTGCGCAGGAACGTATGGACTAAATACTGACTGATCCTGGGGTCGCTGATTCTCATGGCTTCTCCTAGAAAATCATTCCGGCTGATAAATAACTGAACACACCACGGTTCTGAGCCTCAGGGCACTGCCTGCTTTTGCTGCGAGAAGACTCCTATGTGGCAACGTGGCCTAACTTCTCTTCCATCTCTCCTCTTCCCTGTTCCCATGTCTCAGTTTTCTTTGGGTCTCTACGCACAGGACCTGGCCATGCAGACTTCCATTCACTGCCCTTGTTTATATTACCTGCAACATTCACGTCACCAGGATGCTCTGACTTTATCGCTCAGTGACTTCAGCGAAGGGGTCCTAGGTTGCACTTACATGCGATCAGGTTTTCAGGAAGCTTCTCAGAAAGCTGTATGAGATGTCCAAGAATAAAGTAAGTATTCTGACTGCTCCCGATTACTGAATTCAGATAATTAAGTCTACAATAACGATCTTCAATAAGTCACTGTCTTCAGTCTCTTGATTTTCCTCAACTGCATAAATGAAGTTCCAGTCCTCAAATAGATGTAACTACAATTTCTAAACCCAGACTCTAAGAACACAACCCAAGTGTCTCAGTTTTAAAAAGTAAAAATAGCTCTTTATTTCCTCACACTTCCACAACTATTCCCCTCTCGGATCCCCACATTTCTGCAAGTGGAATCAACAGTTGCTGGAGCTACAAATCAACACCTTGTTTTCTTCATTGTTTGTTGTTTTGCTTCCTCTCTGATGCTCTCTATTCATGGGTCAGAATTGTCAGACTGAAAGACAGATGTTAGCCCTCTCACTAAAACACATCACACTACCATCGCGCCCAGCTTGGACATCACTGCCTCATCCTGGGCGCTTCCAGCTTGGTCTTGCCTGCATTACGATAGGACCCTCTTATCTGGACTTCCACTCTAGCTCTGACCCTCTTCTTGGTGCTTTCAATTTAGCAGTCAAATGAAACTTTTAAAACCAATGCAATATATCATGACATTGTCATGTTTGAAATTTTTGGTGACTTTTCATCAGTATCAAAAAATTCTAAAATTTCTTCCTCCTGCTTGCTGAGCACAGCATGCTCTGAACCTGTATCGTGACCTTCTATTTGGTCTCTGAAACCTCCAAATGCAACAATTCCATTAATCTGAATTGTCGCATAACTGAATTTTCTAAAGCTAACCAAGTACAATGAATATGGGTCAGAAACATTCTGACTCATGGTTCCTCTGGGGAACATCCTACAGCTAGATCCAGAGCTCAGGGCTCTCCCACGCCTTTCATCTGAGGAGACAGAGAAGGCTGTGTTCAGGTCCCCGACCCATCACAGTCCTTCTGGTGATCAGGTGATGCTGGACACCTGTGGAAGCTCTCGGACCCTTCCCAGTCGACAGCTTCTGCTCAGACTTTGAAGCTCGCACACCCTCTGGAGCCTCCTAACTGCAAAGCTCCCCAGGCAGAAGTCCCCTAAGTCTGTTCTGTCTTCATCCAATCACGGACTTCCTCAGACTGTTTGGGGGTTAAAAGATAGAAAACTAAAATTCACTCATGGGACCATCCATTTCTGGAAAGCAGTTACCCTTCAGCTCAGATACAGGTTCACATTATGTTAAAGGAAATAGTTATTAGCAGCTCAGTGCTTTTGAAGTCTAGGAGGGTGTGACTCATCATTCCAACCCCTGTGTGTAAAAATGTCTATGGATTCACAAAAACTAAGTTTGTTGCCTGAATCGTACTGTTCTATCAATATGAGCTATTAATAAGGAATATGATTCAAAACTATCCTATGAGGAAAAAACTTTGCTCCCATATTTTTCAGAGAAAATAAAAGCATAAAGGGTAATATAATTTACTTTTGTTCATGTGTTAGGCAATTAACAGATGGAGCACTTAAGCTGAGGTATGCTGACTTCAGAGTCCAAGCCGAGGTCACCTCAAGTTGGCCTTAATTTAAAACACGCCACTTTTCTTCACCTTGTAAAGATGTTTCTCTATCATGCTGATTGCCTTTTATCTTCCTGTGTAAGTGAGATCACCCGCTCAAGACACTGCTTCTGAAGTTCAGTGCCTCCAACTTCCTCAGGATTGGTCATGGTCACTGAATACTTAGCCCAAACCAAAGTGTATTCAGTATTTGATAGAGGAGCCAATATGCTTGTCATGTGACATGCGTTTCAGCGAAGACCAAAGGGAAGGCGCCATGGTGGAAGAGGGGCACGCTGCCTTCTCTGAAAACACAGCGGTCGTTTTGTTTTAAATAGTTTCTATGATAATATAATAGCAAACCCAAAGCCTTCATTATATGTCAAGAACGGATCTATAAGGTCCTATATTAACTCCTTAAATGTTCTAAATAACTCTCTGGGGGTGGGGACAACTATATGCATTTCACATCTACAGAAGCTGAGACAGAGACCCGTTAAGCAACTTGTCCAAGGCCGTGGCTGGTAAATAGGAAGATGAGACAGACCTGGGCAGCCCAGATCCGGGTCCAGCTCTCACCCTGCTGAGGCTGTGTTACTCCTGGAGATTGACATCGCCTATAAATGCAGGAAAGTCATATTCCCACAAAGGACTGGAAACAAGTCAGTTAGTATGGTAGTTAATATCACAAGGAATTTCAAACCGTGATTGAAAAAGAGAGCAGGGCTTGCACCTCACTAGAGTGTGTGGTGAGCACAGTGGATTTCCCACCTGGCAAGAATTAAAAGCCTCTGAATTTATAACAGATTATATTCATCCATGCTCATTGATGCTCTCACTACTTCCAAGGAAACAAACCCAGGCTGATTGTAAAATCTGAAACATACAGCCACTTATTACATGTTACTTTCTTATACAGGTATCGAGAGAGACAGATTCTATTTAAAACACATTGAGGGAAGAAATTTTTGCTAGGGATGCATTTTATACACAGTGCCCAGCAGGGAAGGAATGTACAGCATATGAGCACCCTCATTAATTCTGCGCTTAAATGATACATAGACTCTGAAATCTGCTATCACAGAACTAAATATATTCTACAGAATTCTTAAATATGAGATGAATGCTTAAAATGCAATATTTTATTAAAACTAATTTCTCGGTTATCACTCTCAGATTATGCATTTACTGGGATTTTTTATATTCCCAGTAAAACATATATATGAATTTAATAAATTCTTCAAAGGATGTTTCTTTTATTCTTCAAAACTAAACACAAAGATGCCAAAGAAAGGTAAAAAATGTTGCACATTAAAAAAAAAAAAAGTCCCCATAGGGATTTAGCATATCCAGAGCAGAGGCAATAACAGGTAGGGCTCTGGAATACACCCACACAGCAGGTGTTACAGTGTTTGTTTGTAGTGAATACAACAGATTATAGCATGAGAGTATGTCATTAGGTAGAAAGCAGAAAAATGATAATATGTCTTTTAGCTGAAATAATAGCACATTAGGGCAACATGAATATTAAATGGTTTCATTAACCTCATGCATATGTATGTTCAATCACATATAGTATTCATATATACAAGGTATACATTTTTATTTATATATAAATTATATAATTGGAAAACAAATCTTATTGTATTATAATTATATGACACGATTATAAAATTATATAAATATATTTCATATTTATACAATTAATAATATACCAAATGTTTGATCTTATGTGTATATAAAACCATATGTCATGTAGTCATCATGTGACAGAGGCAGACAATACAGCAGTTTAGGACTTTGATACCATTGTATTTGACATGAAACTCCCACCTGAATGCCGTGCTCACACCCAGGACCACAGTGAGCTCACCATCAGTGTGACCTTTCTCCCCACTGCCCTCCACAGCATGTCACTTGCACCTCCATCAAAGTTGCGAGTTGTAGGATATTCTGGGAGACATGGATAATGCTGTTAGGGAAATTAAATCTGGGGCCACCAAGGCCAGTGTTCCTTACATGACTGCAGCTTGTGCAAGTGGGCACAGATCTGGTTAGTTCTACCTGGGAACTGCTCTTGGGAGAAGGAATGTAAGCTTCCAGTCATATTCTTTCCATCTGCTCTATGAATGTAAACCCACATGCTCCGTAATGTGAGTAAAATATTCACTGCATTAGCTTTAACAGGTGTTACAATATAATGAGTATTTATAGTGGCATCCAACACTGGCAATTGAGAAGCCGTTCTCAAGAGGCTAAGAGTCCCCCATGATTCTGTAGTCAATTTCCTGGTCTCTTTCCCCACATTGCTTTAGGTAACTTCTCTCCAAGTGTTCCGAGTGAGCATTGATTGAGGTTATTCCAGGTCATTTGTCTTCTGCAAAACACTACTTTGTGGTTCAAAATAAAATCATTAAATTGAGCCCTACTGTAATATGAGATACTTTGTGAGGGCTTGAACACAAGGTGACTTTCTCTCTGAGGGATGCTTTTGAGAAGACGGCACTGAGTTCAGTCATTTATGATGAGGTCTTCTATTCTGTCCTAACTGAGACTCAACAACACAGAGAAGCACACTCAGTTGTCACCTTGAGCGTGTGGAGTTCTCGCGGTGGAGCTCTGTAGCGGGCTCTTTGAGTAGTCACTCTGGGTATGGCTGTGTCGTGGAACTGGCAGGTGTGGTGTATGTCAGAGGAGGCTTCCCTGCCCCCAGGAGCCCAGCAGAGAAAACAAAGACTCCGAACATCATTAGGGTGATGACTGAATATTGTGGTTCATTCTGGCATCACACATCACGGGATACCACCTGTTCCATCATGATTCCCAGTTCTTTCTCTTTCCCTTCCCTTCTTCTTTCCTTCCTCCTTCAGCCTTGATTCCTTCCTGTACCTTCTGCCTTCTATTTATTTATAGTTTTTGTTTTTTTCAATTGATGCTTTAAAGATATACTGAACAATAAAATTCACTGTAGTATACTCATATATGTACACAGCATAATTTGGTCATTTCATTCTGTAGTTCCTTCCTTTTCTCTCTCTTCTCTCTTCCCTCTATCTCTTTCCTTCACTTCACTGATCTTTCTTCTCTTTTCATGGGCTCTTCCTACCTCCTCCCACCCTTATTTTAGTCTAGCTCACCCATATGAGAAAAAAACATTCAACCCTTGACTATCTGTGTCTGGCTTACTTCACTTAGCATAATATCCTCCAGTTCATCCATTTATCAGCAAATGTCATAATTTCATTCTTATTCATGGCTGAGTAAAGCTCCACTATGTATATATACTGCATTTGCTTCATCCATTTGTTGCAGGGCATCTGGGCATCATGACTTGGCTATTGCAAATTGCACTGCTATAAACATTGAGGTGGCTCTTTCAAAATATAGGCTGATTTTAGTTCTTTGGCTAAATACTGAGGAGTAGGATAGCTAGGTCATATGGTGGTTCCATTCCTAGTGTTTTGAGAAACTTCCATATTACTTTTCTATAATGGTTACACTATTTTTCAGTCCCATCAACAATGTATGAGCACACCTCCCCCCGCCACACACATTCTTCTCAATAATTGATATTCTGATTGGAGCGAACTGAAATCTCAGTGTAGTTTTAATTTGCATTTTCTGTTTTCTAGGGATGTTGTACAGTTCTTTTTCATATATTTGCTGGCCATTTTATTTCTTCTTTTTGAAGATTTTATTTTTAATTCAAAATTGCAAAATAGAGCAAAAGAAACGTTCAGCACTTGGCCAAACACATGCACAGCCTCCTGGTTATCGGCATCCCTTACTGGAGTGGAACCATCATTGACCCTTTATTGACACATAATAATCATCCAAATTTCATAATACACATTAGCATTAACTCTTAGTGTTGTATATTTAATGGGTTATTGAAGGAAAAATATAATGATGATGTTATCATTTGGCTATGAATTGTCCTCCTAAAGCTCTAGTGTTAATGTAGGAATACTCAGAGGTGAAATGATTGGGTTATGAAAGTCGTAACCTAATCAGTTCATCCTGGTTTGAATGGACTGACTGGAGGGTAACTGTAGGCCCCTAAGGCCTGAAAGGAGGAGGTGGGTCCCAGGGTCACACCCTGGAAGGGTGCATCTCTCCTATGGCCCCTTTGCCTCTGTTGACTTCCTGATTCCACCATGAGCTGAGCACCTTTCCTCCGTGGGCTCTTGCCATGAGGTGCTGCCCCCTAGGCCAGAACAATGGAGCTGGCCACTTATGAGGTGAGACCTCTGAAACCATGAGCCCAAATACAATTCTCCTTCTCTAACTTGCTCTTGACATGTATTTTGGTTATAGCAACACAGATGTAAATACAGTGCTTATATTATCAGCAATTTCTTATACAAACTGGGGCCAATACAAACTGAGAGCTGATTATGCAGTGAAGGAAAATTGATTCTTGGCCAGGGAAAAAGGAGAACCTAGGGAAAGTAACCCTCGGGTCGGCCCCCTCCCCTGAGTGAAAACAAGAGTCTCCTTTTAAAAAAAAGGGAAGAAAAGATCAAATATTAGTTAAGGAGTAGGAGAATTATTCATGAATTCTTGGAGAGTGGACTGGGTCCATCCCAGAGAAAAGCAAAAAGTGAGATCCTTAGATAGACTTGATTCAATAAGGGTCAGAAGCAGATCAAACCAAGAGAGCACAAGCAATTTTATCAAGACCAAATAATACAATGAGACAATCCAGGTGATTAGTAGGCCCACAGGGTGTTCTTTATGGCTGAATCCAGTTTTGTCTGGATCCATTCTGCATTAGTCTCATAGAAGTAACTGAGGTACTAGAAATCTACATGGCTGGGTAGGTGTACATCTGGTCAAAAAGAGCACTGGTTAGCAAATGGGCTGTTACTATGGAACATGGAGTTTGAGAGGGTGTTTGTTTGCCTAGTGTCTCTCTCATGAAGTATTTGTTCTGCTCTCATGTCCTCCTGCTCCACCTATTTAAACTTATTTATCTGCCCTCCCCCAGGTTTGGCAGCCACTGGTTTTGTATTGTTTGTTTTGTTTAGTTTTGGGTATGTTTTTATTGTCTCCATTGCTTTGCCTTTTTCAGAATATCATATTGTTGGAATCCTAATCGTAGCCTTTTCAAATTGTATTACTTGAAGTAGTATATGCATTTAAGCCTCCTCCATGTCTTTCCTCATTTGATAAATCACTTATTTTTAGCCATGAATAATACTGTATTGTCTGGATGTACCTATTTATGAATATATTCACCTGCTGCAGGACATCTTGGTTGTTTCCAAGTTTTGGCAATGATGAAGAAAGCTATTATAAAAATCAATGTGCAGGTTTTTGTGGATGTAAGTTTTCAAATGTGTTGTGTAGACACTAAGGAGTTCAGTGTCTGAGCCATATAGTAAGAGCATATTTAATTTCTTAAGAAACTGCCAAACTGTCTTCCAAAATTGCTATGGAAGAAATAAATGAGGGAGTTCTCATTCCACATTCTCATCACCATTTGGTGTTACCTGTGTTTTGAATTTCGTCCATTCTCATAGTTACATGGAGATATATTATTTTTTAACATGCATTTATCTTAAGCATATAATATAGTGCATTGTTTTAAATGTTTATCTACCAACTGTATATCTTCTTTGGGAAGGTATAATCATGTTGGCTGTCTTACTGTTGGGTTCTAGGCTCTCTTTCCGTCTCGTGCATGACATCTCCATCAGACTTTTTCTTTTTAAAGAATTTTTCGAGGTGTCAGCTTGCCATCTCATTCCCCTGGAATTGCCCTACACAGAAGTTTTTGATTTTAACAAGGTCCAGGATTCAAGGCTGCTCTTTATCATTTAGTCTTTTATGAAAGGAACATGCCTCTTGTGTTTCATCTGAAAGCTCATCACCATGCCAAGTTATCGGGTTTCTTCTCTATTGTCCCCTAGGAGTTTTACCACTTTACACATAGGATGCTAACCATTTGTAATGAAATTTGTGAAAGTTGGAAAACCTGTGTATACTTTTTTTTTTTTTTCATGTGGATGTCCAATTGCTCCCCCACCACTTGCTGGCATCTTTCTGTCGTCCACTGAATTGCCTTTGCTCCTCTGAGATTGTTTGGCTATGTTTATGTGGGGCTATTTCTGAACTTCCTATTTTTTCTATTGATCTAAATGCTATTCTATGACCTACAAGGCTGTGTCTCAATTCCTAGAGTTTTATAGCAAGCATTGAGATTGAATCCTTTCAGAATCCCAAATTTGTTCTTTTCGTAGTTATGCTTCTTTCTATTGAGCACTGCAGAAAACATTTAAGATAAAACTTAATGAAAACTGAAATTTAATTTGTTGGGTAGAGAGGAAAATAGAAAAGAGAAATGGAAACCATCTCAGGTAGAGATGGAGGCCAATGTTCAGGCCCTGAATTAGGAAGTAATTTTGATTTGAGGATCTTAAAAAGGAACTGTGTACAGAAGCCTAGAAACCAAAGAAAGAGGGTCATTCAACGATTCTGGTAAGGCAGATATGTCTGATTTATTCTGCTTGTTTGTTTCTTTCTTTTCTTGAAATGGAGTTCAAAGTAAGGAAAGAGGGAGAGGTAGAAATGAGACCTAAGAATGGTGAGCTGGAGCAGAAGGAAAAGCCAAGTGCACAAAAGGAAGAGAGGCCCAGGGAAGGACCACAGACCTTCCTCTACGAGGCACCTTCCTCTTCCTGTCCTCCTTCTCTCCTTGGCAAATGAACCACACGCAGTGACTCATTTGGCCCCATTGTGGTGCAGACATTTTGTGCAGTGACACATCTTCCTCTCTACTTTCACTGAACAAAGCGACCATTGCTGGTGTGGCCTTGTGACACTGAAGGGGACTCCACTTCCTGCCAATCCCTTCCCAACCACATCAGGACCTCCCCTTATGCAGGACCCCCCTAAATTCTTCAGATTGCCTATTTGGTTCATCCTCCATGAGGAAGAAACACACATCTCTCTGTCTTTCTGGTAAGTTCTCTGTATTTCCAGCAACTTCTAAGATCTTTGACAAAGAAGCACTTAAACGATAATTTTTGGAATCATGAGCTGCTAATAGGTCAGTAAACAGGATTTATTAAGCACAGTTGTATTCAAGGCCTTGAACTGTGGGCTATAGGGAAATACAAAATTTGCTGACATTTGTAAATTCCTCATGAAGAAGAAGGTTTAAGAAAGATTCAATTAAAATATGATAAATAGGACAAGTCAATCAGATGAAAGCAGTTTATTTATATGATTGAAATTCTAGGTGAAATGAGGGAATAGAATTTGAGGGAGAATTTTGAACTGGGTTTTAAAATATTCTACAGGATAAAGTGAGAATTGCCAATTTGAAATCAGAGAAGTAGTAGTAAATTAGGCACATATGTGATGTCCCTATGATCAGGAAAGGAGCCTG
Organism: Sciurus vulgaris; assembly: GCF_902686455.1. Classification (NCBI taxonomy): domain Eukaryota; kingdom Metazoa; phylum Chordata; class Mammalia; order Rodentia; family Sciuridae; genus Sciurus; species Sciurus vulgaris. The sequence continues at coordinate 180,729,849 of NC_136464.1, read as the reverse complement.
AAGGGAGGGGCTGAGAGAAACAGGGAAAGAGAGATGAGTATCTGAAGTATGTCGGAGAGTGAAGCTAAGTACTCCCCGAACACAGACAGACTTTGATTCCCAGTCCACCTGCTATTAGATCTTGTGTCCCTTAGTTCCTTTATAAGTAAGATGTGCTAGTAATAGCTAACTCCTGTGTGCTTACATGGGTTAATATTTTTAGAGAGATTTCTATAGGATAAATACTGCTGTTAATCATCTCCAACTTTTGCCTGAGGTCTTCTACTTACATTCAACTCACATCAATTAATAGACAACGCTGCATCAGCATGACCAGTCCTGAAGTAAACAGCCACATGTTGCTCCACTGCAAAAGCTTCTTCAATAACTTTCCATCACTAAGAACCTGAGAATGCATGTTAGCCAAAACTTCTTGCAATTTTGTTCTTCCCAAATTTTCCAGTTTCATCACATAATACTTATCCTTTTATCCCTTGGTCCAGATACTTTATGAATTACCAGCATATGCTCAGACAAAACAGGATCCTTCCAGAGTCCCAGACTTTGCAGATTCAGAGACCCCTTTAAATCTAACTTCTTTTACTACCGTGTAGAGCAAAACATACTTCTCTGTGCACTGATTTCACTTTTTAGGTTAAAAGTGAAATCTGCACTTATTCAGAAAGATGTTTGTTTTTTATTTGTCAACCCGACATTTTATGATGTTGTAAGTATTAAATTCCATAGACAGTGTTTTATTCCTGTTATTTCTGAAAGAGAGACTTTGGAATACAGTTAACATCTAATTGTTATGGTTTAGATATTAGATGTCCCCTAAACCTCATGCGTGAGACAATCCAAGAAATTTTAGAGGTAAATGGATTAGATTACGAGAGCCTTAACCTAATCAGCGTGCTAATCCCCTAATAGTGATTAGCTGGGTGGTAACTATAGGAAGGTAGGTTGTGGCTGCAGGAGGTGGGTCACTGGGGCATGGCCTTGCGTTATATATTTTGTCCTTGAGGAGAGAAGTCTCTCTTTGCTTTCTGGCACCATATCCTGAGCCAGTTTCCTCTACCATATCCTTCTACCCTGATGTTCTGCGGTACCTCAGGTCCAGAGGAATAGAGTCGGATATCTATGGACCCAGACCTCTGAGACTATAAGCACCTAATAAACTCTTGCTCCTCTAAAATTGTTCTTTTCAGGTCTTTTGGTCATAGCAGCAAAAAAATAAATAATAAAAAAAATAAAGTGACTAAAACACTAACCATGGCTGTGAAAAGACTAAATCACTAAATATATTAATGCGTGCTTAAAGTCTTCATGGAGTGGAATTCTTCATATCTCACTCTATACCTCTGTTACCTTCAACATCAGATAGGTATTGAGAGATGCACAGGTGCGCTATAGCTTTAGTACTAATGAAACTGGGTAGTCAGTGTTATATTAAGTGCATGGCAAAGGGTGTATATTTTCTTCTGAGGAATCTGGGAGGAAATTATAGTTTTGATGAAGTAAGATTTTTATTGAAATGCAAAATAAGATAAATAAGACCTAGGAAATCACAATTCCACACTCAAAAAAGGAGAAATCCAGACAGGGTGATGCACACTGTTTGGAGATTCCTAAAAGGTCTCATTAGCAAATATACCCAGATCAATCTGGAGACAGTCCAAATCACAAAATTGTGGGTAAATTGTTTAATAAAGCTGGATTTTGTATACAGCAAGTCAGAATAAATGACTTGAAAATGAAGTAAAAATAAATAAAATAACTCAGGTTGTCATGAGATTTTTTTTTCCTGTGATGAAAGAAGATAGCCACAATATGAAGAAGTTGGCAAAAGTATTAAAACAGAAGCTCATCTGTAATGGATTTTATTCAGAGCTTCATTTCTTAAAATGTTGCCATAATTCAGGGTATCTTGATGCAGAAGACAGCTGGAATTGATAATAACGTTTCTCAAGGCTGTCATTAGTTCTGCAATATTAGCTTAAAATTAGTATGGAGGAGAATGCAAAGTTCATACAGATTTTTGGTTCAGTTTCTTACAGCTTATAAAAAGATGAAATGACATATTTTAATAAGCCATCAGGATTTGTTTTCTTCAGAAGAGTAGCTTCAATTTTTAAAGATGTACTATTAGAAAGCATTTTTACTAAACATATAGAAATATTTTAGTTGTATTATAATTTAGTTACAAAACAGATTAACTCCAAAAACCATAAAGGATTTTTTTTATTTATAAGAAATATGCTTCCAATGAATTATTTATTAAAAATCCATTAAGGAAAGATTTACAAATATGTAAGCAAAGCATGCATATTACCTCTTCAATAAACAAGGTAAATATGCTGTGTATAGAGAGCTTAGTCTCAAGTCGATCAATTGCACGTCGCCCGTGGACACCAAATGGAGACCATAACGCAGCTGAGTCTCCACTGGAAGGCATTCTCTTCCTTTGAATATCAAGTGGCCAGGCCAGATGAACACACCTGGGAGCTGAGTTATCTATACGTAAAAGGAACGCTAAACAAGGGATTTTTATTTGCTTAAGTTATACAATTACATCTAACTTTTGAGGAGCAGGAAGCATTAGATCAGTAACAAATAAATGTAAAATGCAGAAACTTTTGTATTTCTGTTCTGTGTTATCCACAAATTATGTAAAACAGTATGTAAAATTTACTAAGAATGCCAAAATGACATTTAATTGACCATGGATTTAAAATAACACCATTAGTATCACTTTAAATTATGTGTAATTATATAATCACAATCACAAAGTTTATTTAATTCCCTACTCATAATTTATCTATTGTCTGTTCACCTATCTACATGCATTTGCTTGGTGCTTTAAAGAGTATAGAACTAAATAACAAAAATTTAAAGAATATTACCTTTTTACAATCATTTATAAATGTCTAATTAAATATCATTTTATGTACATTGATAAGATGCTTAAATGCAATGTTAACATAGTAAAACATGATCAGTTCTAAATAACCCCCAAACAATTCTCTATGTAAAACTGTGGACTAGATTCTTAATATTTTAATATACACAAGCTCCAGTGAACACTGTAAATGAAGAATTGAAGATGGAGATCTGGGCAGAAACTGGGAAGCCGTGGACCACTGGAGGCACAAGCAGGCAAACTGAGGCTTGGGGACAGAACAGAGACCCTCCAGGCAGTAGAGTTTGACAGATGAGGAAAGGGTATCCATGACTCTGCCCCGAAACCTTGCCAGATCAGAGTGTCCCAGGGTTGGCCATAGGACTCCTTTATACTTAGACCAATCAGCCTATGCCCAGCCAAGGAACAAAGATGCACCAAACACTGAGTGACTGAGACTGACAATCAGCAAGCACAAATGGATGATATAAGTAAACAAAAGCTCGATGCCTGAAAATATTGGAATTTTCAGGTACAAAATATAGAGTAATTATATATGAATATATATTGAAAAAAATGACACCGTTTCAAAAAATGGGTCAGCTTGTGACATTATCAGGAGTAAACAGATCAGAAAATAAATGGAATTTCTAAACTCCCCTTACACATGTATTTTTAAAAATCATATATTATAATATATAATGTACAGTATAGAATATTTTACATGTATGTACATTTAAAATATTTAAATTTGAAAGTAAACAGAAAGTTCACCAACATAATAAACAGAGTTGAAGAGAAATAGAATTGGAAAACACAGTCAAATAAATAACAAAATGAAGTCCCGAGACATAAGGAGATGTAAATGGAAAGGAATCATGGATATGTATCAAGGACAGAATGATAAGGTCCAACAAATTGTCAGGGACCATAGAGAAAGACTAATGGCAAAAAGATGGTATTTGGACATACAGCAACTGAAAATATTTCAGGTCTGATTAAAAACATGAATTTAAAGAGAAGGGAGGCACAATGCATCTCAAACAGAAAAAATAAATTCATACCTCTTTTAATGGGGACACATCGAAATCTACTACCTCTAAAACCAAGAGCAGGACAAGGACACCCATTCCCTCATCGGCTCTTCAACAAGGACCTCCAACTTTTGCACAGTTTAGGGAGAGACAAAAGGAGACAGAAAAGCATAACGAGTGGGAGGAATAAATAAAAATAATTCAACTAACTCCCACGAAATACTTCTGGAAAATTGCTAGCAATAATATAACAATGGCTCAGTACACACATGTAAGATCAATACGAAGACCTGAATATTTTCAGTGTGTCTGTATACTAAAACCAAGAATACTAAAACATAGTTTTAGAACACATCAGTTATACATCAATAAAACTGAAAAATAAAAAAATAGAAACAAGAGCAACTTATTATATACATTACCAATACATAGCAGAGGCCACTTAGGTCTTACAAATGCTGTGCAAAATAGGAGAGAAAATGATGAAACTCTACATTAAATGCAACATAAATAGGTGGAACAAATGCCTTATTCTTGGATATTAGTCATCAATTCCCAAAGATGTTAACTCTCCAAATTTGACCTAGAGAACATATGAACACACAAGCACCAGCAGGTTGTCAAGCTAAATCTAAAATAAATATAAAAGTTAAAAAAGCCAGAAACCAAAAAAGAAGAAAATGGAAGTTAGGTATGTTCTATAAATAATCAAAATTTAAAATAACGCTATAGAAAATAAGGGTAATAAATAAATAACCAAATTTCAACAAATGGAGGGCTGAGAGCATGCATATAGAACTTGAATAGATGAGAGTAGTTCCAGAAGACCCTGTTTAATATAGGTGTTGTAATATGCTTTAACATGATGCATAAACAAAACCTGAAATCAAGATTCTAACACAAACATGTGCATACACACACTAACACACACACACACACACACACACACACACACAGGGTTTCCTTAGCAGACACAAAATGTGCCAGTTAAAAGACTAGGTCAATATACTGAACCACGTTTAACTTCAGAACTTCTGTTCAGTAAAGGAGAGTAGAGAAAGTGAAAAGATGAATCCATATCTGGGAGAAGATATTTGTAACATATCAGGATCCAAAAGTATCAGAATCCAAAATATATAAATTAATAAGCCAACGAAACTAACCCAATAGAATTTTCTTTTCATAATGTAAGAACAGTACCTTCAGAAAATAGGAAACATGTAAGTTCAACTTCATTCCTCATTACAGAAATGGACATTACAACTATAGTAAAACACCATTTTATGCTTGTAAAATAACAAATAATAATATTATTAATATTGAGTCATACAATATGAAGTATCAGGATATGGATCAGCAGAAACTCATTTTTTTTTTCTCTTGGAAGATAAATTTCCACAACCACTTCAGAAAACAATTTGGTATTTGCATGTTATACAGCTCAGTAAAATCCATGCATCGTTATGCCACAAAGGAATGTCTGCTTGAGGGTCTAGAATTGTGGCTCAGTGGTAAAGCACTTGCCTAGCACATGTGATGCACTTGGTTTGATTCTTAGCACCACACAAACATAAACAAATAAAATGAAGGTATCCTGTCTGTCCACAACTAAAAAATATATTTAAAAAATGTCTGCATGTGTATTTCAGGGGTTATATATAAGGCATTTCATAGAATATTACTTCATTAGAGAATGGATAAGGCATTTTTTACTAATAGGATATAAGATTTTACAATTATAAAAATGAATGGACAGAACATACACATAAATTCCCAGGGAACCTTAGAACAAGTTGAAAAAAAACAATGCTCAGAAGATTGCATAGAGTAAAAGACAACTTTGATAAAGCTTAAAATTAAATAAGACTTTAAAACATGTTTCTTAACCAGAAGTAAACAGGTGAAAGAATTATTTAACAAGACAAGGGAGAAGTAGACACAAAACCCAAGAGGTGGATAGCAGGGAGGCACAAGAGGCTGTGGAGGTCATGAGTGTGTTCAGTTTTGGGGGACGAAATAACAGATTGACAAGCATTGTATACATCACTTCTTTACAAATTAAAACAGGATGTATCAGTTTTGGTGTATGTAAACATCATGGATTGACACAATGAAAGTTATAAAGGCTATGCATCTAGGCATTAGGAAAGAATTTACTGAGACACAATCACATTTGCAATTGATTTAAAAACAACAAAATATGCAATATCTACTTTCCAGTATCTCCTTCCCTGAAGTTACATAAAACTTACATAACTTACATAAAACTTTAATAAACTTATCAATAAGTCTGTTGCACAATCTGACAAAATGCTGTTAATTGATATAAATATGCAAAACATCAAAGTAGAAATTAAACATACTGTGGTACCTTCAGAACTTCACAAGGAGCCGCAGTGCACTGGAGTCAATAACGTACTCAACCGAATGTTTAAAAGTTAATGTACTGTCCTGATGTGGGCAATTCACAATGTGCATATGAATTGGATTCAGGCCAATGTCTTTTTCCACTTACAGAAGATCATTATTAACAACTGAAAAATGGATGTTTTCCTACAGTTCAAAAACTTCTTCTGCAGATGTTTTTATATGTAGCTGAACAACAATAACAAAAAGACTTGGAGAGAATATACTTTAAAGAAATGATGGGTAAAAAAACAACACATTGTCTAATATTTCTGTCTTCATGTCAGTAAAATATGCAATTCTGCTGGATTTGATTTTTGAGATTCAATAAGATAATTTATAGCCATTAAAATATTAAGAAAGGCTTTAGTATCATCACTTGCAAGATATCTTAGAAATCACTAAGAAATATGCAAAAAGGTGAAGAATTACCCATTAAATCTAATAATTTCCCAAGAAACAGATTTTGACAGAGTACTGACTTTAAGAGAACCATATTATTACTTTGCCTAGTGTAACTGTCAAATGTGTGTAAAATCATGAGATAATTCACAATTTTCTTCCATATGCTGCTTTCACATTAGCTTATCGTTTTAACTTGTATAATCTCTCATGTATTTTCTGTTAAAAAAAAAAGCCAAATTTTTTCTCTGAGGAAAATAGTATTTTTTTTTAAAAAAATTTAACTGTCATATTTCTATTACACTATGTTCTGATAGATATTTCTACTGACCCATCAAACTTACAGAGAAAAGTGTGTAGCCATTTTAATAAGTGCATTTTAGTATACCATCAGGGACACTAAAACCCTTACAATGTGGCACACCTAGCCTGTGGTGAGTTTGCCACCTACCTCTGCTTCATGACTTCTTCATTTTGAATTATGGTGTCTTAAATGTTATGCTTATTCTCTGGAAAGTCTAGGTAAAAAGAAATACAAATATTTAATTGCTTAGCTCTAAAAATGATTGAAAATGTTACTCCAACTATGCATACATCCAGCCCATGTTTCTCTAGCTTCATAGGTATAAACAGTCAATCCCCCACGTTGACCCACTGAGAACATCTAATACATCATGCCCTCAAGTAGCAAGATGTTCCATTGCATGGACACTGTTATAATCAATTTTAAAGCAGCTTTATGAAGGATTTCCATTTGTTTTCTAATATTTAATGCCACAGATAATGATTATTGATTGTTACACAAAAGACCGCCCCAAAAGTTAATGCCTTAATATAACAATTATTTATTTTATCCTCTACTCTGTACGTAGTGTAAGGCTTGGCAAAAATGTTTTTTTTTTTTTTTTTTTTTTTTTTGTTGTTGTTGTTTCTGCTCCACAAGGCATTTGCTGGGATAGCTTTACAGGGATTGGCATTTCTGCTTCCAAGGTGGCTCCCTTACATGGCTAGTTGGTGCCAGCTGGGTGCTGGGATCTCAGCAGAGGCTTTTGCCAAAGGTGATCGTTTTCCTCTATGAAGTCCTCCACCTGGAGGCTTTTATGTTTCAAATTTTTCTTCAACATCACAGTAGTTTTCTTTTCCAGAGGCATTGACTCGTGAACTGAATTTAATGTGTTGGTATTCCTCAAGAATTAATACTTCATTACTATTTGTAAGATGTTTTTTTAAATTGCTTTGTTTCCCTTTTTAGTTCTCTCTTTTTTTCCATTTCTAAATTACATGTTATTGCATGGAAGGGGGCTTTGAATGTAGCTATCATACTCTTGATGATATTCTTTCTTTCTTAGACTTTTTACAATCCCTGTAAGTTCAGGTTTCATATCCTTTGGTCACTTGTCAATTTCTTTACTGAATCTTTTTGAATTCATTCTTTTCTGCTTCTTTTCTCAAAATGTATTACTTTGCCATTCTCAGAACTTATTTCAATCTTTTATGTATTAACTACAGCACATTTATCCTGGTGGCACATACCAACGTTTTCCACATGAACATCCATCCCAATTGCTCAGAAGGTTGAGAGGAACTCACTTGGAAATTAAGTCAGAACTAAATCTGCCTCACAATTAGCAGACATTTGTCAAGTTGTGTGTTAGAGCATACTGGTGTTTGTCCACGTCTATTTCTCCCTTTCTTCTTCAGACATACAGGTCTGCACTGACCCTATTCCTACGATAAGCCATCAAGGCTGTGGTAGTGGAAAATCAAGGTGGGCTCTCCAGTTTCTTTCTTCATCCTTGCTGAAAGGACAACGGGAGTCCTCTTGTGATAACTTTGTTTGGTCCAGCAAAATTAGAAGTATCTGGATTACTGTGACTGTATGGAGAACAGCTGCTTTGCAGTGTGGCCTGGGACTCTGTAAGTGGGAAGTCATCTGGCACTGTGTCCGTGAGAATTTGGGTTTGTTGTTACTTCATTCTGATTAAGTCCCAGGTCAATAGTTATAGTCCCATTTCTTTTTCTGTGACCATGAGAATTTCATGTGACTACGGAAATTTGAAGCAGCCTCTTATTCTCCTTTGTATTCAGTGGTCTGGAAAAACATGAAAATATGTTCATCCACAGAAGACTCAATAGAGAAAATGTGATAAATATACACAATGGAGTTGTACTCAGCAATAAAGAAGAAATCATGGCATTTACCAGAAAATGGATAGAACAGAAGAACACTATGCTAAATGAAATAAGCCAGACTCAGAAAGTCAGGGGTCGAATATTTGCCCTCAAATGTGGAAGCTAGAGAGAAAAAAATTGGATAAAAAAAAAGAAAAGGGGATCTCGTAAAGATAAAAGATCAGTGGAGCAGAGGTAGGGGATGAAGGATGAGAAAAGAAGTGGGGGAAAGAAGAAAAGTTGGGAAGTAAGGAAAATCAAATGGACCAGATTGTATTATTTGTATGTGTGAATATACCACAATGTATTCCATTTTATGTGAAATTAAAATGCACCAAGGAAGTACATACCTATCAGAATAGTAGAGCAAAGGGAAATGAGTGAGGGAGGCAGGGAGGGAAAGGGGGACACTGGGGACTGAGTTGCTTTGTGCGTGTGTATGTGACAATGAATCCATCATTATGCAAGCTTACAATGCAGTAATAAAACATAACAAATCATGAGATTTCTCTGGAGATACTCTGTCCGTACCTCTCCCATCTTCGTTCCTGTCTAGCTGAATGATATTCCAAGTTGCTATGAATTCTTGTTATCAATGCTTTAATGCTCATTATTTACATTTCCTCAAATTAAAAATTGTATAAATACAGAAGGTATACGTGCTTGGGTGATGATGGAGAGGAAAGCAATGATTCAGACTCCCTTGGAACTTCATGGTATTCCTGGCTAGGGTAGCCAAGTCGCATATTTAAGATGCTTTCATTGACATTGAGGGAAACTTTTTTATTGTTATTTACAACAACAGTGATATATACCTGCAGCTTGTTGATCATTTGTCAATAAATTTTTGCTATACTATAATTAAGTCCTGCCTAATATTTTCTTAAAATTTATTGATTTCCTTTCTTCTATTTATTACTATAATTTTGAATCAGTGTGTTCTTTGGGAGAGATAGGGACTTTATCAGTCAAAATGCAAGGCAGTTAAATTGAGCAGTTTACTACTATCATTAACTTAAATTCTTACTAGAACTTCTAAACATAGGCCAGAAACATCTACTAAAAAATTTCTCCTAAGTACATCAATACAATAAAAAATAGTGGATATTTAAATCTGCCAGTGAGTTATTTTTAATTACCCACAAATCAAATGAGTTAAGCAACTCATTTGAATATTTGGGAGCACTTAAAAAGAAAATAAAAGTGTCATATATTTATATTAATATATGTAGATGGATGGATAGAGATAAAAACATATATGGACATAGATATCAGCCTGGTGTACTTCCTAAGCAAGCACTGAAGCTGCATTAAAATGTTCAGGGAAAGGGTACTCAATATCCTTTATATCACTTTCTTAAATAGAAGGTGGAATATTGCCTACTGTATAACACCAATGCTCACCTTCATTTTGCATCAGAACTCATGGTCTGAGACTTTAATTTTCTGTTGATTGCACAGATTATTTTAGTTTTTGACTATTTCAGATATTGTGTTTTGAGACAGTGTTCATTATAAATGCTAGAATAGAATCAACTTGTTTCCATAACTACTGAGTGACACATTTTGGAGAAGTCTTCTTTCAGTTGCATGCATTTATATATGAAGGAAGTGTTTGGTAGAAGATGAGGAATGAATCAATAGTCAGGACAAATTTGTGATCATCCATCAGCACTCCTGGAAAATAGCTTCTGAAGACAAAAATGTGATTATTGTCATATGTGCCTGTCTACACTTCTTCCCTTATGCTCTTCAAAGAGTTTCATAAGCAAGCATCAATGAGCTTCTTCTGAGATGGGATGCTTTAGGAGGAATTGGAGAATGGAGTTAAGAATAGCAGCACATTCCTGCTTCTCTCCAGGACAGAGCACATTGACACGTAATTATGTGGCCAATGAATGCGTCCCTGAGGGCAATTGTCAGGACCCACAATGGTTTTGCCCAGAGTGGATCCTCCAATTGACGCCCCTTAGGTCACTGGCACTCATCAGTCAGGAGTTGTGCTTGGCTTGTCTCCCGGGCAGCGTGCTGCTGTAGGAGCATCCCACAGGAATACTAGGATTTCTTTACTCTTTGGGCACCAGGGCTTCTCATTTAGGGAAAAATGAAAGACAAAGGGAACTGTCAAGATGGTCCCTCATGGTAGATTGAATCAAAACGCATTTTGTTCATTTCTGACTTCTGGATACCAATGTGCATGATTTGTGGCAGTTTCTATACAACATAATCAGTTAAAAACTAAGTTAAAAAGTGGTTTAATAGTTGTTACTCTTTATCACATTGAGGACCTATTTCCTGACATTTGCTGTTTGTGTGTGTGTGTGTGTGTGTGTGTGTGTGTGAATTCTAGTAGCTTACTGATGTAACTTTATTGTGCTAAAAGTAAAATGTTAAAATTTATCATAATGCAACATTCTTTAATCAGAAAAACTAAATATAGGTTTGATTTTATCACAGGATACTTGAGAACATTGTACAGCTATCACTTTAATGATTTTCTGAAAAATAGATCACAATAAATTTCTCATCTTCTTGGGCAGTTTAATTATTTACATACAATAGGAAGATGATATGGTGGATGTCCCTTCAAAGGTTCAAATACAATGAGACTACTTGCTATACTTCATGCAGACTTGATAGTGCTATTTTTAAGACGCTGTATTGCCCAGAGGTGTGTATTTGCATGGGTCTGTCCTTCAATACTTTGTTACCTTTCTCTCTTTTGAAACATGTAACTTTCCTCAACATTTGGGCTGATAGTTTTTCTGTGAAAATTTCATTGCTGAAGTTAATAGCTATAACCTGCTGTGGAAATGCATATAATTTTTAATGGGAAAAACTTATCTAGAGACCAATTAGTACTGAGGCAAATGAGACACAGTATCACAATCAGAAAGCCATCAAGGTTACCTCTTGTCACCGTCTGTTTTAAAATGGGGTCTTTAATGTTACACCCCCACACCTACACACACACACAAACACACACAAACACTTATTCACATCACTTTTCAGAGAGAGAGAGATCATGTAAAATTGTTTGCATGATCCAGGATTTTTCATATTTACCTATCTGAAAGCAATATTGTTTTTTCAGAATAACACGTTATTAAAATAGTTATAAGGTTTTATGAAACTGCATTTCATTTGAGCTTTGTACAAAATATATTTAAGAAAATTTCCTGCACAGCTCACTTTGTTGATCATTAAGCAGTCAGGAGATATGGAGAAAAAGAGGGCAAAAACAGAGACAGATATAAGAAAAAAGCAAATAAAGGGTCTACGTTCACCAACAAAATAATCTCTACTTGTTAGAAAATTTAATTTTTAATTTTATTTCAGCAACTGAAATTAACGTTTGTCTTAAACTAAATAATAAGTTAGATTCAATGATTTTTTAATAGGGAAAACATGCTAAGTAATGTTAAAGAATGGATTATGGGTGACATTTAGGCTACAAATTTTTAAAGAATTGAATTAATTGGTCTTAATATTTCTATAAATTGGTAATGGGTAATTTTTTTATAAATAGTCTTCTAATTGACATTTAATCAAGCATACATGAGTGTATGTTAAATATAAATTAATTACTGTATGTTAAAAATACCATAATTTTATGGTGTGTAAACATGTGAGTACATTTTAGTTACCATTTAATTACTGATTTCACAGATGGTTAATGTATAATTAACTAACAACTCACTACCTTTCTATGGAAAGCATTTTGGGGTTTAAATATAATGTAAAGTTAATTAGATATTATTTATATAATAATACTTAAAAAGTTGTCAGTGATTTAGCCTATCTATCTCATTTCTGAATTAACTCATCTTCACAGTAATATATGTGGAAATTAGAATGTGCATTAAGACTGTTTATAAATTCATAGTTACATGATTGTGATTTGATTACCCATCAATGCAACATCTTCATGGAAAATACAAAAGAAACTTGAGTTTTAAAATAAAATGGTATCTATTTATAAAATTATGTTTAAATAAATAAATGTGATTAAATACACTACAGGAAAAAACTTGGAAAATGTTAATTTCTATAAATATGTAGTGATACTAATTAACATATTCCATTTTGTATTATTACCTTTTTCTCGACTTTGCCCTTTTCTGCTCAGTAATTTTGACTAACATTGACTTTGTGCCCTAATTTACCTTTTCCTTTTCTCTTACATGCCCAGTAAGTGCCATGCATTCTATGTTAGAAAAAAAATAGAATATTTTTGCAAATCTACCTAACTTGGTGTGGCCATTGATGATTATTCTGGTCTTTTGGCAAAGATCAGTAGACTCCCATAGATGAAGTTACAAGTTTCTACCAACACAAATCAATAGTTGGCAATAAATTATAAGTGTAAAGAACTATGCATCATGCTAAAGTATTGAAACCAAGTTATAGAAAATACAGGATACATATTTCAGACATATTATATATATATGTAAATACACATACATCCGTACATAGCAACTTAAATTGGCAAAACATACATATATGTGTATGTATTTATATATACATTTGCCAATTTAATTAGCCATATATGTAAAAATCGCCTTAATTATTATGAAGCAATCAGTGTGAAGTTGTGCAAGCAGTTAATAAATGTATGAAATAAATCCAGTTGAATTATGAAAAAGGGACAAAGTTTAGGAATAACAAGCATATTTTAATCATATCTATGTTTATAATCACTTGTTCACTTAAATTTTTCTACTAGTAGTTAAGATCAAAATCTGTTCAGTGCTTCCCCTGAGCAAACAAATATAAGATACAGAGATGGCTGAGAAGAGTAGATCGTTCCCCAGATTAGATCAGGAGGGTAGACTTTTCTAAATGAATGTATTATCATCTGATTTTAGAATCAGGATACATACATAATAAAATGCAAAACATATTAAAGTTGCAGAGTAAGCAATGGAGAGCTGCATTTAATTGAGTGATAAATTGCTTGACATAAGCACAGAGTTCGCAAAAAGAGATATTATTAGTTAGGATGTCTTCATGGAGAAATTATTTTGGGGATTATAAAGGTCCTCATAGCCAATTGTACATTTTCAGAGACACGGTGACCTTTGCTTTTTCATTCAGGAGATGCACAAAGGAAGCCTGACTTCCTGAGTGTCCTACAGTTTGGCATTGCTCTGCAGCAAGAGGAAAGGAGAGAATTTAACTCCTGTTCACCCTTATCCCCCAGTGCCTTCCAGAGGAAGACAAGACACTCATATTCTCAATCCACAAATATGAAAGGGCACATCTTCGCCTCTGTGTTATAGATACGTCTACAGCTACAGTTTTCAAACCATTTGATCTTTATATTCTAAAGGAATTACTAAGGATTCTAAAGGAATTACTGAGGATTCCAAAGAGCTTTTGCTTTTGCAGGTTACATCAACAGTACATATGGTATTAAAAATTAAATTGGCAAAACCTTCAAATTATGTATTATTTATTAAAATAACAATACAAAATGCACTGTGTGATAATGAAACATAGTATCATTTAAAATAAGTATATTTTCAACACGAAAAAAAAATTCAGTGAGCAGAAATCTTTTTAATTACTGGCCTGATAACAGAAATTCTGTTCTTTTGTCAGCTTTTGCGTTCTATACATCACATCTATTATTTTGGTGACAGTGTTTAAAAAATTCCTGGCCTCACACAGCTATGTGGCTGGAGAAATCTTTCCAGATAATTGTGCACATCGTCTCTTATACCACGCTAAAGTTAGGCAAATGGAAGCTTTTAAAGTTTGCTGCAATGTGTCATTTCAAACTACCTTAACAAATGTTTACATTTTTTCATTTGAAAACACACTGATCATTCTTGTACTTTGAATAAATCTTCTACCCCTCGATGATTTTATAGCATCATATGTTGGTTATTTGGAAAATAATTGGTTCACCAACATATAATCTCCCAAACATGGACACAATTTGCTTTTTTAATATAAAAGAAAATCATATCCAAATACTTGGAAACTGAAAACTTAGTTTGAGAGAGAAAAGTTTTCCAAATTCTTTGTCTTCACTGAGAGCTTGGGTTTTACCATTGGCAGCAGCTACTCCTGGCTCTTTTCCTGAGAAAAGGCTCACTTCATTCATGTTTGAGCTTGCCAGTTACCCTAGGTGACTAACCTTTGTTTCGGTCAGTTGTTCTTTCAAGTCCAGGTGGTGTCCCATCAAAGGAGAAACCCTCAATCAGCTCAGGGCCATCACAGCAGAGCTAGCCTGCATGCACTTGGCACATTTCAGAAGCATCCTCAGGTGACATAAAAAGAAGCAGAGGCTCCACTTTCAACTGTGTTCAGAACTCATAGGACTTCGTCTGTCCATTCCCATGTGAAGTGGGTTTTTCTCTTTTTCCCTACAAGCATGAAGCATGATGAAGTCGGGGTCCTGTTTCTCTGCTGCTTCCAGGTGTGGGTCGTCCTGTAGACTTCCATACACTGATGAAGGTCAATGATGATAAAGGCTTTCTTATAAACTACTTTTAATCTTAAGGATGCCTTGATAGTTTGGGGGGACTTCCCAGGGGTCCCATATTGCATTTGAGAACCACAGACTTTTAGCACACAATGGATACAGAAGAGAAATGTGAGTCTGAAACTCTTATCAGACAATTCCCTGCCTGCTTATACGCTCCCTGTCTTCAATCCATCACTGCTATAGTGGGAAGGACTAGGGAAAATACTAACTTTTTCCTGAGGTCTAATAATAAGGCTGAAAGAATAACTTTTATAATCTTTTTTTTTTCTCTTACAAAATAAGCCCAATCAGCCATGTTGATACACTTGATATGTTTGTAAAGTTAGTTTAGACTCTGACCAAAAGAGTATAGTCCACTTCAATTTCTAAAAGTTCACATTTGCTAAAACTATGTGTCTTGATATGTTGCTGTATGGCCTACTTCAAGGAGTTTCAATAGCCTAAAGAAATGATTGGGACCAGAAACTGAAATTATGTACAGCTGATTCTCCTCCTCCTCCTCCTCCTCCTCCTCGTCTTTCCTTCTCCCCTTCCCCAGCAATTCCCATGAAGTCAGTGACAAAGAAGATAAGAGGGGTGTGATAAACATAAATCTAACAACTGACCAGTTTTCCATCTTTGCTGATGTATCATTTACAATATAATTTTATACATTCAAGGTGTGCAATATTATGTTTTGACAGCCATATACTCTGTGAAACAATTACCATAATCAAGTCAGATAACATAAAATCCCCTCAATTGATTACCATCTGTAGTTTGTGGAAGGGGTGTGTATGGTGAGAGAACACTTGAGACCTATTCTCTCCACGAATTTCAACACAGTAATATTAACATATTCACTATGCTGTATGCTGATCTTCACAAGGTCAGTGGCTTCTGAGCACATTTGGGCTGCCAATTTTCCACATCCTATTCCTACATCCTCTTTGTTGTGCGAGGGCGGGGACTTCTTAGACTTTGGCAATGTGACTTTTTTCCCCTTATTTTAACTACTGGAATAATGACCCATTCTATTCTGAAGTTCATGACCTACGTTTTATTTTTGCTGTCAACTATACTTAGACTTCATCAGGCACAAATAGAACAAAGAATCACAAATATATTTACAGAAAATAAGCTGAATAACAAAATAATCATTTCTCTACAGGATGCCACAAGGCCGGGTGATTTCTCCAAGTATTTTACTGACAGTTAGCTATCAGATTTTATGTGTGCTTTTTATGACTTTACCTTTGAAATATTTTATACGAAAGCCACTGTGATACTTTCAGTACTTCAGAAGCCAATATAATTATGTGTGTATGCTTTTCACTTAGTGAAGAATTTTACACATTCACTTGTGCCTGTGAATATCCGTGTTGTTGAACGAATGAGCAGGAGTGAAGCAAGTGGAAAAGCAAAATTAGTTCACTGACACATGGTTAATGCTGGAACTGATTTACTACCCTTCGATCTTTCGTAAATATAATTATCAGTGCCTCAGATCCTGAGAAAGTATATGGAAGGAGGGGGCCTGGGAGAGTGTCTTCAACAAGTGCTCTGCAAGAAGGAAGGACCTCTAGTGTGAAGTACTCAGATGCAGGAAGGGGTATTGTAGAGTCATGCTCTGTGTCCATTTTCAGGAACAAGGTAATGCAAAGATTCAAATAATACAAAGTCATGGAAGAGGTGTGGACTAGTAGCCATATTGGCAGTAACAGTGGTCCAAGTGTTCACTGGTGTGTATGAATCATGAGCTGCTTATAAGAAAATGTGGATTCAGCTGATTATAAGTTATATTTGGGCAGAAATTTTTTTCTTGCCTGTAGTTTGGACTCTGAAATAAAGTGAAATTCAAAGGAGTTGCTTCTACAGAGAAGAGTAGAAACTTCTTTCTTGTCACCTCATTAGCTTCTCCTATCAAGGTCACAAGTCCAAGAGAGAAAAGAGCATCTCAGACAACCCCAGATTGTGGTACATATGAAGAACTTAGACCTTATTTAAAATTTGATTCTGATGTGTGTTAGCTAGGCGTCCTAGGCAATTTACCCACTCACTGGATAAAGCACTTGACACTTAGTAAATATTCAGTAAGTTTGTTCCTTTTCATTTCCTCGCCATCTTGCATACATTTACAATATTAATCTTTGAGTCACCTATTTTGAGCTCTACTCAGTGTGACCTTATTCTTTCAGAAATTGTCATCGTCTTTGACAACCTGAAATCATTTTTAATTACCACTGCCTAAAGTACCATACTTTATTGAACCAAACCTCTGCTAAAGGATATCCAGCTCTTCATGATGCCCAAATTTTGAATACTGCTATCATGGACAGACTTTAGCACATTTTTCATATTATTTATAATATTATTTTTATGGGAAATACTCTTGAACATGTAACCTCTTGGTCATTGATTTGCTTAATTTTGTGTTTTGATCAATGTGGCAAAAATGCTTTAAATTTTTGAATTGATATATATGTTCCTCAATAGTGTATGATGTTTATTTCAGTACTTCAGAAAGCTTCAGAGTCATTTCTGCAAACTATTGCCAATATTGCTTCTCCCTCTCCCTCCCCTTCCCTCTATTGTACTGATTTTTCTGCTGTTTAATTTTAACTTACTTTTAGTTTTTTTTTTCTTTTTTACAGTTAGTGCCCTGTGACTGTGTGATGATGATATTTCCTGTGGTATGTTCACATGTGTACATGGGAAAGTTAGATCAGATTCATTCTGCTGTTATTCCCTCATCTTGTCTCTCTCCCCACCTCCTTTACCTAATCCACTGATCTTTCTTCCATTTTGATGGAACTCCTCCTTTTCCTTTTCTCTCTTTCTCTTTGTCTCTCACCCTCCCCCTTATTTTGGACTAGCTTTCCCAAATCAGAGACCTTGGACTTTCTGAATCTGGCTTATTTTCACTTAGCTAGATAGCCTAGAGCTCCATCCACTTACAGCAAATGCCATAATTTCAATCTTCTTTATAGCTAATACTCCATCGTACACACACATACACAATGTGTATACACATACATGCAGTATATAAATATGTATCTTTGTATATGTATATTATATATCACATGTATGTGTATATACATCACATCTTCCTTTTCCATTTACCTGTTGGACGGTACCTAAGTTGGA
The DNA here is from genome assembly GCF_902686455.1 of Sciurus vulgaris. Taxonomy (NCBI): domain Eukaryota; kingdom Metazoa; phylum Chordata; class Mammalia; order Rodentia; family Sciuridae; genus Sciurus; species Sciurus vulgaris. The sequence continues at coordinate 180,711,335 of NC_136464.1, read as the reverse complement.
TCTATAACTTGACTATTGGGATTGTACTGCTATGAACATTGATATGACTGTGTCACTGTACTATGCAGATTTCAAATTTTTTGTACATATATTGAGGAGTGAGATAGTTGGGTCACATGGTGGTTCCAGTCCTAGTTTTTGAGAAATCTCCATATTGCTTTTCAGAGTGGCTGTTCTAATTTGCAGTCCCACCAACAATGTCTGAGTGTACATTTTCCCTGACATCCTCACCAAAACTTATTATTATTTATATTCTTTATTACTGCCATTCTGACTAGAGTGAAATGAAATCTTCATATGGATTAGATTTGCATTTCCATGATTTCTAGGGACATTGAACACATTTTCATATGTTGGTTTGTCAATTGTATTTCTTCTTTTGATAAATATATGTTCAGGTCTTCTGCATATTTATTAATTGGGTTATTTATTTATTTGTGTCAAGTTTTTAGAGTTCTTTGTGCATTCTGAATATTAATACTCTGAGGATCAGGTGGCAAAGATCTCCCATTCTGCAGGCTCTCTCTTCATGCTCTTAATTGTTTCCTTTGCCATGCCAAAACTTTTTAATTGATGCTATGCCATTTGTTAATATTTTGGTTATACTTCTTGCACTATAGGAGTTTTGTTCAGGAAACTGTTTCCTGTGCCAACACATTGAAGCCAACACTGGATTTGGGGGGCTCTATCTTCAGTAATTTCAGAAGCTAATATTTTTTAATTTTTGAAAAACTAGTACTTGCTATCTTTTGTTTTTAACTATTGGTAGGGTTGAATATTTTTATATAATCATAATAATTTAACTTTTCTTTAGGAAAATTTGTACCATCATTTTGAGTGTGTGTGTGTGGATCCTGGGGATTGAACCCATGTTGCTCTACCACAGAGTTACATTCCAGCCCTTCATTTTGAGAAAGTGTGTTGCAAAGACACTGAGGCTGGCCTCAAGCTTGCAATCAACCTACCTCACTCTCCTGTGATGAGATCACAGGTCATAGCCCATGATCCCCAGACCCCAGAACTTTTCATATAGTATATTTTTGCTATTTGAAAGTGATTTTGTAAGTATATATTGCATCTAGAAAGGTTAATATACTGCTTTATCATTTATTTTAAATATTGCTAAATATTGCTCATTTTGTATGGTATATTTAAGTTGTTCTAAAAAAATTTGGATATTCAACTTTGCATCTCATTAATAGAAATTGTAGTTTTATTTTACATGGTTACAATTTTAAAGTACAGTTTAGAAATTATACTTTCATCTTATATGATTAAAATTGTAAAGTGAAATTGTACTTTTTCTGTGTCTCCTAATATCGTATGTATTTATTCAGTAAATTATCTAGCAATTTGGAATTGTTTTGGTATGAGATATGTGATAAGGACACATATTTTTCAAATGTTCCAGCTTTCTTACAACATTTTAATCATTTGTGTTTTTCTCCTCAAAATAAAAATTATTTCTGCAAGAATCTTAACTCTGTTATAATGTTTGGAGCTGGCATTTAAATTTCTTACAGCAATTTTCTTAATATACTGCTATATCAAAAAATTAAGAGAATTTTCTACATTTGTACCACATTATTTATTCCTTCTTCCACCACTGTATATGTGGAGGGCTTGCTATAATCTTGCTAAATGATATGAATGGAAAAAAGGGAAGAATAGTAAGATAAATGTAATACAGTCTTTGTTCTTAAGATAAAACCCCATTAGTAGATAACAATATGATAAACAATTCAAGGAAAATACAAATAAATAATGTTGAGTTTCAGAGTCAAAATCGTACTTTTTTTAAATCCAAGACTGTATTTTGACAACATTAGGAAATGATTCATATGAACACATTTAATGTGGATTCAAGACTCTAAATGAGGACTATAGTGTAAATGACTGAACAGAAGAGGAAGTGCCAGGTACGTTCTTCATAGATAGAAATGGATTGGAGCCTATACTCAGAGGGATCAATGACAGAGGGAGCTTATGGGAAAGTCGGGACAAGGCTTTGAGTCTTGCTATGACTGCCAGATTGAGTTCAAGTTTAATTAATCAGTGAATGGGAAATCATGAAAGGTTTTTGACAAGAATGTTAATATGATCAGATTATTAATTAAGACCAGTGACAATTATGCAGCAATTTGCAAGCCTGTATGTACTCTTAGGAAATCACAAGGAGGCATAAATCCTGGTCACATGAATTCTTGGTGGCATCCACCATCCTTTTTTTTCTTGGTAAACAGAAAAATACCCCTGATTCTAAGGCAAACATATGTATAAAAACAACTTATCAAGTGGATAATGACATATAATAGTGGTGGTGGGGTGGGGAGTGAGAGAAGAATGGAGAAAATTTAGATTATGTAGAAGGGAATTGAGAGGAAGGGGGGATATGAAAAATGGTGGATTGAGACAGACATCATTCCCCTATGTACATGTATGATTACACAAATGGTATGAATCTACATCTGTACAACCCTAGAAATGAAATGATGTACCCCATTTGTGTACAATGAATCAAAATGCAGTCTGTAAAAAATTTGAAAAAAGGAAATAATTTAAAAAAAACTACTTATTGGTAAAAGTTAAAGTAAAAAGATTTGTCAATATATCTTAAAGTTTGGGCATTGCTTTGGTAAAGCATACTAGTTAAATGTTAATTTTGGAATGACTAATTCAAAGATAACAAAATTATCTAATGTGTATTTTTGAAACAAAAATAATATAGGTGTAACATCAACAGCAAGAATATTATCATTTGTAAAGGATATCTTTATCAATGGTGCCAAATGGCTAAATCTTGGCTTGTATAATGACTGATAATAAAACAAATAGAAATAGATTTTTATACTCAGGGAATTTTAGTGCAAAAATTCTTGAACACTTCCTCCCTCATACACATATATCAGGACTTGATAAATATTCTGTATGTGTGTCCTTTTGTTGCATCTAAAATAGGATATGTGCTAGCAGTAAACCACATAGCAGTTTGTTGTCCTACTACATGTAAATAACTTTATTATTAATTTAACAATGTGTTATACCAAGCAGTGAGGTGTGATTAAGGATTTCACTGTATTTCCTTCTGATTTCAAATGGAATATGTTCATCATTAATTTGCAAGAAAAACAAAGTGACATGTCCCTTTTCAACGGTTAGGCGTGTGACCGCACATGGTACCATTGTAGACTTCTTTCCTTCTCTTCCTAAATTGAAATTAATCTTGTATGAGGAACAAGTTACTCATAACTTGTTCTTAGAAAGTTTGATGGATTTACTAATTTTCTTTTTTTATGAAAACAAACACCTGCATGGATTCTTGCTTGCTTGACAGTATCGCAGCAGACATTGTACTAGTCATCAGTAGGTTAGTAAAACCCACTTCCCATACGACAAATACTCCAGATATTTGTGTAGAATCATCACATTCAATCACTCAGATGTGTCCCACCTTGTGAGATGCACATTCCTTACACTCGACTTGCTCTGTTTTCTACTTCGTGGTGACATGTAGCATTGATTTACTACTTTATCAATATTTTATGTTTAATAAAATATAGTAAACTTCAAAAGTAGTTTTGGATATTTTAGTCACTTATTGAGATATAACAGGTAACAACAAGGAAAATGAATATTTAAGAAAATTAACCGATAGCATTCAGATTTTATTTATTATTTTTAAATACTAATCAAGACAAACCATGCTCTCAGTTGATGGTTGATCAAATGCACTGGCTGGTGAATTTCCTGCCTCTCATGGGGCTCTTGGCAGAACCATCATTGGAATGTAACTAGCTGTTCTGTGAAGCACAGAACTAACCTAGTCCACCTCGCTGGAAGAGCAGGAGGGTGTTATTTCACGGCCTTTTCCTGCAGAAACCGGCAGTTCTCTCTGACCATGATTGGAGAAACAATGCTGGATTCTTACTCTTTCCTGAATTCATGAAATGTATTATGTACCTGGGCTTCAGCATCCAGATGATCAGGACCAGGCTGAACTCTCCCTGCAGCACGGTGTGGGTACAGTTTGCCGAAGGTCACAGGAAGCAGGAGTATCATTTGCTTGAAATAGCTACCAGAGAAAGTCTGGTGACTGAAGGACCATGTAAAGTATCACAATGACTTCAATAATGAATACGCTTTCTGGGCTAACGTAGAAGGTAGAAACCATAAGTCTATCGACTGTGCCCCTCTCAAAGAAAGTAAACATGTTAGCCTGCAATTTTCCTTTATTGTCTGGCAGTGTGATAGATAGTGGATAATTGGAAAGTCAAAGAAATGAAACCGTGCGGAGTTAATACTGCCCTCCTGCTAAATTCACTAAAATTTAAGCTCAATCCTTTGCTGAGGGTAACTGAATATTATAATAATCTTCTTTTAAATTTACAATAATGTGTTTTCTTTTACTTATGGGAGATGCATTTAACACAATTAACAGATTATTATTTTCCTTTCCTTTTAGACAACTCATAATAGGAAAATAAATATAAATCATGAAGGAACATGTCAGTTACTGTCAGCCCTCCATATCCAGGGGTTCCACATCTGTGGATTTAACCAACCATGAATCAAAAATATTCAAAATAATTGCAACTGTATTGAATCTGTACAGATGGTATTGTTTGTCATTATTCCCTAAATAACACTATATAACAACTACTTAATAGGATTGACATTGCATAAGATATTAAAAGTAATCTAGAGATGATTTATAGTATATAGAATGTTGTGTATTAGTTATATGTAAATACTACATTATTTTACATAACTGACATGCATCTGTACAGTTTGGTTTTCATACAGAGTTCCTGGAACAAATCCCTCATGGAGACAGAGGGATGAATGTACTAACATCAGGACTTAATCTCTTAGCAGATAGGTTGCAATTAGGTATAACTTCTCCAATGCCATAATTAAAGATTAAGGTACAATTGGCTTTGAGGGAGCAGACAGGAAAAGGCCCTGCCTTTAGTTGAAAGAAAAGCAACAGGGAGAAAGGAGCAAAGCCTGGGAACCAACTTGCTATGCCAAGTAAATAAAACACAAGAATTAAAGCAGATGATCAGAAACACGCCTAAAATTATGTAGACACAGTGGAATAGAATTCCAACAGCAAGTATGGCGCATCACGGGCAATAGTGCTGAGTCAGAGTATGAGTTCCAGAAATGGAAAAGGCTAGAGAAAAATACAGAGAAGTGGGAGAGAAACTTTCTCAATAGCCAGACAGACAGTGTAGGCAAGAGTTTCCAGACAATTCTGGGATAGATTCAACCAAAGTCATGCTTGTTCTTCATTTGCTCCAGTTGTGGAAAGTTTCACTGTTTTGACAGTTTAACTTGCAGACTGGTGAAGGCTTGGTCAGGGAAGGAACGTTTGTGGGAAATAAGAGAAGATGATCTGCAAAAGGCTGAGCACTTGCACTCAACACAGGGGATAACTCAGAAGGAACTGGTACTAGAATCCTTTATAGCGCAGGTGGGAGGTCATGGTGGCTTCCTGCAGGTAATAGGTGAGACAAGACAGCCAGCTACGTTGCTAAGTTCTGTGCTCCAATGGCAGGGACACCATGGTGAGAAGGGAGAAAATGGATTTAGATTTTCCTTAAAGTCATGAGGCTGCACTTTGTCGGAACATCTGCAAGGCATTATTAGGGGTGGAGAAGACAGTACATATACGCCAGTGAATGTCGATGACTGTGGGTGATGGAGATTGTGAAAGCAGTTTTATCATGCCCATATGACACCAGCAGAATTGCAAAAGCCTTTGGGGGCGAGGTATGAAAAGAAGCCAGCTAATGAGGTGGAAGACACTGTCATAGAGTCAGCCATCCAGCTGTGCGGTAAAGCGAGTGTGAGACGCGCCTACACCGCTTCCTTCCTCAAGGACTGGGATAAAATGGCGAATAAATTAGCAGCTGAGGTGCCTGTGGGTTTGCTTGGAGAAACCTCTAACTGTGACAGGGTGAAGGGGAGGGGCTCACATAATCACTACGTATCCCATCATTATTATTGCTAGGATAAGATGTTGAAGCACAAAACACTGTACACTGTTCTTAGAAACATTCATCATTTATATGATTTGCAAACACCTGGTGAATTCCTAATTGCCCAACCAATGCAGTGGATTTTATCATACCTAATGCCAGACAGGAGTAAATGTCTCTCTGTTCCTCTTGACCAAAGACAGTTTTATGCTTCCTCACTAACTCAGACCCAAATCGCTGTCTTGTTCTTTTTATCTAGGAATTGATAGCAATCTGATTTCTGATGTTATCTTCACCAATGCTCCAGTTGCTAAAGGTGAGTCCCGACACTCAACTGAAGCGATCATTCAGGCAGAGGCAGGGTACCCATGAAGGTCCACCAGCCCCTGAAGAGGACCCATGGTGGACGGAGGAGCTGGTGCAATAGCAAGAAACAAAATGCCAGGGAATGTGTCCCAAGGAGGAGGAGGAGAAGGGGGAGGAGGAGAAAGGTGGGGCCTCACTAGAAACCCTGAGGGGAGCGAAACAGGCCTCCAGAGAGCCCTGAGCAGAGTCACTTGGCAGAAGCGGAGCTGGCACAACACATTCCCAGGCATGATGGCCAGGCACGCAGTGAAGACCAGTGAAGCCCCTTGACAGCGTGTGGATGCAATGTGGGCTTTGTTCCTCCTTCACCAAATTTCAGCCGGAATCAAGGAGTCTGTGCCCAACTACAATAACACACCTTTTCATATTGCATTATGTCTGAGTCACTAAGCAGTTGATAACTGGGAAAGTTATCAATGCTGATATAATTATATATAATTATATATTGATAATTATATCAATGGTGATATAATTCAGAGAAGACTAAACTACTTCTGGAGAAAGAAGTAAACAAAAATATTTTAAATGCTCCTGTTTCTCCCATTATGATCTAATATTTCCTGTCATAAGGAAACATTTCCAATAGTTTTGATTCAGATATTAACTATCTATTAATACCAATATAAAATTTAGTCACATTTATAAGCTAAGTTGTAAGGAACTGTTTTATGTAAATGCTATCCTAATATAATCACAGAACATAACCATGTATACCATAAGGAATAGAATATGCCTGGATATGATAACATTAATCCCAATCTATGAGCCTTCACTCTGATCTCTTTGCAAACAGTATCAATTCCTTTGCACAGACGTCAGCCTGTCTCATAAAAAGCAGTTCTTTTTATTTTTTTTTTTATTTTTTGCTTATGCTCCCACTAAACAGCAGTCATTAATTTACTGATACCCTGTCTATCAGGCCCACATCATCTTGATTAGGGCTGTTATCCTAATCAAAAGGCTGATAATTAAGACTATCCATCTGTAGAGTTCTAAGTGCTGAGATGAGTTGCAGATCCTAATTAAGATTATTTAGGTGTTACTTAAATGCCATCATTTGATTCAGCTAATCATACCAGCAGGTACATTAGATTTGCATTAATGTTCTGCTGAAGCCAGCAGCTATTTAGGCAGATCAAAAATGTAGATTGCAGACACTATTTCAAACATCTTTATTTGAAAGTGATATTGAGACAATACATTTAGAGAAGGAGGATGTTGGAGCAGCTTAGGTTATTTCAATGTTTCTTAATTTGCTTTATGGTAATAAGTAGAGTATTTAAAATAAACAGCCTATTTATTGAATTTGCTGGGTAACTTTCATCACCTGGCACCCTCTTTCACACGTGAATATACAGCCCAATGGGGATATATTTTTCCAATGTTTCCCACTTTGTCATTTATTCTTACCGAGGAATGGTAAATTTTTTTGAAAACCAAGTTTCCTTAGTAGAAATGTTTGGTAACAATGCGGGATATTTTGGCTCCAAAATATCTCACGCTGTATTGAAAGAACAAATAAGTAAAACAGTTTTTTAATAATCATATTAATAGTCAATCATCTTCTAGTATTAATAATAAAAAAAGATGATAGTGAAGCATATTATTAATGTTTTATTTTATATTATCTTATCTTTGCTTAATGGAAAATACAGAATATATTTTCTATCAATTGCTCAAGTGCAATGGAATGAATTGGATAGGGTCTCTGCTAAGTATCACTTCCAAGTTAATTCTCCCCATATTGTGAGGACAGATATTATAATGATGAAGTTACTCTGCTTCTGAGAGTAAAGTACTGCTTTTCTTTTCTTTATTTCTTTTTTGGGAGAATGATTCACACAAAAAAAGTGTGGTCAATAATTTGAGTTCTCTCGTTCTGGTGTATAGAAGCAATATACACGTGGGTTGTGTGCTCAGATGAAATTTCTGAAATTCTTAAGTAAGGCATGTGCATGGTTGGTGCTAGGGGAGAAGGTACAGGGCTCTGGGATAAGGAACTGGAGACAAACTGGAGCCCAGATGCTGTTCATGTGCTAGGTATTTAAGTTAGATGGTAACATGTAGTGTGAACAGACTTTCTTTTTGCTCAGGTGTATAACTGTGTGAATGCCTATTAGACATCCATGTTATTTAAATATCGAAGCATTTTTCAATTCCAGTAATCTAAAAATATTTTGATATTTTATTTCTTACGGAAAACTCAACTTCAAAGAAAATTTGTGATTTTTTAGAAATTGTCATTTATTCTTTGTAATTGTATAATGAATTCATGTGCATACTGGAGATATAGTATACTGGTTATTTTGTGCTCTCTGTCCCCAGCTTCACTGAGATATGACTGACAAAGTTATGTAAATTTAAATTTCACGGAGATGATCTAAATGCATATTTATTATGCAAGGATCACTGTATTCAAGACAGTTTCTACTTCCTCACCTCACCTGACTGCTGCTGTTTTGTGTTTTGTTTTGAGGTTCAGGATCTGCTTTCTTAGTGACTTTGCACACCCAGCACAGTAGTGTTGACTAGAGTCTCCATGCTCTGCTTGGAGACTTTCTCTTCTTACAGCTAAAAGCCTGTGCCCTTCATTCAAATCCCACATGTCCCAAACCCTGATCCCAGGTGGCCACCATTCTACTCTCTGATTTTATGAATCCAGCTTCTGTACAGTCCAGGAGGATACATGGTAATGGCTTTGAGTCTGGCTAATCACTCTCCTCACCTCACCCTCATGTTTCACCCATACTGTTGTAAATGGCAGATTTCCTTCTGTATTATGACCTAAAGATATTTACCTATACATGAATATTTTATAGAACTGTATCTACATCTATCAATTTACCTGTTTATTCACCAAAGGACACTTAGGTTTCTCTAGTAGGTAGACTATTGCCAATAAAACTGCAATGGAACATGGGATTGTGAACATTTTCTCATTTACTTACTTCATTTATTCTAGATACTTATGCAGAAGTGGGGTTAGTGGATTTTATGGTAGTTCTGTTTAATTCTTTGAGAGAATTCCACACTGATTTCCATAATATCTGTATCAATTTACATTCTCCTTGCCCACGATTGTTGTCTTTTTTGATTTCGTACTATAAACACAAATATGTGAGAGGTGTGTGTGCTACACCTATCATGTGAAAGGTGATATCTCATGGTGGTTTTGATTTTCATGTTTCTGATAATTGGTTAAGTTGTTTAGAACCTCTTCATATGCTTGTAGACCATTTGTTTGTCTTAGGAGAAATGTCTATTTTGGTCCTTTGCATATTTTAAATAGAAGCGTTGTTTTTATTTTGCTATTGAGCTGTATGACTTCTGCATATATTTTTAATATTACCTTCTCTTCAGATACATGATTTGCAAATAATTTCTCCTTTTCCATAAATCATTTTGTTGATTATTTCTTCTCCTATTCAAAAGCAATTTAATTTCACATAGTTTCACTCAGTTATTTTTGCTTCCATTGTGCAACAACAACTAAAATAACCTTTGCTAAGATCAGTGCCATGGAGTATTTTTCCTATGTTTTCTCCAGAAATTTTATAGTTTAGTGTCTTACAATTAAGACTTTCATTCATTTGAAGATAATTTTAGGGTTGAGTTTCATTTGTTTGAATGTAGATTCCAGTTTTTCCAGCAATGTTAATTGAAAAGGCTAACCTTTCACCTTTGTGTATTATTGGCTTCTTCGTCAAATATTAATTAATTGTATATCTGTGGGATTTTTTTCTGGCTCTCAATTCTTTCAATTGGTCTGTGTTGTGTCTCTTTCTAGGCCAGCATAATTCTCTTTTAATTACTATAACTTTGTAATATAGTTTGAAATAAAATGTGATTCCTCCACCTATCTTTCTCAAGATTATTTTTGGTTATTATGGGTATTCATGCTTCTGTACATATTATGGAATTTATTTTTCTAATTCTGTGAAAAAGAACATTGAAATTTAGATGCAAATTAAATTGAATTTGTAGGTCGATATGGGTAGTAAGAATATTCCAACAATATCAGTTCTTCCTAAATATGAATATAGAATATCTGTTCATTTATATGCAGCTTCTTCATTTTCTTTCATCACTGTTTTATAGTTTTCACTCTATGGGTCTTTCACTTCTTTGAACAAATTTATTTCTACATACTATATATTTGATGCTATCATGAATAGGATCATTTTGATTTTTTAGACAGTTTATTGCTCATGAAAATAAATGTAAATGAGTTTTATATGCTGATTTTGTATCTCATAATTTTACTAAAGTATGTTATTGATTTTACATTTTTTGTTGGAGTCCTTAAGTCTACATATATGTAAGATCGTGTCATTTGCAAGCAGAGATAGTTTTATATCTTCCTTTATACTTAAAAGCTTTGTATTTATTTATTTTTCCTAATTGCTGTGACTAGAGCTTTATAAAGTATGTCAGAAAGATGTACTGAGATACCCTTGTGTGTTCCTGATCATAGAGAGAAAAAGCTTTAAGCATTTCGTCATTGAGTATACTAGCTGTGGGTTTGTCATATGTAGGTGTTTTAGTCCGTTTTTTTCCCTTGCTGTGACTAAATTATCTAACAAAAACAGTTAAAGGAAGAAAAGTTTATTTGGGTCTCACAGTTTCAGAGGTCTCAGTTCATAGGCAGCAGGTTCTATTCCTCTGGGCTCAAGTGAGGCAGAACATGGTGGCAAAAGACTGTGGCCGAGGGGAGGCATCACAGGATGATCAGGAAGCAGAGAGAGACTCCGCTCTCCAGAAACAAATGCATACCCCAAATCCACGCCCCAATGCTCACCACCACCAGTCAACCTTCCATTACCTTACCAACCTTCCATTACCACTCATTTAATGCCCATCAGGGGATTAATTCATTAATTGCATTAGGACTCTCATAACTTAATCATTTTACCTCTGAATGTTCCTGCATTGCCTCACCCCTGAACTTTGGGGGACCTAATATATCTAAACCATGACAGTAGGTTTTAGTATGTTAAGTTGTATTTCTTTTATGCCTAATTTGTCAATACCTTAAAATATTGTTGCATTTTGTTGAATTCTTTCTCTTTATCTGTTGAGAGGTCACATGATTTTTTTATCCTTCATTCTGTTGTCTAGGTTACCTATTTGCATATATTGAACTAAGCTTGCATTCCAGAAATAAAGCCCACTTAATTGTGATATATGACTCCTTCTTTTAGTTTTCTCTTGTATTATATCTGCTGGTATTTTGTTAAGAATGTTTGCACCTACACTCATTAGGGGTACAGAACTGAGTGAACTGTGTTCCCTTGAGTGGAATCCAACTCTGGCAACGCTACCACTGAAAACACATCTGCATCTCGCGTGCTGTGATGCCTGCAGCTGCATGCATATCAGCGCACTAGATCTGGTGACAAGTGGCCTAAGTTCCCCACATGGGAGAGAAAAGAACTGTTGTAACCCATCTGCTTCCACCACCCAAAACTCCAGTAGCCCCAGCTGCTACATCCACCATGGTCACCTGGACCACTGTGGACCTTCACAGTCTTGGCAGGGTTTGACTTCTACTGATGTAGCTGCACAGACACCCAGCTGCTCCAGCTCACTGGAAATCAGAGGAGTGGTCCTCACCAGTCAGTCCCTGGAAGCCACTTGCAAGTGGACATATTTGCAAATGTTTTCAATTCAAAACCTGCCTCCAATGTACAGACACCAAAACAACACCAGAAAAAAAAAAAAAAGTCAAAGACATACATCATCTTCAAGGAACACAACTATCCAGAAAGTGACCTAGAAGAATTTTCTGGGGAAAAAAAATTCAAAATTATTATTTTAAGGAAACTCAATGAGGTATGATCATTATGATCATTTTCATCATAGATATCTGGATTTCAAACACACTGCATTATATTTCAATTCATAACTTTGAAAATATAACTGGCTTTCTTTTACATGATTTATAAAGTAGACTTTAGAAATCATAAGATTTTTAAATCTTAGCCATGTATGTCAACCTCTACCCTACATACACTGTAATAAAACAATTACACCTTGCTGGATACTATAATGTCATTTTTTCCTGTCCTCAGCTAATAAAGGTCTTAAATGGTAAACTTAGAGATAGTGCTTAAAAACCAAAACAGATATAAAGGAGAACAGAACCGCTGAGAAACCTGCATGTTGACTAATCTTTTATTGAATAATTTAGGATTAAATATATTTGGAACTATTAAGACTTTGAGGCTACTAATGACAGCACTCAGCAATCTTATTTTCTTGGAAAGTGCCCAAGAATTCCTTATTTATGGCTCTTTTATTCTAATGTGACTAATTTATATTTTGCCTGAATGGCTTTCTTAAAATTGATTTACTTTTAGTGAAAGAATATGCTTTTATTTAAAGTTTTATTTGCATCACATATAAAATACTAATTACTTTAACTTACCCATAATCTTTCTTGATAGAAGCCAATTTTAATCAATTTGTTGAACACTATTTTGAGAAACTTGTTGAGAATTAAACGTTATGATTGAGATTGAGCAGAAGTTCAGCCAGGTATAGTGGCAGACGCCAGCTACTCGGAAGACTGAGGCGGAGAGATCATGAGTTCAAGACCAGGCTCAGCAAATTACAGACCCAGTCTGAAAATAAAAGATAAAGTAGATTGAGGATATAGTTCAGTGGCAAAGCACCCTGGATTTGTCCCAATATCAAATTTTAAAAATGAACACAATTTCTAAGTTCACATTAATGAATAAAATACTGCAAAAAATGTTGTACATGAGATGACCATTACTGAGCACCAATTGCACAGTAGTTATGCAACATATATTATTAGTTTTATTCTTCAGTCCCCTGTAAACAAATATGACCTACCTTCCACAACAGGAGTAGTGCTTAGGATTTCCAGCTGAGACGCCATCTGATGGTGATGATGTGTATCCTCGCAGACAAAAGGAGATAATGACATCTGCTTTGCAGGGATGTTTGAAGACTTGAGATTCTTGTTTTCATATATTTCTCCCCAAAGAAAGCTCATCCTGTACTCTGCTCTTCGTGATTTCAGTGAGTGTGAGGGTTAATTTGAATTGTCAACTTGATGGGATTAAAGGATGCTGATGATTAAGAGGCCTCTGGGTGTGGCCATGATGGCGTGTCTAGGAATGATTGGCATGTGGGATATGAACTGAAGTGGAGCCCCTCCCTATGCATGGGCAGCACTGCCCCATAGGATGGTGGCTTGGATGGAATAAAAGCTGGAAGAACAAGGAAGCAGATGCAGATGCAGCTCAGCTCTTCTTGAACAGGTTCTTGATCGCTGCTTTGATCGTCTGAGGATATTGGACTCTCACTTCTTCACTCTTTCAAAGCAGACTCTGCCAATGATTCTCCAGGGAGTTTCCAGAAGCCTTGGTCTTGACTAGGGTAGCACTGTTGATCCCTCTTGTTCTGGGGCTTCTGTGTCTTGGACTGCACAGCTGCTGGTTCTTCCAGCTCGCTAGCTGCAGACAGCCATTGTGGGCTATCCAGCCTCTGGTCGTGTAAGCCAATCTCATAAATCCCCTTTTATAATCATACGTTCCATTGGTTCTGTTCCTCTAGAGGCCCTGACTAATGTAGTGAGTGAGAACTCTGTCCTTCCATTTCCCTCTTGATCTCTTAGAGATGACTTCAGGTTCTTTTCCCTTCGCTCCATAACCAATCCGCCCACAAACCCCCTGGCTCTACCGGGATGTGCACCCACACCCTTCCCTTCTCACCACTGATTCTTTGGCACTGGTTGAAGCCCAAGCTCTTCTTACTAGGATGACTCTAACCGTAGCCTAACTAACTCCCTGTCTATATGCTTGTCACCAAGGTCCCATCCACCCCAGCAATTTTTAACTCAGTTGCCAAGTGATCTCCAGAAGCACAAATCAGCTGAGTCCACCCCTGCTTCATGGCTTCCTCACGGCTAAGTTAGGAGGTTTGGAGTTTTCCTACGTGACACCAGCCCTCCCTGGGCACCCTCATTCCAGGACCTAAAGAATGCTCCTGCTGTGAGCACCTACGGACCCTCCTGAACGCTTTTTTCTTGCTGCAAGAGCAATACTGGTCAATGGAGCAGTCAAGGCAGAAGCACAGAAAAAGGCAGTGTCCCGGAGCTGCTCTCAACTGTTGATGGAGAAAGTGGAAGGGAGATATTCCAGCAGTCCCAGCCCTCACCGAGACGCGGGACGTACCATCGCCCAGAATTCCCACCTGGACGTACTTCCACTTGTACTGAGCTGTAATCTGCTACAAATTGACTCATATTCGCTCCCTTCTTTCTAGCTTTCCCACTTCCCACTGGCATTCCTAGGGTCTCCTCCCAAATGCACTGCGGCCTTCAAAGCCCCGTACAGGCCTTGCTTTTCCTGGCCACATCTTGTGCCTACAAACCCTTCTCTGGAGCCGCTGCCCTGACCGGCTTCAGGCATCAGTTCTCCTGCCCGTGTCCCAGTCCCCTCTTGCTCTCCTTCAGCATACCAGGGACTCCGCCGCAGCTCTGGGAATCCCAGCTCCTGCCAGGTCTTGCTCCTTCTCCTCTGTCTCCTTCGGATTGCTGCCTACCCCACTCTACTCTCAGACACCTGCTCCTTCCCTCTTCCTGTTGCATTTTCCTTCATAGCTCTGGACGTCATCTAGTGTGACTTCCAAGTCCATGGGACTTGGAAATCTGATTTCCAGGAACTGGCTGTCATGAGAGGCTGGGGTATGTGACTTCCGTGCAGAGTGGCTCACCGCCTGAGAAAATGCTACTCCCCCTGAGATGTCCTGCTAGAGCAAATGGCTTCCTTAACTGCACCCCATCCTGTTCCTCACAAAAGATGCTCTCCTGGTCCCCCTTTACCTGTATCACCATAAATAAAGGGATGGTGGGCTCCTCCATGATTGTTAGAAGCCAGATCTTAGCGTGGCTAAGATCCCTTTGTTTAAAATCATAATTATCTCCTGTGCTTATTTTATTAAATAAGTTTCTTAGTGATTAATCTATAGCTGGCTTATCCCTCCTCCAGAAGCCCTTTCCCTCACCCACATTGGAGATGAAAGAAGCCCTACAATCTAGCATGATATATATTTGATTATTTAAAAAAATCTGTCTCTTCCCACTAAACATGAATCTCATAATGTTAAGGACATACTTTGTTTTCTCAGGGCACTGAATCCTCATTGAATAAAATAATCAGTAGAGCATATAAAGTAGTTACTCAATTAGTATTTCATGAACAAATTATATGTATCAGTAATATGAATTTGGGCAAAGTCGTTAATCTTTTAAAGACTTTTTAAATCTTATTGGTAAAGTAAATACAACCATTTAGTATATATTAGGTGATCATTAGAAAATGTTCATACTTATGGTGAATATTTTTAAGTTACTTTAGTCCTAAATCTACTTATCAGGTCAGTTTGTTATTATAGATACCAAGAAAAGTGACACTGTTTCCAATTGTAAGAAATGTAAACTACCTGCTGACATCATCGTGGGCTATCTAGATGCAAAGCACTTGTAAGGAAGGACACACCTAACACCCCATTGCCCTGTGCTGTGTGGAGAATCTTTCCAATGGACTGTCCCACCTTAACTAGAACATTGTTCAAATCTGAAAACGGTTAGTGATCAAGTCTGTGGGTGTGAAGCAGCAATACTATAGGAGACTTGCAGGAATCTAGTTCAGGCTGTTGTACCTCGTAGGACAGATCATATACTTCTGAAATTCAGATTAGAAGATCTTATCGGCACAGATAAGCAAGAATAAAACTTTCTTAAGTATTATAATGTACAAAGCTGCTCTCCCCGCCCTTTCCGTTGCAGCCATTTCCCCGCCTCCCAACTACTGTCAGTCTGTGAATATCCTAGCTAGCTATTGGTTCATCAGTCAGCTTGCAAGTATCCTTTTTCATTATTGGTCCCCTGTTAGCCCCACGGAATTCAACTGCTTCATGGTAGCTACCCCGCCATCTTTTCTCTTGCTTTTCTCTCCCCCTGACTTGCTTTCTTTCTCCTCCTGACTTTCACACTCTTTCTTGCATGTGCTCTTTCTCTTTCCCTTTCTTTTCCTCTCATTTTCTCTCTTACCCTGCAGGGAGACACTCTGTTTGCTTAATCAGCTCCCTTATGTGATTTCCCGAGTCCTGCGTAGTTTCCATGGGATCTCTTACAATTGTCTTATTTGTTCTCTTTTTAATGTAGGAAAAAACAGGACTAAAATAGCCAGTGAGTTAATGAAACAGCTTGAAAGGAAACCCCCATATCAAAGACTGACTTTATTATAACTTAACAGAGAATATTTAAGAATGACTTGTTCAGTCTTATTGAACAAAACCATTTTTTTTTCCTTGCATGTTAGGTTAATTTGGAGGGATAGCTCTTTATACTGTATACACAATATGATGTCCACAAGGAGAGACAGAGTTGAGCAATAACTAGTGATATCATTTTTGAAAAATTTTTTCTATGGCCACTGGCTATCAAAATAATGAGTCTGAAGGACTAGAATAATATGAGCAGAAATAGTTTTTGAGGTAAATGGATCATTATAATTGTGATGTTTATGTCAGATATGTAGTGAAAGTATCCCTATTTATAGTTCACCCAAAATTTTGCCACTATTGTTTACTATAACACACACACACACACACACACACACACACAGAGCTGGATGAATTTTAATGAGCTGAACCTGGCTTCCTGAAATAGACTATCAATAGTATCCTAGCAGCCCCCTCTGACATACCCACAGGAGATTGATGTGTAAATAAGCAACTTAAAAAAAAATTAGAGAGTGGGTTAACCATTGTGTGGAAACAGGTGTCAGCTGGCTCTGGTGATCTGGGGATCGGGAGCCACACTGTTCTCCTGCAGTCTAGTTCTGTGATGAGGACCTGGAGACTGGGATGTAAATTTACACACACTTGAATGTGTTTCCATAATCCTTCTAATTCCTATGAGATTTCTAGTATCCCTTGATAAATCCCCTCCTGCTTAAATTAGCTAGAGTACACTCTGTTTCCTGCAGTCCAGGGGCCCGCATGAAACAAAGATTAATCCTCTCTGTGGAGACTTTGAAACACAAAAATATATTGAATGAGATTCCCAAAGGAGTACAGACACAAAGAGCGCTAAAAGAATAATTTCAGCATGGAAAACTGATAGGGGTGATGGTGGAACTCCATTTGATTTTTCAGGGGTAGGGAAGATAAGAAGTAATTTTCTCCCAATCATGGAGACTCATTATGCAATGAAGTCAACTCGTAATGTAGAATACAAAGTGAAAACTACTAAATTGCAAAATCTGAGATTATTATGCATATGTGTTTCACACCTGAGTTACAGAAGCCAAAAATCAAGATCCCAGAAAGCATGATGTCTTCATTTTTATCAGAGCTGTTACTGGAACCAAATTAGAGTCTTTGGGGTCTCCTGTACCCACATTTGGTTGCCTGCCCTCATTGGAAGTAAGGGAAAATGACATAAAAAGGTAAAGTGACTTTGATGGCAGTGTGGCAAAAACTGGGAAGACAGGAAATCTGCCTTCCCAGCCTGCACAATATCAATATTTCAGGAACAAGCCGGACTGTAGCATGGGGTATGTGCCCATTCAAGTTTCCCCAATGGAATGGTAGCCCGGCCAGGGATCTGGGAGAGCCCAGCTTCTATGCTCATCCTGAGGTCATGACTTGAAGATTAGCAGGAAATGAGAAGAAAAGACAATTGGGACTTTAAATTTTTAATGGGTCCGCTAGAGAACATTCTTTCAAGCAGAACAACACAAAATGAATACCATCAACAAATTATCTTAACTATATTACATTGATGTCTGATTTTAAAAATATATCAGCACATACCCTTTATGTGTAGGACATAATTCGACAAAAAAAGGATTTTAAGTAGCTCCAACATTCATCTTGCTGGGTTCAGAGTGCTGGATGCTGACAGTGCTTCAAATATGTTGGTAGCATCCAATCCCATAAAGTGATATCAGACTAATTCTAAGGTGATGTACTGTAATTACACATAAAAATAAGGATTTGGGTGTAAATAATTTATGAAAACTTTAATTACTGGGATGACATGAATCAGAAACTTAAATAAAATCTTGAATTGTGCTTGTGTTTTTTTTACACAGATTCAAATTAGGCCAAATTTCTTTACATTGATACAGAAATGTATATAATTTCGAAAAAATATTGTCTGCTACAGAGACTTTAAATAATCTGGATTGTTTTCTTAGCATAAGGACATGGGCTTCAAAAGTATGTTTTATTAAATTTATTCATATTAGCTTAAGATAAATAACCCCAAGTTTTCTGCCCTTGACCTTTAAGGCTCACTTTCAGGAGTATTTCTTCTGTTTTGTCCAAGAGTTCATCATCCACTCACCTCCCGGTTCATTAGCTGAGTTCCTTCAGTCTGGCCTCAACAGCCCTTCTGGCCCAGTGTTTGCACTGGGAAGCTAAATATTTGCGTGAGTGCTTGCCTTTGCTCTTCCCTCCTCAGTTAGCAAAGTGGAACATCACTCAGACACGGGCTCTGCCCCCAGCAGGGAGGGAATTCCAGCTGTCTTGGGGCTGGTGTTTGTTTGTTCTGGGACAGCATCAGTTCCTAACCAAGGGCCCTGTTCATTCACTCACTGCCATTAGCAGGCACTCCCGGACGACGGTACAGTCTGGTCTGTGAAGTTAAGGAATTACTCTGATGGTCAGAAACCTGTGAGCAAATATTCAGGTGATCCAGCGTGCTCTGTCGTGCACTAAATGTCACGACACACAGGATGAGGAAGCAGGAGGGGAGCCAGTGTGCCACATTGAAGTGGGTGGGATGAGGGGACATGTCAGGGGTTCTGCAGAACAAGGTGGAAAGCGTGGGTTTCCCCTTGCTTTAACAGGTCAAGGCATAATTGGCATATAATAAGCAGCACATACTTAAAATGTATAATTCAGATATATGTATGTGCTCATATGTATGAATTCATGAACTCACTGTCTGAATTAAGATGATGAACATATCCACTACACCCCAAAGATGCCTCATGCCTTTTCAAACTTTCTCCCTCCTGCTTTCCCTGGAGGCCCCTCTTCTGCCTCCAGGGAATGCTGAGCTGCTGTGCCACTAGAGACTGCTTGAAAACACTAGCGGTTTCTGTGAATGAAATCACACAAAGGGAATTCTTGAGAAGAGGTCCGGTATGTTTCACTCAGAATAATTATTTTGAGCTCCATCCACAATACAGCACATGCCAATGATCTATTCTTCTCATTACTGAATACAGGGCCGCATTTTGTTAATTTATTTATCTGATGATGATGGACAGTTTGGTTATTTCCAGTCTCTGGCTATTTCAAATAAAATTGCTAGGAGGAAGTTGAAAGACAGAATGTGTATTTGGGTTTTTTTTTTTTTTTTTTTTTTTTTTTTTTTTGTCTGTTTGGTTTGATTTTGTCCTGTTTCAGTGCTGGGGATCAAATGCAGAATCTTACACATACTAGGGAATGTTCTACCACTGAGTTACATCCACAGTGCAAGTATTGATGTTTGTAAGTATCATATGCCTATCTTGTTTATTTTTCTGAAGTGTCTATGGAAGGATAGAAATGTTTGATCATATAATAGTTTAAACTTTCAGAAAATTCCAGTCTTTTTACATACTTTCAAAAATGTTTACCTTTTAAAAAGTTATTTTTAGCATCTATTAATTATACATGTTAATGGAATGTCAAGTGATATTTCAATAAATGCAAACTGTATTCACTGGTAAGAGTTGACAAAATATGATGGTCACAGTTCAATTGACAGATATTTCCCTAGTCTGACCTTTCCCTCCACATCCTCTTCATATTGCCATTAGAACTTAAAAGTTTTCAATCTTGATGATATTTTATCACTTGGTTATTTTACAGATTATACTCAGTGTCTTAAGAAATCGTTATCTGATCCAAGGTTCCCAGGACTCTCCCCAGGTTTTCTTCTAAAAGATTTACAGTTTTAGGTTTTTGCATTTCCATCCATAATCCATTATGAGTTCACAAGCATATGAGGCATGAGGTATGTATGAAAGTAGTCCTTTTTGTTTTTATTTTGCTAACAGATCTCCAGTTCTTTCAAACACCATGTATTTAGAAGTCTACCTTTGCCTTTGCACCTTTGCCGAAAACCGGTTGTCCAGACGCTTGTCAGTCCAAGTCTCAACCCCCTTTTCTGTTTATTTTGTGTCATTACACAACGATCACACTGTTTAGGTTACTCTTACTGCACAGGAGACTTTGAAATCAGGTAGTTTTGGTGGTCCAGCTTCACTCTTTAATGCAATACTGTTTTTGCTACTCTAGGGCCTTTCTATCTCTGTATAAATTTTAGAATAAGCTTGCAAGTTTCTATCAAAGACCTGCTGGGAGTTTGATTTTACATGCATTGAATTTACCAATTGAACCTATATATTTTGTCTGTTTTTCTTTCCATCCTAGCTAGAAGCAGAAAATGTATCTTTGCTAAGAATAGCTCATTTTGATGGAGCCTTTGCAATCAAACTTGGTTATAAATGTAAATTATACTTTCCATCAACTGATGAGTTTCAGTCTGACAACTTAATGGGAAAAAAATGAAGGAAACTACAGGGGAAAATGGGAATCCACACATAGGACTGAAAGACAGCCATATTGAACGATTAATCGCTATTGTGATAATTTGTTGAATTCTTATTTGAACGCCAGGAATTGACTAAGGCAATATTTCATATTGAATATTTCTTTACTATCTACATTTAGTATTCCTGGCTTAATATCCTGAAACTGCTTCCGTATATGTCTGTAATTCTCATTTGTTATTTAACAGCTCTGAATCTGTTTTCTTAACTATGAAACTGAACTATTAATAGAGTTTAAAGCAAAGGACTATTATTTAGCTAATGCAAAATACATGGAATTCATTAAGCATGCAAAAATGCTACAAATAATACCACAAGTATTAGAGATTTTTGACCATTTTCAGTAAGTGAGGGCAGAGGCCCCCGGGTTCCCGCACGTTCCTCACAGGGGTAGCAGTACTGTGCCTGTCCATCCTTACCTTGTCTTACTGCCTCTTTACCTTTCCTTCTCTTCTCTACCAGACCCAAATGCTTTAAAGATGTTCTTTGTATCACAGACTTTAAGTATTTCTGTATGTTCCACTTTGGTGTAATTGCCATGGGTTTTTCACCCTTGGGATTTATTGAGATTCTCCTCCTTCTTTGTCTTCTCCCCCCTCCCTTCCTCCTCTCCTGTCATGGTGGTCGTCGTCCTCCTCCTCCTCTTCCATCTCCCCTCCTCCTATCAATGACTCCGGGGATTGAACCCAGGGGTGCTTTGCCCTAGGACTATTCCCCTAATTCTTTTTACTTTTTATTTTGAGAAGGATCTTGCCAAGTTTGTGAGGCTGGCCTTGAACTCACAATCCCACAGTCTGGACCCCCTGAGTTGTCTCTACAGTAATCATAACCCTATAATATTCTCTGCAATTAATTCTATATCAGTGACATTTCTCTTTTTTTAGAAATTGATAGAAAAATTCTTTAATCCAAACAAGTTTACACATTGAAACTTATAGCTTAACTAGAATAAAGCTAAGTCAAGGCAGAACAAAAATGTTGGCTGGTATATATAACATAATAGCAGAGCTCCCTCAAAACAGTGGGTCTTGGCTACATTGTAAGGCTTCTAAAAAGCAAAAATCCAATTTTTCAAATATATCAAATATTTATGTATAGGCAAAAACAATTACCAAGAGATCAAACATATGACGCATTTGACAAACACTGGTATTAAGTTGTTTTACCACATTTATATCATTTCAAAACTTGTCCATCTACCTACTGGAAACCACCAACTGACCTAATATTTAAAAGATCTTATAAATGCTAAGTTTTACTTAACAGATCATTAAGTTTCGTGTTAACATTGGTCCGTATATATAAAAATACAGACTTATCAATGTATTACATTGGATCGACTAATATTTCTACTTTTTGTAACCCTGCTACATATATGATATAAAAATGAATATATAAATTCCCTTCTAATATGACCATTTTTTCAAATAGGTTTCTTTATATAGCATTTATTTATTTTTACCACATAAGTATCATGGATTGACATTTTCCCAATTAAAAAAAATACTACTTTGTGACTTCCCTAATGAATGTGACTTAAGACATTTCTCAAAAATAGACTGTCTTTTCACTGTTTGCAAGTTTGTAGACATTGAGCATCTTTATGATTGATAAAATGTTACTTCTATACAAGTATTCCCCCCTCCTCTTATTCAAAAGTTAGTTTTATCTCAGTCTACATTGTGTTCCATTTTCCTGCTTCTTTATAAAAATGCCATCTGCATGCCATTTTATCCAATGAACTTCACACTGATAGTTGTGTGAGGGTCAAGTTATGTTAACTTTTGAAGGTAAGTTAGTTTTGTGGCTGGAAATTCCGTGAAGGCACGTAACTTCTCTGCAGAGAACATACTGGGTACGCATAGGAATTCATCTGATTTTAGAGTTCAAACATCTAAGATCCTTTACAGGCCGCAGTGTCATTTCTGTGCTGTTGCATCAATTGATTTTGCTTCTCAATATTGGTGATATATATAAATATGTACATATATACATATATATATTATATGATAAAAATATCCAGGCTTGCAAATAAGCAAATATAATATATATATTATCTATATAAAACAAATATATAAAATATAATTATATATTTATTTTAAATAAATATAAATAAATTTTAAACAAATATATATTTATATATTTATTCTATATATATCATATTTGCTTATATATAATATATGTATTTTTATATATATAAAACAAATATATAAAATAGATATATATTATATCTGCTTATTTGCAAGGCTGGATGTTTTTATTTGATAGGAGCTATTTTGAATGGAAATATATTTGTAATGCCATAACCTTTTTGAGTGTTGTTTTGGACCATACTTATTTTTCTTAGAATGGGTCTGAGCCTTTTAGATCGTGGTTTTAAGTGTTGTTAGGAAAGACCTCTGCAGCTTTCAGCCCAGGATTGTTTACCTCTGCCCGGAGGAACTATTCTAAATATTTTCTAAATACTATACTTGAATCATAGGTTTTACCGCAGACTTCTGGGAACAGACGCATGTGCTCTCACCTGAGACCTGGGGCAAGTTCCAGAAATTATTCTTTCCAATATATATTCTAGTTAGCTTATTTATGCAACCTTGGCTACTTTCTTCCCACATTTTCAAACACGAAACTCAGGTGTGTATTCACCTGAACTTTCTTCAGATCTTCAGACCTTTATCTTTCGCAGCTTTATCTTCTTTGCTTTTATCCTCTGTGGGTCTAGCATCCCTGGCATCTCACATCCCTCATCCATCTCTTCAAACCAGGGAAGCCCCTGAGTCCACCTGGGTTCTCAATTTTAATTCCATCACCAGGAAGCTCTCTAGAGTTTAAAGAATCAATTTCTTTTGGATCTTGTGCATTCTCCTCTCCATCACCAGCTCTAATTCACACTTCTTCCCAGATGGCCTCAGAAGTCTCAGTTCTTCACCTGGAAAACTTAAGGAAAAGCAGGTTTTGAACCAGTTGCTGCAGGGCCTGGCTGGCTACTCGTACTGCTAAGGAGCTGACAAGCAGTGGTGAAGGGGAGGCTCTGCTGTCCCTGCTTGTGATAGCAAAGCCCTGCAACACATGGACCCTCTTCTCAGCAGGCAGCCGCCCATGAAGTAGTTGTGTGTGTCCTTTGCACACACTCTCACTCTGACCCTATTATGTTGCTATTTTCCAAACTAGTGGGTCAAAAAAAAAAAAAAAAAAAAAAAGAGAGAGAGAGAGGGAGACAGTGAGAGAGAGTTTACAATCATTTCATTGTATTTATTGTCTCAGTTCTAAATCTTAAGAACAAAGTACTTATTCCCATGGATTTGTTCCAATAAAATCAGTCAATAGAATATGTAAAATATGAGGAAAACATTTCTCATATTATTTGCCAATATTTTTTCTTACCTAAATGACTCTCTCCGATGAAATCATTTAGACTCTTTGTAGAATGCTTTGAATGTACTAAAATACTCAAAACCTATTAAATAAAAAAGAAATTATATAAGTAGAATAATATTTCACTGTTTTAAATAAGAATGGAAAATTTTGCCAAATAGTTATTTAAATATTAATGTCCATTCTGTTAATGGGAGAAATAAGGAGTTAAAATCTCTGTGACTAGACATTGCTTTGCATTCAACTCCCTTTTTTCTGTTGAGTGGCTCTTGACACGACCCCACCTGTTAGTTACAGGAATACGCGTCACATGGCAGGAACTTCTGCTCGGAGGTGACACGAGGAGAAGCAGAGCTGTATTTTTAGTCACAGAAAGAGAAGGCTTCTAAAGGAGCAGCACGTCCCACCCAAATAATTAAAAATAATGCAGAATCATGGTCCATGGTCCATGACTAAATGAAAGAAAATTGAGATGAATTCCTGATGATTCCCAGGACACCCGGCTCTCAGTCCTGCCAGGCGGTCAGCCTGTGAACCCCTAGAGAGGGGCGGTCAATTACTCCAGAGAAATCAGCTCATCCTCACTTTCCACCTCAAAAGGTGCCCTGGGACCAGTTCTGCGCCTCTTCCTGTAGAAACCTAGGATGACTGTCCAGGCTTGCTAAGAATAAATGCCACCTGCTCCGCAGCACAGCCTTTATCCAGCTTCCTCTAGGTAACTGTGGAAGGCCTTGGCACGCAGCCAGGCACTGTGCCATCCTGTGAGCACCAGTTAAAGACACACACACCCCTTCCTGTCAAGATGGTTTGGGGAGCATGTGTGAGGCCTCAACATGATTTTTTAAAAAATTCTTTATGGATTTAACTTCGTTTCATGCTGAGACGTGTTCTGCAGTTAAAATATTTGAAATTAATTTACCTAGACAGATAGTACAGACACACCCACCCTGATACTGATACTTTCAAAATGTACAATATTTCTTTTCTTCCTTTCTTCCTTAATTTAGAGATCACATGTCTGCATAGGCAGCATTTTCCCAGGCTCCATGCGATCCAGGTAACCCCACTATGGAGAAGTTGCCATAGGCGATCATTTAAAGAACACACGTAAGTAGTCAGGAAGACACTGACTAGTGGGTCACCATATCTTGTTAGGCTCCTGGTGTGCTGAACGTATTGCATACTTGGGGTTATGTCATAATTAAACCCACCTGAAACATTGATGCTTGCAAGCACAGCTATAAAGGACTCAGATAAAAAAAAAATTATGTGCATTACATAGTAATTTAAAGTACAAATGAGAATGTGTTATACCCAGAAATAAAATATTCTTGTGATTCCTTAATTCACCAACACTTGATATGTCATCAGACATTCCTGGCAAAACTTTGTGTTTGTATTAGATATCAAATTATAAGTACATGTATGTGCACATGTCATGTGTGTATGCTCTGCCCATGCAAAAGTCCACCTACGTTTCCAATGGCTACAATGCAGAGTTAGGAAAGCCTTTTCCCATGACATGAAGACCACCAAAGATGGTTTTCCTGGCCTGAATAACACCCTGTTCCCAAATCCAGAGCGGTTTTCTTCCTGCTTCTGCAGAGGGCTTGGCCTCTCCTTCATCTCCTTAGCTGTGCACTGACTTCAGTCACTTCTGCGAAGCTCAAAGTGACACGGTAAGCTTTCCTCTGCTGACCCCGAGGGTGGGGAAGAAAGAGAGACAATTTCTAGCCTTATTTCTTGCTTGTGTGATCATTTTCTCCTCCCCACATTCCTTTTCCTGTGGAGTTTTCCCACGACCGTTTATGTCCAGGGCACAGGGAAGTTTGTCTCTCAGAGATTTTCACTTATCACTCTTCAGACAGCGTCCCTGTGTTCTTCATGTCGTTAATTTTAAGCTCCTCCTGCTCTGCCCACACCCTCACTCTGAGGAACTGTCTCTGCTGTGTGTTCCGACCCAGGCTGTGGTTAGGACATCAGACTTGTTTGCAAGACCACTCAGACCTATAAGTGACCTGGGAACAGGAAATCCGTAGAGAAGTCAAACATGTACTGTGCAGGTAGCAGGAGGAAAACGACATTTTGCATCAGAGATAAAAGATAAATTATTGAACACCCAGTACTGGGCCAACTGTACAAAAGCCATGTGCCAAAGGAAATCCCTACCTCACAATACACACTCTAATAACATCCAGATGAAATGAGCTTTCAAATACAAAGGCTGGAAACAGACAATTTCTGAAATGAAATGTAGGTGGATACACACTGTTGGTATTAATGAGGCAGCCCTGGGAGTATAGGGGAAGGAGTAATAAATTTGACTATCTGGCATGAGTTTCCTGTATAATAAAAGGTGTATCTATTGGCAAATGAACACTTGGAAGAATATAACTGGAGTATTAATAATATTTATTATGTAAACATCACATAATATTAAGAAATTGCATATATGAGTTGAAAAACATGTCAAGGTCCTAACTGGAGCCAAGAAGTAGGAAGCAAATGCACCATGTCCAGAGGAGAACATGTAGGACAGTAAGCCAAAAATGTAACTTAAATCAATAGTCTAATTCTATCTTACCTACGAAATGGGAAATTAAAATGCACTGTGCATAATTTAAAAGACTGGGGTAAATATCCCACTTACAAAGTATTGGAGTTTAACTTGGTTCTTCATGAGAGGCAAGTTGGGAAAATATATCAAAAGTTTTTGAAAAGTATGTACATTTGAATCTACTCACATTATTTTTGTACCACTGGGAGACATTTAAATCTAAATTAAATTTTCAAAGAATTTGCCATAAGGAAAATTTACATGTAGTAAATTTGTATATTATATGTAGTAAATTTACATATAGTAAATATGTATAGTGTTTATTTAAGTGTTGAAAACCATTTACTTGTTCACTTATAAAAAACTGACTAAGTTATAGCACATACAAGGGTATTCTGTAAATGTACTTATGATATTAATGTAGGATATTTGTTAAAATTGTACGTGAACAATGGCTCCCTAATATTAAGTACAAAAACAAAATGTAAACAAAAAACACTGTATAAAGCCCCATTAAAACACTGCATGGGTATTTATGAATCAAAGAAGATTGTTGAAAAGGTTTCACATCTCTTTATACTTGTCACTGCTTTATATTATAGTAGGTAACTAAAATCAAACAAAACAAGGTGTTACTCACACTTTTATAAAGCTCATTTGCTGCGCATCACAGGCTCAGGTCCAGCCCACATATCCTGCAGATCCTGCAGTTCTCCAGTGGGGTCCCCAACGTGGACTCAGAGCTCTGTGCTGGGGCTCCCATCTATCAACACGTGGGATCGCCTCTGCCTGCTGTCGTGGATTATTCTCCTCCTGGATGCCACCATCTTTAGTTGGGGCAGCTCCTATCCTGGGACTCCACATTACCAAGTACCTCTCATGCATCAGTCTACTGAAGACTTGGAGGTTTGAATAGTATATTATAGTTTTATTGTAGAATGTTTTTAGTAGTATTATTACTATTATTCCAACTTTTTTATTTTTTAACTATTTTTCATTCTCTATTTTCTTTTTTTTAAATTTATTTATTTTAATTAAAAATCATAAATTTACATAGGGCAATGTTGTTTGATTCATTCTGTTATTTTTTTTCCCTTCCCCCCACCCTTCCCACTCCTCATTTCCCTCTATACAGTCCTTCCTTCCTCCATTCTTACCACCCTACTTATCCCTAACCCTAAACCTAACCCTAACCCTAACACTAACCCCTCGTACCCCCCATTACATGTCCTCATCTGCTTATCAGTGAGATCATTCGTCCTTTAGTTTTTTGAGATTGGCTTATCTCACTTAGCATGATATCCTCCAATTTCATCCATTTGCCTGCAAATGCCATAATTTTATCATTCTTCATGGCGGAGTACTATTCCATTGTATATATATGCCACAGTTTCTTTATCCATTCATCAATTGAAGGGCATCTAGGTTGGTTCCACAATCTGGCTATAGTGAATTGAGCAGCTATGAACATTGATGTGGCTGTATCTCTGTAGTATGCTGATTTTAAGTCCTTTGGGTATAGGCCAAGGAGTGGGATAGCTGGGTCAAATGGTGGTCCCATTCCAAGCTTTCTGAGGAATCTCCATACTGCTTTCCAGAGTAGCTGCACTAATTTGCAACCCCACCAGGAATGTATGAGTGTACCTTTTTCCCCACATCCTCGCCAACACCTATTGTTGCTTGTGTTCTTGATAATCGCCATTCTAATTGGGGTGAAAGGAAATCTTAGGGTAGTTTTGATTTGCATTTCTCTTATTACTAGAGATGTGGAACATTTTTATACATTTGCTGATTGTTTGTACATCATCTTCTGTGAAGTGTCTGTTCATTTCCTTAGCCCATTTGTTGATTGGATTATTTGTATTCTTGGTGTAGAGTTTTTTGAGTTCTTTATAGATTCTGGAAATTAGCACTCTATCTGAAGTATGAGTGGCAAAGATATTCTCCCACTCTGTAGGCTCTCTCTTCACATTACTGATAGTTTCCTTTGCTGAGAGAAAGCTTTTTAGTTTGAATCTATCCCAGTAGTTGATTCTAGGTTTTATTTCTTGTGCTATGGGAGTCCTGTTAAGGAAGTCTGATCCTAAGCCAACAAGTTGAAGGTTTGGACCTACTTTTTCTTCTATAAGATGCAGGGTCTCTGGTCTGATTCCAAGATGCTTGATCCATTTTGAGTTGAGTTTTGTGCAGGGTGAGAGATAGGGATTTAGTTTCATTCTGTTGCATATGGATTTCCAGTTTTCCCAGCACCATTTGGTGAAGAGGCTATCTTTTCTCCATTGCATATTTTTGGCACCTTTGTCTAGTATGAGAAAATTGTATTTATTTGGGTTTGTGTCCATGTCCTCTATTCTGTACCATTGATCTACCTGTCTATTTTGGTACCAATACCATGTCGTTTTTGGTACTATTGCTCTGTAGTAGAGTTGAAGATCCGGTATTGCAATACGCTCTGGCTTCGCTCTTTCTACTGAGGATTGCTTTGGCTATTCTGGTTTTCTTATTCTTCCAGATGAATTTCATAATTGCTTGCTCTATTTCTGTAAGGTACACCATTGGGATTTTAATTGGAATTGCATTGAATTTGTATAGCACTTTTGGTAGTATGGCCATTTTGACAATATTAATTCTTCCTATCCAAGAACATGGGAGATCTTTCCATCTTCTAAGGTGTTCTTTAATTTCTTTCTTTAGTGTTGTATAGTTCTCATTGTAGAGGTCTTTCACCTCTTTTGTGAGATTGATTCCCAAGTATTTTATTTTTTTCGAGGCTATTGTGAATGGGGTAGTTTTCCTAATTTCTCTTTCTGAAGATTCATCACTTATGTATAAAAATGCATTGGATTTATGAGCATTGATCTTGTAACCTGCTACTTTACTGAATTCACTTATGAGTTCTAAGAGTTTTCTGGTGGAATTTCCAGGTTCCTCTAAATATATAATCATGTCATCAGTGAACAGGGATAGTTGGATTTCCTCTTTTCCAATTCGTATCCCTTTAATTTCTTTGGTTTGTCTAATTGCTCTGGCTAGAGTCTCAAGAACGATATTGAATAGAAATGGTGAAAGAGGGCATCCCTGCCTTGTTCCAGTTTTTAGGGGGAATGCTTTCAGTTTTTCACCATTTAGAATGATATTGGCCATGGGCTTAGTGTAGATGGCCTTTACAATGTTAAGGAATGTTCCCACTACCCCAATTTTTTCTAGTATTTTGAGAATGAAGGGGTGCTGTATTTTATCAAATGCTTTTTCTGCATCTATTGAAGTAATCATGTGATTCTTCACTTTTAGTCTGTTGATATGGTGAATGACATTTATTGATTTCCGGATGTTGTACCAACCTTGCATCCCTGGGATAAAACCCACTTGATCGTGGTGCACTATCTTTTAAATATATTTTTGTATGCGATTTGCTAAAATTTTGTTGAGAATTTTTGCATCAATGTTCATTAAGGATATTGGTCTGAAATTTTCTTTCCTTGATGAGTCTCTGTCTGGTTTAGGTATCAGGGTGATATTGGCTTCATAGAATGAGTTTGGGAGGGTTCCCTCCTCTTCTATTTTATGGAATACTTTGAGAAGTATTGGAATGAGCTCTTCTTTAAAGGTTTTGTAGAACTCGGCTGAGAACCCATCTGGTCCCGGAATTTTCTTTGTTGGTAGGCTTTTGATGACCTCTTCCATTTCATTGCTTGAAATTGATTTATTTAAGTTGTGTATGTCCTCCTCGTTCAGTTTAGGTTATTCATATGTCTCTAGAAACTTGTTGATGTCTTCGAGGTTTTCTGTTTTGTTGGAGTATAGATTTTCAAAATAGCTTCTAATTATGTTTTGTATTTCACTCGTGTCTGTTGTGATATTTCCTTGTTCATTCCAAATTTTAGTAATTTGAGTTTTCTCCCTCTTTCTCTTTGTTAGTGTGGCTAAGGGTCTATCAATTTTGTTTATTTTTTCAAAGAACCAACTATTTATTTTGTTAATTTTTCAGATTGTTTCTTTTGTTTCAATTTCATTGATTTCGGCTCTGGTTTTAACTATTTCCTGTCTTCTACTACTTTTGGTGTTAGTCTGCTCTTCTTTTTCTAGGGCTTTGAGCTGTAGTGTTAAGTTGTTTATTTGTTGATTTCTACTTCTTTTGTTGAATGCACCCCATGAAATAAATCTTCCTCTAAGTACTGCTTTCATAGTGTCCCAGAGATTTTGATATGATGTGTCTTTGTTCTCGTTTACTTCTAAGAATTTTTTTATTTCCCTCCTGATGTCTTCGGTTATCCATTCATCATATAATAGTGTATTATTTAATCTCCAGGTATTGGAGAAGTTTCTGTTTTTTATTCTGTCTTTTATTTCTAATTTCAATCCATTATGATCTGATAGAGTACAAGGTAGTGTCTCTATCTTCTTGTATTTGCTAACAGTAACTCTGTGGCATAAGACATGGTCTATTTTAGAGAAGGATCCATGTGCTGCTGAGAAGAAAGTGTATTCGTTCTTTGTTGGATGTTATATTCTATGTAAGTCGGTTAAGTCTAAATTGTTGATTGTGTTATTGAGATCTATGGTTTCTTTATTCAATTTTTGTTTGGACGATCTATCCAGTGGTGAGAGAGGTGTGTTAAAATCGCCTAGTATTATTGTGTTATGGTCTATTTGGTTTCTGGAATTGAGAAGGATTTGTTTGATGTACATGGATGAGCCAATGTTCAGGACATAGATGTTTATGATTGTTATGTCTTGCTGATTTATGTTTCCCTTAAGCAGTATGTAATGTCCTTCTTTATCCCTTCTGACTAGTTTTGGCTTGAAATCCACATTATCTGAAATGAGGATGGATACTCCAGCTTTTGTGCTGTGTCCATGTGCATGGTATGTTTTTTCCCATCCTTTCACCTTTAGTGTGTGGGTATCTCTTTCTATGAGATGAGTCTCTTGCAGTCAGCAAATTGTTGGATTTTTCTTTTTAATCCATTCTGCCAGTCTATGTCTGTTGATTGATGAGTTCAGGCCATTAACATTCAGGGTTATTATTGTGATATGATTTGTATTCCCAGTCATTTGACTCATTTTTGTTTTTTGACATGATTTGGTTTCCCCTTTATTTGGCTATTCCTTTAGGCTAGTTCCTCCTGTTGCTGATTTGCATCGTTGTTTTTCATCTCTTCCTCATGGAATATTTTGCTGAGAATGTTCTGCAATGCCAGCTTTCTTTTTTAAATTCCTTTTTGTTTATCATGGAAGGATCTTATTTCATCGTCAAATCTGAAAGTAAGTTTTGCTGGGTATAAGATTCTTGG
Source organism: Sciurus vulgaris (assembly GCF_902686455.1). NCBI lineage: Eukaryota > Metazoa > Chordata > Mammalia > Rodentia > Sciuridae > Sciurus > Sciurus vulgaris. The sequence continues at coordinate 180,679,111 of NC_136464.1, read as the reverse complement.
TTGGCATCCATTTTCTTTCAGGGCTTGGTAAATGTTGTTACAGGCCCTTCTAGCTTTTAGGGTCTGGATTGAAAAATCTGCTGATATTCTTATTGGTTTCCCCCTGAATGTAATTTGATTCTTTTCTCTTGCGGCCTTTAAAATTCTGTCTTTATTTTGTATGTTAGGTATTTTCATTATAATGTGCCTTGGTGTGGGTCTGTTTTAATTTTGTATATTTGGAGTCCTATAAGCCTCTTGTACTTGGTTTTCCATTTCATTCTTCAGATTTGGGAAATTTTCTGATATTATTTAATTGAATAGATTTTTCATTCCTTTGGTTTGTTTCTCTAAGCCTTCCTCAATCCCAATAATTCTTAAATCTGGCCTTTTCATGATATCCCATAATTCTTGTAGATTCTGTTCATGATTTATTACCATCTTTTCTGTTTGGTCAACTTTGTTTTCAAGATTAAATATTTTGTCTTCAATATCTGAAGTTCTGTCTTCCAGGTGTTCTATCCTATTGGTTATGCTTTCTATGGAGTTTTTAACTTGGTTTATTGTTTCTTTCATTTCAAGGATTTCTGTTTTTTTTTTTGCAATATCTCTAACTCTTTATTGAAATGATCTCTTGCTTCCCATATTTGCTCCTTTAACTGTTGATTGGATGGGATCATTTAATGCCTGCATTTGCTCTTTCATCTCCTCATTTGCTTCCCTGGTTGTTTTAATTATGTACATTCTGAACTCCCTTTCTGACATTTCTTCTGCTGTGCTGTCATTGGGTTTTATTGATATAGTATCTAGGTTTGTTTGGGACATTTTCTTCCCTTGTTTTCTCATCTTGGTCAGATGTCAGTGGGACTTTGTGATATTGCAGAATTCTTCTATTGGCTTATATTGTCCCTATAGATTTCCAGTGTATCACCTTCCTGCCTTCAGTAGCCTGAAGTCTTGGAGTAACTTGATAATGCAGTGCTTCCAAGGAAAGCTGCCCCTAGTCCTCCACTGGTTCCAGGACTTGGAGCTGGCTCTGTGTGGAAAGGCTCTCACTGGGGGATCTGCTCCGAGAAGCTAGCCTGGAAAGGCACTTCCCACTGGAGGGGGCCGGGCTGCGGGCTGCTTGGGGAAGTCCCTGGCTGCCCTGTCCTGGTTCCTGAAGCAACCTGTGGGCAGGAACTCGCCACCCTGGTTCAGGGACTTGAAGCTTGGTTCTGTGCAGAAAGGCTCTCACTGGGGGGCCTGCTCCGAGATGCTGGAGAATCTGGCCCTGTGGGAGGAGCCCACCGCCGGAGTGTGCAGAGCTGCCTGGGGAAGACTCTAGCTGCTCTGCCTTACTCTAATAAGCCACCGGAATCTGGGCCTGCTGTCCGGGCAGCGCTTCACCGCTTCACCAGGTGGGGGAGACTCACCCTGAGGCTCTATTTCAGTCTCCCCTCCTTGAATGCCTCCCCTTCTTGAATCCAGGGTTCTGGAGTGACTGGAGATGCAATCACCCTCTAGTCCGCCATCTTGGCTCACCCCGTGGAAAAAGCCTGCTGCCAGGGAGGCCGGAAGGCAGGTTCGCCTGGAGAGGTTTCTAGCTGCCTTGCCCTGGTCCCAGAGGCTGCTTGCGGGCTGGAGGTCACCTCTAGCTTGGGGACTTGTGGCTGGCTCTTGTGGCTGTCACTGGGCAGTCTGCTCCGAGAAGCTAGCCTGGAAAGGCGCTTCCCACCGCTCATTTTCTATTTTCCTCTTATCTTTCTGTTTCTTTGGACTCTCTCTCTTTTGTCATACTAAAAACCAATGTTTTGATTCCACTTTCACTATTTCTGTGATCTAGTACCTCTATATACTCACATCTTATCTCATTAACGTTACAGCCCACGCCCCTCCCCACTCTCTTTGTCTACCATTAGAAATTGTGGACCTAATTGCAAACCTATTGTTTATGCTGTGGATAATAATCAAACTCATCATCTCTTGTCTATTAAGACAATACTCTTCATATCTTAATAGGGGCTATTTGGGTTAAGACTGCATATTGTTTGTATTGTATTCTACTAATACTGATCTCCCACTTTAAGGTGAGGTATTGAAAACCCTCAGGGATACTACAAGCTTATAGGAGTGAAACCACAATACCTTGGATCCACACTGGTAGAGGGGAAGATACATGAACAACATGAAAAAACAAGGGAAGAGAGTGTTCAAACAAACCTAAATGCTATATTAATAAAATCCAATGGCAACTTGGTAGAAGAAATGTCAGAAAAGGAGTTAAGAATGTACATAATTTAAAAAATCTATGAAGCAAAGTTGAGCTAAGACAGCAAAAGTAGGCAATGAATGATCATTTCAATAAACAGTTAAAAGAAAAAATGCAGGAAGTAAAAGATCATTTCAATAAGGAGATAGAGATTCTGAGAAAAAACAGAACAGAAATCCTTAAAATGAAGGAAACAATAAAACAAATTAAAAACTCAATAGAAAGCATTACCAACAGACTAGATCACTTGGAAGACAGAAACTCGGACAATGGAGAAAAAATATTTAATCTTAAAAACAGAGTTGACAAAACAGAAAAGATGGTAAGAAATCATGAACAGAATCTCCAAGAATGATGGGATATCATGAAAAGACCAAATTTAACAATTATTTGGATTGAGGAAGGTGCAGCGATCCAAACCAATGGAATGAATAACCTGCTCAACAAAATAATATCAGAAAATTTCCCAAACCTGAAGAATGAAATGGAAAATCAAATACAAGAGGCTTACAGAATACCAAGTATACAAAATTACAACCGATCCACACCAAGGCACATTATAATGAAAATACCTCACATACAAAACAAAGGTAGAATTTTAAAGGCTGTAAGAGAAAAGCAGCAGGTTACATGTAGAGGGAAAGTAATATAGATATTAGCAAATTTCTCAGTCCAGACTCTAAAATGTAGAAGGGACTGGAACAACATATTTCAAACTCTGAAAGAAAATGGTTGCCAACCAAGAATCTTATACCCAGCAAAACTAACCTTCAGATTTGATGATGAAATAAAATCCTTCCATGATAAACAAAAGTTAAAAGAATTTACAAATAGAAAGTGGGCACTGCGGAACATTCTCAGGAAAACATTCCACAAGTGAAAAATGAAAAACAGCAATGTGAGTCAGCAAAGGGAAGAACTACCCTAAAGGAAAAGCTGATCAAAGGAGAAACCAAGTCAAGTTGAAAACCAAAAATAATCCAGAATGACTGGGAATACAAATACAATTCATATCTCAATAATAACTCTGAATGTTAATGGCCCAAATTCATCAATCAAAAGACATCAAAAGAACTTTCTATCAAAAGAACTACCAATAGGCTTGCTTCAAGAGAGTAATCTCATAGAAATAGATACCCACAAACTATAGGTGAAAGCATGGATAAAAACATACCATGCATACTGACTCAGTGAAAAAGCAGGGGTTTCCATCATCATATTAGAATAAAGTGGACTTCAGTCCAAAGTTAGAAGGGATAAAGAAGGACATTTCATTCTGCTTAAGGGAAACATAAATCAGCAAGACATAAAGATCTTAAATATTTATGCCCCAAATAATGGTGCATACATGTATGTTAAACAAATCCTTCTCAATTCCAGGAACCAAACAGACCACATCAAAATAATACCAGGTGACTTTGACACACCCCTCACCACTGGATAGAGGTTCCAAAAAAAATTGAACAAAGAAACCATAGAACTCAATAACACAATCAATAATTTAGACTTAACAGATATATATAGAATATTCCATCTATCAACGGTGAATACATTTTCTTCTCAGCAGCACATGGATCCTTTTCTAAAATAGACCATATGTTATGCCACAAAGCTACTCTTAGCAAATACAAGACGATAGAGATACTACCTTTTACTCTATCAGATAATAATGAAATGAAATTAGAAATCAATGATAAAATTAAAAAAAGAAACTACTCCAACACCTGGATACTAAATAATACACTGTTGAATGAAGCATGGATAGCAGAAGACATCAGGGAGGAGATAAAAAAAAAAAAAATTCTTAGAGGTAAACAAGAACAACAACACAACAAATCAAAATCTCTGGGATGGTATAAAAGCAGTACTAAGAGGAAAATTCATTGCACAGAGCACATTTAATAAAAGAATAAGTCAACAAATAAATGACCTAACATTACAGCTCAAAGCCCTAGAAAAAGAAGAACCGATCAACCACAAAAGTAGCAGAAGACAGGAAATAATTCAAACCAGAGCTGAAATCAATGAAATTGAAACAAAAGAAGCAATTTGAGAAATTGACAAAGGGAAAAGTTGGTTCTTTGAAAAAATACACAAAATTGATAAGCCCTTAGTCACACTAACAAACAGGAGAGAGAAAACTCAAATTACTAAAATTTGTGATGAAAAAGGAAATATCACAACAGACAGTACTGAGACACAAATCATAATTAGAAGCTAATTTGAAAAACTATACTCCAACAAGATGGAAAATCTCAAAGATATAGACAGTCTTCTAGAGACATATGATCCATCCACCCAAACTGAATCAGGAGGACATATATACACAATTTAAACAGATCAATTTAAAGCAGTGAAATAGAAGCAGCCATCAAAAGCCTATCAACTAAGAAAAGCCCACCAACCAAGAAAAGCCCAGGACCAAAAGGATTCTCAGTGGAGTTCTGAAAGATCTTCAAAGAAGAACTAATTCCAATACTCCTCAAAGTAGTCCATTTAATAGAAAAGGAGGGAACTCTTTCCAACTCATTCTATGAAATTAGTATCACCCTGATGCCAGAACTAGACAAAGACACATCAAGGAAAGAAAACTTCAGACCAATATCCCCAATGAAAATAGATGCAAAAATTCTTAACAATATTCTGGCAAATTGCATACAAAAGCATATTAAAAAGATAGTGCACCAGGATCAAGTGGGGTTCATCCAAAGGATGCAAGCTTGGTTCAGTATTCAGAAATCAATCAATGTAATACACCACATCAACAGACTTAAAATTAAGAATTAATTATATGATTATTTCAATAGATGCAGAAAGCATTTGATAAAATACAGCACCCCTTCATGCTCAAAACACTAGAAAGAATAGGGATAGTAGTAGCGTACCACAACATTGTGAATGCTATCTATGCTAAGACCACTGTCAAGATCATTGTTAGTAGAGAAAAACACTCCCTCTAAATACTGGAACAAAGCAGGGATGCCCTCTTTCACCACTTCTATTCAACATCATTCTTGAAACTCTAGCCAGAGCAATTAGACAGACAAGAAATTAAAAGGATATGAATAGGAAAAGAAGAACTCAAACTATCACCATTTGGTCATGACATGATTCTATATTCAGTGGATTCAAAAAATTCCACCAGAAAATTCATAAATGAATTCAGAAAAGTAGTAGGATATAAAATTAACACTCATAAATCTAATGTACTTCTATTCATCAGTGATGATTCCTCAGAAAGAGAAATTAGAAAAACTAATTCACAATAACCTCAAAAAAATAATAAAATACCTGGGAATCAATTTAACAAAAGAGGTGAAAGACCTTACAATGAAAACTACAGGACACTAAAGAAAGAAATTAAAGAAAACCTTAGAAGATTGAAAGATCTCCCATGTTCTTGGATAGGCAAAATTAATATTGTCAAAATGGTCATACTACCAAAAACACTATACAAATTCAATGCAATTACAATTAAAATCCCAATGACATACCTCATACAAATAAAGAAATCAATCACAAAATTCATATGGAAGAATAGGAATAGCCAAAAGCAATCCTTAGTAGGGAGAGTGAAGTAGAAGGTATCACAATACCAGATTTTCAAATATACTACAGAGCAATAGTAACAAAAATGGAATGGTATTGGCACCAAAATAGACAGGTACGCAAATGGTATAGACTAGAGGACACAGAGACAAACCCACATAAATACAGTTTTCTCATACTAGACAAAGGTGTCAAAAACATACAAAGGAGAAAAGATAGCCTCTTTAATACATGGTGCTGGGAAAACTTGAAATACATATGCCACAAGATGAAATTATCCCCTATCTCTCATCCTACACAAAACCCAACCCAAAATGGATCAAGGACCTAGGAATTAGACCAGAGACCCTGCATCTAATAAAAGAAAATGTTGGCCCAAGTCTTCTTCATGTCAGCTTAGGACCAGACTTCCTTAACACGACTCCCAAAGCACAAAAAATAAAAGCAGGAATCAATAAGTGGGATAGAGTCAAACTAAAAAGTTTTTTCTCAGCAAAGGAAATAATGAACTATGTGAAGAGAGAGCTACAGAGTGGGAGAAAATCTTTGCTACATGTACTTCAGATAGAGCACTAATCTCTAGAATTTATAAAGAACTCAAAAAACTTTACACCAAGAATACGATAAACCAAATCAATAAATAGGCTAAAGAAAAGAGCAGACACTTCACAGAATATCTACATCCAATCAACAGATATATGAAAAAAATGGTAAACACCTCTAGTAATATGAGAAATGCAAATCAAAACTACCCTAAGATTTCATCTCACCCCAATTAGAATGGCTGTTATCAAGAATACAAGCAACAGTAGGTGTTGGCGAGGATGTGGGGGAAAAGGTACACTCATACATTGCTGGTTGGGTTGCAAATTGGTGCAGCCACCCTGGAAAGAAGTATGGTGATTCCTTAGAGAACTTGGAATGGAACCACCATTTGACCGTTATCCTACTCCTTGACCTATACTCAAAGGACTTAAAACCAGCATACTACAGTGATGCAGCCACATCAATGTTTATAGCAGCTCAATTCACAATAGCTAGATTGTGGAACCAACCTAGATGCCCTTCAATAGATGAATGGATATAGAAACTGTGGCATATATATGCAATGGAATATTACTCTGCCATAAAGAAGAACAAAATTATGGCACTTACAAGTAAATGGATGGAGTTGGAGATGCTCAGTGAAATAATCCAATCCCCCAAAACCAAAGGCCAAATGATTTCTCTGATAAGTGGATGATGATACATAATGGGGGTGGGAGGGTGTAAGAGAAGAATGAAGGAAGAAAGGATTGTGTAAATGGAAACGAGGGGTGGGGAGGGGGTGGGGGGAAGATAATAGAATGAGACAGACATCACTACCCTATGTACATGTATGATTATACAAATGTGTGACTCTACTTTGTGTACAACCAGCGAAATGAGTTGTACACCATTTGTGTACAATGAATCAAAAAACAACAACAACAACAACAAAAACTCATTTTCTTATTCCTGGGAGGGCGCTGGGTGACCAGAAAAGCCTAAGATGGAATCCTGGGAATGATGTTTGATTTTCAAACGGTGATTTCTTAGCCGGTACGCTTCTACTTTCACCCTTCCACCAGCCACCAGCCACTGAAACCTGCTAATATATTTTGTAAAATTGACATCTGTCCCTTCTTTGCATCTTCTCTTACTTTAGCTTAATTTTAACTTAATTCATGAATATGCTCCTTTTATAACTTCCTCAATTTCCTAGAAAATAAAGTGGGAATACTATTCACAAATTTGAGGACTGCCCAAGAAAAGATCTTGCATATGTCACCATGTGTCTGGTGTCCGGCTGGACTTGGGGATTCAAAGCAAATTCATTGTTCAACTAAAAATACTTTTCTTTGCTCCAGATAGCAATATATACTGGGATTCTGGTAAGGAGCAGATGTTACGATTTTCTTCCCAGGCCAGGGGGGGCTCTGGATCTATGGAATTATGCAAATGCTTTCCTGTTCCCTGACTCATTGTCAGCCTCTAAAAGACAGTTCATGTTGGCCATCACTGACGTAGCGAATCAGTTCCTAAAAGTTGGGGTGACTGGGAAGAACCTGGTTTGATTCACTCTCCTCCTTCTTTCCGATGATCTGTGTTCCTTTTCTCAGGTGCCTCCCTTTCAGCTCAGCGCATGGCCGTCACCACAGTCTTAGAACCTCCCCCGTGTGCTGTTGCAACAGTCAGCAACTGTGAGCCCTGTAAGACTCTAGCAATCTTCCATCCCACCAGACCCAGGGAGGATGGAGAGATGTGGATTGCACAGATTTCTGGTTCACACCAAGATTCATCAGTTTGGTGGTCAAAGTCTCACTTGTTTTCTCCTTTTTATTTGGAAATTTAAAAGAAAACAAATAAACGTAGTACCAAAAGACTGATGATTATTCTCCCTCAAAATTGCCAGGTAAAAGTGCGCCATGCTACTTTTCTTTTAAAGGACTTACTATGTCAGCCATCCTGCCGGAAGAGGACGTGCAGAATTTTTTGAGAACAAAACCCTATGCTCACTTTCTTAAGTGTAAGCTTTTTTAGAGACTGGTACACACACATGCTCCCATTTGTGTCTGTGGCAGAGACATTATTCCAGATGTGCTACAGGAAAAGTCTTTTTAAGGTCTTATGGGTTTTCAGGCATGCATTTAGCAAAGGTAGAGAGGATGGGAGTGGGTGAAAGGCTGGTGGGTCAGGGGAATCCTCATATGCTGCATTATGTGGAAACCCATGGAAAAGAGGCCCTCGTGCAGCGTGGAGTTAGACTGTGAGATGTGTTTGATAGCAGAGAACTTTGTTTTTTTAAGTGAGAATAGATTGAGGGCTGCAATTAAACTTGTTCCTTTGCAGATTATTCTTAGAATATTGGAGCCGATCTCTGAGGGCATCAGGACACATCCAAAGCCTGCGTTGGCTTCACAGGTCATTCGCCAGAGCAGAGATGCTGTCTCATGTATTTGTAAGAAGACAAGGTCACCCCACTCTGCCTGAGGAAGGTATTTATAACTTTGGTGAGCTAGAAATCATGCCATAAGCTTATCTAAGTCTCCCTTGCTGCATTTCAGTAGATTGATAACCAAATATGTTTAGTTTGTGATTCATGTGTATTCCATTTGATTCAAGGAAGTTAAAAGGGCTTATGACTATTTATCATATGCTGAGAACCTCTTGGTTTTCTGGATTTGGAATCAGAAAACATAAATCCACGCCTGACTTCATCATGAATTTGCTGGAGAACACTGAGGAAATCATGTATCCTCTCTAGGCCTTAATTTCTCATCAATACCAGTAGAATCTATTTTAAGAAGTTGAGAGAATCAAATATAATTCATGGGAAAGACTTGGTAAATTTGAAAAGGAAATATCACATATAAATGTTAGTCACTCTAATACAGTAAACATCTTCAGTCAACATGGTGCTTTGAATTATTCCTTTTTATTCCTTTTTAATAATTTAAATATCATTATGCAAGATTGCTTTGTCATGTTAGACATGTGTTTCTGCAAAACCAATTTACCTCTCAGTTTATATAAAAATGCATTTTCCTGATTTTGAATGACAAAGTTCTTTTAACTTCTCTACTAGTCCAAATGTCAGTAGGGACTAAATCTAGTTGTTTTATCTATTCTTTAAGATCAAGATCTCTTCTATCCAACCCTCATTTCCATCTCTTGCCTTCTGGTTGTCCTTCATTTACAGATGTGGGCAAGGAGGAGCATGTGTGTCCGACACACCCAGGTCTGAACTCTGGCACTGCTGCTTCTAGTCTGTGTGACCCTGATTAGCTGATGTAACCCTAAACCTTAATATCCCCCCCTGAACAATGGGGATAACAAAATATAAACTTCTCACAATGATTATATTTAATTAAACTTTTCTTACAAATTCCCCTATTCAAAATCTTTGATTTTTCCCTAATTACATTCAGAATTCTCAGAAAGACTGCTCAGACTTGGGACCTTCTCCCCGTGTAACTAAGTCCTGCTATTCTCCTCCCCACTGTTGTCACCACAACTAGATGTTTCTGTCTTGACACCAGAGGCACAAACTTACCTCCCTGTAGTGCCCCTTAAACCAAGGGTAATGGATTACTTGATTACCTGGTCTCAAAAGAGGAGAATACAAGTTCCTGCATAGACTGCAGAATATTTCTTCGGAGAAGTGTGTCTACATTGTTAAAGAACCTAAGAAGGGCCAAGACAACCTATTTCCTTGGTATGGTAACTCTTTGCTCCTTATACGACTAGGACACAAATCTTTCTTCATTCTCCTCCATCTCTCTAAATGAGAGTGGCTGATGCCAAGTGAGAACTTGGAATCCTTTTCCTTCTCTATACCTTTCTACCAACAAGACTGCAGAATAAATAGAAAACATGTAATATGCATTCACATATGAAATTCATACTTTAAAAGGTCAGTTACCAGACGATGGCAAAACCTTATTATATTCTATGTTTTCTAAAAATGTTAAGATGTCGGGCTGGTGGTGTGGCTCAGAGGTAGAGTTTTGACCTAGCACAGGTGGGTCACTGGATTTGATCCTCAGCACCACATGAAAATAAATAAATAAAATGGAGGTTACTGTGTCCATCTACAAGTGACACCGCAGGTTACTGGTGACCAGTTCTGCTTCCACGAGGGTTGAAGTTTGAACATCAGAGAAGCACACCAAGGCAAGCATAGAGAGCAGGTCTTATTTAAAGCTAGTAAGACAGACCTCTCCTGGGAGGGAGAAGGGGGCCATGGCTGGTGTTCTGGTGTCCCAAGAAGTGAGAGTGCCCCACCCCTTTTATACACTAAAATTTCCTTCATTCTCCTGCCCCCCATCCCCCATCCCGATTTTCTCCTTTCTGCCTACATGACCAGGCCCAGGAGATGCCCAGGAGATGCCCAGGAGATGCCCGTGTATGGCCAAGGGCTGAGTAGGTGGGCTGGAAGGGCCGAGGTGGAGTGCTAGGCAGGAAGGCGGTGGCAGCCCAGGGGACACTGATGAGCAGCTCTCTGTCTGTTCAAGATTTGCTTCATTAACGACCTTTTTGGGAGGGGTGGTATCCAAGGACTCTGGAGACCTGAACATTCCAATCTCCCAGGGGTGGTTTCCAAATTCCTGGACCCAGATCGACCTCCATTCTCTCGATTCAACCCGATTACTTATTTACACTAACTGCCTGTCTTTAATTCTGGCTTCACAACTAAAAAAAAAATATATATATATATTTAATATATTTAAATATATATATATTTAAATATATATATTTATATTTTATTTATATATATATAAATAAAACGTTACAATGTTTAAACTTGGCCACCACACAAAACTATAAAAATATATGAAGAAAGGTATAAAAGTATATATTTCTCTTCTAGAAAATAACACACACCTATAATCCCAGTGGCTTGGGAGGTCGAGGCAGGAGGATCTCGAGTTCAAAGCTAACCTCAGCCATGGTAAGGTGCTAAGCAACTCTGTGAGACCCTGTCTCTAAATAAGATACAAAATAGGGCTGGGAATGTGGCTCAGTAGTTGAGTGCCCCTGAGTTCAATCTCCAGTACCAAAAACAAAAAAGGACTAATTCCAGTGTAGTGCCCAGCAGACAGTCAGCTCTTGGTACATGCTACTGACTGAATTACCATGTATTTATTTTCTTTGGATGTATTACTGCCTAATTAATCACACTGAAGCTGTCTGTATGTGGGTGACAGGCTTGATTCTGCATTGCTTTCTAAGCAAGGAAAATTTTGCGCACTGAGATGAGGCTGCAGAAATGACCTGCCGGGTATTTATGGGAGTGGCCCTTCCTGAGAGACTGCAAGGGCCAAGAAAGGCTGCAACTGTGATTTAGGGGACCTTCCTTGGAGACCTGCATCCATTTATCCAAGGTCAAAGCAAGGACATGGAACACACCACGGATGGTTCAGAACAGATTCATTTACCACTAGTCAGGACCAAGACAGGTAGTGGATCAAAAGCCAGGTAGCCAGAGATGAGCACAGATGAGATGTCAGAGAAAACAGGCACAGATGAGGAAGAGGTGTAGGGAGCTTCAGACGTAGGGCAGAGGGAGCACAGCCCATGGAGCCGGGACTTTCTGTAGAGCACTCAGGGAGCGAGGATCTGGCTGGATAGGAACAGATGGCAACGCATTACCATCCAGGGGTCTGTGCCAGCGAGCTTCTTCAGACGGGCTCCTTTTGGTCACAGGAGAGCACACAGGCCTCAATTCAACACAACGAGGGCTTGAGATGAGGTGTGGCCGACTTGGGCCCCACAGTGACAGCCCACCTGGATGCAGTGAGTGGGGGAAGCAGGCCGTCTGGAGTAAAGTGCACAAGGTCACGCTGCTTCTGTTGATTCGAATGCCAGAAGTGACCAAGGTGAGTAGAGCTGGTGAATCAAATCCCCAGGACGAAGCCAGCTTGGTAGCCTCACCCAGGACCAGCCCTGTTTTGAAGTCAATCTTTCTGAGTGAAATGCTTATCAATTTAATTCTAATGAGAAGGCTTAGTTGTTTCTGTGTTTGTTTTGTTTTCACTTTATTGTTTAATTCTCTTTGCAAGTTGCTTGTTCTTCAACTCTGAATACAAAGAACAGGAACATTCTCAATTAAAGCATGTGCCTGCTCAGAAATAAGCCTGATCCTCTGATGAACAAAAGGAATCTTGGGCTTTTAATGGGTTATCAGTTTTGCATGGGGCAGCACTATGAATTTAAATTATAAGGAGGGACAAGTGGAGTCTCATTTCCCCGCAAATTGCAAACAGCATGTCGGTCTAGGAAACATTGCCAACCTGATGTTGTTTGGGGGTTTTGTAAATGATCTGGAAAGAGTACACAGGGAAATCTCTTTGTTTGAAGAGGACCTTAGGCTTTGGAGAGTAAGGAATGATGGGCAGACACAGGGAGAAATATCTGACTTCATCAGCTAGGACTTTTATGTGCCTTCTTATCCACGTTCTTTAACAGACAGCTTATCTTACTTTCTAAACTTGTGAATGTAAGTCCTTATTTACAAATCCAAATGCAAATACTGAAATACGATGGTTTTGCCATGATTGCATGAACACATATCTTGTAGACCTCTGATTAAGACCTGGAGGTTCACACCACTTTTTGAAAAGAGAGGACTGAAGGTGGAATTTGATGACTGCTTTCCCCCACACACTTTAGAGACTGAGTATTATCATAGCCTCTTAACAGAAAGACATTTACTACGAAAAAAATAATGTACGGAGAATGGCTTACTGGGCTTGGCAGGAATCAAAAAATATTCCTAATCCCTTGGTGCTGAAATTAACTGATTTCAAAATGTATGCAAATCACTTAATCTACTTTTTTTTATTTCCTTTTTCTTTTAATGAAAAAGAAATACACCTAACCATTAAAATAACCCCTTGATGATTGAAAAAAATCAAAGTAATTTTCAAATTATATCTCATGTATTCTCCTGAGAAAATGGAATCATATTTTGAAAAGATCTTTGTTAATGATAACATAAGCATCACTCTATTATTAGATTTTCTTAATAACTATTTTCCCTACTTTATCATAGCTTGGTTAATGAGTTGCTTGTGATTTATGTTATCTTAATTAGTTTTGTCCTCTCTTCTTAATTTATCTGAAAATTTAAGAATATATAAAGTGATAAGCAAAAATCTCCAAACTAACCAAAGATAGTACAGGTTATATTTGGCTGAACTGACTTATTAAAATTATGCATATAAATATATAGCACATCTCCCTAGAATATCATTTTCTGAAGTGTTCAAAAATTTGTGGTAAATTTTGCTTTCATTTGGAAAAGAACTCAATGTATATATTTCATTATGTTTCAGATATAAATGTCTAGCTCAATGTTTGTTTTAGGAATAACTTTCATTTATAAACTGTGTCTACATGGATGATATCAGTGAATGGCTTTTAATCAACTTTGCACTGTTACTGAGACTTGTAGATGCTTGCAAAATTTTAGAATCAAAATCAAAATGTTAAAAAGATCCTGAAGTTCCCTCCAGTACTTCACATAACCTCCAAGCAGGACAGACTAAGCAAGATGGATAATGAGTTTTCCCAGCCTTTCTTTGTACAAAACAATTCTGGTTGTTTGCAGTGTTCATAGCAACCTTCTTAGCAACTTTATTATGCAATTTAACAGGAACAAATTGAAAATCAATTTTACAATACTCATTTTGTGCACAAGAATCTAAGATCCTAAAAATTTACATGGTTTTGTGCTGTCACACATTTGCAGATGGAAGAACTAGAATTAGAATCTTATTCCCTGTTTTATAATACTTCATGGTTGAAAAGGTAGAAGATGTCAATAAAATAGCAGAAATGATCTCACTTTACGTTGTGCATGGTAAATGCAAATACTGGCCCTAAAAGAAACATTTCAAAGAATGATTCTTTTCTTAAATCTTTTTCTCAATGATCTCTTGAATACGTTTTTTAGTATATAAAGAAAAAAAAAATTACTTACAATAATTCTAACTGGTTTCTTTTGACTCCTTTACACCAGTGGATGGTCCTGGTCCCGAGAAATGACACTGCACTCTTTTCTGGTTTCTCAGGTCCACTTTGTGCACCTGAACACAGCACTGAGTATTGCTGATGAGGATGCAGAAGTGCTGTCTCAGTCAAGCTTGCCATGAGAGGTAACGCCAGCAGCTCATGACATGCCGAAAAAGTTCAATAATTAAAGTGAAAATACAGGAGAAAAGCAAGTCAACAAAATGCCTGTAACTTGCACGTATTTTTCCTGACCTTCAAATTTGGGTTTCCAAAACAGCAGGTGTCACACAATTATTCCTGTCGATAGATATTCATCAAACACAGGGCAAATGCACTCAGGCCAGTAGAGATACTTTCCTTCCAATTCAAATGGTGTTGATGTACCAGAAGAAAAAGCACTTACAATTATGATGCTGTGTGTATACACACATATGTCTATATGTTTGTGTGTATCCGCACGCATGTGTATGTATACCTCAAAAAAAAATTCATCATCGAGGTCTAACAGTCTGAAAAAAGGGATGGGAGTCTTGGCTGCCTGGAGAGTGACTTTGCCCTGACCTAATAGCTTGCTCTGCTGCAGTTTGCAGTCCTCTTGATTTTTGTTCAAATGAAGATAAATTTCAATATTTCCCTTGCTTGCATAATCTGGTGTCACATTCCAGACTGTTAGCAGCTTTTCCAAGTATAAATTATTGGGCTATCACCTCACAGAATCTGGTGTGCTGCTATTTTAAGCATCCTGCGTCTCTTCCCAGCCTTCCCCTTGGTGGTGTTAGAGTTACAGACCTATTAGAGGAAGCTGGATGCTGTGAGCACCCAGCATTAGTGGTGCATTCTAGCAACCGGATTGCAGAAAGTATGCATATTTGATGAAGCATGCCTAAATAGAAGGTTATTTTGTTTACTAGTCTCAAAAAGACAAATCAAAATGTATGGGAACCATCTTTGTATCACTGGAAGCCAAACCCCAAATTAAGATGAGTATCATTAGTAGGAATTAAAGAAAAGTATTCTTTGATAATTTTCTGTTACAATAGGAAGTAAAGTAAGTTTCTTATTTAGGTGACAAAACTACTAATGAGTGGATAAATTAGTAACATTATGGGAATTATACTCAATTTTATGTTCCAAACTTTGTCATGTAAGAAAATTATTTCCAAGGACAAAGCACAACACAACTAAAGCCCTCTGTAATGTATAATTTCCAAAATAATAATAGTATATCCACTTGATTTTATGCTTTATACAATTTTACCTCTCTGAATAATTGAAAATTTGAAATCATCAAGCAAAATATATAGCAGCCTTTCTCTCTTTATATACTCTTATCATTAAAAATGGTACAGAATGAGACATAGATGTGCTAAAACGTGAAAACCCGTCAAATTAATTGTCATTTCTTTTCAAAAATCATATTGATTTTATTTAACAATGAAGATCAAGTGATAACTTAAATAAATAGCATTGCTTTTTAGAACATATAATATTGCATCCTCGGTCCTATGTGCAATTATTTCTCATTCAATGATAGTTCTTATGCCCCACCCACAAATATGGGTTTTTGCTTATTTTTCATTCTTATGACAACCTAATGACTGATGACCAAGGACTGGCTTTCTTGGAGCCTTGAACAAGTCTGATGCAAAAAGACCTTTATGAATCAAGAATTTATCTGTGCGTTCCACACGTGGAAGAAATTAGAGCTATCTTAGCTTAGTAGAAGAATTCCTTCCCTCAAGCTAAGTAGGACCATTGTGTATGAATTGCTGGCCATTCTTGAACTGGTCACCACTGACCATGATGAGCATCGTCTGCCCATCCTGAGATGAGCTTTACTGACCATAATGACTTCTCAACCATGAGACAAGCTCAGAGACTTAACGTGGATTGTTTGTATTTAAATAGCAAACAAGCAACAAAGTGATCATTTAAAAATAATTTTATTTCCTTTCCTTTTTTTTGTACTTAATGAAGAATATAGGACCCTTAAGTTCAATAAAATAGTTTGCTCCAATGCATAATGATAAATAGGTATTTACCAAAAGCCTGCAATTATTTACCAAAGCTTGAAGTATTTAGTGGTGGTGATTTGACTTATTACTGAAATAAGCATTAGTTTAATCTCTTTTAGTTGATATTAATACTATTTTTTTCTGTCTCATAACCAAAGTGCTCTTTTTGAATATTCTTGATTATAATTTTCATAGCAAAAACTGGCCTTGCATAACATTGTTAAGACAAACTACATAATTATTTTAGAAGAGAAATGGATTCCTTTCTAGATGGTGTTTCAGATAAATGGAAGAAAGTAAGGATTTGTAGAGGTCATTTGTTTTTAAAAAAGCACTTTAATAAAAAGCATTTGTAATTGTAATTTATTTCAATTTCCAGTGTATACATTCTTAAAGCAAAGAGTTAACATTTACTTTGTGATAAGATCAACATTCCATTAATCATTTGCTTCTTCAAAGTCTTGAAAGCTAGCAATTTTTATGTTTCCTATGCTTTACATTCTACCATTTTTCACTTATATTACATCTACATGCAAGAAAGATTCAAGGGTGAAAAAAATGTCAAAAGTAGGTTATCAAAGGGATTATTATGTGGGAAACAATCTTGAGAGTAATTTGTAGCTGAGTACAAGAGCAGAATATGGAGCATTATAAATTATTTTGTAAAATTTGAAAAGTCCACACAAAATTTAATTGGTTGTAGCCCCCTGTTCACAGGCTCCCCATCTGAGAGGATCTGACCGTGCTCTTCTTTATTACTGGTATTGCTTTTGCGGCTGCTGTCTAGCTAACCAGTCTCTAAGCAGAGTCTTATTGTCTCCATGAAGCCTGTCTCTCCTCTCCCCTCACCTGAAATAAGTCAAATATCATTACTCACAGAACTAGATGCGGGAAGATTGGCTAAGCTAATGGTTTAGCTTTGTAATCATATTTGTTGAAAATATAATATTGAATTATGGAAAAATGTTTCCCCCCATGATTTCTCAAGTTCTGTGTCTGTCAGCTTTATACTTCTAGACAATGAGGGAACAATTGCAGTTATGGAAAACTGAATTGTTTACTGAGGAAGAAAATGAAGAACACATATTTTTCAGCTGTATTCAATGTCCAAGGACCACAAGTTCATTTCTCCCTGTTTTGAATAAGCGTTCTTATTACTGCTGGGGCCAGAACTGACACACTTGGCAAAGCCAGGTAGTCCAAACACCTGGGTCTTCTTCCTTATCACTGTTCCCTTAGTTTACAGTATCTTTCCACAGTACCGTTTCTTCCTGGCCACTCAGAGTCTTTTTTGCACCTAAATGTCTAAAATCTAAAATAAAAGAAACAGGGAGGATAGGTTTGCAGAGTGGTCCCATTCTGAAAGTAGAGAAAATGAGTAAATTCATGAAACAAAGAAAATAATAAAAATTACATATGGTTCTTCTCCTGAATCCTTTGACATGATCTCAGTCATTGCAAAGACTGGAAATAAATGTTACTTCTTTCTCTTACATTTTTTCCAAAACAGTAGGCATGGAAAGCTCCCATCTGTCTTTAAGACACTAAAGGAAGGAGGTAACTGATACATAAACCATACTCACTAGGTATATAACATTTTTACAAATAAGAAATCTAAACTAAGTAATGTTGACAAGCACTTCCATCTATTGAGAACTGAGAATCAGGCATCTCGCTTTATTTCCACACAAATGTGAATGAAGTATTTATTTAAAAATATTTATGAGTTTACTCTTCATAAATAATGCTCTGCATGATCTGTCTATTCTCATTCCATTGATAGATCAATTTAAAAATTTATACAAAGCAAAATAGCTTGCTTCATACGGCTCATCCTCCAGAGAGAGAGCCAGTGATTTTATACATATATATACAAAATGGAGAGTGATGTCAATGTCATGAAAAAAGAAAAGAGAAGAATAAAACCTCAAGGCGAGCAACAGCACCTGGGGGGTGGAGATGGCCCATGAGGATGGTCAGGGAGGCCTTCTTGACAAAAGGCAGTTGAACTGAGGCCAAACAAAGAGAGGAGGTGGGTGGTATGGCCGTTCTGTGGAAGTGTGAAGCACTCAGACGCAGGGTGGCCCTCATGTCCTGACAACAGCAGAGGTCACTGTGTCTGGAGTCGATTGAGCAAGGGAGGATTTTAGATGGAGAAGCAATTAGGGATTTGGAAGAGAGGGTCTTGCAGGGTCTTTCAGGGCTCAGTGAGACGTTCAGCTTCCACTAGGGGTAAGATGGGAAACCACTGGAAATGTCCAAACTGGATCTCAGAGAAAGCTGGACATTTGTTGAAGGCCAGAGAGGAGAGAGGGCAGATGCACATCCACTGGAGTACCTGCCATGCACAGGAAGCGAATCTGCTCTGCATTCACCGAAGATGCCAGCACGCTCATCTCACCGCAGAGCTTGTTTTGCGTGAGGAGGAAGGACTTTTCAGAAAAGCCTGTTTGTTGGAAAGAAACTGGATAGAATCCTGAATGAAGTTCTAGTTCATTTCTGAGCCCAGATTGAGTAGGTTTTCTATCATGTCAATTTGGTAGTAAATGGCTCTAGAAAAGAAAGTACTAGGTAGAGAGTGAAAGTAGAACTCGAAAATTCTTGACTTGATCCTTTGCTGGGCGGGTGACACCAATGTTTTCACCAAGGCAGATGCTGGTTTGCTCAAAGTGGGGGCTCGGTGTGGGGGGCTGGAGGAAGACCGCAGGTGCCTCCAGTTCTTAGTCATTACCTGGCAGTGCCCTGCAAGGGCCTGACAATTACCTGGGGTGCGAGTTGTGGGAACTTCACCTTCCCTCACTTCCGCCTCTCCCACACATCACAACCAGGTTCTTCCTGAGAACTGTATTACTACGGGTTCAAAATCTCCCATTACCTGTTCTAAAAATTCTAACGATTTCTTCCTTCTCTCCTGTCCTCCTTTTCTTCCATTTGGTTTCTTGATCCAGGGGCTGTCTGCCTCATTCCTCACGTGTATTTCCTGCATTCAGCTCCACTCATCAGCTCCCAGCCAACATTTCTTGTTTGTGTGGCATTTTCTGTAGACAGGTCCAGGGTACCTTTTAAAAATATATATATATATTTTGACAGAGAGAGAGAAAAAACTGATTCATCATGCACCTGTATGGCTATTTTTGATTTTCATTCAGGATACCATGAGTATCTTTTCTTTCCTGAGTATGAATTTCTTTCTTCCATTTCAAAAATCTCAATTCACAGTGACACATGCATCTGCATTCATCTAAATGCATGCACAACCGTCTCTACGTAGCAACTCCAAACCTCATTTGGAAGACAGCCTCTTGCTGACCAGGAATGCCTGAACAGATTTTACCAGAGTCAGAATTAACTTCTATATTATAGGTTTTGTGGTTGGGGGAGGGCTTGTCTGTTAGAGCAATTATTGTGTCCTCCAAGGATGCAGTACCTAATGTTTTTGCCATCCTCTGCTTTAAAGCTTGTAATATCAGCGGGTACTGTGAATAAATGACTTACTACTCTATAGCAGCCAATATGATGACTTGAACATCAATAGATACATTCTGAGATTTATGTGAATGCTCAAATCCTGGGGAAAATTTCATACTTTGTGACTAGAGAGATGTGTTATCATAAGGAGAAAAATTGAGGTATGTAACCAGGTTGAAAGAAGGATTCATATCAGAATTCAATATTAAGTATATTAAACTTCAATTCCTTGGTGGAAAATTCCCTGGTGGAAACCTGAGTCAGAGAGTCTAGATTGTTCTGTTGAAACCAGGAGAATACATGATTTAAAATGTTGGAGTCATCTGCAGATAGGTGGCCATGCAGGGACTCCACGTGTGTATTCAGAGGTAAAGAATGAAAGACCAAGTGTGAACATGTGACAAATACCCGTATTTCCCTGATATGAGAAAGATCTGGCAGAAAGAAATGGGAAAGTAGCAGTCAAGGAAGAAGACAAGGCAATGCCAAAGACCCACGGGGTAAATCCTTCAGGAGGGAAAGAATGAAAGAGGCAGGGGGATCCATACCAAGACCACTGAATTTAAAACAGGAGAGCTCTTTTGTGATCCCTGAATGTGAAAGTGAGTGAAGTGGTTGGACAGAAAACAGCACTGGGAAGGACTCGAAGACAGGGTAAGTGGCAAAGACTCGGGGGTGCCTGGACCAGATCCAGCAGGACCCTCTGGGGAAGCAAGCATCCTGCCCCTGCTGTTCTACAACCAGTGACCTGCATGCTTCTGCAGTGCTGAGGGGCCGCTTTAGGTTTGTTTGTTTCAACTGGTGCTTTCTCCTCATTACCTCACAGCAGCAAGTTGGACCAGAGTGGGAAGTAGGTCACAGGCAGCCAATCCTCAGGACAGCCAGGCAGCTGACAATCCATGAAATGACTGGGCAAAACGGAAGATGTCAGCCTGGTGTGGGGGTGCACACCTGCAGATCCCAGAGGCTCCAGAGGCTGAGGCAGGAGGATCAAAAGTTCAATGTCAGCTTCCGCAACTTAGTGAGGTCCTAAGCAAATTAGTGAGACTCTGTCTCAAAATAAAAAAAATAAACAAAAGGGCTGGGATGTGGCTCAGTGGTTAAGCACCTCCAGGTTCAATCCCCAATACCAAAACAAAAAACAAAACATGGAAGATGCCAGAGGATTTCTTCAGAAATTGGAGGTAAGAAATACTCATAGGTAAGACAGCTAGAGGAAAAACTGAACTGAAGTGCCATCTGTCCAGTCATCTGACCTAGTCCTTGTGAAAGCCCACGCTGCAGGCTACCAGTGCCTAAGCACAAGAACAGGAAGTCAGCAGAGAAGCAAGGAGCAAGCAGAGGAAGTAGTTAAGGAGGCTTCAGTGCTGTGGAGGTGCTGCAGCCCGTGGCACAGAAATGGAGCAGTAGGTGGTTTTGAAACAGCCTCATATCCTGACAGATTGCCCCCGCTAGTTCTTAGTCCTTAAAATGAACTCAGTCGGTTGGTCTGTGTGATTTTGTTTTGTTTTAACCAAACTGTTTGAAAGAACTACAAGTCTTCTTGGTGTTCATTCTCGCCGTTAAAGCCAGCTAGCCCCATAGTTGGAATTCCTGAAGAATTGATAAATGGCCTAGGCGGGCAGGGGAGAGGCATAAACAAGGGAGGCAAGGAGCTTTTGAGGTAAGTGCCTCCTGAATGGCTTGAGCCACTCAGTGCCTCCTCTGCCTCCCTAGTGAACCATTGTGCCCTCAATACGGGGACAGCCATGTCTGAAATCAGCAGGATAAGCTTCCTTCCAACATGGCCTCGTGTGCCCTGTCCAGTGAGAGGAAATGGCCTCTTTTGGCCTTAAGGATGTGAGGACCCGGTATGATTCCTCAGGGGAGTCAGGGCAGAGTCTGCACTGAGCTGTCAAGCAACCGACTATTGTGCACCCTGATCACAGGGGGAGACCAGAGCTCGGAAATCCTGAGACGTTGCAGATCAAGACCCCAGACAGCAGTGGGCAGAAGGGCTGGTTATGAGTTATAGGTTCAGGTAGGTTAATAAAACATTTTAGTTAGATCATTTTCCCCAGGTTAGGAAGTGCCAGGAAAAGGTCTGTAGGCTGATGTGAAATTCTTCCACCTTCTGTTGGAGGTGTGGTTCAGGTGTCATTTGCCACTGTACATTATGAGATACTTATGTAAAAATACATATATCCTCAGCAGAGCCCCCAGTTAAAGTAAATTAAAATGGCAAAAATACTTACATAATCTTGAATTAAAATTAATTGTGGAAATTCCTTTCCCTCTGGGTTATTTTTCTGGAGTGGTAAACAGTCTTTTGATAACCAGAGATCGATTTTGTGAAACTCTCCTAAATAGCAGAGTTAATGATTTAGGAAGAGTCTTCTTTTCTGAAAAAGGACTTTCCTCTGCCTTTGAAATTTCCACACGTGAACTACACTGAACATCCATACCCATCCTAAACCAGAGTGGAGAGACCAAGTGTGACTGTGGCAGAGTGAGTGGTTCATTCTTAGCACGATCCCCTCTCCTGTCTTTGAATCTGTACTTCTGTTTCAGCAATTATGGCTGAATTATCTTCCTATCACTAGTCACAGTTAATTCACTTTTGGAAGTTTAAGTACTTTTTTTCCATGATGACATGAGTACCTACTATCATGGTCAATAAATAAAAGAAATGCTTTGAAAGTCCTCTTCAACTATGGCATTGTGGATTTGTATTTTTATTTGTTTGTAACAAATTGTTTGATCCCTATTATTAATATAGTAAATGATAATGATTATCCACTGGTAATATCTTGCATATGTGTAAGAAGTATTTTAGATATCAGAAAATATTACTCCTAGGACAAAGATTTCTCCATGTATTTTTGTAAGAGAAATGATCATGTATTGAACATCCTTTCTATTACTCATCCTTAAATATAATTCTCCTTCAAAACAAATAAGGTTTTCTCATACATGTTATAGACTTAACATATACATACGTTGCACATTCCAAGTATTTTAATCATTAAACACTATTACTTTTGTAATATCATATTTTTCTACTTTTGTGTAAAACTTAAAGTGATAATCTGAGCAGCTGTGAATGAGTGATACTTGTCATGAGCCACAGGGTTTATATATGGTTACGTTTTTAAGAAGAGAAGTGATTTTTCATGTAAAGATCTGAGGCCAGAAGACAATAAGGAATAGCATTTCTGCATGCGGCAGCCAGGCACCTCCAGTTCTGCTGTCTGCCATCTCACCTCACTTTGCCCCAGGAAGCTGGTTGCCTCTGGTTGGTTCCGTCACCTCCTTTGTCTTCCACCTCCTAGGGTCAGGGCATTCCTGAGCAGCGCTTTGTCCTGTGGTCGCACCTCTGCTGGACTGAACTCCACTTGCAGAGGCACAGTCTGTGCTGGTTGACACTCTCCCGTAGCCTCTGGTCTAAGTGTTCCCCAAGCGCTCCATCTCCTTGCCCTATTAGATATGGGAAGTAACACCTTCCCTGCTTTGTGACACTGGGGACCTTATATCCGTGGTTGTCTAACATAAGCCAACTAGCACCATTATAAATTAGCATTTCATTAAATTCTTTAAATCCCTTCACTTCCCATCCTGAAAGTACAAGAACTTTGAAATGGCCACCAGGATTGGCCACAGGGAACAGAGCTGAGTGGAATCCGGGCCTCAAGTTACAGTTTTTATTAGGGCATGATGATATGTGGTATGAGGAAGCGTCCAGAGGGTGGCAGGAGCACAGTGGTGGGGGACAAGTGGAGAGCAGTGACCACACCTGGTCCCTCTAGCTAGAATGGTAAGGATAATATGCCACCCACAGGGTGGCAGCTCCTGATTGCCATGCAGAGATGATACGGAAAGACAAACCCTTGAAAAACTCAAATGTGTGGCCAACCCAAGTGCATATGGGAAACTCAGAGCCATGAGGACAGTTTAAAGAAAGCCTTAAGTTTCTACACCTTCAGGGCAGATGTGGCAGGAATCAAGGCTGCTCCTAGTTCCAATTATCAGAGTAGCAGCACTGATGGAAATAACCCTTCAGGAGTCTTTTCCCAAAGTAAGGGAGGGAACTAGCAGGGGCAGGAGGGTACTGAGCCATGAGATTGGGCTACCTCAGCAGACAGCTCCAAGCTAAGTACTGCTTCCCCCTGGGTCATCCCGAGTGGTCCTCATTTGTAAAGAATCCACCCGACCCAGTGAAGGAACCTCCCTTCTCATCCTGGCTCTTCATGGAGCAGAAGTCTCTTCTCCCAAAACCACTGCAAGAGTCAGATCTCAACAGAACCCAGCCAAGAGAAGGAAAATGACTCCTATGGGAGAAAGGAATCTTTACAACAAATACACGACAGTGCATTTTCCTTGTGAATTGAAAGGAATCTGGAGAACACACTGGAGCACATTCTGAGCACGTGAGATCAGGAAGCACAAGAACTAGGTAAATAAACTCACCGAAGAGCAAGAATTTAATAAATCAGCTCAAATAGCCCAGGACTGCACAGATAGATCATTGGTTAGTTAGCTGATTTATCTCAGTCAGTGGGGCTGAATTGTCATAGCTGCTGTGGCAAACTCAAATCAGAGGTCAGTCACAAACCAAATCAAGCCAAACAGCTTGTCTGTAAATACCTTGTTATTGTAAAACAGATATAAATATTGGGTTATGAGTTGACTATCTTTGCTTGTACACTATGGTGGCAATTACATACTTGCCATAGACAAAAGACGTTCTACAAAACCTAAAATATTTACTATTGTTTACTTCCTAGAAAATGTTTTCTGGCTCCTTCACTAAAGAAAAAAAAAAAAAAAGAGTCTACCTGAAAGAAATGCTTTAGAAGATTAACTGAACAAGCCACTGGGTCTCCCTTCTCAATCCTCGACCCTATACACCCCTAATAAGGAGAGACACCCTCAGCCTAAGGACATGTGGACGATGTTGTAATCCATCCAACCTTCAGGGGTCCACCAAGGTCACTTCTATGGTTCATACAATTTTAAAGTCCTTCAAATAAAAGGTGCAGTACTATAAATGCAAAAAGGCGAAAAGTGATTGCAGATAAAATAATAAAAACAGTCATGAAAAGTGGAATCCCAGAAAGCTGTCAAATACAAGCAACATCCCAGAAATGTAAAAAATTGAATAATTAGCTTCTGATTAATTCTTTAAGACTTTTTCCTACTGGGAGTTTAGACGGTGGGGTCTTGTCAGGGCTTTTTTCGTGACAGTGATTCCACAGTGGGGGAGGCTAAGTAGTAACCCTCACCTGCAGGTACCCTGGGTCCAGTCACTGTGGTAAGTTTCAGGGACCTGTGGTTGTGGCAGAGTCATTATAAATTTCAAGAAATGTGGTAGATGAGTAGTTTCTTCTAGGTATTGTTTGATATATACAATTGGAAAAATTAAAGCCCGCTGGGTTGAAATTTAGTTGATTTGTATTAACGGACTTGATGTCTGTGTCCCCTCATAATTTGCACGTGAAGATTGGCATTTTCCCGGGACAGAGGCTTGGTCTTCAGTGTGTTGGTGGGATGCGGTGAGTCTTAGGGGGTGGAGCTGCTGGAAGGAGTTAAGTCATTCTGGGAGGTGCCCTGGAAGGGACTGCGAAGCTTTCATGAGGCTCCTGAGCTCAGGCAAGATGGATTTGCTACAAGAATGGTCAAACCACTGAATCACTCTCTGGCTCACCTCTTGACAATATGATCTCTCCCGTTCTCGCTTGCTCCTGCATGAGGTCATCACTAAAGTCAAGCTGATGCTGGTACCATGCACTTGAATCTCCAAAATGATGAGCTAAAAAAATCTCTTTTCTTTGTAAAAGTAGCCTGCCTTGGGTATTTACATAGAGTAACAGAAAATGGAAAATCCCAAGCACAGTGTGATGGTATTTAGATGTGAGCCTTTGTGAGGTCCTGAAAGTAGAACCCTTATGATATAAAGAGAAAAGATTTAGACTCGATGTTGGACTGTCTGGCTTCCCAGAACGGTGAGAAGTGAATACTGTTGTTTGAGGCACCCAGCACATGATATTCTGTTACAGCAACCTGAACTGACATACCAACCTGTGGGGAGCCATCCTTATCTAGCAGAATCAGATGAGGCTGCGCCATGGGACACAGAGGCCTGATTTCCAGGAACTGGCTACCATGGAGGACTGTCCCGGATTGCCGGGAAGTATGTGGTGCTGCGTGGGAGTGGTTCCCTCTCTAGTTCCACGATAGTTCTCTGAGAAAATGGCTCCCCTAACTCCACCCCATCCTGTTCATCAGAAAGAAGCCCCTCCCAGTCCGGGTGCCTTTACCCATGTGACTATAAATAAAGGAGAGTCGGGCTACTCCATGTTGTTAGAGGCCAGAGTTGATATGGCCTCATCTCCTCATGCCTCCTCTCATTTAAAAAGATTGGCTCTTGTGTGTTTATTGATTAGATAAGTTTATGGGTAATTGATTGATTGATAGCCAACATCATCCTGTGACAATTAACCCTTTTCTCATCCATGCAGAAATGTGGCAGAAACCCCCACATTGACCTATGTCGATTCAAAAACTTATTGCTCCTTGATTGGCAGGAAGTCAGTTTCCTTGACAGAGAACCTATCACAGTCCATTTTTGTGTCTGACAATATCCCCCCAAATTTTACTACACAGGTACTATAGCCATTTTCCCAAATGAATAGATTTGTTAAGGGGCAATAAGTACAATTTATAGGTTCATGACTTCTGCTGAGTTTCTGCTGATTTTCCACCAAGATCCCCATTGCTTGGAGTGGAAATGTGTGGAGGTCAAATGACACATGGAATACTGGCCCAAATGTGCATCAGAGGGATCCAGTTGAACCACAGTCCATCCTGTAGGTATTATTCCAAGTTTAGAACATAGAATGAGGGAGGGTACACTAGTGACATATAGGATCTCCACATTAGTTGCTGTATTATTTCTGAAATAGGTTCTGTTAGGCAGGGTAAAGAAGAAGTCCTGAAACTTTCTCTTCACACTTCACCCCTACGGTATCAAGCTGAGAGAATCATTGCATCCCAAGGGCAGGAAGCAATCTGGTGTCTCCATCAAAGCCTCCAGGGGTTCAGGGACTTTCTCAACATGTCCCTGTAGGACTTGTCTGAATATTCAGTTGAGAAGGCCAGAGAGCACTGCGGAATGAAAAAGGACAATTGAAAACACACTTGGGTGGTGTTATTATTCCAGCTGTGACTGCAAGTGTATTATCTCTACTCAATCAGATAACCACAGCCTCTGGCTGCCCCATGGCACATGGTTATGGACTGAGCCCTGTGCTTTCTTTTCAACTGCCTCCAACAAAGTGACCTAGATCATTTTGTCCCATGAGATGTGGACAGCAGTTAAAGTACTTTTTTATACCTCAGATTATAGTCAACTCTCCTGCTGTCTGCAATATATAGAACGAAGGTACCTCGGTCATCTTAATAGCACATAAAACATTCCTGTTCTTTGATGATACTGTGCAAATTGGGGCTGGTGAGCAGGATGCTGCAAACTTTAGTGCGAACTTATGACTGGAGAAGGATCTAAATCCCATGAAAATCCAGGGGTGTGACAAATTGGAAAAGGCCCTAGCTGTCCATTGGTCTGGGAAATTTAAGAATATAATGAAGAGCAATTTCCTGTATCCTGCACTGCCTTCCATAGAGAAAAAGGAACTTTTTAGTAGATTGTTTCTGACCCATTGACCAAAATCTGCTAGGGTGATACATTTAAGTGGACCCAGACCAAGGAAAATGCCACAGAGGTTCCAGGATGTAGCACAAACTTTTGTGATTCTTGGGTCTCATGACCAAAAAGTGTGCATGGCAGATAGCGCACCTCTTTATGGTCTCTGAAAATTTCTAGTACAGGAATCATAGTACTGGTCCCTCTCTGGTGATAATTTCAGAAGCAAATCCTGAGACTGAACACCTGACCCCATGGCACATGCCACCTAGCAACTCTGTGTCTGGACTGCCTTCTGTGAGTTGGTGTTTTATGATCTGCAAACCCCACAATAGGATGTGCACAACAGCATTTTATTGCTAGATGGAAATGACATATATAAAGCTTGACCCAGGCAGGTCCACAGGAACCTAGGGCAAACTTGAATTTGTGAATTCATTTGTCCATTGCAGAAAATTGGCCTTTAAACACTCCCTAAATGCAACTGGACAAAGCGGCTGTGTGTGATTTTCAATTATCTGAACCAATTTTGAATAGACAACAGAGAGTAAAATCAACCTTATTAGTTATTAATCTTTCAAATAACCTACTCATGGTGACAGTGTTATCTTCGAGGATGGAGTCTCATCATTGAGAAGTGTTTTCCTCCTATGAACTAAAATAATATATATCATATTCCTATTTTACCCTTAGAAATAATTCTAATAATATTCTGATAGTGATAATCTTACTTTTTAATGTTTTATAATGCTATTTATTTATTTATACTGTTTGATTTGTAAAATTTTCTCTTTTAATGTTTTTATAACACCTGCCTTACTAGATAAGCATTTTATTTTCATCATTAAGACTTGAAAAATATGTAATATTTTTTAGTTTTGTTGTTAAAATTCTCAATTACTGCTTGATACAATTAATTTCATCATTCTTAATAAATAGATACCCACAAGCATGCATGCTTGGAATAGCTTATTCTGATGGTTTGGAGTTTTGTATACACATGAACTAATCTATACAGAGACCCCTTTAATGACTTGAATATTTTGCAAGGTTTCTGAGAACAGTTACCTCAAATTTGTCACCAACTATAATTTTGTCATCGCTCCTAGAGTCAGACAACTTTCAATATTCTTATCAGATCAGCAGTGACTGACTGATATTCCTACATTCAAAGTCATCCTGAGTTTCATGCCAGCTGCATCTTTGACTTTCAGTGGTAAGAGTGTGATTCACTGTTTGGTTTGCTCAGTCCAGTGGTACCCACAGGGAGGGAAGTCTTTCTTTTAATGAGCTTGCCCCAATCTTGCCAGGAATTAACATAGTTCCAAAGAAATGGCAAAAAATTCAGACCAACAAGACTCCCAGGAAATGGAGGGCATAAGAAAACTCTTAGCATGAGCCTTCCTTCTAGGCTGGATTTCAGTGATGGGAAAATAGGGGGTTGTTGATAGTGAACATTGCACATTCTTATGCACCCCATTAGACCTTCTGAGTATCAACAGATATGTTAGACATGTTGAAAGAAAGAAGTACTGAAGGATATTTAGAAAGGGTAACAGAAAAAGCAGAATCCATTTTAGAAGGTCTGTCTAATCCCTGTATCTCAAAACTTGTTTTTCCCAACAAGGGCATTTTCTGTTTACTGCTACCATTATATTTACCAGGCGTGTTCCTAATAGACTTTTAACAGCTGCCAGAAAGCAACTCAGTCTCATAGTCTCTCGAAGCCTAAATATGGACATCTGTTATGAGTAAAACTCTTCTAAGCATCCTGCCTGATGAGATCATCAATCTGTCTCTGGTTTTCCTAAGTGATCTCTTATTAGCACAGTTAACCAGGGATGTTTCTGAAACATGTCCCCTTACCTCCTCTACTGAGACAATCATTGAAGTGAATCACACCCTTCTCTGAATTTCTTGAAGTAATTCAAAATAATGTGTAGGGGATGGAGGTTATTTCTCTCTCACTTGCATGTGTAAAATCACTTCTAAAATATTCATTTGTCATTTTAATTTCAGTTCATTTGCACTCAGAAATGTAAAACAATTACTTTCTTTTCAATAGCATAATTGTTACAGTTTGGATCAGAGACAAAGACGTGGGAAAGGCTTGGTCCTCAATGAACCCATACTCAGTGGTGGGGTTTGGGGGATGATTGGATGGTAAGAGTTCTGACCTTACTGATGGATTAGTCCATTGATTGTTTGTGATCGAATGGATATTGGAAAGATGTAGCCTCTGTAGGAGGTGGTGCCAGTTGGAGTGGGCCTGTCCATCTAGTCCCTGGCTCCATCCTCTTTCTTTCTCCTTTCTTCTCCCCATCCCACCACCCTGCACTGCCTGGCCCCCACGTGGGCAGCTTTGCCCTGCCTTATCCTCCTTGCCAGGATATCCTGCTTCATTACAGGTCCAGCCACCATGAAGCCATGGGCTGCACCTCTGAGACACTGCCCTGAGATAAATCTCCCCTCTTCAGCTTATTGGTCTTGAGTATTTTGTCACACCAACAAAAAGCCAACTGACACAATGCTTAAGATCAATAGTGTGGACTCATATTCTAGCTTTCTTACATCATGGCTTTATCTGATTGCACATCTATGAATTTCATATTTTATTAATACATCTCCTCCTCTGTTATTTATTTCTCTTTAGGATTTCTGGGATGCTTGTGATCCTTTTTATTTTTAACAGATCTTTCAATTACAATCCTGGAAGTTCCAGGAAGTTAAGGGAGGGGCTTCTTGGCTCCACCTTCTTTGTTCCTCTCTGGGGAGGTAGTGGGCAGGCTCCGGTCACGGCCTGTTCCATTGTGCTCGGGTTAGCAGGGCACTGGGAGGTTGTGCTTTCCTCCTGGCACCGCACCCCAGGGTCACCTCCGCATTGGCTGCATCAGAGAATTCTGGGGGAATGATGATCTGCAATCGCTGACATTTATTAATGACTAAGGCCTGATCATGAGAGGTAACACACTTGCAAGTGGACCAGACTTTAAGCAGTTGTGCTTGAAATCATAAATTTATGCACCGCACAAAAGTCCTCATTTCAATTTTTCTCTGTTATCTCTGCTCAGCTTCCCGGTTGTGTTAATCCACTTTTTAGGGAAGTCCAGAGGTGGATAAATTAGACTTGCAAATCCTTGTTTCTTGAGTAATTAGTCAATAATTTGGAAAGTATCTTAATTTAATGTATCTTTTTATGATGTGTGTTTTCTTCTTTCTTGATGATTATACCAGTACTCTTTGGTTTGTTTTTTTTATCATGCTTCTGAAGTAAAGGTTGTAGAAGAAATAGAAATTTACATCTGGTTTTGTCTAAGAGAACAAATATTGTTCAATGCTAAACTGTATTATTTATTTTTTTTTTTGTTTTTCATTGTCTATGCATTTTGATTTCATGATCTCTGTTCATAGATTAAGTTCATTTTTGAATTATAAAAACACACCAATGTAATTTATTATTGATGAGTTCCTGGTGTTATCATTGTTCAAGAATTTTATGTTACAAATTCTATTTAGATGTAATTGCAATAAAATTTTAATTCAAAGAATTATTTATGCATCACAGAGAAGATGTGAGCTTTTTGTCTGATTGTGAAAGAGACATTATGTAACTGGACTATCACTGGGGTCCAGCCCAGCCTACAGCCTAACCCCAGTTATTTCATCTCATTACTTGAAATTGAGCAAGCATATCATTTAAACAGAGAAACCTTTCGTCCTTTCATACAAACGTAGAAATGATGATCTCTAATTAACAAGTTGCTATGAGGATTAATTATATTGGCATACAGACAGAAATGATCCTTTCTATACACACACAGTAACTTCTAGAGAACTAGAAAGTATGGGGGAGAAAGATTGTGAAGAACTCTTGGAAGGCACCTGACAGTTACCAAGATTGCTAGGACTTGAGGAACCGGGTCCTGTAGAGCAGGCACCCTCCTGGTCCCCATGTGGCATCCTCTTCCATGACACCCCCAGTGCACACAAGGCACCAGCTGGGAGGCCAGGCAAGCACAGGGGGTGTTGGCACAGACGGCAGGAAGAGCAACATGCAATCCCCTGGAAGGTTCCCTGATGCAACCTGGACACTGCAGAGGGCAGATCGGAGTCCGATGGGTCTTCTTCGTGTGGCTAGTTTAGCTTAATTTCCTTTTGACAATTAAAAGTTATCATTAGTTAAGTAAGTTGAGAAAAAACTGTCCAGGCATGCCGTGAATAAGCATTAAGCATTTTTGGTACACAATATTTATTTGACATGTTTTTCAGATTTCAGTTCTTATCTTTGTGCTTAGAAGATGGATATTTGTTAGGAATGTGATGAGGAAAGTCCCTACCCATTATCACCCTCTGTCACAGCTTGTGACCTTTCCCCACATCTACACAGGGCAAGCAGGTGGTGGCTTGGAGTTCTCTGGTTCATGTGAGAAATGAGGAGTTGAGAATGACCAGCATAGTTAAGAAAAAAAGAAGAGAGAAGAAACTAAGACGAACTATCACAAACTGCATATCCATAGTCTATACAGAATCCACTGTGTGGAATATAGATAATAGTAATGTTCTAAATTTTCAAAGAATATAATAGCAGCTTTAAATAAAAACTCATGGTATAAAGCAAAAGAATAATATGTATTGATGAATAAATATCTTCACAAAAATATTTAAGGCTTAAGAAAGTTTTACCCATCTGTATGATGTTACATTGAAAACTGTCAAGCACAGAATAAACATCTCTAAAGTCATGTATCAAAATATCTACCAGTGGTGTTTACAGTGTAGAAGGATTCAAGGATCTCAGTATCCTTCACATTTATTTGGTTTCCTGTCATTGACCAAACATGCATTATATCAATAAACTAACTGTCAGAAGACCCTAACATCGATGTCCATCAGCAATAATTCTGGCGCTTTCTCACCTGTTTAGAAAATACTGTGGTAGGAGCTCTGATTTTGTTTTTGTTTTGCTTTTGCTTTTGCTCGGACATGGATTTATTGCCCTTGTCCCACGGGTCTCTGCTGCTGAATCCATCAGATATTAATCAGCCACCTCAAAGTGAATTTTGAAGGTGTGTCTGGAATATTGGATGCCTGAAGATTGAGTGCCTGGCAGATACCACAGGCTGCCCCCATACTCTTGCTGACACCACACATCTCAGTTTCAGATGACCTTGTGCATCTGCACGACTCCCTGCATGTGTGAGCGATATGAATTCAGAACATCCTGCTGAACACACATGTTATTTCTACTAAGAGCAACAACTGAAGAATATACTGGTATCTCAATTTTACAACCAAAGAAACCAAGGCTCCATGTGTTCACATAAGTCACATGTAAGCCATTCAGGGATTGAGTAGCACTATCAGCATCAAAAGTGTATTCTACTTTCATGATACTTTGCTCCTCTCTAGGGTTTTGCTCAGTTTCTGAAAAGGACAAAGACTTTAAAACCATTAAATTACTGCTCCAAAGACACGCAGCCAATGAGAGTCTAAATTGGGATTTCAGTCAATATACTTTGAGTCTTTGCAGTGAAGCTCTGTTATTGTGTGGGGATGTGTCTCTCTACCTAGCTCCCTACCTAGCTCCCTAACAGTCCACCTACCATCTACTACGTGCCCTCTGTCTCATAATATGCCTTACACCCCATGCCCTCTGCGGCCTTGCCTGTGCAGTCCATCATGGTATGAGAGCATGTAGTAGACCCTCCTAAATAAAACCTCTGCCAATCGCAGTAAGCAGTTCCCTGGAGAGGTGGAAAACTGCAGTTTGTCAGCAGTCCTGCTTCTTCTCTGCTTCTGGGGGTTGGAAGGATCATCCATTCCCACCTTCTTGGGTTAGATATAATTGTATGACATGGTGACTCATCTTTTGAAGCAGAAACATTTAAGAACCACTCTTCATGCCCGTTTCCTTGGCTCCTTTTCCTTGACTGAGGTGCAGGGTAAGATGGCGGACTCCCACCCCTCAGTTCTCTGAGCACATTCCCAGCTAACCAGCAGATGATGTGAAGCCTGAGTAATCAATAAATGATTCTATTTGAAGCCAATATAAATTTGAGATACCCTTTATGAAGCATACTGTGGCCAATTCTTACTACTTATTCTCAGTTAACAAGATCTCTGATTTGATTAAATGCTCAGGATACACTTTTGCCTTTTCACCTGGTTCATACTTATTGAATTCCTAGTATATGCCAGGCAATATTCTAGGATCTATGTATCATGGTGGTTAAAACACAGTTAGAACATCTGTTCTCATGAAACTTATCCTGAAGAGGACGAACTGTCCCATTTTACTTCAAAAAAACTCAAAGGAGCACCATGATAGGATCTTCAGCTTCCCCCAAATAAATAAAATGATAAAAATCTTGTTTTTCCTTTTACAACACAACGGAAGCAATTTTAGTATTTCTGGCTGTGGTTTAATGTTCCACTCTTGTCTTCCAGTCCAATGAGACTATTTAAATGTTTATTAGTTTTGAATATCTTGAGAATTTTCTGATCAAGCATCAAAATCAATATGTTTCAGCTGAGAATGATTCTCTCAATTCCGTTCATAATTTCCTTATCATTTCTGTAATGCATTTCATTACAGATGTAATGTAATGTATTGTGTGTGTGTGTGGGGGGGGGGTAAATACTAATAGAAAAAATAGTTGGGACTATAGAAGAACACTTGTAATTTTACATTATTTTACAATTATTTTACATTATTATATTTTTGCATACATTAATGTTTCCCTTAAATGTATTGATTTAATGTGAAATACTTCAATATTTTGACTCTACAATTACAATACCTCAGAAAAAATGGAAAAACTAAAAATGTTCATCAAGAGAGGAATTGAACATGGTATGTTCATACAAAGGAATACTTTAGAGTGACATGAATTAATGAGCTACTGGCTCTATAACAACAAAAAGAGTTATTATAAAACTAATTTTGAATAAAATAGGACTATATATAACATATTATTCAGTTTTTATACATTTGAAAAATATCAAAGGCAAATTTTGTACAATGTAATAGTACTATTACCTAATACTAAAGTCATCTGAACATAATAATATGTAGAGAGAATAATGGTCATCTCTATAGACAACAATTTTTTGGTTTTAGAAGCCTCAATACACTGATAATATTGATAACATTCTATTTTGATTACCTTATTCTTTATTGGGTTCAATCCCTCTGTGATCACCCACCAAGCTGTGCTATGATCTGTGGAGCTGAGGGACTATGTGTTATACTATAATGAGAGCACACCATTTTCTAATGTTTCACGTGAAACATTACTAATGAGTATTCCCCATTAGTTTCTTTAGACTATCTCACGTGGTTCTTGTTTGTCTCACATACAGCCATTATTCTTCCTTTGGTGAGTCAGCCAGTGTTGAATTCTCTCCAATCATGGTTTGTGAAATGGATCTCTGAATTCAAATTAATTTTGAGGTTCTGATTTTTAATGAATTTATTAGTTTGTGTGAATGCATGGAATATGTGATTCCAATTTTGTTTATCTTTCATATGTTTGCTGTCATCGAATATTCAGCTGTCAGACTTTGTAACTCTGGGAGCTTTGTATTCTTTTGTTTTATTATATACTTAGATGTAGGTTTCCTTCTTTTTTAAAATCTTGGGATTCATGTGGCTTCTTGATTCTGTAAACTGATGTCTTTATAACGTTTGGGAAGTTCCCCCATTGTCTCTTGAAAGTTTATTTTTGCTCTTCCTCTCTTTGCTCTTCCTAGAGCACCAGGACCCACCCCTGCAGGAGATACTCTTCCTCATTATCCTCCATGTCTCACATGATTGTCTCTGTGCTTCGCACTGTGTGGTTTCTTCTCACCTCACCTCCTGCTATGTCTCGTCCAGTTATTTTTATTATGCCATTTATTTTATAATTTGGACTGATGTTGAAATTGCATTTCCTGGAAGTATTAGAAATACATTCCTACACTGTTAAGCTTTTTAATTTTGTATTTTTATTCTCGAGTTGAATCACTCTGGACATTTTAAATCTGTGTCAGAAGGATCCCAGGCCTTGAACAACTATAGACTGTTTCTGTACCTCCTGTCTCCATTGGTGGTCACCAGTGTGTCATTCCTTGCTGCCGGTGATGGTGTGGGACGGGTGTGCTGTGAAGAAGTCATGCTTCCAGACAAGCCAGTGCTGGGTTCTTAAAAAGAAAACCTTTTATAAGGTAATTTTAAAAGCCTTTTACTTTCTTAATGTCCAACCAAATTCTACTATGGTTAGCAAACAGTGGGCATCATTTTATTAAATTCTCACTACACTGAACAACATGGCATTATTATGTACCCATTTTATGAATTTGAAAACACACCAAGTCTAAAAACTTTTTTCAAATACCCAGGGCTAGAAATAGGTACAAAAGAACAGGGCAGGGTGATACACACCCGTAGTGCCAGTGGCTTGGGAGGCTGTGGCAAGAGAATTGCAAGTTCAAGCCAACCTCAGCAACTTAGCCGGAGGCCTAAGCAACTTAATGAGACCCTATAGAATAACGAAAAACAAAAAGGACTGGGATGTAGATCGGTGGTCTAGCACTTGAACTTGGGTTCAAGACCTGTTCCAAAAAAAAAAAAAAAAGAATCGAAAGGACAAGAAAAGAAATAAGTACAAGATTTCAAATTTGTATTTATCTGATTTTGAAACTTATGTTCTCGATTTGTTCATGATCTCATATACATTTTTAAATAAACAATAGAAATTTAATAAAAGATTTTTTGAAATCTATTTCCTTATTAAAATATTTTCACTGAAAACATTAATCCATTGTAAACACATGCCACAATTATATATCCCACAGACAGATGTGGACACATAATTGTATTAAAACTCTAGCACTGTTAAAATCCTATAAATGAAGTTGTTACTTTGGCTTACAGCAAGAAACTTTAGCTTTCAGATAGCTTAAACTTCAAGTTCAACTGAAACTGACCAAGCAAATAGTAATAACTTATCTTTTAAAATGTGCACAAAGTGTGTATTTGAAAAACAGCTTGTTATTTAAGTTTCATTAGGACCCTGAGGAAAACTAGTATATTCAGATGCATTTTCCATGATTCTACATGTGACAGATAACAGAGATTCAAAGTCATATTTTTTTCCTTTCTTTTTTTTCTTTTATTTTTTTAGCATTTTTTATTAAAAATCATAAATTTACATAGGCAGTGTTGTTTGATTCATTCTGTTATTTTTTCCCTTCCCCCACCCCTCCCACCCCTCTTTTACCTCTATACAGTCCTTCCTTCCTCCATTCTTACCACCCTACTTATCCCTAACCCTAAACCTAACCCTAACCTTAACGCTAACCTCTCCTACCCCCCATTAATGTCCTCATCTGCTTATCAGTGAGATCATTCGTCCTTTAGTTTTTTGAGACTGGCTTATCTCACTCAGCATGATATCCTCCAATTTCATCCATTTGCCTCCAAATGCCATAATTTTATCATTCTTAATGGCAGAATAATATTCCATTGCATATATATGCCACAGTTTCTATATCCATTCATCAACTGAAGGGCATCTAGGTTGGTTCCACAATCTGGCTATTGTGAATTGAGCAGCTATGAACATTGATGTGGCTGTATCTCTGTAGTATGCTGATTTTAAGTCCTTTGGGTATAGGCCAAGGAGTGGGATAGCTGGGTCAAATGGTGGTTCCATTCCAAGCATTCTGAGGAATCTCCATACTGCTTTCCAGAGTAGCTGCACTAATTTGCAACCCCACCAGGAATGTATGAGTGTACCTTTTTCCCCACATCCTCGCCAACACCTATTGTCGCTTGTGCTCTTGATAATCGCCATTCTAATTGGGGTGAGATGAAATCTTAGGGTAGCTTTGATTTGCATTTCTCTTATTACTAGAGATGTGGAACATTTTTTCATATATCTGTTGCTTGCTTGTACATCTTCTTCTGTGAAGTGTCTGTTCATTTCCTTAGCCCATTTGTTGATTGGATTATTTGTATTCTTGGTGTAGAGTTTTTTGAGTTCTTTACAGATTCTGGAAATTAGCACTCTATCTGAAGTATGAGTGGCAAAGATATTCTCCCACTCTGTAGGCTCTCTCTTCACATTACTGATAGTTTCCTTTGCTGAAAGAAAGCTTTTTAGTTTGAATCTATCCCAGTTGTTGATTCTTGCTTTTATTTCTTGTGCTATGGGAGTCCTGTTAAGGAAGTCTGATCCTAAGCCAACAAGTTGAAGGTTTGGACCTACTTTTTCTTCTATAAGATGCAGGGTCTCTGGTCTGATTCCGAGGACCTTAATCCATTTTGAGTTGAGTTTTGTGCAGGGTGAGAGATAGGGGTTTAATTTCATTCTGTTGCATATGGTTTTCCAGTTTTCCCAGCACCATTTGTTGAAGAGGCTATCTTTTCTCCATTGCATATTTTTGGCACCTTTGTCTAGTATGAGAAAATTGTATTTATTTGGGTTTGTGTCCATGTCCTCTATTCTGTACCATTGATCTACCTGTCTATTTTGGTACCAATACCATGCCGTTTTTGTTACTATTGCTTTGTAATAGAGTTGAAGACCTGGTATTGCGATACCCCCTGCTTCACTCTTTCTACTGAGGATTGATTTAGCTATTCTGGTTTTCTTATTCTTCCAGATTAATTTCATAATTGCTTGCTCTATTTCTGTAAGGTACATCATTGTGATTTTAATTGGAATTGCATTGAATCTGTATAGCACTTTTGGTAGAATGGCCATTTTGAAAATATTAATTCTTCCTATCCAAGAACATGGGAGATCTTTCCATCTTCTAAGGTTTTCTTTAATTTCTTTCTTTACTGTTCTGTAGTTCTCATTGTAGAGTTCTTTCACCTCTTTTGTGAGATTGATTCCCAAGTATTTTATTTTTTTCGAGGCTATTGTGAATGGGGTAGTTTTCCTAATTTCTCTTTCTGAAGATTCATCACTTATGTATAAAAATGCATTGGATTTATGAGCATTGATCTTGTAACCTGCTACTTTACTGAATTCACTTATGAGTTCTAAGAGTTTTCTGGTGGAATTTCCAGGTTCCTCTAAATATATAATCATGTCATCAGCGAACAGGGATAGTTTGAGTTCTTCTTTTCCAATTCATGTCCCTTTAATTTCTTTGGTTTGTCTAATTGCTCTGGCCAGAGTCTCAAGAATGATCTTGAATAGAAGTGGTGAAAGAGGGCATCCCAGCCTTGTTCCAGTTTTTAGGGGGAATGCTTTCAGTTTTTCACCATTTAGAATGATATTGGCCATGGGCTTAGTGTAGATGACCTTTACAATGTTAAGGAATGTTCCCACTACCCCAATTTTTTTTTAGTGTTTTGAGCATGAAGGGATCCTGTATTTTATGGAATGCTTTTTCTGCATCTATGAAATAATCATGTGATTCTTAACTTTTAGTCTGTTGATATGGTGAATGACATTTATTGATTTCCAGATGTTGAACCACCCTTGCATCCCTGGGATAAAACCCACTTGATCGTGGTGCACTATCTTTTTAATATATTTTTGTATGCGATTTGCTAAAATATTGTTGAGAATTTTTGCGTCGATGTCACCCTGATACCTAAACCAGACAGAGACACATCGAGGAAAGAAAATTTCAGACCAAAAGTCATATTTTAAGTAGAGGAAGGAGATGAGGTTGAGGTAGGTGAGAAGGGGAAGAGGAATTAGTAGCAACTGAAATGAAGCAAGTTATGTTACATGTGTTACTGAAGATGTGAAAATGAGCCCTATTATTATGTACACCCACAACACACTAATAAAACTAATACATAAATAATATCTTAAAAATTTTACTTAAATGAATAATTTTCCACTTAGTTTATCTTTCTTAAATGCATAGAGACCAGAATTAATGAAAATTTGTGATTACTACGAGGCACCCTTGTGTTCTGAAAGCAAATGAAATGTACTGAAATGTCAACTATATTTTGAAAATGTAGATTTCTGAGGGCTGTAGGTTTTACTTTCTGCTTCATTCCAGAAAGTTGTGCAGAAATTCAGTGTTGGGAACTCTGCAGAGGCTAATATGATTTCTTCTTGCTTCAAAATTGGAAGGACAGGAATCTGACAGAAGGTGCTCTCCTCTGACTAGAACTCCATTCTCTGATTCCGTTGGTCGTTGGCTGTCTCCCACTCTTAGGGACTAGAGCCTACCCTCATCTGTGAGAACCTGTGGGGTCCTTCCCCGGGCATGCTCCTCTGATCACTCTTGGGATTGCTCTGGGTCATGCTCCTGCTGTCCACAAACTGGCACAGTTAGCCAACAGTCCCTATTCTCAGCCTTATTGTAATTTGTTTGAAAGAAGATGTGTTTATATTGTTTTACCGGCTTTATTGAGGGATAATCTACATACCATACAATTCTCTCATTTTAAAGTGCACGATATAATGATTTTTACTATATTCCCATGATTGTGCAATCATTGCCAAAATCTAATGGTAGAACATTTTATACTCCATTAAAGAAACTCCACACACATTAACAGTCAATCATCATTCCTCCTCCAGCCCCTCCATACTTTCTCAGTCCTAAGCAACAGCCATAGTTGCATTACTTGTCATTAGGATAATGACATATACATAGTGAAATCTAAATCAATGTTTGCTTTAAAATACAAGAAGGGATATGCAGTAGGTTTCTTGGGCTTCCTGGAAAAAGGGACACAAATGTTGGCCTCTAAACAGCAGAAATTTAATGTCTCCTAGTACTGGAGGTTAGAAGTTCAATGTCAACTTGGTGGTCCTGGTTTGGTTGACAGTTTTTGTTGCTTCTTAACTTACAGTTAATTTACAGTTGAATGACTAGTACCTGCCTGTCAGATCACTTCATTCCTCTGATTAGGACTACTATAGTCTAACCTCTTTTTTTTTTTGTTTTTCTGGTTTTTGGTTTTTGGTACCTGGGATTGAACTCAGGGGCACTCAGTCACTGAGCCATATCCCCAGCCCTATCTTGTATTCTATTTAGAGACAGGGTCTCATTGAGTTGCCTTGCTTTTGCTTAGGCTGGCTTTGAACACTCCATCCTCTTGCCTCAACCTAGCCACTGGGATCACAGGCATGCCCAATCATGCCCAGCCCCGAACTCCTTTTAACTAATTACATGTGCAGCTACCTCATTTCCAAATAAGGGCATATTATGAGATATTAGGGACTAGGAGTCATATATATATATGTGTGTATATATATATATATACACATAAATATATTTCCATATATTTTATATATATATATATTTCATGTATATTTTATATATATATTCTATTCATTCAAATATATATATATAGGAGAACATTTTCAACCTGCAGCATAAAGGATGAATGATCAGTAATCCTTTTCTCTCTTCTTTTAAAGGCTTTTATCTTGAGTAACATTAATAATGTTACTCAACATTAATACTCATTTAATAATGAGTAACATTATTGTTTTTACTTCTCTGAATGAAAATTCCATCAGAACATATGTGTTTTTACAGTGATTCTATAAACCACTCGGAGTAAATTATTCCTAAAATAAGCTGCTTCATTAGATATAAACGATCTGATTGCATCTTGATCCAAATATTGTTAATTTTTCTAATAGTATCTATAATCCGCAATATCTCTCTCTCCAGTACAATTATAAGTGAGAGATTTCACCTACTGTATTCCACACCACCATTTTTTCAGAGATAATGTTCTTTGCTAGAATCATTTAAATTAGAGCTGCATTAATATAACAAAAATAGTGTTGGAATTTGGTGTCATATTTTGTATCTTTTCCATTTTCCACAGAGAACTTTCTTTCAAACTACAGAAATAACTTTTAACTCCAGGATAATTCTAATACCTAAAGAATTATTTATTACCCATGATCGCAAAATGGAATCTTTGATCAACCAAAGATCAAATAATTTTCTTTAGAACTGGAGCACAAATTGTTTTGTAAACTATGCAATGGCACTTCTCAGATATCAAGTCAAGCCCAATTGAGAACGCATTAGGAATTAGGGGTAGAAGAGGAAAATAAACAAAGTAAGTAATAAGTGGAAGGATGTGAATTCGTGTGTAGCAGTGGAGTTGCTAGACAGAGGTAGTAACCACAGCTCTGAAGGAGTAAGATCACCAAGGGTAAAAAATTGGAATCTAGAGAAGAGAGTAGATTCTTTAGGTCTGTATTTATTATGTGTTTATATAACTAAAATCAATTACAGGCAATTTATGGGCAACCTCAGAGTCCAGGTCTCCAAGAAACTAGCTTGAAAGAAAGTTTCAAGTACTTATCTAAGTTTTCCATTAATCTCATAATATTTA
This sequence comes from Sciurus vulgaris, assembly GCF_902686455.1. NCBI lineage: Eukaryota > Metazoa > Chordata > Mammalia > Rodentia > Sciuridae > Sciurus > Sciurus vulgaris. The sequence continues at coordinate 180,637,304 of NC_136464.1, read as the reverse complement.
ACCTGAACTACAAAAGAAACTTTTATCTGATTCAAAGTAGAAATGCCAAATAAATCACAATTAGATCTACTGGATATTTTGTAATTTTCTTTCTATAATTAGTTTTTTGATTTATAAGATGTTGCTGTCTTTTTAAAAGAAATCTGAAACCTTAAGCTTCATGTTTTTGATGACCTTGTTCTTTCAAATATTTCTTTCACATATTAACCTATTTTTCCTTTAATATGTAATCTAACCTTAAAGAGAAAATCCAGTAGTGGAAAACTTCTCTTCGGCAGCATAGGTGGTAGCGATGCTTTCAAGATGCATTTTGGTTAGGAGATATCACATTCTTGTTTACAATTTGACATCTCATATTCTGAAATCTATCAAATATTCCCCTGCTTGACATTATAACAGCAATTTTGTCTGAGTGCTTAAAGTTCTATGTAGAGTTGAAGAGTTCTTATATTTATTCTTTCTTCTTCATTCCAGAGGTGAATGAAGACTTATTTTTTAAAAAATGGTCGTTTTATTTCTTTAAATGTCATATGCTTACATTTTCCTTGTGGCTACAAAACTGTTCTGGGTCATGCGGGGAAACACTTGTAATACTGCAGGGTTACTTCCTTCAAGAATTCTTGCAGCCTACAAGCTTAATATACCCGGACTCTGAAAATAGGCTGTGGGTGAGGAACACGGTGTACACTGTGCTGTTTTCATAAGTTCGAATTACTTACAAACCTCATATACAGATTCTTTTCTCTAGGAGTTTGACTTTTTTGTAATTTGACCTGGATATTTAAAAGAAAAAGTATAGCAAAGAAGAGCTTGTTGAGTGTTTGTATAAGTGGATTAATGAACTTAATATAGGAACAAAGTAAAGAAGATTTAAGTATCAATTGAAAAAAGCATTCTTCCTGGATTTAAAAGCTTTTTGAAAAGTTTCATTTGTTTGTTTTCTTTGTAAATAGAAGATAAGATTTATAAGGACTTAAATTTATTTTCCATCTCTAATTTTTAGATCTACTTTTCTTAGGTCAATATGAGAAAAATTAAAGCTTGTCTAACTTTTTTTTTTAAATATGTAAACATAAGAGTCTTTTCACTCATCAAATTTCAAGTTTTTTTAAAAGCACAAAGTATGCTTCATAAAAAGATTATATTCCTTGGAAAGAGAATCTTGCTCTGAAATGACCTCTTTTTGCATGTATTTTTCTTTCTTTTTTTTTTTTTTTTTCTTATTGCACATAGAAGACTAGAAGTTAGTAATAGAGATTTTAAATAATGAAAAACAAAAGATAAGAAGGACTAAATGGTTTTCAGTTATCCTATCTCTGGAAGTACTCTAATGTTAACCTAACACTAAAAGCAAACTCCCTTGTGCTGCAGAGGCTGAAGTCAATGTGTATTCCTGGAGGACTCCCAGCCAAAGACCATTCCTTCTGAGCAACACGAAGACGCGTATCAACGCCCCAGCTCAAAATCTATAGGAAAGAAAATCTTGTATATAAAACAGCAAAAAGTTGAAGAAGAAAAATACACATAGGAAATCAAGACATAACTGTTATTTGAAAGAATGACAAGTATAGAGAATACTTTCAAATCACCAAAAGCTGTTTAATATGACCATAGTGAGTGTCATATAGACCAGGGCTTGATGATTCCTTTTGATATTTTATACTATAGAAAGAAAATAATTATCATATGACATCACTGTACATAACATTTTCAGTAATCTTTGAATATAAAATAAACATACAAAATACCTGATATCCTTCCAATTAAATTATATCACTGAACCAAAGCAATTTCAAGGTACCATCTAGTGCCATTGTGGAATTGTGGTTGACTAATACAAGTTTATTACTTAATACATACTTTTATGTGTTTGAACATATAATTCAAATAAATATAATTAGGTCAATTCCAAGGTAGAATAATTAAATATTGATAAATGCTTCCTCTACTGTGTATATCAATAAAATAATTTTTAACATGGAAAATTGAAGACTGCTGTTGAATTGCAATTACTAAATTCTTATGTGATCATGCATGAAACACTACTCTCCATGTTTCGTTTTGCTTCTAGCTTCAGTAAATAAACTATTTTTAACCTCAACTAAAATTGTATAGGTGGCATGAATCCAAAGATGAACAGCTGTCCTTATTATCAATCAAATGTGCAGAAGATAGAGATCAGAATTATTTTCATGATTCTAAATTCACAATCATTAAGAAATTTGGAAATAAGCAAATTTCCTAGATTCTAAAGTAGTAAAGTAAGTCTTCGTATAAAACAAGTATTTTTATGCATTTATAAAACCATTAACTAATAATGATATATTAGATATTATTTGGAGAGTATAGGATTGTTTTGAAGCTATTATAATAATTTATTTTGTAATTATCATTAATTTGCATGAGCAAGTACCCATTTGTGAATAAAATTGCTTGATTTCTATGAGAAATCATAGATGAACATAGCTCATGTATTTTATAGATCTTGGCTGCTATCACTTCTTGTCAGTGTGTCTTCAGTATTAAACCCTATGTAGAAACAGGTGCAATCTGTCTCTCAGGACAAGTGAATCAGATCTCTTCATGGCTGTTATTTAGCAGTTATTGGTTTTCTACATCAATGCCATGACATAATTTTTATATTATGAATTTTCTAACCTGCAATTCATCTTAAATCACTATATATATGGAAACTAAAAAATAATACAATGTCAAGTCAATAAAGTTAACTTTTAATGATGTAAATAAGTATATTACACTTTCTGAGAATGTAAATATTCCTCATTTTTATTACTATCACAGAATATTTCTACTGTTTGAATCTTGAGACTTCACTTAAAATATAAAAATCGGAGTTGGATGGACCTTCATCTGATTCCTACCTGTGTTTTACTAACTTAGATTTTATGTTATATCATTACAGCATATAACAATCCAAGTAAACAATTCAATTTTCAAGCCTGAAAACTGCTGATTGGGATAATTATAAGAAAAGATTGATACAAGAACAGAGAACAGTACCTGATTCAAGGGAAGTAAAGTGTTTGAAAAAAAAAAAAAAAAAAACCATAGCCTATTCCTAGGATTTTGAAAATAATTTTCTTACATTCTAATGCTAAATAATAATCTCAGACTTTTTACCATATTCTTTTCTCCAGTGGCAGTATCAGACATTTCTCTAAGGAGTTTTGCTATCTTTCAGAAAAATACTATTAGAAGCCAAGATCTAATAGACTCTGAGGCTGAGATTTCTTCACGCCCTCTCAGTTGACGCAACAACTCATGATAGGCACATATTTGAAAATATTTCTCTATATAACCATCTATATTCATAAGCAAAGCATGAATTAAAATTGGTTACTCTAAGTATAACATATTATAATATGCATCATTTGGGCCTACCCCCTTGCTTATCTGCAAATCCCCCAGCCACAAAGAAGAACCTGACCCTTATCAATTCTCTAATTGTTCATCTTCTATTCATTTGTTTGTATAATCTATTTATTTGCTTAATTTAGTTACCTAATAGTTTTGCTTAAATTGTTTATTTACTTTATTCATTTCCACTTAATTTTTATTTTATTTAATTATTCATTCTTTACTTAGTTTTATTTAAATTTTCAATTCGATTTACTTAATTGTTCAGCCACTGCAAACATACCTACAGTATCAAATTTCTTAGCACAATTCCTACACTGAATCTAATTATATATATAAATATATATATATATCTACGTACATCCTGTTGGTTCTGTTCTTCTGTGGAATCCTAGTACAATATACAACTTTATCCACTAGGCTCTTCTGCCTATTTGCACTCTCTTTGGTCTTCAGTCTTTACAGCTCCACTGCTTTGAAATGACTTTGATCATGAGCTCCACTCCCATTTTCTCCAGATGTTTCATACATTTATTTATTTACAATATGGTTACATTTTCTTGCCCATTCTTTGACCTCATAAGTGTGTTTTCCAAAACAAAGATTTCATTAAATTTGACCTTTGTGTTCTTAAGTTCTGATTATTGACAAATGTAAACCATCATGCATTCACCATTAAGTGTCTTATGAAATAGTTTCAAAGCCTTGAAAGTTCCTCCTACTCTACCTAATCGTCCTCATCCCTCAGTTCAATCCTCTGACTTTTGCTGATTATTGATTATTTTACTGTTTTTCCAGCTTTGGTCTCCCCAATAATGGTACTATTTACATTTCCATTGGCAAAGAATGAGTTTCTATGGCTCCCAGTCCTCATTATTTGGTATTGCCAATTGCTTGGATTTTAGCCATTTTGATTGTTGTGTAGTAGAATCTTATTGTGATTTTAATTTTCAAATTCTTGAACATAAATGAAGTACACCTTTTTACTTGCTTATTTCTGGGTCTGGATATCTTCATTAGTGAAATATTTCTTCAGATCCATTGCTTGTTTATATTTTCTTATTTTTCCTTATATATTTTGAACACAACCATGAATAGGTATATAGATTACAAATATTGTCTCCCAACTTCTAGCATGTCTTATTAATCTCTGTTTCAGTTTTTTATTATAGTTTTATTTTAAAATGACATTTCAATTGATACATAATATCTATATATATTTATGGGATATAATGTTATATATATGTACTTAGAAATACATAGATACTTATATATCTTATATATAAGATATACTTACATACATACACAAGTAAATGGTATATATATATATACATACATAAACATAGAGAGAGACAAATATATAGTGTATATAAATATATACTGCATATATATATACACTACATATATATATAGTGTATATAAATATAGAGAGAGACAAATATATAGTGTATATAAATATATACTGCATATATATATATACACTACATATATATACATACATATATAAACACACACAACATACACACACACACACCATATATATATATATGGTGTGTGTGTGTGTATGTTGTGTGTGTTTACTAGTCATTTATGTTTACTTTTTTATTAGGGAAGGAAACATGTTTTTCAATCTCAAAAGTGTATCTGTTATAGAGCAGACTTCTTATGATAATGAGTTCTATCATTCACTTCTACTTTTATGGATCATGCTATAGGCATTGTATCTAATAATTATTATCAAATCCCAGGTCACATGCAGCATTAAACCTTCCTAAGACCTGTGATACACTTTAATTTAATTTATGTGCAAATCGTAAGATCTAGGCCCAGGTTTTTTTTTTTGTTTGTTTTTTCTTTTGTTTTGCACTTGGTCATCCAAATGCTGTAGCACTGTCTCAGAAACAACACCATGCTTTCTCAGTCGAATTTCCTTTGTGCCTGTCTCAAACATCAGCTGAATACACTTACTTGAGTCTATTACTGAGAGCCCTGTTCTGTCTTATTGATCCTTTTGTCTATTCTATCAACAGCATCAGGATTTCTTGGTTCTGTAGCTTTAGGTTAAGTCATGTTTAGATAGTGTCTTTCCTTTCCTTTAGCTTCTCTCCTTCAATACTGTGTTGAGTATTTCAGGTCTTTGACCTTTCTATATAAACATCAGAAGTAGTTTGCTACAGAAATCTCTATGACCTGGGATTTGGTGATAATCCCTAAATACAGTTAAGGAGTGATCCATAAAAGTGAAGGTGATTTAGACCTGATCATAATTACAAAATCCGCTGTGCAAAAAGTTTCTCTTTAATTATTGTGAAAAAGTTTCACATCACAGAGAAATGGTAAATGCTTCAGGTTATGGATATGCAAATTCGGTCAATCCACAATGTATACATATGCTAAAAGCTTATTGTAATTTATATTGGATTTATATTATATCTGTGAATCAGTTATGAAAGACTTAATACCTTAATATTTTAGTCTTCTTTCTAATTAACACATTGTTCAAAGAAGAAATCTCCAAAAATACTTTTTGAAATAAGTGGAAATCAAAGGACAACTTAACAAAATCTGCAGAATGCAGCAAAATCAGTGTTCAGAAGAAAATACATTTAGAGCATATATTAGAAAAGAGATCAGTAATTTAATTTTCTATCTTAGGCAACAAGAAAAAACAAATTAAAGAAAAAGTAAACAGAAAAATATAATACAAATTACGGCAGAAACCAGTGCAATTGAAAACAGAGAATCAACAAAACAAAAACTCTTTCTTCAAAATGAATGATTAAATTGATATCTTTAGCCAATCTGAGTGAAGAGAAGACTCAAATTATGAATAGGGGCAATGAAAGAGGAGATACCACTATGGATGCCATGAGCGTTAAAAGGACTGTATGGGAACATCACAAGCAACTCTGTGTCCACAAATTTGAGAATCTAGATGAAATGGGCCAATTGCTTGAAAAACACACTCCAGCAAACTCACAAAAGAAAGAATGGACAATGAAAAGAGACATATTTATTAAATAAATTGTGTCAATAGTTGCTAACTTCTCCAAACAGGAAGACCCAGGTCTGGGTGGATTAGTTGGTGAATCCTATAAAATAACTTCTACTAAATTTATCATTGGTTTCAGAAGATGGAAGCAGAGGTATACCTTCTCCCTCATTCTGTGTGATTAGCATTATCCTAATATCAAAACCAGATGAAGACACTGGAGAAAAAAGTAAACCAACCAATATCTTTCATGAAATACTAATGCATGAATCATCAAGAAAATATTAAATCCAATCCAACAATGTTTGAAAGCATTATGCACAACCACTAAGTGAGATTTATCCCAGATATGCAAATCTGGGTCAACACTGAAAAATCAATATAATCCAACCCATTGAGTCTCTTAATGAGACTCATTGAGTCTCATTGAGACTCAAAAATCGCATGATCAAATCAGTAGATGCAGAAAAACGTGACAAAATAAGATATCCATTCATGATCATTCTATAATTATGTCATTTGTGGAAAAAATACAACTTCATTTCATTCATCTTTTCCTATAAATGTTATTTTCCTTTTTTCCTTTTGTTGCATCAGGCAGAAATTCTAATGCAACACTGAATAACAGCGGCGGGGGGTGTCTTCACCTTGCTTTTGGTTTCAGGGGGACAGTGTCCTATTTACCACCCATCAGTCTGAGGACAGCTGCAGGCTTTTGCTAAGGTTCTTCATCAGGTTGAGGAGTTGCTGGTACACCTAGTCTGCTGGGAGATGTTATTATCTATCATGGTGGGGTGAGTGTCGGATCAATCAGTTGGTTCAATTTCCTATGGTGTCTTTGCTTTCATATCCCCTTGGTTTTTGGATTTCCCTAAAAACTCTTCTTTTTTCCTTATTATCTCCTACTATTATTCCAAACCTAGTTGATGTGATGGTAAATCGGGTCAGGGAGGAGAAGCACTTAGTAGTTTTGTGAATAATCCCGTTAGCGGTTCTGTGCGCCCTGGCTGTGAGCTCTCTTTCCACCATCCTTCTCTCCCTTAGGTGATGCTGAAGTCTGGAGTGTGCTCCAGGTCTGTGATTCCCTAACCCTCTGTAGGAAAATCTTTGGGAAGTCTCAGTCCTGGTAATAGGTAGATGTTTGCTATAGAGAGCTCACTGCACTTGTTTCTAGATAGGGCTTTCTCTCTCCGCCCCTTAGAAAATACTGGTGTTTTCTTGACTCTTTACAATGAAAACTTTGGCTGAGCTCTAGGAGGAAGAGTCTATGAAAGTGTAGGACCTCACCTAAGCATTTGTCTGGAGATTTTCTTCCTCTCATGCTGGTCCGTACTCCTCAACAATTTATCAAAGCATCATTCAAGCTTTCCCTCCAGTTTATGGCTCCTGGGATTTCTAAAGTAGTTAAATTGATCCTAGTCATAATCAATCTATGCTTCTGTCTCTCCAGATTGGGGGTTGGTGGTTTGTCCTGAATACTTGCTTTCTGATGGGTCCCAATAAAGTCACTGATTTTCAGGGTTCCCCCCCCACAGTGTATCTCTTATTATAAGAATGAAAGCAACGAATAATAATCTCCTTACTTGTTGGAGCTGAACCTGGACATGAAGTAGGCTTTAAAACTATTCACTTCTCATTTTCTTTACATCATCAATACTAAGGAACAACCATATTTCAATTTTATTTTTTATTGGTAGAAAGATCAGAACAGAAGTTTCAACACAATTTTCTTTTCTTTCTCTTTCTGTTTTCCTTCTGAAATCAGTGCCGAGTTCCCAGCTGCCTTTCTAAGGGAGACAGGATTAAAAAGCCCTCTTCTTGGTATTTACAAAGGGCAACAGCAGTGCAGCACAGAGATGTGAAAAAGGAGAATTTAACAAAATAAATCAGGCACCACATTCCCACCACTGAACTGCTCAGAGAATGTGAAATATCTTAGTACAGAAAGCGCATTTCATCCGAAAAAGCTCCCTAAAATAACAGAAGGGGTCCAAAGTGCACTGCAATCTTAAACAAGAGTTAACTTTCCCTGACATTCAGGTGGCTTTCAGCTACAAATTGCACTTATAAATTTCTAATTTTGAACATGTTATCCTTAGATTATTAATATTACTAAAAATACACTAATAATCCCATTTCATTTTTTCTCTGAAATAGAGTAAACACAGCATTGGTTCACTTAAAAAATCTAACTCACAGGCCTGCAAATATGGCTTATCCCATTCGTGTTCTCTCCTTTAAATGCAAACAGGCATTTCACCAGTGAAGCACAGGTCCATGTGAATCCATTTCAGTTTTCTAAGCTTTTCATCAAAACTCAAGATGAAGCATTGTGTGATCTGTGAATAGCTTGCATTTTTCCCAGACAAATTTCTGGTATTCTTTACTTCGTAACAAAACTTTCATTATAAAGATTAGGAGGAAGATACTATAGAATGGAAGCTTCACAAAGAATGAAAAGCAAAGTATAAAATAGGCTTCAGCATCACATTTTTCTACAGAACATTGAAGCAAAAAAAAAAAAAAAAAAAAAAGTCACAGTCAATTGCTGTTGGTTGGTAGGACATTTACCTGTGGAAAGAGGGTGTGATGTGGAAATGCTATCCTGGAAGGAATTAATACTTACTAAGAAAAGCATCACTTGAAAATACTCATTTGTTAACAAAAAAGAGAGATGTTCCTGATGGCATTTTCCTTTTGTGGAGTAGGAAGCTAAAGCTTAGTGAAGGAATCTTCTTTCTTTGTATATTGCTTTTCCTCCTGCTATGAAAATAATTCATATTAAAAATCAGGATCTAATCAGAATCTGCTTCCCACTCAAATATGAATCCAGCATTCCTGTCCCCACCTGTAAAGTAATAGGTTACTTTCCATGGGTGTGTTCTTCAGAAAAACTTAGGATCTCTAACCATGTGTTTGACCTTGGGTAAACAAATGATCATGTTTTGTTAAAAATTGAATATAAAATAAGTGAAAAATTCAAGTCCATCTTAATTTTCTACATCCAGGTAAATCAGACACAAGTGACCTTTATGAAACTAATTATTATTGCAAGTTTGTGGTTTTTCTCTATAACTCTTTCAAAAATGGGGAAAATGATTGACATGTTTCAATGCTTAGAATATTTCCTCAAAGAAGCAGCTAAATTCATCTCAGTAAATATTTTCTAGAGTGGTACCTTTTAAACTTGAATGCACATTTAAATATCTTGTGGTTCTTTTTAAAAGGAAGCCTGAATCTATAGGTCTGGGAAGATGACATCAATTGTGCATTTTTAACAAGCCCCAAGATGTTGCTGATGCTGCTAGTCCACGGATCACAAAGCTACAGCACAGTTCTATTGGCTGAATCTAATTGACTAAAAAGATGCCAGAAGAAACACCTGGTATCTAACTTACCTTTACTAAGTGGGTACATTTTTAGAGATTAATTTCTGATTAAAGAATTGATTTTCAGCACATTTCCTGTGCCTGGTCATTACAGTGATATGACCTGCTTTGCAGGGGCTGTGTCAGTGCCACTGAGCAGTGTGGCTGAGCACTTGAGGCAGGAGCACATCATTTTGCTTCCAGAATCTGTGGGGGTCTTTTCCTCTGCAGGGTTTCATAAATGCAGCTTTTATTAGACATGCACTCTTGGTGAAGAATAATGTAGAATCTTCCTTAAAAAACAATGCCCCAGCAATTATGAGATGCCAATAATTGTATACTTAGAAATTACACATTTTTTGTTTTTAGATCTTAAAGAACTATAAAATATTATAAACCTATTATGCAGAATAAAATAATAGCAAATACATATTAATTTTTTAAAATTTCTCCCTCTCTCCCTTGACTATAGCTCTTGATCATCTCTAAAACAAACACCTTCTTCTTAGTCCAGTGGAATTTTTCCTTTTATATCATAGCCTTGAACTCTTTTAGAGTTTTTCATATATTTATAGTTATATCTACCTAGATGCAGATATTTCTACAAATGAAAGGTAGATGACAGAAAGGTACAAAATAAAACATAGTATTTTTTTCTATCTAAACAAATTATAAAATTATTACATAGGTTGTTTCAATTAGTTCTGTTCATTCAAAATTAAGACCATCAAAGTTCTATCCAGTTACCACAAACTATAGATTGTCATTTCATTTTTACATAAATACTATTTATTTATTTATTTACATAAATACTATTTATTTATTTACATAAATACTATTTATTTATTTATTTTACATAAATACTATTTATTTCCCTAATAGTATTACATAAATACTATTGATTAGGGAAGTCACTATGAAATTCCTTTGCAAACAATTCTGCCATAAATCTCTCAGTGCCTAGGTCTTTGTGATTCCGAGTGGTAGGGGCACACTCTTAAGTGTCGTCGGATTTACCTGATTTGTGCATACTGAGCCAACTCCGTGGTTGTGGAGTATTATATCATATATTTCTCTGTTTTCTTGGGCAGGTAATTATTTTTCCTATCCTTTTGTTCTTTTTCATTCAGGTTTTTTAAATCTGTGAATGGAATGCTTATATCCTTTTGTCCATTATGGTCTTTTATACTTGCACATAATTATCATTTCATTTATTTATTCTGAATATTAGTCATTTTTTAGGTATTTGTTTGAAACTATCAACTCCCAGTTGTGGATTGATAATCTTTTAACTTAAGCCATGGTGTTTAGTTTAATACAGAGAAACTATTTATCTTTTCTTTTATCTTTTCTTTAGAGATCATGTAAAAGATCTTATTTATAAAATTTGTCTTTCTAAAGTTCTATTTTTTCTTTCACATTTATATGTTTAAGCATTACAGATATTTTTTGTAGGCTGAGCAATTGGAGCATATTTTCTTTCATATGGACACATATTATGTCCAACACCTTTTATTGAATATGCTAATTTGTGATTTCAGCTGCCATAAAAATTTACAATATGTGCACAGGTTTGTCGGTGTGGACGTACGTGCTTATGACTAATTTCTTCAAAAGGGGTGTGTTGTTTTCCATTATGTCAGGATCAAACTGCTGTACTGTAGCATAGTGTCATGATTTACCTAAAACTAGTTCAGTTGTTCAATTCGTTTTGAATATTGTTGGTCTTTTTTTATCTTCATAAAAAGTTAAGATCAGTTTTAAGTTTCACAAAAAGGTCTTGATAGAAATTTTACTGGAATTGGAGAGCATTATTACCAACATCTGAGAATAGAAGTATTTTGAGTAATATACTTCCATCCATGAGAAAGATATGATTGTTTTTAAGCCCTTAGATGAATTTGTGTATGTGTATTTTTTAAAAATTAACATCTGTTAGTACACTATCCAGTTACGCAGCCAAATGTGATGGTATCTTCATTGTAATTATATACTCACAGGGTAGAGTGCAGCCAGAGCAGAGCAGCACAAATTGCTCTTGATTTTCATATAAACTCATTTCATGTAATTTTTATATAATCACATTTTGTGTAATCTCAGATAATCTCATATTTTCATACAATCTCATATTCTCCAGAAATGTCTATTAAAGAATCACTTTTATTTTTGTACTGGGAGTTTCATTTTTTATTTCTTTCCACATCTTTATTTTCTTTAAACTTTCTTTTGTTCCCTGGTGCAGGGTTTCAAGCACAATGTACTACACAAGTTGCAATAGCAATGACCTTTCTTCTTCATGATTTTAGTCAACTGCTTCTAAAATGCCACCTTTAGATATTAGTTTGGACGATTTTTTGACAGTTTTCCTTTACCCTTGGCTTCCGAGGCACTTGGATCAAGCTACATTTGCTGGTCCTTGACTGTCTAGCTTGGTTTACATCTATGGAAATGATTACAGTATGGTTTCTACTCCAATATGTTAATAAACTCTGAAGAATATCATTTGTAGTTTATGTAGCATTCAGGATACCATTTTGGCCATTCTATGATAAATCTAGTTTGATCATGGTGTATTTTTCACTTTCAAAACTTGGTGAGTGTGCTTGGATGCCAATATTCTATTTAATGTCTTTGCATTTATAGTCTTAACTTTGATCTGTCTGCAATTTTCCTTTCTCAAACTATCCTTGCCTGGATTTGCTATTACAGTTATAGTAACCTCATAAAATGAGTTTGGAAACTTTCACATTACAGTCCTCTGGAACAGTTTATATAATTTAGGGATTACATGTTCTTTTAAAGTTTTATAGCACTTGTGTTACAAAACTGTCTAGGACTGGTGCATGTTGATGTTGAAGAGATGGGAAGAAAGATTTAAATTATAGTTTTCTGCTGCTTTAATTTCATGAATTGTTTATTAAGGCTTTTGTTTCATTTTTGAGTCAGTTTTCATTATCCATACGTTGTAAAATGTCTATTTAATATAGATTATATAATTATGTATATAATTATTTCATTCTACACTTTTGGCTCCTAATATTTATATGATGGTTTTCTTGATTCATCACACTGGAGGTTTAAGCATTGTATTTGTCTTTTTGAAAAAATAAGTTTTCAAAACTATGTCCATACACTGTTTTCTATTTCACTGTTAGATGTTTTTCTGCTTCAATACTGCTCTGCTTACACTTTCCTTCTTCTCTCTGAGCTAACTACTCTCCAAGGAGGTCTCAACCTGCCTTTCAAGGGAATGCACTTTGAAAAATTGGAAATTAAAGGACCGCTAGGGTTGCAACCCCCAAAATGTTGGTAACAGCATTTTCTATGTTAATCGGTATGTTGACATTTGAAAATGTCACCATGATCCATGTGTTGGGGACTTCATCTCCAGTTCTCCTGTGGGACAGAGTGGGAGGTGGCACCACGGGGGGAGTATTTAGGTCACAAAGGCCCCTTCCCATGAGTGGAGGTACATCCCTGCAGAGGGTGCCTGGGAGTGGGTTTGCTCTCACCCTTGATGTCCTGCCCCGGGAAGACACTGAGCCCCGCTCTGTGCCCGTCCAACTCCTCAGAATGACTGCTCAGCAAGAAGGCTTTTGCCAGGGCCTCTCTTGGTCAATGCAATTCTGCTCTTCATGACATATCCAGTCTCAGGTTTTCAATCACAGTAGCAAAACAGGAACTGAGACACTGTATTGAATCTTTTATACAATCTATTATTTATTTAACCCAGTAATTAGTTAAGTATGCTTGTTTTTGATTTCTGAAATATGTAGCTTTGAGGATTTTTTCTAGTATAAATTCCAATCCCATGGAGTATACATGATACTTCTATTATTGTTAAGTGTTTTTTGTTCGACAATCTTGGTAATTGAAGTACTCTATGTGCACTTGAAAGATTAAATAGAATGTCTAATTGGGAGAGAAAACTTCTTCCCCCCTCCACACACACATCATCATTTTCTTCATCCTGTTTGTTGCCCGTTCAATCTTTCTTTTCGGATCTCTGTAAGTCACTCCTGTGAGGACTTCTGGAGGAAGGACTGTGATAATGGGGGGCTGCTGAGATTCCTCATTATCTAGGGCACTGGTGGGTTTGGGGAATCTATTCCTCAATTTTCTTTCATGAATTTCAATCTTAAAAAAGTATGTGTACCCGGTCTTAGGGTATTGCATATTATGTACTCTTCTTATGGTTGTTCTTTTTGTTATTCTTCAGCAACATTAGCCATGATGACATTTACTTACCTCAAGTATATTCTGTGTGGCATTAATATTGCTGTGCCAGAATTCTCTTTGATTAGTTGCCACATATCTTTGATGGATCATAATGTATTGGGTATTATCCTGAAATATGTCATTCGGTTCACTAATTCTGTCTTTAACAATGTTTAATATGTTCTTTAAATGACTCATTTAAACTTTAATTTGAATAAATGTTTGTTATTTCCAGAAGTTGCATTTGATCCTTTTTGAGTCTGTCCCATTGTCTTTAATATATATATTTTCTTTCTTATATTTCAATACTTCCCTTTATCCCATCTCATTTAAACTGTTCTGATTTCCTTAGACCCTTTAGTTTATCAAGTTATCTCAGGTTTTGTGGATCTTATCCCTCCTATTTCGTTTCTGCTTCTTTTTAGTGTAATAGATAATTTTGTCTTGTTAGTTATGAATTCTTCTTCCCTTACTTATTTAATTATTTCTACTATGAGAGGCCTAGGTGTTTTAAATATTCCTCCAAATTGATCTCAAGTCTGTTTCTTTTCCTCATACCAAGGTGTTACTCTGTTGGGAATAATTTCTTTATTCCTGTCGTGGCTTGGGCATTTGCTGATACAAAATCAATCAAATATAAAGCAATGTGCTAGCACGAGGTTTCAAATTCATTGTAAAAACCCCCTCACCTCCATGCCCAAGTGCAGATAGCAGTAGCCTTCCCCGAATCACAGTGTGTCTTTGCCTCTTGATTGGGGCCATTTATCTTCTCATGGAGGATGTCACACTGCCGAGAAGCGGCGTTCACCCCATTTGTCAGTTACATTTTCCTGCATCATCTGAGGCTGAGATGTCCCTCTCCTTGCCCATGCCTCAACATTTCAGGGTCCACCTGAAGGATCAGAGCCTCTCTTTGCCCACTCCCGGCCTCCTCCTTAAGCCCCTGTGGGTTTCACTTTCCCATTTTGGAGTTTGCTGTCTTTTAAACACCTAGGGCTAATCCAGATTCTTAAGTTATTTGTAGGAGGATTTTCCTGCTAGCCCAGTTCTTCATTTTATTGGAATCAGAATGCTCTGCCTCCTCTGTTTTTCCTTACCCGAAAGGCCATGGAAGTAAGCATTAATTATTTCCGTGTAAGTCAGCACACTTTATTTAGTCTCATCAAAGTTCCGTTAGCTCTTTGTTTAACTTCAAACGGTCGGTGGAGTCCTTTACATGCTGTTGTTACTCTAACCGTCCGTGGGAAGGATGAACCAGCACAGTCCCGTTCTCTTGCTAGGTGCAAGCTCACTGTGCGCTTACACACCTGCCAGCAGCTCCTGCTGTTTCTCAGCCTTGTTTCTCTGCCTACATTCATTCTTCCACCAGCCCTGTCTAACTACAGCAAAACTGATGAAAATTTAAAAAATCAAATTGTTCCTCCCTGTTTAAAAACCGCACGGGTTTCTACTACCTGTAGGCCCGGTTCCTGACTGATAAGATCCATGGGGCCATCTCAGCTCCTTTCAGCTCCACCTTGGCCTTGTTTTCCATTCTCTTTTATCTCTTAACAAAGTTGGCTGGTCTTCTATTGCTCATGTCACTTTGAAACTATGCTGGAAGACAGTAGTCTTTCCTATTTCCACTTTCCTTACTGGTGCATTGTAGTTGTACACAATAGTGGGATTCACTGTCACATTCTAGTGCATACACACAATATAGCAATATAATTTGGCCAATATCACTCCCCTATACTTCGCACTCCCATTCCCTGGTCCCTTTTCCCTAGTGATTGTCCTTGTATTCTTCATGAGACCCCTACCCCTCACCTTTCTTTTCTTTTCCCCCCGCTAGCTTCCATACATAAGAGAAAACATATAAACCTTGACCTTCTGAGTTTGAATTATTTCCTTAACATAGTGCTCTCAAGTTCCATCTATTTTCCTGCAAAAACATAATTTTCTTATTCTTTATGGCCAAGTAGAAATCTTTTGTGTATGTACACCAGAATTTCTTTATCCATTTATTCGTTGATGGGCACCCAAACTGGCCCTCAGTCTGGCTATTGTGAATTGAACTACTATAAACATGGGCATGCACATATCATTGTAGTAGATGACTTTAGTCCTTTAGGATAGACACCAAGGAGTGTTTTAACTGGGTCACATGGTGGTTCCATGCACAGTCTGGAAGACCCTCCAAACAGATTTCTCTAATGCTTGCACTAATTTACAACCACGCCATCATTGTAAAGATACTCCTTTTTCTCCACATACTCTCCAGCATTTATTATTGTTTGCACTATTGATGACTTCCATTCTGACTGGTGCAAAATAAACTCTCAGAGTGGTTTTGATTTGCACTTCTTTAATTACTCATGATGTTGTCCTTTTTTTTTTTCATTTATTTCTCAACAATTTGCATTTCTTCTTTTGAGAAACATCTGTGTGATTTATTAATTGGGTCTTTTTGCTGGCCTGAGTTTTTTGTATATTCTATATATTAATCCTCTGTCAGAACAGTAGCTAGCAAAAGATTTCTATCCCAGTCTGTAGGTTTCCTCTTCACATCCCTAATTGTTTCCTTCATTTGCAGAAGCTTTTTAATTTGATGCCATCGCATATGTTAACACTTGGGATTATTTCCTGAGCTTTAGGGACCCTATTGAGAAAGTCATTCCCTGTGCCTGTATGCTGGAGTGTTGACCCTACATTTGGTTCTGAGTTATACAGTTTCCAGTCTAATTTCTAGGTCTTTGACCCATATTGCTGTGATTTTTGAGAGACAGGGTAAGAGATAAGGGTTGTTATGGTTTGAATGTTTGATGTCCCCCAAATGCTCATATATAGACAAGGCAAGAGGAATTTTAGAAGAAATGATTGGATTTATGAGTATTAACCCAATCAGTTAATTAATCGCCTAATGGGATTAACTGAGCAGAGGCAGGTGGGGTGTGGCTAGAGGAGGTGGATCAGTGGGGAAGTGCTTTTGGGGTATATCCTTTGTATCTGGGGAGTGAAGTATCTCTCTGCTCCTGAATCGTCATGTGAGTCACTTCCCTTTGCCATACTCTTCCACCATGATGTTCTGCCTCACCTCAGACCCTGAAGAATGGAGCTGGCTGTCTATGGGCTGAGACCTCTGGAACTGTGAGATTTCAAACAAACTTTTCCTCTTCTACAATGGTTCTAGTTAGGTCTTTCATCACAGCAGCAGAAAAGCTGACTTAAACAGAAATCTAGTTCCATTCTTTTACTTATGGATATCCAGGTTTCCCAGCTCCATTTGTTAAAGAGGTAGGTTTTGGGCATCTTTATCAAGGGTCGATGCCTGTACATGGGTGTGTCTGTCTCTATTTCCTCTATTCTGCACCATTTGTCAATGTGTCTGTTTTTATGTAAGGTGGTGGTTTTCAAGGTAGGCCCCTAGAATAGTGGCATTGCTTGTGAGTTTATCAGGAGTGCAAGCTCTGGGAGCCTATCTCTTACTTAGAGTCAGAACACACAGGCAGAGCCTGGCAGCCGTCTTCCACGGACCCCCCAGGTGTTTCTGATGCATACTACATCTTGGGAGCCACCTCCACAAGATGCTTGCCACATTTGGAAGACCTCCGCCCCACCTTCACAAGCTAACCTGGCTAAATCTGTCCCATGTGTCAGAAGTCAGATAAAAAGTCATTCTTGGTGAGCGCAAATAGCACCTTGGGTCTTACTGAGTCCACCTGCTGTAGTCTGCTGTTGTGTGTGGCACTTCCTTGGAAATTTTTGTCATCCTGTGATAGGAGGCTAAGTACTGTTTAACCTTCTGTGAGCAATGGCAGAAAAAAGTAGGGGATTTCAGTGACCTATTTGCCACGTAGGGCCAATGTGTGCCACATACCTAGGAGGAGGTAGGTACCCACCTAGGAGGTAGATGATTATAAAGTATTTTTAAGTGAATGGAAGGAAACGAACACATGGTGTAATGAGTATCTTGCTTGCAAAGATCAAAGACCCTCTCATTTCATTTCCCACGTATCATTTGCTGAAAGAATTGGTACCAAGGAAATCTGAACTGCAGATAATATTTTCCGATTTCAAGTATTTGTTGGTAAACATCAGTTTCCCGATGGGTATCTATTTATACGGTTATCTCCAACTCATTTTAAAGTCAGTGATTATTGAGTGAGACTGGTAAACAGATATGAGCTATTGAATAATTTTCTCCATGCAGACTCAAGTTTCAGGTGTTCAGTACTCATTGAGAAAAGTCTCTCTGCAAAATGTCACTAGATATTTTCCACCGACCAGCACAGCTGTGTTTGCAGGTAGAGCTGGAAAGGACAGCTGGTGGTGGGAGTCTGAGCTGGCGGGAGGTGGCTGGGCAGAAGGCTCGCAGTGGCACCTCCCTCTCTCTGGCCTACCTTCAGTGATGTCACCTGCCCTTCATGCTTGGAAAACCATGTCGGCTCAGAGGACTTCCGTTCTCATTGTTTGCTTTTGGTTATACATTTTCTCCTGTATTAAAAATCCATTTTCTCCATTATAAAAAGAAAAATCCTCTGGTTTGTTTCTGTAACTTTGCATATTTCATAGTGATTTATAACTCTTCCTTTTGATTTTACTGATATAATCAACTTCCAAACATTAAATTTACTTACCTGTGTTTCATTCAATTTGTCCTCCTATAAATCATCACGCACCTTTGTGAAGCTTTAAACCCAACTTATTTTTATGCTTCCACCTCAAGGAGGCTTCAATATCTTGGTGTTAACATTTTCTTTGCTTAATTTGATTGGGTTTCTTTTTCTCTTTCACTGCCATTTCTAGCCTCAAATTTTTCACTTTGTACTTTTGCTTTCTATTCTCTTATTTTTATAGTTTGATGTCTAAATTATTAATTTAGGTTTAGGTTTAGAAAGTATATTTTTAGTTATACAGATTATTATTCAATGATTTATTGTTATTTTTATTTGTTTATTTTTGATACAAGGTATTTAACGCAGGGAAGTGCTCTGTGATGTGGAGAAATAGAAAGGAGAGCAGTACAGCTGAGGGGCCACACAAGTGAATAGGGGCAAGAGGAGCATCTGGAGGACAGAGAGGAAGTCAGTTTTAACTCTGGAATTTTAGGCAGAGCCCAAGGCACGGTGTGCCTTATAAACCACATTCACTTCTTTCCCAGATAGCTCTGGTACTTGAGTGCAGCTTGGATCAGGGAGATAAGAACAGAATAACGAGAAGGTTGTCTGCTAACAGTCGGATCATGGCTCACACAAGAGTGCTGGAACTGATAAGAAGGAGAACCTGGATATCATGAGGAAGGTAGAATCAGCAGGACTTAGCAGATTATTTTTGTGTGAGAGAAAAGTTTTAGCCTTTTTCAGAGATGGGGGCATTGGAACAAAACAAATCTGGGGCAAAGGATCGTCTATCAGTTTGGAATATGTTAGTTTATGATAAGCATGCAACATGTTGAATTTTTAGTTAAGCAATGACATAAATATGATATGAAGAAAAGGTTTAAAACAGAGATACCAATGTGGCTGCCAACTGCAGAACATTATAGTGGGAACTGTGAGAGTGGAGGAGGCTTGCTGAGGCCACCGTGGTCAGAGATATGCTGTCAGCGGCTGGAGAGAAAAGGAGAGACCAGAGAAGGGAAATTAACAAGCCCCAGCCAAAGTGATAATTCACTCAACATGTTTGTCACAGAGGCCAAAGGAATATCGGGAAGGAGGCAGACTGGCCAAGCATGGGGGGCAGTAGCTGAGGAGCCATGAGAGTTAATCTGTATTGTCAGCTTGATTGGATTAAGAGATACCTAAGATCAAGAGGCTCCTGGTTGTGTTGATGCGGGTGTTTCTAGGAATGTTTGGGCAATGTGGGACAGGGTACTGAGTGGGAGACACAGTCCAGTAGCTTGAGGGCCTGGAGGGAACAAAAAGCTCGAAGAAAGGGGCAGAAGCCAGAACAGAGGTAAGCCAGTTCTTCTTGAAGGGTGCTTTGGTGGTTGTGATCATCCAAGGATCCAAGGACATCAGACTCCAGCTCTCTCCCTCTTCCAGAGTGGACTGTGGCCAGTGACTGCAGAGAATTTTCAGGCCTTCATCTCAGACAAGGGCTGCATCATTGGTCCTTCTCTTTCATAGACTCTGGGCTTCTTGGACTGAGCAGCTACTGATTCCAGCAGCTATCCAACCTGCAGACAGCCATTGCTGGGACTATCCACTTCTGATCCTGTAAGTTAATGTAATAATATCCTTTGATAATCATTCATTTATATACACACACATATATATATATATATATATATATACATGCACACACATGTGTTCACATACATATGTGAATGATTATCTATCTGCATATATATCTGTGTGTGTATATATATACATACACATAAACACCCATTGATTCTGTTCCTCTAGAGAACACTGGCAGTAGAGGAACCCAGAGAGATTCCAGAATAAAAAGAAGTCCATTGCTGAAACAACATATTCATTTTTTACTGTTGCAGTTGTTGCAAAGCTGCTACTCTGAGCTGAGGAATGAATGAGAGGTGAGGGAAGAGAAAAAAGAAAGAAGAAGAACTCAGATGGAAGGTGTGGAAACCCAGGAAGATTTTCTAGTATACAGGGAGATTGGCAGCACTTTCAAATTATTTTGATACCATATCAAAATTGTTGAAATGTTGTTTCTTTGTGGTAACCACATAAAGAATTGTGTGTTACCATGCATATTCATATGCATAACCAATGGCATTTAGTAAAATCACAAGGAAAAAAACAAAGATCTTGGAGTTTCCACATTGGGAAGATTCCGAGTACCACACGGTTGGGGATCCAGAAAAGATATTGAAGGGAATGGTCAGGTAAGTGGCCTCACTGAGACCCGCATGTGCCCATCAGTGCCTGTCAGTGCCCAGCAAATTCCCCAGTACCACAGCAACAGACATCCCTCCAGAAGAGCCAGCAGGTGAGTTCACTTCCTGTGGCTCTCCATCGCTGCTCTCTGCACTTGACCCCAGCACCCCTCTCTGTGTTACCACCTCACTAAATCTCTATGCTATATTTAGTGTACACTTGGCTCTACATAGTAATTACAGGAAATGAATCATATGCATGTGTGTTTACGCTCACTTACCCCAAACAGTGCTTTTGCCTGTCTTTTAAAATGATAACCGAGAAAATGTTAAATTCTGATGTCAAAACTCACCACATTCCTTGCTGTGCTTTCTTAATCCTAATATCCTCTACCTCGTCAAATGACACTCATGACTCCAGGGACTAAGGAATCTTCAGGAAAAAAAGGTGTCATCATGCCTGTCTACTACATATTATTTATTTACAAATCAGTTTATGTTAAATTAATGCAATTAATTCTAATCTTCTTATTAAAACCAGGTATTAGAAGTAATTAGTATAGTTAACTTGCCTAATAGATGACTTAATCTTACATATTTTCAGTTATCTTATGTACAACTCCATAGTATTTAGTATCCATTAGTTTTTTCTAAAAGAATATTTTGAAACTTCATATAAATCATAGGTTACCTTTTTTCTAAAAAAAAAAAAAAAATAGCCATCCCCTACAATTACCTCTACAAAAGTAGGCATGAATTAAATGCCTCATCTGTATTTGAAAGAGCAGTATATAATTTTGTAGTACTCGTGGCAGAATAATAACAATCCCTCAGGTGTTTATGTCATAATCTTTGGGCATTGGGTATATTTAACCTTATGTAGCAAAAAGGGCTTTACAGATGTGATTAAGGATCTCGAGATCAGAAGAGAATACTGGGGTATCCAGGTGAACCAAATGTAACTACTACGGATCCTTGCAGAAGGAGGGAGGAGGGTCAGAGAGAGAAGTCACAGGACACAGGAGTGGAAGTAGGAGGTAGAGGTATCAGGCTGGTGCTCAGCTGTCTGAGAAGAGGGAACAGAGAAGCCAAGGACAGTGTCTCTTCTAGAGGCTGCAGAGGGATCACAGCTCTGAGGACACCTGTGTGTTGACCCCAGTTACCACCATCTCATATGCCTGACTTCCAGACCTAAAGAGTCATAAGTCTATGCTGTGTGCACGTTTGTGGGAATTTCTTAAGCAGCAACAGGAACCTACAACAGTATCCTGTAATTGCTCAGAATTTAAATTTGATTTTCAACCACACTGTGGTTGTTTCAGTCTGTGGCTGTGGGACAGTCACTTTAGCAGGGACAAGCACTGCGGTGGAGGAAAGGAAGGAGAGCCAGGCAGCCCTGCCGTGGACGTGCAGTCACTGGAAAGCCTGTGGAGATGGACAAGCAGACAGGTCTAAATCTGTGTTCCTCTGGTGACGGGATACTTCCCCTTCTACCAGTTGGCAGAGCATCCCTTAACAGCCCTGTGACAGCCTCATTCCCAGGACAGCTCAGGAGCTTACCCACTCCTCTTAAAAAAGTATACTCATGAAGTCACGGGAAGCAAACATTGTAAAATGAACCCAACATTCATAGGAATATTTTCACTCCCAGGAAGTTCCTGTCATCCTTGTGTGAGTCTCAAGAAGGCAGAGGCTGGGTCTTTGCTCTCTGGTGGGAGGCCATTTTTCAATCCTGACGCCACTCTGGAACAGCTCTGAACAGGTTTCCATGGTAGGCGACAGATCTCGGGATGTTCCCTTTTATTTAGTAGACTGTAAGGAAAGCAATTAAAGTTTAAATCATTCCCTGACAAACCAACAAATGTTTCCCACCTTCTTTATTGGCCTGTGTTGAAAGTTTGAATATACGTATTGTTCAACAGAAATTTGCCACATAAAGATTCATTTCCATGTTAACCATAGACTCAAAATGATGATATTCTATTGTCACATTAAAATGCCCTATGAATATACATCAGAACTCATTATAGAATTCTGACATAATAAATTGAATGAATCTTATTTATCGGACTCAGTTAACACTTGGAAAATACATAAGCCAGGGCACAAGGACTGTGCATAAACTATAGGAGGAGGGGAGAGTCATTTGCAGTGACAGTCATAAAGTTGTTTGGGCTCCATCATTTTTCACCAGCTGTGTGCAAATCATTATATACCAATGGCCGTGGGAAATGATACCACCATCTGGAGTTTTCATTAAACAAATACCAACAGCTACAAATTGATTGCTCTTTCCCCAAGCAGAGATTAAGTAATAGTCCCATCAGACACCTGCTGCGTGAGATTCGTCAGAGCTGCCCACCCCTCCATTGGGCACAGGTAGCAACGTCTCCTGTGCATGAAGCTTGTCCTGGTCATGTAAGTATGTGCACAAGGAGCAAACCTGGAAGCAGAAAGCAAACATACTGACCACAGGGGTACCTGTCTTTCCTTATTTAAATAGAAAGGTTTCTAAAAACTAAAAATATATTCATTGTAATCTATTTATTTTGCTTAATTTAGTTACCTAATAGTTTGCTTAATTGTTTATTTACTTTATTCATTTCCACTTAATTTTTATTTTATTTAATTATTCATTCTTTACTTAGTTTTATTTAAATTTTCAATTCGATTTACTTAATTGTTCAGCCACTGCAAACATACCTACAGTATCAAATTTCTAGCACAATTCCTACACTGAATCTAATTATATATATAATATATATAATATCTACGTACATCCTGTTGGTTCTGTTCTTCTGTGGAATCCTAGTACAATATACAACTTTATCCACTAGGCTCTTCTGCCTATTTGCACTCTCTTTGGTCTTCAGTCTTTACAGCTCCACTGCTTTGAAATGACTTTGATCATGAGCTCCACTCCCATTTTCTCCAGATGTTTCATACATTTATTTATTTACAATATGGTTACATTTTCTTGCCCATTCTTTGACCTCATAAGTGTGTTTTCCAAAACAAAGATTTCATTAAATTTGACCTTTGTGTTCTTAAGTTCTGATTATTGACAAATGTAAACCATCATGCATTCACCATTAAGTGTCTTATGAAATAGTTTCAAAGCCTTGAAAGTTCCTCCTACTCTACCTAATCGTCCTCATCCCTCAGTTCAATCCTCTGACTTTTGCTGATTATTGATTATTTTACTGTTTTTCCAGCTTTGGTCTCCCCAATAATGGTACTATTTACATTTCCATTGGCAAAGAATGAGTTTCTATGGCTCCCAGTCCTCATTATTTGGTATTGCCAATTGCTTGGATTTTAGCCATTTTGATTGTGTGTAGTAGAATCTTATTGTGATTTTAATTTTCAAATTCTTGAACATAAATGAAGTACACCTTTTTACTTGCTTATTTCTGGGTCTGGATATCTTCATTAGTGAAATATTTCTTCAGATCCATTGCTTGTTTATATTTTCTATTTTTCCTTATATATTTTGAACACAACCATGAATAGGTATAGATTACAATATTGTCTCCCAACTTCTAGCATGTCTTATTAATCTCTGTTTCAGTTTTTTATTATAGTTTTATTTTAAAATGACATTTCAATTGATACATAATATCTATATATATTATGGGTATAATGTTATATATATGTACTTAGAAATACATAGATACTTATATATCTTATATATAAGATATACTTACATACATACACAAGTAAATGGTATATATATATACATACATAAACATAGAGAGAGACAAATATATAGTGTATTAAATATATACTGCATATATATATACACTACATATATATATAGTGTATATAAATATAGAGAGAGACATATATAGTGTATATAAATATACTGCATATATATATATACACTACATATATATACATACATATATAAACACACACAACATACACACACACACACCATATATATATATATGGTGTGTGTGTGTGTAGGTTGTGTGTGTTTACTAGTCATTTATGTTTACCTTTTTATTAGGGAAGGAAACATGTTTTTCAATCTCAAAAGTGTATCTGTTATAGAGCAGACTTCTTATGATAATGAGTTCCTATCATTCACTTCTACTTTTATGGATCATGCTATAGGCATTGTATCTAATAATTATTATCAAATCCCAGGTCACATGCAGCATTAAACCTTCCTAAGACCTGTGATACACTTTAATTTAATTTATGTGCAATCGTAAGATCTAGGCCCAGGTTTTTTTTTTTTTGTTTGTTTTTTCTTTTTGTTTTGCACTTGGTCATCCAAATGCTGTAGCAACTGTCCTTCAGAAACAACACCATGCTTTTCTCAGTCGAATTTCCTTTGTGCCTGTCTCAAACATCAGCTGAATACACTTAACCTGAGTCTATTACTGAGAGCCCTGTTCTGTCTTATGACCTTTGTCTATTCTATCAACAGCATCAGGATTTCTTGGTTCTGTAGCGTTAGGTTAAGTCATGTTTAGATAGTGTCTTTCCTTTCCTTTAGCTCTCTGCTCCTTCAATACTGTGTTGAGTATTCGGTCTTGACCTTTCTATATAACATCAGAAGTAGGTGGCTACAGAAATCTCTATGACCTGGGGATTGGTGATAATCCCTAAATACAGTTAAGGGAGTGATCCATAAAGTGAAGGTGATTTAGACCTGATCATAATTACAAAATCCGCTGTGCAAAAAGTTTTCTTCTCTTTTAATTATTGTGAAAAAAGTTTCACATCACAGAGAAATGGTAAAATGCTTCATGGTTATGGATATGCAAATTCGGTCAATCCACAATGTATACATATGCTAGAACAGCTTATTGTAATTTATATTGGATTTATATTATATCTGTGAATCAGTTATGAAAGACTTATACCTTAATATTTTAGTCTTCTTTCTAATTAACACATTGTTCAAAGAAGAAATCTCCAAAAATACTTTTTGAAATAAGTGGAAATCAAAGGACAACTTAACAAAATCTGCAGAATGCAGCAAAAATCAGTGTTCAGAAGAAAATACATTTAGAGCATATATTAGAAAAGAGATCAGTAATTTAATTTTCTATCTTAGGCAACAAGAAAAAACAAATTAAAAGAAAAAGTAAACAGAAAAATATATACAAATTACGGCAGAAACCAGTGCAATTGAAAACAGAGAATCAACAAAACAAAAACTCTTTCTTCAAAATGAATGATTAAATTGATATCTTTAGCCAATCTGAGTGAAGAGAAGACTCAAATTATGAATAGGGGCAATGAAAGAGGAGATAACCACTATGGATGCCATGAGCGTTAAAAGGACTGTATGGGAACATCACAAGCAACTCTGTGTCCACAAATTTGAGAATCTAGATGAAATGGGCCAATTGCTTGAAAAACACACTCCAGCAAACTCACAAAAGAAGAATGGACAATGAAAAGAGACATATTTATTAAATAAATTGTGTCAATAGTTGCTAACTTCTCCAAACAGGAAGACCCAGGTCCTGGGTGGATTAGTTGGTGAATCCTATAAAATAACTTCTACTAAATTTATCATTGGTTTCAGAAGATGGAAGCAGAGGTATACCTTCTCCCTCATTCTGTGTGATTAGCATTATCCTAATATCAAAAACCAGATGAAGACACTGGAGAAAAAAGTAAACCAACCAATATCTTTCATGAAATACTAATGCATGAATCATCAAGAAAATATAAAATCCAATCCAACAATGTTTGAAAGCATTATGCACAACCACTAAGTGAGATTTATCCCAGATATGCAAATCTGGGTCAACACTGAAAAATCAATATAATCCAACCCATTGAGTCTCTTAATGAGACTCATTGAGTCTCATTGAGACTCAAAAATCGCATGATCAAATCAGTAGATGCAGAAAAAACGTGACAAAATAAGATATCCATTCATGATCATTCTATAATTATGTCATTTGTGGAAAAAATACAACTTCATTTCATTCATCTTTTCCTATAAATGTTATTTTCCTTTTTTCCTTTTGTTGCATCAGGCAGAAATTCTAATGCAACACTGAATAACAGCGGCGGGGGGTGTCTTCACCTTGCTTTTGGTTTCAGGGGGACAGTGTCCTATTTACCACCCATCAGTCTGAGGACAGCTGCAGGCTTTTGCTAAGGTTCTTCATCAGGTTGAGGAGTTGCTGGTACACCTAGTCTGCTGGGAGATGTTATTATCTATCATGGTGGGGTGAGTGTCGGATCAATCAGTTGGTTCAATTTCCTATGGTGTCTTTGCTTTCATATCCCCTTGGTTTTTGGATTTCCCTAAAAACTCTTCTTTTTTCCTTATTATCTCCTACTATTATTCCAAACCTAGTTGATGTGATGGTAAATCGGGTCAGGGAGGAGAAGCACTTAGTAGTTTTGTGGAATAATCCCGTTAGCGGTTCTGTGCGCCCTGGCTGTGAGCTCTCTTTCCACCATCCTTCTCTCCCTTAGGTGATGCTGAAGTCTGGAGTGTGCTCCAGGTCTGTGATTCCCTAACCCTCTGTAGGAAAATCTTTGGGAAGTCTCAGTCCTGGTAATAGGTAGATGTTTGCTATAGAGAGCTCACTGCACTTGTTTCTAGATAGGGCTTTCTCTCTCCGCCCCTTAGAAAATACTGGTGTTTTCTTGACTCTTTACAATGAAAACTTTGGCTGAGCTCTAGGAGGAAGAGTCTATGAAAGTGTAGGACCTCTCCTAAGCATTTGTCTGGAGATTTTCTTCCTCTCATGCTGGTCCGTACTCCTCAACAATTTATCAAAGCATCATTCAAGCTTTCCCTCCAGTTTATGGCTCCTGGGATTTCTAAAGTAGTTAATTGATCCTAGTCATAATCAATCTATGCTTCTGTCTCTCCAGATTGGGGGTTGGTGGTTTGTCCTGAATACTTGCTTTCTGATGGGTCCCAATAAAGTCACTGATTTTCAGGGTTCCCCCCCCACAGTGTATCTCTTATTATAAGAATGAAAGCAACGAATAATAATCTCCTTACTTGTTGGAGCTGAACCTGGACATGAAGTAGGCTTTAAAACTATTCACTTCTCATTTTCTTTACATCATCAATACTAAGGAACAACCATATTTCAATTTTATTTTTTATTGGTAGAAAGATCAGAACAGAAGTTTCAACACAATTTTCTTTCTTTCTCTTTCTGTTTTCCTTCTGAAATCAGTGCCGAGTTCCCAGCTGCCTTTCTAAGGGAGACAGGATTAAAAAGCCCTCTTCTTGGTATTTACAAAGGGCAACAGCAGTGCAGCACAGAGATGTGAAAAAGGAGAATTTAACAAAATAAATCAGGCACCACATTCCCACCACTGAACTGCTCAGAGAATGTGAAATATCTTAGTACAGAAAGCGCATTTCATCCGAAAAAGCTCCCTAAAATAACAGAAGGGGTCCAAAGTGCACTGCAATCTTAAACAAGAGTTAACTTTCCCTGACATTCAGGTGGCTTTCAGCTACAAATTGCACTTATAAATTTCTAATTTTGAACATGTTATCCTTAGATTATTAATATTACTAAAAATACACTAATAATCCCATTTCATTTTTTCTCTGAAATAGAGTAAACACAGCATTGGTTCACTTAAAAAATCTAACTCACAGGCCTGCAAATATGGCTTATCCCATTCGTGTTCTCTCCTTTAAATGCAAACAGGCATTTCACCAGTGAAGCACAGGTCCATGTGAATCCATTTCAGTTTTCTAAGCTTTTCATCAAAACTCAAGATGAAGCATTGTGTGATCTGTGAATAGCTTGCATTTTTCCCAGACAAATTTCTGGTATTCTTTACTTCGTAACAAAACTTTCATTATAAAGATTAGGAGGAAGATACTATAGAATGGAAGCTTCACAAAGAATGAAAAGCAAAGTATAAAATAGGCTTCAGCATCACATTTTCTACAGAACATTGAAGCAAAAAAAAAAAAAAAAAAAAAAGTCACAGTCAATTGCTGTTGGTTGGTAGGACATTTACCTGTGGAAAGAGGGTGTGATGTGGAAATGCTATCCTGGAAGGAATTAATACTTACTAAGAAAAGCATCACTTGAAAATACTCATTTGTTAACAAAAAAGAGAGATGTTCCTGATGGCATTTTCCTTTTGTGGAGTAGGAAGCTAAAGCTTAGTGAAGGAATCTTCTTTCTTTGTATATTGCTTTTCCTCCTGCTATGAAAATAATTCATATTAAAAATCAGGATCTAATCAGAATCTGCTTCCCACTCAAATATGAATCCAGCATTCCTGTCCCCACCTGTAAAGTAATAGGTTACTTTCCATGGGTGTGTTCTTCAGAAAAACTTAGGATCTCTAACCATGTGTTTGACCTTGGGTAAACAAATGATCATGTTTTGTTAAAAATTGAATATAAAATAAGTGAAAAATTCAAGTCCATCTTAATTTTCTACATCCAGGTAAATCAGACACAAGTGACCTTTATGAAACTAATTATTATTGCAAGTTTGTGGTTTTTCTCTATAACTCTTTCAAAAATGGGGAAAATGATTGACATGTTTCAATGCTTAGAATATTTCCTCAAAGAAGCAGCTAAATTCATCTCAGTAAATATTTTCTAGAGTGGTACCTTTTAAACTTGAATGCACATTTAAATATCTTGTGGTTCTTTTTAAAAGGAAGCCTGAATCTATAGGTCTGGGAAGATGACATCAATTGTGCATTTTTAACAAGCCCCAAGATGTTGCTGATGCTGCTAGTCCACGGATCACAAAGCTACAGCACAGTTCTATTGGCTGAATCTAATTGACTAAAAAGATGCCAGAAGAAACACCTGGTATCTAACTTACCTTTACTAAGTGGGTACATTTTTAGAGATTAATTTCTGATTAAAGAATTGATTTTCAGCACATTTCCTGTGCCTGGTCATTACAGTGATATGACCTGCTTTGCAGGGGCTGTGTCAGTGCCACTGAGCAGTGTGGCTGAGCACTTGAGGCAGGAGCACATCATTTTGCTTCCAGAATCTGTGGGGGTCTTTTCCTCTGCAGGGTTTCATAAATGCAGCTTTTATTAGACATGCACTCTTGGTGAAGAATAATGTAGAATCTTCCTTAAAAAACAATGCCCCAGCAATTATGAGATGCCAATAATTGTATACTTAGAAATTACACATTTTTGTTTTTAGATCTTAAAGAACTATAAAATATTATAAACCTATTATGCAGAATAAAATAATAGCAAATACATATTAATTTTTTAAAATTTCTCCCTCTCTCCCTTGACTATAGCTCTTGATCATCTCTAAAACAAACACCTTCTTCTTAGTCCAGTGGAATTTTTCCTTTATATCATAGCCTTGAACTCTTTTAGAGTTTTTCATATATTTATAGTTATATCTACCTAGATGCAGATATTTCTACAAATGAAAGGTAGATGACAGAAAGGTACAAAATAAAACATAGTATTTTTTCTATCTAAACAAATTATAAAATTATTACATAGGTTGTTTCAATTAGTTCTGTTCATTCAAAATTAAGACCATCAAAGTTCTATCCAGTTACCACAAACTATAGATTGTCATTTCATTTTTACATAAATACTATTTATTTATTTATTTACATAAATACTATTTATTTATTTACATAAATACTATTTATTTATTTATTTTACATAAATACTATTTATTTCCCTAATAGTATTACATAAATACTATTGATTAGGGAAGTCACTATGAAATTCCTTTGCAAACAATTCTGCCATAAATCTCTCAGTGCCTAGGTCTTTGTGATTCCGAGTGGTAGGGGCACACTCTTAAGTGTCGTCGGATTTACCTGATTTGTGCATACTGAGCCAACTCCGTGGTTGTGGAGTATTATATCATATATTTCTCTGTTTTCTTGGGCAGGTAATTATTTTTCCTATCCTTTTGTTCTTTTTCATTCAGGTTTTTTAAATCTGTGAATGGAATGCTTATATCCTTTTGTCCATTATGGTCTTTTATACTTGCACATAATTATCATTTCATTTATTTATTCTGAATATTAGTCATTTTTTAGGTATTTGTTTGAAACTATCAACTCCCAGTTGTGGATTGATAATCTTTTAACTTAAGCCATGGTGTTTAGTTTAATACAGAGAAACTATTTATCTTTTCTTTTATCTTTTCTTTAGAGATCATGTAAAAGATCTTATTTATAAAATTTGTCTTTCTAAAGTTCTATTTTTTCTTTCACATTTATATGTTTAAGCATTACAGATATTTTTTGTAGGCTGAGCAATTGGAGCATATTTTCTTTCATATGGACACATATTATGTCCAACACCTTTTATTGAATATGCTAATTTGTGATTTCAGCTGCCATAAAAATTTACAATATGTGCACAGGTTTGTCGGTGTGGACGTACGTGCTTATGACTAATTTCTTCAAAAGGGGTGTGTTGTTTTCCATTATGTCAGGATCAAACTGCTGTACTGTAGCATAGTGTCATGATTTACCTAAAACTAGTTCAGTTGTTCAATTCGTTTTGAATATTGTTGGTCTTTTTTATCTTCATAAAAAGTTAAGATCAGTTTTAAGTTTCACAAAAAGGTCTTGATAGAAATTTTACTGGAATTGGAGAGCATTATTACCAACATCTGAGAATAGAAGTATTTTGAGTAATATACTTCCATCCATGAGAAAGATATGATTGTTTTTAAGCCCTTAGATGAATTTGTGTATGTGTATTTTTTAAAAATTAACATCTGTTAGTACACTATCCAGTTACGCAGCCAAATGTGATGGTATCTTCATTGTAATTATATACTCACAGGGTAGAGTGCAGCCAGAGCAGAGCAGCACAAATTGCTCTTGATTTTCATATAAACTCATTTCATGTAATTTTTATATAATCACATTTTGTGTAATCTCAGATAATCTCATATTTTCATACAATCTCATATTCTCCAGAAATGTCTATTAAAGAATCACTTTTATTTTTGTACTGGGAGTTTCATTTTTTATTTCTTTCCACATCTTTATTTTCTTTAAACTTTCTTTTGTTCCCTGGTGCAGGGTTTCAAGCACAATGTACTACACAAGTTGCAATAGCAATGACCTTTCTTCTTCATGATTTTAGTCAACTGCTTCTAAAATGCCACCTTTAGATATTAGTTTGGACGATTTTTTGACAGTTTTCCTTTACCCTTGGCTTCCGAGGCACTTGGATCAAGCTACATTTGCTGGTCCTTGACTGTCTAGCTTGGTTTACATCTATGGAAATGATTACAGTATGGATTTCTACTCCAATATGTTAATAAACTCTGAAGAATATCATTTGTAGTTTATGTAGCATTCAGGATACCATTTTGGCCATTCTATGATAAATCTAGTTTGATCATGGTGTATTTTTCACTTTCAAAACTTGGTGAGTGTGCTTGGATGCCAATATTCTATTTAATGTCTTTGCATTTATAGTCTTAACTTTGATCTGTCTGCAATTTTCCTTTCTCAAACTATCCTTGCCTGGATTTGCTATTACAGTTATAGTAACCTCATAAAATGAGTTTGGAAACTTTCACATTACAGTCCTCTGGAACAGTTTATATAATTTAGGGATTACATGTTCTTTTAAAGTTTTATAGCACTTGTGTTACAAAACTGTCTAGGACTGGTGCATGTTGATGTTGAAGAGATGGGAAGAAAGATTTAAACTATAGTTTTCTGCTGCTTTAATTTCATGAATTGTTTATTAAAGCTTTTGTTTCATTTTTGAGTCAGTTTTCATTATCCATACGTTGTAAAATGTCTATTTAATATAGATTATATAATTATGTATATAATTATTTCATTCTACACTTTTGGCTCCTAATATTTATATGATGGTTTTCTTGATTCATCACACCAGAGGTTTAAGCATTGTATTTGTCTTTTTGAAAAAATAAGTTTTCAAAACTATGTCCATACACTGTTTTCTATCTCACTGTTAGATGTTTTTCTGCTTCAATACTGCTCTGCTTACACTTTCCTTCTTCTCTCTGAGCTAACTACTCTCCAAGGAGGTCTCAACCTGCCTTTCAAGGGAATGCACTTTGAAAAATTGGAAATTAAAGGACCACTAGGGTTGCAACCCCCAAAATGTTGATAACAGCATTTTCTATGTTAATCGGTATGTTGACATTGGAAAATGTCACCATGATCCATGTGTTGGGGACTTCATCTCCAGTTCTCCTGTGGGACAGAGTGGGAGGTGGGACCACGGGGGGAGTATTTAGGTCACAAAGGTCCCTTCCCATGAGTGGAGGTACATCCCTGCAGAGGGTGCCTGGGAGTGGGTTTGCTCTCACCCTTGCTGTCCTGCCCCGGGAAGACACTGAGCCCCGCTCTGTGCCCGTCCAACTCCTCAGAATGACTGCTCAGCAAGAAGGCTTTTGCCAGGGCCTCTCTTGGTCAATGCAATTCTGCTCTTCATGACATATCCAGTCTCAGGTTTTCAATCAGAGTAGCAAAACAGGAACTGAGACACTGTATTGAATCTTTTATACAATCTATTATTTATTTAACCCAGTAATTAGTTAAGTATGCTTGTTTTTGATTTCTGAAATATGTAGCTTTGAGGATTTTTTCTAGTATAAATTCCAATCCCATGGAGTATACATGATACTTCTATTATTGTTAAGTGTTTTTTTGTTCGACAATCTTGGTAATTGAAGTACTCTATGTGCACTTGAAAGATTAAATAGAATGTCTAATTGGGAGAGAAAACTTCTTCCCCCCTCCACACACACATCATCATTTTCTTCATCCTGTTTGTTGCCTGTT
This sequence comes from Sciurus vulgaris, assembly GCF_902686455.1. Taxonomy (NCBI): domain Eukaryota; kingdom Metazoa; phylum Chordata; class Mammalia; order Rodentia; family Sciuridae; genus Sciurus; species Sciurus vulgaris. The sequence goes on along the minus strand of NC_136464.1, from coordinate 180,603,764 downwards.
CAATCTTTCTTTTCGGATCTCTGTAAGTCACTCCTGTGAGGACTTCTGGAGGAAGGACTGTGATAATGGGGGGCTGCTGAGATTCCTCATTATCTAGGGCACTGGTGGGTTTGGGGAATCTATTCCTCAATTTTCTTTCATGAATTTCAATCTTAAAAAAGTATGTGTACCCGGTCTTAGGGTATTGCATATTATGTACTCTTCTTATGGTTGTTCTTTTTGTTATTCTTCAGCAACATTAGCCATGATGACATTTACTTACCTCAAGTATATTCTGTGTGGCATTAATATTGCTGTGCCAGAATTCTCTTTGATTAGTTGCCACATATCTTTGATGGATCATAATGTATTGGGTATTATCCTGAAATATGTCATTCGGTTCACTAATTCTGTCTTTAACAATGTTTAATATGTTCTTTAAATGACTCATTTAAACTTTAATTTGAATAAATGTTTGTTATTTCCAGAAGTTGCATTTGATCCTTTTTGAGTCTGTCCCATTGTCTTTAATATATATATTTTCTTTCTTATATTTCAATACTTCCCTTTATCCCATCTCATTTAAACTGTTCTGATTTCCTTAGACCCTTTAGTTTATCAAGTTATCTCAGGTTTTGTGGATCTTATCCCTCCTATTTCGTTTCTGCTTCTTTTTAGTGTAATAGATAATGTTGTCTTGTTAGTTATGAATTCTTCTTCCCTTACTTATTTAATTATTTCTACTATGAGAGGCCTAGGTGTTTTAAATATTCCTCCAAATTGATCTCAAGTCTGTTTCTTTTCCTCATACCAAGGTGTTACTCTGTTGGGAATAATTTCTTTATTCCTGTCGTGGCTTGGGCATTTGCTGATACAAAATCAATCAAATATAAAGCAATGTGCTAGCACGAGGTTTCAAATTCATTGTAAAAACCCCCTCACCTCCATGCCCAAGTGCAGATAGCAGTAGCCTTCCCCGAATCACAGTGTGTCTTTGCCTCTTGATTGGGGCCATTTATCTTCTCATGGAGGATGTCACACTGCCGAGAAGCGGCGTTCACCCCATTTGTCAGTTACATTTTCCTGCATCATCTGAGGCTGAGATGTCCCTCTCCTTGCCCATGCCTCAACATTTCAGGGTCCACCTGAAGGATCAGAGCCTCTCTTTGCCCACTCCCGGCCTCCTCCTTAAGCCCCTGTGGGTTTCACTTTCCCATTTTGGAGTTTGCTGTCTTTTAAACACCTAGGGCTAATCCAGATTCTTAAGTTATTTGTAGGAGGATTTTCCTGCTAGCCCAGTTCTTCATTTTATTGGAATCAGAATGCTCTGCCTCCTCTGTTTTTCCTTACCCGAAAGGCCATGGAAGTAAGCATTAATTATTTCCGTGTAAGTCAGCACACTTTATTTAGTCTCATCAAAGTTCCGTTAGCTCTTTGTTTAACTTCAAACGGTCGGTGGAGTCCTTTACATGCTGTTGTTACTCTAACCGTCCGTGGGAAGGATGAACCAGCACAGTCCCGTTCTCTTGCTAGGTGCAAGCTCACTGTGCGCTTACACACCTGCCAGCAGCTCCTGCTGTTTCTCAGCCTTGTTTCTCTGCCTACATTCATTCTTCCACCAGCCCTGTCTAACTACAGCAAAACTGATGAAAATTTAAAAAATCAAATTGTTCCTCCCTGTTTAAAAACCGCACGGGTTTCTACTACCTGTAGGCCCGGTTCCTGACTGATAAGATCCATGGGGCCATCTCAGCTCCTTTCAGCTCCACCTTGGCCTTGTTTTCCATTCTCTTTTATCTCTTAACAAAGTTGGCTGGTCTTCTATTGCTCATGTCACTTTGAAACTATGCTGGAAGACAGTAGTCTTCCCTATTTCCACTTTCCTTACTGGTGCATTGTAGTTGTACACAATAGTGGGATTCACTGTCACATTCTAGTGCATACACACAATATAGCAATATAATTTGGCCAATATCACTCCCCTATACTTCGCACTCCCATTCCCTGGTCCCTTTTCCCTAGTGATTGTCCTTGTATTCTTCATGAGACCCCTACCCCTCACCTTTCTTTTCTTTTCCCCCCGCTAGCTTCCATACATGAGAGAAAACATATGAACCTTGACCTTCTGAATTTGAATTATTTCCTTAACATAGTGCTCTCAAGTTCCATCTATTTTCCTGCAAAAACATAATTTTCTTATTCTTTATGGCCAAGTAGAAATCTTTTGTGTATGTACACCAGAATTTCTTTATCCATTTATTCGTTGATGGGCACCCAAACTGGCCCTCAGTCTGGCTATTGTGAATTGAACTACTATAAACATGGGCATGCACATATCATTGTAGTAGATGACTTTAGTCCTTTAGGATAGACACCAAGGAGTGTTTTAACTGGGTCACATGGTGGTTCCATGCACAGTCTGGCAGACCCTCCATACAGATTTCTCTAATGCTTGCACTAATTTACAACCACGCCATCATTGTAAAGATACTCCTTTTTCTTCACATACTCTCCAGCATTTATTATTGTTTGCACTATTGATGACTTCCATTCTGACTGGTGCAAAATAAACTCTCAGAGTGGTTTTGATTTGCACTTCTTTAATTACTCATGATGTTGTCCTTTTTTTTTCATTTATTTCTCAACAATTTGCATTTCTTCTTTTGAGAAACATCTGTGTGATTTATTAATTGAGTCTTTTTGCTGGCCTGAGTTTTTTGTATATTCTATATATTAATCCTCTGTCAGAACAGTAGCTAGCAAAAGATTTCTATCCCAGTCTGTAGGTTTCCTCTTCACATCCCTAATTGTTTCCTTCATTTGCAGAAGCTTTTTAATTTGATGCCATCGCATATGTTAACACTTGGGATTATTTCCTGAGCTTTAGGGACCCTATTGAGAATGTCATTCCCTGTGCCTGTATGCTGGAGTGTTGACCCTACATTTGGTTCTGAGTTATACAGTTTCCAGTCTAATTTCTAGGTCTTTGACCCATATTGCTGTGATTTTTGAGAGACAGGGTAAGAGATAAGGGTTGTTATGGTTTGAATGTTTGATGTCCCCCAAATGCTCATATATAAGACAAGGCAAGAGGAATTTTAGAAGAAATGATTGGATTTATGAGTATTAACCCAATCAGTTAATTAATCGCCTAATGGGATTAACTGAGCAGAGGCAGGTGGGGTGTGGCTAGAGGAGGTGGATCAGTGGGGAAGTGCTTTTGGGGTATATCCTTTGTATCTGGGGAGTGAAGTATCTCTCTGCTCCTGAATCGTCATGTGAGTCACTTCCCTTTGCCATACTCTTCCACCATGATGTTCTGCCTCACCTCAGACCCTGAAGAATGGAGCTGGCTGTCTATGGGCTGAGACCTCTGGAACTGTGAGATTTCAAATAAACTTTTCCTCTTCTACAATGGTTCTAGTTAGGTCTTTCAATCACAGCAGCAGAAAAGCTGACTTAAACAGAAATCTAGTTCCATTCTTTTACTTATGGATATCCAGGTTTCCCAGCTCCATTTGTTAAAGAGGTAGGTTTTGGGCATCTTTATCAAGGGTCGATGCCTGTACATGGGTGTGTCTGTCTCTATTTCCTCTATTCTGCACCATTTGTCAATGTGTCTGTTTTTATGTAAGGTGGTGGTTTTCAAGGTAGGCCCCTAGAATAGTGGCATTGCTTGTGAGTTTATCAGGAGTGCAAGCTCTGGGAGCCTATCTCTTACTTAGAGTCAGAACACACAGGCAGAGCCTGGCAGCCGTCTTCCACGGACCCCCCAGGTGTTTCTGATGCATACTACATCTTGGGAGCCACCTCCACAGATGCTTGCCACATTTGGAAGACCCTCCGCCCCACCTTCAGCAAGCTAACCTGGCTAATCTGTCCCATGTGTCAGAAGTCAGATAAAAAGTCATTCTTGGTGAGCGCAAATAGCACCTTGGGTCTTACTGAGTCCACCTGCTGTAGTCTGCTGTTGTGTGTGGCACTTCCTTGGAAATTTTTGTCATCCTGTGATAGGAGGCTAAGTACTGTTTAACCTTCTGTGAGCAATGGCAGAAAAAAGTAGGGGATTTCAGTGACCTATTTGCCACGTAGGGCCAATGTGTGCCACATACCTAGGAGGAGGTAGGTACCCACCTAGGAGGTAGATGATTGTAAAGTATTTTTAAGTGAATGGAAGGAACGAACACATGGTGTAATGAGTATCTTGCTTGCAAAGATCAAAGACCCTCTCATTTCATTTCCCACGTATCATTTGCTGAAAGAATTGGTACCAAGGAAATCTGAACTGCAGATAATATTTTCCGATTTCAAGTATTTGTTGGTAAACATCAGTTTCCCGATGGGTATCTATTTATACGGTTATCTCCAACTCATTTTAAAGTCAGTGATTATTGAGTGAGACTGGTAAACAGATATGAGCTATTGAAATAATTTTCTCCATGCAGACTCAAGTTTCAGGTGTTCAGTACTCATTGAGAAAAGTCTCTCTGCAAAATGTCACTAGATATTTTCCACCGACCAGCACAGCTGTGTTTGCAGGTAGAGCTGGAAAGGACAGCTGGTGGTGGGAGTCTGAGCTGCGGGAGGTGGCTGGGCAGAAGGCTCGCAGTGGCACCTCCCTCTCTCTGGCCTACCTTCAGTGATGTCACCTGCCCTTCATGCTTGGGAAAACCATGTCGGCTCAGAGGACTCCGTTCTCATTTGTTTGCTTTTGGTTATACATTTTCTCCTGTATTAAAAATCCATTTTCTCCATTATAAAAAGAAAAATCCTCTGGTTGTTTCTGTAACTTTGCATATTTCATAGTGATTTATAACTCTTCCTTTTGAATTTTAACTGATATAATCAAACTTCCAAACATTAAATTTACTTACCTGTGTTTCCATTCAATTTGTCCTCCTATAAATCATCAGCCACCTTTGTGAAGCTTTAACCAGCTTATTTTTAATGCTTCCACCTCAAGGAGGCTTTAATATCTTGGTGTTAACATTTTCTTTGCTTAATTTGATTGGGTTTTCTTTTTCTCTTTCACTGCCATTTTCTAGCCTCAAATTTTTCACTTTGTACTTTTGCTTTCTATTCTCTTATTTTTATAGTTTGATGTCTAAATTATTAATTTAGGTTTAGGTTTAGAAAGTATATTTTTAGTTATACAGATTATTATTCAATGATTTATTGTTATTTTTATTTGTTTATTTTTGATACAAGGTATTTAACCCAGGGAAGTGCTCTGTGATGTGGAGAAATAGAAAGGAGAGCAGTACAGCTGAGGGGCCACACAAGTGAATAGGGGCAAGAGGAGCATCTGGAGGACAGAGAGGAAGTCAGTTTTAACTCTGGAATTTTAGGCAGAGCCCAAGGCACGGTGTGCCTTATAAACCACATTCACTTCTTTCCCAGATAGCTCTGGTACTTGAGTGCAGCTTGGATCAGGGAGATAAGAACAGAATAACGAGAAGGTTGTCTGCTAACAGTTGGATCATGGCTCACACAAGAGTGCTGGAACTGATAAGAAGGAGAACCTGGTAGAATCAGCAGGACTTAGCAGATTATTTTTGTGTGAGAGAAAAGTTTTAGCCTTTTTCAGAGATGGGGGCATTGGAACAAAACAAATCTGGGGCAAAGGATCGTCTATCAGTTTGGAATATGTTTAGTTTATGATAAGTATGCAACATGTTGAATTTTTAGTTAAGCAATGACATAAATATGATATGAAGAAAGGTTTAAAACAGAGATACCAATGTGGCTGCCAACTGCAGAACATTATAGTGGGAACTGTGAGAGTGGAGGAGGCTGCTGAGGCACCGTGGTCAGAGATATGCTGTCAGCGGCTGGAGAGAAAAGGAGAGACCAGAGAAGGAAATTAACAAGCCCCAGCCAAAGTGATAATTCATCAACATGTTTGTCACAGAGGCCAAAGGAAATATCGGGAAGGAGGCAGACTGGCCAAGCATGGGGGCAGTAGCTGAGGAGCCATGAGAGTTAATCTGTATTGTCAGCTTGATTGGATTAAGAGATACCTAAGATCAAGAGGCTCCTGGTTGTGTTGATGCGGGTGTTTCTAGGAATGTTGGGCATGTGGGACAGGGTACTGAGTGGGAGACACAGTCCAGTAGCTTGAGGGCCTGGAGGGAACAAAAAGCTCGAAGAAGGCAGAAGCCAGAACAGAGGTAAGCCCAGTTCTTCTTGAGAGGGTGCTTTGGTGGTTGTGATCATCCAAGGATCCAAGAACATCAGACTCCAGCTCTCTCCCTCTTCCAGAGTGGACTGTGGCCAGTGACTGCAGAGAATTTTCAGGCCTTCATCTCAGACAAGGGCTGCATCATTGGTCCTTCTCTTTCATAGACTCTGGCTTCTTGGACTGAGCAGCTACTGATTCCGGCAGCTATCCAACCTGCAGACAGCCATTGTGGGACTATCCACTTCTGATCCTGTAAGTTAATGTAATAAATATCCTTTTGATAATCATTCATTTATATACACACACATATATATATATATATATATATATATACATGCACACACATGTGTTCACATACATATGTGAATGATTATCTATCTGCATATATATCTGTGTGTGTATATATATACATACACATAAACACCCATTGATTCTGTTCCTCTAGAGAACACTGGCAGTAGAGGAACCCAGAGAGATTCCAGAATAAAAAGAAGTCCACTGCTGAAACAACATATTCATTTTTTACTGTTGCAGTTGTTGCAAAGCTGCTACTCTGAGCTGAGGAATGAATGAGAGGTGAGGGAAGAGAAAAAAGAAAGAAGAAGAACTCAGATGGAAGGTGTGGAAACCCAGGAAGATTTTCTAGTATACAGGGAGATTGGCAGCACTTTCAAATTATTTTGATACCATATCAAAATTGTTGAAATGTTGTTTCTTTGTGGTACCACATAAAGAATTGTGTGTTTACCATGCATATTCATATGCATAACCAATGGCATTTAGTAAAATCACAAGGAAAAAACAAAAGATCTTGGAGTTTCCACATTTGGGAAGATTTCCTGAGTACCACACTGGGGATTCCAGAAAATATATTGAAGGGAATGTCAGGTAAGTGGCCTCACTGAGACCCGATGTGCCCATCAGTGCCTGTCAGTGCCCAGCAAATTCCCAGTACCACAGCAACAGACATCCCTCCAGAAGAGCCAGCAGGTGAGTTCACTTCCTGTGGCTCTCCATCGCTGCTCTCTGCACTTGACCCCAGCACCCCTCTCTGTGTTACCACCTCACTAAATCTCTATGCTATATTTAGTGGACACTTGGCTCTACATAGTAAATTACAGGAAATGAATCATATGCATGTGTGTTTACGCTCACTTACCCCAAACAGTGCTTTTGCCTGTCTTTTATAAAATGATAACCGAGAAAATGTTAAATTCTGATGTCAAAACTCACCACATTCCTTGCTGTGCTTTCTTAATCCTAATATCCTCTACCTCGTCAAAATGACACTCATGACTCCAGGGACTAAGGAATCTTCAGGAAAAAAGTGTCAATCATGCCTGTTCTACTACATATTATTTATTTACAAATCAGTTTATGTTAAATTAAATGCATTAATATTCTAATCTTCTTATTAAAACCAGGTAATTAGAAGTAATTAGTATAGTTAACTTGCCTAAAATAGATGACTTAAATCTTACATATTTTCAGTTATCTTATGTACAACTCCATAGTATTTAATCATTAAGTTTTTTTTCTAAAAGAATATTTTGAAACTTCATATAAATCATAGGTTACCTTTTTTCTAAAAAAAAAAAAAAAATAGCCATCCCCTACAATTACCTCTACAAAGTATGCATGAATTAAATGCTCTCATCTGTATTTTGAAAGAGCAGTATATAATTTTGTAGTACTCATGGCAGAATAATAACAATCCCTCAGGTGTTTATGTCATAATCTTTGGGCATTGGGTATATTTAACCTTATGTAGCAAAAAGGGCTTTACAGATGTGATTAAGGATCTCGAGATCAGAAGAGAATACTGGGGTATCCAGGTGAACCAAATGTAACTACAGGGTCCTTGCAAGAAGGAGGGAGGAGGGTCAGAGAGAGAAGTCACAGGACACAGGAGTGGAGGTAGGAGGTAGAGGTATCAGGCTGGTGCTCAGCTGTCTGAGAAGAGGGAACAGAGAAGCCAAGGACAGTGTCTCTTCTAGAGGCTGCAGAGGGATCACAGCTCTGAGGACACCTGTGTGTTGACCCAGTTACCACCATCTCATATGCCTGACTTCCAGACCTAAGATCATAAGTCCGTGCTGTGTGCACGTTTGTGGGAATTTCTTAAGCAGCAACAGGAACCTACACAGTATCCTGTAATTGCTCAGAATTTAAAATTTGATTTTTCAACCACACTGTGGTTGTTTCAGTCTGTGGCTGTGGACAGTCACTTTAAGCAGGGACAAGCACTGCGGTGGAGGAAAGGAAGGAGAGCCAGGCAGCCCTGCCGTGGACGTGCAGTCACTGGAAAGCCTGTGGAGATGGACAAGCAGACAGGTCTAAATCTGTGTTCCTCTGGTGACGGGATACTTCCCCTTCTACCAGTTGCAGAGCATCCCTTAACAGCCCTGTGACAGCCTCATTCCCAGGACAGCTCAGGCGCTTACCCACATCCTCTTACAAAGTATACTCATGAAGTCACGGGAAGCAAACATTGTAAAATGAACCCAACATTCATAGGAATATTTTCACTCCCAGGAAGTTCCTGTCATCCTTGTGTGAGTCTCAAGAAGGCAGAGGCTGGGTCTTTGCTCTCTGGTGGGAGGCCATTTTTCAATCCTGACGCCACTCTGGAACAGCTCTGAACAGGTTTCCATGGTAGGCGACAGATCTGGGATGTTCCCTTTTATTTAGTAGACTGTAAGGAAAGCAATTAAAGTTTAAATCATTCCCTGACAAACCAACAAATGTTTCCACCTTCTTTTATTGGCCTGTGTTGAACGTTTGAATATACGTATTTGTTCAACAGAAATTTGCCACATAAAGATTCATTTCCATGTTAACCATAGACTCAAAATGATGATATTCTATTGTCACATTAAAATGCCCTATGAATATACATCAGAACTCATTATAGAATTCTGACATAATAAATTGAATAGATCTTATTTATCGGACTCAGTTAACACTTGGAAAATACATAAGCCAGGGCACAAGGACTGTGCATAAACTATAGGAGGAGGGGAGAGTCATTTGCAGTGACAGTCATAAAGTTGTTGGGCTCCATCATTTTTCACCAGCTGTGTGCAAATCATTATATACCAATGGCCGTGGGGAAATGATACCAACATCTGGAGTTTTCATTAAACAAATACCAACAGCTACAATTTGATTGCTCTTTCCCAAAGCAGAGATTAAGTAATAGTCCATCAGACACCTGCTGCGTGAGATTCGTCAGAGCTGCCCACCCCTCCATTGGGCACAGGTAGCACGTCTCCTGTGCATGAAGCTTGTCCTGGTCATGTAAGTATGTGCACAAGGGAGCAAACCTGGAAGCAGAAAGCAAACATACTGACCACAGGGGAGTACCTGTCTTTCCTTATTTAAATAGAAAGGTTTCTAAAAACTAAAAATATATTCATTGTATCATAACCGGGTCCCACATTTTCCTGTGAATTGTAGATACTATGTGCCATTTTATTATAGTATTAGCATGTTTTTAAAGATTATTCATACAGGACCAGACATGGGTCATAATGTTTTCCAGAGATGAAAATGGTGGGAATTCATTAAAATAAGGGTTATAAGATTTGGAGTTGGAAACTATTTGTAGAAATGTTTTCACATAATTTTAAGAGTCATATATGTCAGAAATCAGGCTATTGGACTAAATTTAAAGTGGAATTTGCCATTGCAAGGAAAATGTTATACTAAATAGAAACATGGTTTTAAAGCTGACTGTGTTGATGCCTTTCCTAAACACTAATGGTCTCCCCATATTGAAGAAAGTGCAAATATAACTCTGGTTATTCATAGGCACTGTTTGAAATAGTTTATGAAAACGTGATCCTCAAGTCTGCAGTAGGTGAATTCCTAGCCTTTACAGTGAGACCGGTAGACCAAATTTGAAGATGGGGTCAGATATCTGCATCTTGAGTTTTCTAGGTGTTTTCTATGGAAGGGAAAGTAGAAAATCACAGGTCAAAGTCACTCATGGGCGCCACTGACTTGGATTTATTCATCAAATGTTGAGTACATCCAAATTTGAAACTTCCCTAATCACTGATGTGCAGGGACTTAAATTCATACACAGGGATTCTTGCATGTGGTTTTCAAACCCACCTCATAATCAATCCCACTTACGTTTCATTTTGTTTATTATTCAGACATACCTGACTGAGTCTATCTAGTACTATTCCAAATTTAATTTTAAATAGAAAAAGGGGATAACACACAATAGTAATAACTAATTTCACCATAGTGATAACTAATTTAATTGAGATAGATTGAGAAATGATTGGAATAAAAATTGTCAAGACTAAGAAAAAGTTTCTGCTTATGTAGGGTTTTAAAGTTCTTTCTGGATTATAAGCCTGCATATTATAAGTGAAATAACTTTTAGAGGAAGCTTGAATCAATACTATTCTGACTAACATGGTCAAGTCTTGTTGTCATTTAGATGTTAAAAGAATCTTTTGACAATATTAAGTGTATCATTTTGGTGTGTTTTTGAATGGATTTAATGAATTAAACCTGGCTTAAAAACAGGAGTTAACTACTTTCACATAGCAACGGAATGTAGCCAAGAAAGTTGCTGGAAAAGCATTAGGAATTTGCAATTTTTGTGCTTTGCTTTCAATGTGTCATCCTGTCCATGTCCAAGGAAAAACAGAAAGGGAGGAAACAGCATGACTTCCAGCTGTCATTTTAATCAGAAAAGCTAATCTTGTCTTTCAAATCCAAGAGACTTGGCTTAGGGCCCACTGCCACGTGAGGCCACCTTTAATGAGAGGTAGTGACAGAGATGGGGTAGGAATGACTTCTGGGTCAGCCAATCAAAACTGAGCGTCCAGTCCAAAGGTACAGCCTAGAATATTCACAAAACCCAGATCAGTAGATGATGTTCTTTAATCAATAGACGACATTTACAGTAGCCATTCATTTATTTTGTTCATACGGATGACCAATATGTTCCTGAAACAAACCAGTTAGATTCACCCTGCTAATCTATTTAAAGGTGACTCTATTTCTATAGGCCGTTTGCCTCTGATGACTCCAATAATGGCCCTTAATACATACAATAGAGCGAACTGAAATATAGTCATTTTTCCCAGTCCCTCTCTCCAACAGGATGCACTAACATAAAACAGATGTTAACATTGCTTCCACATTTACCTAGGGAGGTGAACTGCACGGTTCTCCTCCGTGACCTGTTCCCAGGCCTCCGTGCTGTTACTAGAGGGTGCCAGCCCAGGACACCGGACAGTGTTGAGCACACTCTGGCAGCAGCAGGGAGCTGAACTCCATGAACTTTCAAGGTCTCGTCTAAGGATATTGTCAGATTTGCCTGCAGTGTACTCCCAGGACTTGCTCGTATCCACATGAGGTCAATGCTGCCTCCCTCCTATTAATTTTCCTGCCATCTGTGCTGCCAGATGTAGTGAGAACAGAGAAGGATCTCCACCCTTGGAAGAAAAGGCAACCCGCCCAACGGCTCTGCCTCTGCCTCAGAATCCATTCTTCCCTTTGTTCCCAGATATGCCTGCTCTCTTTTACCAAAAGTAAATTTCTGAACACACAATGGAGTTGAAAATAGCCTTCTTTAGTGCAGCCGTAATTTATGCCAAAAAGATAAATATTGCACATATTTCTTTACTTTTGCTATTTATGAAACATTTTGAAATTTATTTCCTAGCTATAGTACGGCTTAGTATTAGGAAGTGACTAACCCTGGATAGCTGAGATAAGGTTCAGTCAGAGAAGGAACCAAGTTGAGCAAGAGGCAAGGAAATCCAGGGACTGTGGTCATTGTGTGTGGAGGACAGAAAAGACATTCAGAAAAAATCTGCTCTACTTCCCAGAGCACATATGCAATTATCCCAGAATGCAGGAGACACCCAAATAGGAAGCTATGTCCTCATGGCATGAAAGCTGCCTCAGGCTTTCCTACTCCTGGCTCCAGGTTTCTAGGAAGATGACCTGCACGTTCATCTCCAAGACTTTCTGAGTCATTTTGTACTCTTGATATAACAGCACTGAGCCTCTTGGAATTTGGGGAATGTGTGTCCCTCAGCGTGGAGTCACTGGTTATCAACCTATGATTGCACATACGTTTCATGTTACAGGTTTAGCAAGTGAGGTCTGCAGGAGGAAGGTGATATCCTGCCACCCTCTGTCATGCAGAGCTGCACAATACTGAGCAACTGTGTATTTCTGCAAGATTATTTTCACAATTTGTTGGGTTTATTAGTAATATTTTAGTTACCTTCACACTCACCTTCGCAAGTCCTTTCAACAGAATTGAGTTTGGTGTTTACTGAGTGAATTTTCACTTCTCTTTATAGCAAATGAACACAGGCAGCTCTTCAGAATACATCTAAACTAAGGTTGGTTTTGGGGGCACTTCTGAAATCATAGGGAGCTCACTCTGGGTCAAGAACAAGAATAAATACTTGTAAAACCTGTCCAGTGGAGAGGAAACTACAAATTTATCAGGCAATCTCAAGTTCTGACCACACACTCCCATTTGATCATGAATTTCAATCACTGTTTATTCATGCTTAACAACCCCTGTGGATTTGTAACTCATGGCAATTTTAGGTTAATTTAAAAATTAATTTCCAAGTCATTGGGGAAATTGGAAACTGAGGTGTATAAATATTTGCAGGATTTGATTATCCATACTTTTTTCAAGTAAAAATGTTTTCATACCACATTAATAAGCAGAAATGGTCTCTACTTTCATGGCTCCTATAATATCTAAAATTGTGTTAATTTTTCAGTCGAAGCATGAGCCCTTTCTGCTTTTATGTCTTAGCCACTTTGTCATTCCATAAAATAAGATACCTGTCCAATCAATGTCTATGAAAGTTTGTCATAGGTACAGCCCTGTATTAGATCTGTTTACATTTTTATGTCTAACTGAGCTTTTATAATCAAGTTTGCAAAACACACTGAGAGGCAGGTGTGATAGAGACCCCCAGGGAAGTGCTCCCCAGAGAAAGGAAAATCAAAGAGGGAGGCATAGTTCACACTGCCCTCCCCAAGGAAGCTCGCCAGGGTTCTTCAGTCCTGTTTTGTCCTGAGGTTAGAAAGGTCTCACTCACCCTGGATGCCTGCTTTTCAAGATCAGTTCTGGAGTAGCAACCTATTCAGCTCCAGAGGCAGGCACACAGCGGCAGCATGGGCGGGCCCCTGAGCTGGGGCAGAGGCCTCGGGGACTCTTCTGTCCTGGACCACAATTTCTACACCCTGAAGGGAACTAAACCTGCAATTTCCTCATCTGCCTACCCAGGGGCTGTTCCTTACAGCCCAGAGCCTTCCCTTCTCTCCCCAGCAGTCTGCTAGATCAATGAGCAAAAAATGAAGGCATTGGGTTTCAGAGGTAGAGCACTTGCCTAGCACATGTGAGGCACTGGGTTCGATTCTCAGCACCGCATAAAAATCAATAAAATAAAGGTCCATTGACAACTTAAAAAAAAAAAAAATGAAGGCATTCCCTGCTGAAGGGGAACAGACTGAAGATGTTTCCTCCTCAGAAAGCTGCTAAGCATTCTAGACTGGGTAGGATCAGCACAATGAAGAAAGAAATTGAAGAAGAACTTAGAAGATAGAATGAAATCTTAGATGGAAAGAATTAATATTGTCAAAATGGCTATACTACAAAAAGAACTATATGGATTCAATGCAATATACATCAAGTACCAATGACATTCTTCACAGAACTATAAGGAAATAAAGTCCTATAATTCATTTAGAAGAATAAAAGACCCAGGGTAGCTATAACAATGATGAGCAAGAAGAATAATGTTGGAGATATCTTAATATCTGAGTTCAAATGCTCAAATTACACAGCATTTACATATATATATGTGTACACACACACACACACACACACACACACACACACACACATATATGAGAGGGTATTGATGTATTGATATTGAAACAGACATGAAAACCAATGGAATAGAATAGAGGTCACAGATAAACCCACCTAGATACAGTCATCTGATATTTCACATGGGTGCCAAAAAACATATGTTGGACAAAAGATAGCTGATTTAACAAGTAGTGCTAGGAAAACTGTATATCCATATGGAGAAGAATACAATTAAATCTCTATCTCTAACCCTGCACAAAAGTCCACCAAAAGTGGGTCAAAACCTAGGATTAGACCTGAAACTGCAACTACTAGAAGAAAATGAAGGGACAACTCTATAACATTCTGGTGTCAGCATTGAATTCCTTAACAAGAACCCTAAAGCTCACAAACTAAAACCAAGAAATAAAAAGTGGAATGACATCAAATTAAAGAGCTTCTGTGTGGCAAAGGAAATGATTAAGAGTGTGAAGAGTGAGCCTAAAGACTGGGAGACTATCTTTGCCAGCTACTCGTGACAGGAGAGTAACAGTCAGAAAATGTGAAAAACCCAAAACACTTAACACCAAAAACCAATACAATCAAATAAGGGGAGAAATAATTAAACAGACATTTCTCAAAAGAAGAAATACAAATGACCAATAAGCATATGAAAAGAATTTCAACATCCTTACCAGTCAGGAAAATGTAAATCAAAACTACACTAAGAATTCATCTTACTTCTCTTAGAATGACAATCTCAAGACTCCAAATAATAATAAATGCTGGCAAGAAACTAGTTAAAATTCTACACTTGCACATTATTGGTACAACTGCAAATTAGTACAACCACTTTGAAAAGCAATGTGGAGATTTCTTAAAAGTATAGGAATGGGACCCAGCCATATCACTTCTTAGTATCTATCCAGAAGAACTAAAATCTGCAAATGATGGTGATACATGAATACCAACGTTGACAGCATTGGAACCAAAATAGCCGTGTTATGGCACTTGCCCAAGTGCCCACCAACGGATGAATGGTAAAGAAAATGGGCTATATATCCATATACAGTGGGTTTTACTCAGCCACCGAGAAGAAGGAGATGATGATATTTGTGGGTAAACAGATGGAACTGGAGAATATCATGCTAAGTGAAATAAATCAGACTCCAGAAAGTCAAGAATGAAATGCTCTTTTCTTATACGCAGGAGCTAGACTAAAATAAGGACAAAACAAAGCAGGAAAATCCCATGGAAATAGAAAGGAGACCAGGGAGCATAGGGAAGACAGAAAAAGGGAGAAGGGATGGGAGAGAAGCTGTGGAAGGATCTTGAACGTGTCATGCTTCATACATATATGAATACACCTTACAGTGAATAATGTATATCTATAAAGTACCGATAAAAAAAAAAAGAACTAAGTAGAAAGAAGACTAGTACAGTAAAGGAAGGATGAGAGGGGAAGGAGGAGAGGAGGGAAGGAGGAAGTCCTTGGGACTGAATTAGAGCAAATTACGTTATTATGGATAACTGTAAAACAGTAGTAAAGACATTTTTAAAGTTAAACTGAGGAATTTATATTAAGTGCAGCCCAGAAAGTAAAAAAGAATCTTAGGACCCATTAGGAACTAAGGGGACAAAAATTTCCAATAGACGCCTAATAGCAATTGCAGAAGGAGCAAAAGGAAAGAATGGCAGAGAAGCTAGAATGATAAAGCTGATAATTCTCTAGAAGACACAAACAAGCAGAGCCTTTCACTGCAAGTAACTATGTGTTAACAGTGAAGATGAAAAAAGATAACATTTAGGGAGGTGGTAGTCATGCTCAAGAATATCAAGCATTAATAGGACAGTTTCAAGAATTACAAGGTACATGATGAAAATAATACTAATAGAAGCAGTAAAAATCATGCGGGCAGTACCAGCATTATTGGCAACAGTCACAGGGTGGAAGTAACCTAACTGTCCATGGATGGATGAGCGAATTAAACAAAATGTGGCATTTACATACAGTGGAATACGTTTCAGCCTTAGAAAGCAAGGAAATCCTGTTACATGCTGCAACATGAGTGGACCTCCAGGACATTATGCTAAATGAAGTAAGCCAGTCTGGAAAGACAGGCTCTGCATGATTTCATTTATGTGCGCCATCTCGAGTAATCAAATTCATAGAAATGGAAAGTAGAAAGGTGGTTTCCAAGGGGGAAGATGAACTGCAGAGTTGCTGTTCAGTGGGCATAAGATTTCAGAACTGCAAGATGAGAGAATTCTGGAGATCAGTTTAGCAATATGAATGTATTTAGGAGTACTATTTACTTACAAATGGATATATAGTAAATATTATGGTTTCCCCCCCAAATTTATAAAAACTTAAACACAGTGACTTGAAGTCGTGATATTTAAATATTTAAACATCAGATGGAAGATGGAAGAAAGTGATAGAGCAGAGAGGCACATATTGATAAAGAAATTAAAGACTGGAAAATATATCTAGTGCATTTGACATAGTAGATATATATCAAAAACATGTATCCCATATATATATATATATGTATACATAAGAATTATATATTTATTTACATATATAATTTATTTTCACATAAAAAAACAAAATTGCTTATGTAGAGAGTCACAAATGAAGCTTTAACAAGTCAAGATTTTACATTTCACTGACCATGAAGAAAGACAGATTAAAACCAACAAACCAAAACAGTAAGGGAATGAAAAAGCCTCCATAGGACTAGAAACTCAAAAGATGAATCCAAAATAAGATTTTGACAGGAGAGAAAATTTCAGTGAAAATAATGAATAATGAAATATATTGAAAGTCTATGACACATAATGATTTAAAGACCTTTCTTACTTTAAGTGCTTGCACCTGAATACAAAAACATTGAAAATAAGCATTTTGAAGAAGTTAAAAAAAATGTAATTTTAGAAGAAAATGACAATGAAAATCCCAAAGTAGCACTAAATCATAAGACAAAAAATTTCATTTTAATTTCTAACAAAAGATGTAAACTTTAGTAAGATTGAAGATAGAAGCAAGTACCTCTGCTGAAGGGCTTAAACATAATTACAAGGATTAGAAATGTTAGCAAATAATGAGATGAAAATATGATCAATTTTAACTATACATTTAAAACTCTAAGTGAAATAGTGTTAAGAAAATGTAATAGACAAAATACTTTATATGATTAATTATGTATAAGTTTCTAATCAGCTTTATTTCTCCCATTAAAAGACATCACACATTGATGGCTTATTCTCATATAAATAAAACCTACAAATAAAATTTTAAACCAATCTCCCTTATAAAAGCTTAAATAAAATATTAACAAATTTAATCTTATAATAAAGAGAAAACAAATAGTAAACAGATTGTTTTTCTGGGAATGCAAAGATAATCTGAAATTAGTAAATGTATTTAATATTTAGCAAAACTTGTAATTAAATAAATATTAAAATTTAACTTTTACTTAAGATAAAATTATTTTTTATATTGGGAGTACAGAAAAATATGGAATATTAATGTGATAAAAGAATCTGTTTTGAAACTAAACAAACCTCATGCCTAATGTTTTAACTTTAGAAACTTTTTAATAGAAATTATTTGTATTTGTTTTAATATGGATACTTTGTCAAAGTTTTTATTCAACATCCATCAAGAAGTTTTAACCAATGTAGCAATATACTAGGAAAAAACAAGTGTACTATTATTAATAACAAAAATAATCTTTTAAAAATGCTAAAATATGAGAATTGTTTTCAAAAATGTGCTTTCTCTAAACTCATCTTCTAGAGAATACATTACAGTAAAACAAAATTTAATCTGTTTCTTTCACCTGTAAAAATATGTTCACATACATAAACACACAGTCAAAAAATATGTATAATAGGAAAGAAAGCATTCACTGACCATAATAACCAAATCTGTAATAAGGCACATTGACCAATATGTATAGGCATGGATGGAATGATTTTTAAATATTACTAAAGCATACAAGAGAAAATATTGAAATAGGAACATAATAGACTTGCCAGAGGTCCTAAAATATCTCTTTCTCCAAAGCTAATCTATGTATGTGGTGCTTTAAATCCCAAAAGTATTTTTAAAAATAAAGTTCAGTTCCTTGGCCCATTTATTGATTGGGCTCTTTGTATTTTTGGTGTAAAGTTTTGTAAGTTCTTTATAAATTTTAGAGATAAGTGCTCTATCTGAAGTGCATGTGGAAAAGATTTTCCCACACTCTGTAAGCTCTCTCTTCACATTCTTGATTGTATCTTTTGCTGAGAAAAAGGTTTTTAGTTTGAGTCCATCCAATTTATTGATTCTTGCTTTGATTTCTTGTGCTTTGGGAGTCTTGTTGAGGAAGTCTGCTCCTAAGCCAACATGATGAAGATTTGGGCCTACTTTGTCTTCTATTAGGTGCAGGGTCTCTGGTCTAATTCCTAGTCTTTGATCCATTTTGGGTTGAGTTTTGTGCAGGATGAGAGGTATAGGTTTAATTTCATTTTACTGCATATGGATTTCCAGTTCTGCCAGCACCATTTGTTGAACAAGACTTCTTCTCTCCATTGTGTGTTTTGGGTTCCTTTGTCTAGTATGAGGTCACTGTATTTATGTGGTTTTGTCTCTGTGTCTTCTATTCTGTACCATTGGTCTGCCTATGTATTTTGGTGCCAATACCATGCCAGTTTTGCTACTATTGCTCTGTAGTATAGTTTAATGTCTGGTATTGTGAGGCCTCTATTTCACTTTTTCTACTCAGGATTGTTTTGGCTATTCAAGGTCTCTTGTTCTTTCAGTGAAGTTCATGATTGCTTTCTGTATTTCTATAAGGAATGTCATTGGAATTTTAATCAGAATTGCATTGAATCTGTATAGTACCTTTGGTAGAATGGCCATTTTGACAATGTTAATTCTGCCTATACAAGAACATGGGAGATCTTTCCATCTTCGAAGGTCTGCTTCAATTTCTTTCTTTAATGTTCTGTAGTTTTCATTGTAGAGGTCTTTCACCTCTTTAAGTAGATTAATTCCCAAGTATTTTTTTTTTTTTGAGGCTACTATGAATGGAGTGGTTTTCCTAATTTCTCTTTCAGAGGATTCATCACTTATGAATAGAAATGCATTAGATTTACATTTATCGATACATTATATCCTGCTACTTTGATGAATTCATTTATTAGTTCTAGAAGTGGAGTTTTTGGATCTTCTAAATATAGGATCATGTCATCAGCAAATAGTGACAACTTTAGTTCTTCTTTTTCTATTCGTATCCCTTTAATTTCTTTGGTTTGTCTAATTGCTCTGGCAAGTGTTTCAAGGATTATGTTGAATAAGAAGAAACACAGGCAATTAATTAATAAATATATGAAAAAGTGTTCAACATCTCTAGTAATTAGAGAAATGCAAATTAAAACAACTCTAAGATTTCATCTTGCTCCAATTAGAATGGGTATTATCAAGAATGCAAACAATAATAGATGTTGGTATGAATGTGGGGGAAAAGGCACATTTTATATTGCTGGTGGAGTTGCAAATTGGTGCAGCCACTCTGGAAAACAGTGTGGAAAATCCTCAGAAAACTTGGGATGGACCCACCTTTTGACCCAGTTATCCCACTCTCAGTTTATACCCAAGGGACTTAAAATCAGCAAACTACAGTAACACAGTCACATCAATGTTTATAGCAGTTCACTTCACAATAGCTAGATTATGGAACCGACCTAGATGTCCTTCAACAGATGAATGGATAAAGAAACTCTGGTATATATACACAATGGAATATTATTCAGCCATAAAGAAGAATTACTATTATGGCATTTGTAAATAGATGGATGGTGTTGGAGAATATCATGCAAAATGAAATAAGCCAATCCTGAAAAACCAAAGGCTGAACATTTCCCTGATAAGTGGAGAATGATATATAATGGGGGTTGGGGTTTAGGGAGTGAGAGAAGAATGGGGGAACTTAGGATTATGTAGAGGGAAATGAGAGGGAGGGGAGCATGAAAAAATGGTGGAGGGAGACAGACATCATTCCCCTATGTACATGTATGATTGCATGAATGGTATGAATCTACATTGTGTACAACCATAGAAATGAAATGATGTACCCCATTTGTGTACAATGAATCAAAATGCAGTCTGTAAAAATCTAAAAGATAAATAAAAATAAATAAATAAAAAAGAAAAATAAATTTGAGAATTTGTACGACTATATGGAAAGATAGGAACTGAAAATAATTTAAATAAATTTGAAGATAAATGATAAGATCAAAATCATGAATACCAATAAAGTGTGGTATTTGCACAGATTACAATGGGCAGATGGAACAGGAAGGAATATTCAGACTAGATTTGCATAAAAGGATCTGTGGACAACTCAGATGGCATTGCAAGTAGTTAGGAATGGTAGTATTATTTACAAATAAGTGAAGAAAAAACAATTTCCTCTATCATGCCATTAAAAATGTTAACTACAGGTAGTTATTAAAACTTTTAGAAATAAGTATAGTAAGAAAAATCCTAATGACTTCAGAATGAGGTAGAAAACTTCAGAGCAGAAATAATTAAGCATATGATCAACAAGTTTGGTATTAAAATTTAAAATTTTATTCAAAAAGATATGTTGTGTGTATTTTTGGAAGAGAATTACCCCCAAACTTGTATTACATGGAACTAACCAGTGATTTGTATTCAGAATGTTGAAGAAGAGTCAATTAAGTAAGACAAATACATGTACCATCACACTCCACCATAGAAAAATATTCAAGGTGTCTGGACAGGTAATTCAGAGAAGAGAGTACTGAATGACGAAGCAAATATTTGTAAAGATGAAAAAGCAAACGTATTTGGCAAAATGAGAAATGACAGTAAGATATTATTCCAGACCAGTGAGATTGAAAAACAAACAGAAAATTCTGACAAAAACAAAACCTAAATGTAGAGGGGGGATGGAAATTTACAAACCACATAAATTCCAGACGGATTCAGCAGCGGTATTGCTGGATTAATGGGCAATGATAGACAGGCCTGCAGCAGTGTGACAAAGTAAGTTTGGACCTGTGCACCCCATGAGCACGGATTCAAAATTACATAATGGAAAGAGCGAGATATTCGAGGAGATTTAGTGTATGATGTCCTATATAAAATGTGAACTTTTAAGAAAATTTTAGAGACATTTAACAAGTGAATCAAAAGATAGTGATTGAAAACAGGAATTACCTTTAGGGAAGGAAGATCAAGAGGAAGGTTGGGGAAGGGGGGAAAAAAGACCCTCAACTGTAACTGCCAATTTTATTTTTTCATCAAAAATATCCTTAAACTCATGTGACTGAATTCTTATGGTTGATGAAGAAGTGAGAATCTAGGACTATGTGCCCTTTTAAAAACCTCATATTCCCAATGGTTCAAACGATTTCTTCTTTACAACATGTTAGTGTGATAAAAAAATAAGCCAGGGGAAAACAGTAGAGCAGGCATCAAAAAGAAGTTAGATGGTATTTTTAATTTCTTGGAAAACTGAGAGTTAAGCCTCTACTTGGGCCACTAAAGCTGGACCTGCACTCACTCAATTACAGATTTCCCCTATCTCAGTGGTATTTCCAAGGTCAACATTTCACAAGTTTTAAAACTATTGCACAACAGCTTTTATTGTTCAGTTTTACAAAGGCTTGCACATTTTGAAGTAGAAGGTCCTGGATTGATATCATTCAATGTGGCTCCAAGCCCCAATCAAGAGACTTGACTGTGAAAATAATACAGAGCGTCCAGCGAGTCTGCGGGCACACCTGCACATAAGACTTCCAGAGTTTCATATTTTTATTTCAGCAGTCCACCCTCTCTCAAACCTCCCATAAATCCACAAAAGGCTGGAGCATTGCTTTACAACATCTGGTTCTTTGTGGAAGTCTGTGGTGTGAAGTAGCTCGAGGAGATTTGGAAAGGAGATGAGGTACAAAGGGTCCCTCTTTTGTGAATTTTCAGTTCAATGGATTAAGATTATGACAAAACCCAGAGTCTTTCCTATGACCTCAAAACACACACACACACACACACACACACACGCACACACACGCACACACACACGCACATAATGTCGTAAAACATCCCAGAGTAACATTTTTTAATTTCAAGTGAATAAGCCTTTAAGGGTGGCTCCTTTCCATATCCTGTGGGAAACGAAGATGTTTACACATGGTTTTTAAGCTTCAAGAACACAGAAAAACATAAAAATCACAATATAAGAGGTGATTCTTGGAACACGAAGTTTCCTATAAAATTGTACAATGAAGAAAATTAGAAAGGCCTTCTTAAAATGATAAATGCTATCTGCACATTAATGGCTGATAGAAAGTTTAGTGGAACGTATTGAAAACACCCTTTTCCTAATTATAACAGCAATACATATTCATTTTAGGAACTGGTAGCAATTCTGGAAAGCACTATGGAGTACTCTCTTAGGCCTGAGTCTTGCCCATGAGTTTCAGAAGATAATGTCACCCTCAAGCGGACCCCGAGGGTCCCTGCAGCCAAACTACGTGGTGAGGCCACGGCAGCCACAGGCCTGATACTGTGGTAGCACTGTTTTTCCTCTGAACTGAAAACAGGGGCCAAG
Organism: Sciurus vulgaris; assembly: GCF_902686455.1. NCBI lineage: Eukaryota > Metazoa > Chordata > Mammalia > Rodentia > Sciuridae > Sciurus > Sciurus vulgaris. Next base: position 180,581,119 of record NC_136464.1, on the reverse strand, counting down.
TCTTTCACTTCTACTAGGTGAACATTTGGGAAAGGTCTCTGAAAGCCAAGTAAAAACAGCCGAGACAGAAACAAATATCACAAATTCAGACAAGCATGGGTCATGTGGAATGTCTCCATGCTGGGTCAGTTGATGGGTGTGGAGGGAAAGAGGTCCTGAGGTCTGTACACAGTATGGCATATATTGTATTTTATTTACATTTTTAATGGAATATAATATTTTATTTTATGGAAATAGTTAATCATTTTATCCAACATATTACATTTCTCACTTAAATATCTCTTAGAGGTTTTTAGTAACCAAATTTTTTTCTAAATTTAGTAAAAATATTCTCTTTTCTGTTTTTTCTTTTCCAGGCCTTGGCATGTCTACTCCTGTCCTAAAACTCATCTACATTTTAAAAATGGTGATCATGTGTTGGGTCCCTTCTGCATGCCAGTTCTTGTGCTGTGAAATGTGGTTATGTGATCCTTCCTACCTGCCAGTAGCTTAAGGTCTCAATCCGACTCTGTTCTGTTTTGGTCTAGAATAACCATGTGTTCTATTATATGCCCCTTGATTTTCTCCCTAATCCATCATGAAAAGTAGGTTAATCTTGTTCCTGGATCATAAAAATAAATAAAAAAATAACAATAAAGGTAAAAAGAAAAAAAAAATTCTTCCTCCCTCTTCTTTTTATCATGTCTGCCCCTGATACCCACGCCCATGTCTGACTCCTGGAAGGAGAAGTCCCCCACCCCCAAGTCCACAAGCCGAGCTCCAGATTCTCTCACTCTGATTTCCAACTGCTTTCTTACCTGGTAATATTGCATTTTGCCTGTTACCTCCAACAAGTCTGTCCTAATAGTTTCACTTTGCTGTAGTCCAAAAATAAATATTAAGTATTCTTAGTCACTTCTTAAATTATATTAAGGGAATTATAAATTACTCATGTATTTTTCTAGACTACACACACATACATACATAGTTCTTAAATATTATATATTAGTTTAATTACTGTTGATATTTGTAGTTGAAAATTAAAATTAACATTATGCTTAGAGATTTCCCATATTTCTAAGTCTATTTTGTGGTAAACTAAGTACTTGTCTCTATGTTTGTTAATTGTAATAGTAGTAGTTGTATTTTAATTAAATCTGCATTTTCATAGAAAGAAATTATTTCATATGAGGAATCTCATATACCTCAATCCCTATATTTCTACTGTTTTTTAATCCTACATCTGTTATGAAATAAAGATTGTCTGAATGTTTAACTTGTGGGAAACAAAAAGAGGAGAATTTTGCCTCTGTTTAGGAGCAAAAGAATACAATGTATCATGTATCTTTAGCAATAAAATAGAAGTAGCATCTGTTAATGGGTTCCTAATCTATTGTACTATGCACAAGAAAAAAGAATAATATGTGGAATTTATTCTGAAATGTACTATTAAGGAAAGAGTCACAGATAACAATGTAGATGACTTTGTCAATACTGATACTAATCATTGTGAATTTTTTATTCCTCTGCGTTGAAATACAAGATTATGTTTAGTGTATCATTTTTATGAATACCACAGCTATTCATGGATTAAGTCAGTATCTCAAACTTTTTCATATTACATTAATAGCTGATAGATCATCAGCATTATAAAGAGATTTTTTATGAAAAATAATTCTCAAAAAAGTAAAAAAAATATATAATGAATGTACACACTTGCGGATGCAATCATTACTATGTACCTCTGTGCTGTAGAGACACCCTGTAAATAAATGCTTATAAATTGTATTTAAATATATTATATAAATGAATACAAATATATTTCCACAATTCTATTTATTTCTTGGAGCATTTTACTGTTTATCAAGTTATAGAGAGTCGATTATGCAGTTCTTTGCATTTTGACTGCTCATAGAAGTATGCACCCCATTTTTGGAACCCACCGACCTAGGCTTCTACTGGACTCTGTTCAAGCTAGAGTGCTGCCAAATATAGAAATAAGAAGAGGATTATTTCAAAAGACTCACCCTAGATGCTGACAGCAGTGTGGTGACCTGTGTGTTCTGGGGGTGGCAATGGTATTGATATGGAGGCATCGCCAGGGAGGATTCCTTGAGAATGGAGGACAGACATCACGCACACTGACTCTGGTTCAGAAGAGTATACAGCAGTGACATTCTCAATTGAGAGGGAATAAAAAAATACTAAACACGTGTTTGATATGTTACCAAGAAAGCTTAAGTATACACGTGCAAAGTAAATATCACAAATATTTTGTTTCTAGTATATTGAGTCTTAATTGAACTTAGCACAATGTCAAGACTTTCAATGTATCAGAAGAAATAAATTTTCTCCGAAATAATTTCTATTTAAGCCTAAAAATGAGCTAACAAATAGGTTGGAGGGCATTATAGATTGTTTTAATTTTTGCCTGCAAATAATTTTGGGAAATATATTCCTAATATTTAAAGAACAATGAAGATAACCACTCATTTCAATTCAATGTCAAGAAAGATTCTTGTTTAAATAAAGAGTTGAAATGCTTTATGAAATGAAACACAGCTTGTAATCCCAGCAGTTTGGGAGGCTGAATAGGAGAATTGCAAGTTCAAGGTCAGCCTCAGCAACTTAGCAAGACTCTGTCTTAAAATATAATAAAAATAAAATGGACTGGGGTATAGCTCATTAGTAGAGTGCACTTGGGTTCAATTTCCAGTAATACAAACACACACACACACATACACACACGTATACGTGTATGGGGGGACAAATTTCCTCATTTAACTTCTGATCCACCACTTCTTTGGAAAAAAAAAAAAAGTAAAATCTCCACAAAAATGTGAAAATGTGTGTTGCACTCCTTTCTCCACAAAGTCTGTGGAACTTTCAATCTATGAAAGAGACCATGAGGTCGTAACCGTGAACAAAATATTTCCCAGAATTTAAGTAGTTACATTTATTTCAAAGTGAAATCCATAGAAAAGTGATTAGAGTTTTAATCAACTACTAAAGATCTATGGACTCACACAAATTATATGCTTTGCAAGTTAAATTTTAATTACTTCCTTCAACAGGAAACTACTGTTATTATTTTACAGCTCAATTTTTCACTAACCATGCAAGCTCTTATTGAATGTAGCTAAATAGCATCCATTTTATAGGTAAAGTTACAAAGATATCACACTATAGGATTTCGACTTGTAAATTGGCTACTGTGAAGTAAATGACACTCTGTATACACAGTACACAGGGCTTAACCTGATTGTATACACAAACTCACCCACAAATGCAAACACCTGTATAATCAAAGTGTGCAGTGTGTTGCAGACACTTCTGACACACGTCAAGGTGCAACGTTCACTACACTTCATACACTGTGCATTCTCCCAGATTTATTCCTATTTCTTTTGACTGAGCAAATTTGGCTTTGTAAGCATTTTATCATCTTTCCATCCAATGTAAACTTAGTTCTATATACACGTTTTTTTCGAGAGGTTCTTTGCAACAATTTAAGCATGTCTTAATTTTGATAGATTCGATTCAGTTCCTGTTGAGACTGATATTTTTTGATAATGAACCATATTCTCAGAGCTATCTAGGTATCTTGTTATACATAAAAGAATCATAGATGGTGCTGTGCTCAGACAAAGGGAGTAACGGACAGAGAAGGTAAACCCTGATCAACATCTCACAGAGTAGACAGATCTGTGGGTGAATAGGAATTTATGTTTCCATGCAGAGCATTATTCCAACAACCTACTTTATAATTTCCACCCTAACTCTTATCTAAAGATGTCTAATGTCTGTGTGCATATTCTTCCATTCTCCCATTTTGCCTAAAATGATTTCCCTGACTTTGCCTAATAGATCAATCCTATGCATTGTCAAAGTTAATATCAAATGCTCTCACAGATCAAAGGTTCAGCTGCTATGACACCCACTGCAGCTGGGCAGCCACAGGAAGGCCCACCCTGAGTGCCACAGAATGAGTACTCCCTCGTTCTCCACTTCAGCGAACCTGTGTGTGTCCTTCTCAATACAGTATGAGAAAAGTAGGAGACAAAAACGTTGAAAGACAGTGAAAAGACAGTCTTCTTCTACAGATAATATGAATGCTTATGTCAAGTTCTGTGACCTTTACAACAGAAAACTTAGAAATAATGAATGAATTCAACAAGAATAAACAATGCAAGTTAGCTTATATGAGCAATTAATGGCATTTCTACATACTAGGAAGTAGTGAACAATGGGGAAATTCAAAATTTATGTGTTATATCTAAAATAGCATCCAAATATGAGATTCTTAAGTATGAATACAACATATAGCATATAAATTTATGGTTATCACAAAATACATACATTTAACCTTTCTAAGACTATGGAAGACCTAACTTAATGGAGAAGCACAGTCAGTTCACAAACTGGGAGCCTCAATATTGTTTTGTAATGATAATCATACACATACTAATATCAAATCTATTTTTCCCTAACACCAGAGTTCTAATATAATATTTGGGTGCTCATTTGATGATTATACTTTTTACATGAAAATATGCAGTAATGAGAGTGTCCAAAGCAATCTTGGAAAAGGAGAAAGCTGTCTGGCTTTCACCTTATGATTGCCAATCTTAGGATATGTTCATCAGGATATATGTCATGCAGATTGATACGTGAATAGACAAATACATTTCTTGTACATAATAACAGAGCAGCAAGTTTTGGAGTAGACCAACAGCACATATTTGTCAGTTTTTTGTTTGTTTTTGTTTTTTGACCAGAGATACTGAGATATTTCAGTGGAAAATGGAAAATGCTTTAAATTAGTCATTCTTTCTTTCTTTTTTTTTTTTTTTGGTACCTGAAATTCAACTTATGACATATGACCACCAAACATATGACCACCAAAACCACATCGCCAGCTCTAATTGGTATTTTATTTATAGGCTGGGTCTCATGGAGTTGCTTAGCACCTTGCTGCTACTGAGGTTGGCTTTGAACTTGAGATCCTGCCTCAGCCTCCTGAATCACTGGAATTACAGGCATGTGCCACTATGCCCAGCAAATTAGTCATTTTTAAACTGCAATAATTCATGGGAAATAAGTGATCTAGGAATGTGATTCATACCAGTAATTTACGAACATTAATGTATAATGACTGCATAGGTACAGAGCAAGATTGAAGTTTGACTTAAGGTTCAAGGTTAATTAATGTCATGAGAAAATCCATACAGCTATTCTTATAGATATTGAAACTCTTTTGATAGCACTTAGTATTCATTCATAATTGAAATCACTTCCAATCCAGAAAGAAACTTTGTCTATTGATAAAGTACGCACACATGTTAGTTTGAGATGGATATTAGAAATGTAAGCAAAAACTATAAACCTACAAGAAAACATTGAAGAATATTTTTTGTGTGGGTAGGTGAGATTCTTATATTGGTATTAAGATATAAAAACTTTTACCTTGGGATTGAATCTCTATTTGATCCTATTGTCAAATATTTTCAGTGTTGGTATTTATTGTTTTTAAAATTTTAATAGATGCTCTTTTATACAGTCATTAGGTTCACCTGAAAATGAAACTTATGGTACAGATATGTCCCATACACCTCCTGTCTCCCACGTGGCTGGCCTTCCTCAGCAGAATGGATCATTTGTTAAGACTGATGAACCAATACTGATGTCTCATTATCACCCATAGACTACAGCTCCATGAGAGTTCAGTCTTGGTACCCTACTTTCCATGGGTTTTGACAAATGTAAGGTGGCAGGTGGCCACCATTATCGCATTCTAGTATTGTGGAGAGTAGTGTCACTGCCTATTCAGAATTTGGTCACTCCAGACAGTGGAAACACTAATCTTAGTGTCTTGATAGTTTTACCTTTTCTAAATTATGCAGTGTTTTTTTTTTTTTTTTAATTATGTTAGGATCTTTATAGATTAGCTTCTTTCATGTATTAATACACACTTAGGTTTCCTCCCTGCATGTCATGATTTGATAGTTCTGTTGTAAGCATTGAATAATAGTCATTGCCTAGATCTATTATGGTTTATTTATCCATTCATCTAGAGAAGGACTACATGGTAGCTTCCAAGTTTGAGAAATAAGCAGCAATGCTACCATAACCTTCCCTGTGCAGGACTTTGCATCAACCTAAGTTTTCAGCTCCTTGGGTAAATACCAAGGAGAGGCACAGCTGGGTTAGACAAAGAGAGTATATTTAACTTCATAAGCAACCATCAACTGTATTCCAAAGTGGGTGTATTCCCACCAGCAATGAATGAAGCGTCTGTTACTCCACCTAATTATTACCATTTGGTATCAGACTCTGATGTTCTGAATTTGGGTCATTTTTAATAAGGAGTGTTGGTGTCCTGTTTTGATTTTTATTTTCCTGATGGCATATGATGTTAAGCAGAGTACACCCCTGGGATTGTCCTTCAAATAACTCATCAATTTCTGCTTATGTTCCTAGAGCTGGTAAGAGTTATGTACAAACCCAAGCAGCAGAGTGTGAGTCTGGTAAGACAGATCACTGTACAGGTCTTGCAAAACAATTGTATTGCTTACCAATAAGCAGGCAGAAGCAGCAGAAGCCTAAGATCAATGGCAAACCATTCCCCTCAAGGCTTAGGAAAGTTCTTCAGGGCAGATGATGCCTCTTCTGCACAGGACCATGTCCCAAGGTGGCTGAAAATTATCTGCTCAAAGCTTTTATACCCCTTGGGCAACCTGGGCTGCTGAGTTAAAAGCACTGAAGGACATCCTGTTCTAGGAGGGATGAGATTCAAGCTTGGCCTGTACCAGACAGTTCCTCCCTATCTCAGAAGGCTGGATTTCCAGCATATTTTACAGTTATTCAAAGCATCACAGAGGAGGAAGGTGGCAGAGATGAGCTGCAAGGTCATCTGTGGGAAGTCCCTCGTGCATGTATGGAACATCTTTTAATATGTTCATCTGTCATTTGTATGTCTGTCATGTTATGTTTTCAGTAATATGACTGCTAAGTTATTTTGTCCATTTTTTCTTTTACCTGTTTGTTTGCTCATTGTTAAGTTTTGTCAAAGCCAAATTTAATTTGAACCTAATTATTTGTCCCTTGTATTCAAGAAATGAATTGAATATTTGTGTTAATCTGATTCCCTATAACTTTGTTACCAGCTATATTTGTTTATCAGTTAATGAAGTAGGCATTTTCTACTTAGACAATGGTGGCAACTACTAAACTCATTGATCTAACTGATTTCCAATATGGTGATAGAGTGGAATGGTGAGAAGATTCTCCAGGCTCACTTCAACCATAGAAAGGAAACATATAGTTTGTCACCACAAGTAAAATGTAAGCTGTACAGTTTTAGAAATATATTAATCAAGGTGGGAAAGCTCCATTTCATTTCCAGTTTGCTGAGATTATTTACCATAAATGGGTGCTGGAATCCATCAAATGTTTTTCTTTGCCCGTTGAGATACTCATATGATTTTTTTTCTTGTAGATGTGGTAAGTTGCATTGATGGATTTACAAAGGATTAGTCATCCCTGAATATGTGTAATATATCTGATGGGACTATGATGCCTAATATTGGAACATTGTTGGAAATCATTTTTTAATATTTTGTGAGTATTTTGGCTTCTATGTTCAAGGAAAGTCCAAGGGAAAAAGTTGGAAAATTGCTAGTGTAAATGAGTACTATAAGCAAAGCTCAGAAAGAGAAGGAAATGCAAGACATATAAAAAAGTAGAACTCAAATGAAGAATGCCTCTATCTGGCTCATCAGTAGACTGGATGCAGCCAAGGAAATCAGGGCTGAGGTGAAGGACATGTCAATAGCCCTTTTCATTTCATGGTCTGATAATTCCAACATCCGCATCACATTTGAAGATGGTTGGGATGCTTGCTTTGTCTCTTCAGACTGTATTTTTTATCTTGATCCAAAGGTTAAGGTGGCATGTCAGTGAGTAGAAGATGAGATAATTGGGTCCTTAGTGTGAAGTTGATGTGAGCCTGCTACAAGTAAGTCTGGGTTAGTGCTTGTTCTGGCTGAGTGTCCAGAGAGTGCAGATTTCTCTAGTGTCCCTTTTTCTTTCTTTGTGTTGTCCTTGGACTTCTGAGGAACTCCTTTCTAGGTGAAGTCTCCATACACCTCTGTCAGGGGTAATCTCCCCTTTTGGGACCAGAGACCTGTTGGTGTGGTGTTAAAGCAGTGGGCAGAGGCCCTCCACAGTGTCACGGGTCAATCCTAGTCTTTGAGTTGTTCTCAGTTACTGTGCTATGACCGACTTCCTTCCTTCCTTCCTTCCTTCCTTCCTTCCTTCCTTCCTTCCTTCTTTCCTTCCTTTCTTCCTTCCCTTCTTTCTGTGGTAGGACAGGTAGGTTGGAGAGTACAGGAGTCAGGGTATTCCTTGCCCTAGTAGCATAGGACTCAGGAAAGTCCTTTCTCCAGGTTAGTAGATCTTCACCATGAAAAATTGGCAGGGATAATCTAAAATCTTTATTTTCTCGCTCCTTCCTTCAGGGTTGCACAGAATAACTCTTGCTCTTCATTGTGACAACCTGTTGGATTTTGGATAAAAATCTCATAGAATCTGTGCCTCCTCACAAGATTCTCTCTCTCTCTCTCTCTCTCTCTGGCTCTCTCTCCCTGGTCCACACTCAGCTTCCAGCAACGTGTCAGGAGTATTGTTTCAATGTCCCTGCTAGTTCATGGCTCCAGCAGCTTCCATTCCAAGTAAGGCCTCTTGGTCATGCATCTCTGAGTTTAAACAGCTCTGAGATCTTAGGTGGGCATTTTGCTCTGAGAAATCTGAATGATCTGAGCAAAGACATTCATTTTATATTTGTTAGGTTTTCAAACTGTTCTTAGGCTCTTTTCCCTCATGAAGGTGGCATTCTGAAGACCACGACTGGGTATTCCATAGAATACTCAATTCAGTTTTGTCAGACGCTGCCTCCTGTGTAGCTCCAGGCTGTTGCTCCTGGCCTGAGATCAACTAGAGGCACTGTGTTTCCCTCACGTCATCCCATCCAGAGTCTTGGAGACTTACCATTCTGTGAAGCTCATTTTGATTGTCAGTCAAGGAGTTGATCGTTCTCAGTGAATTGGTAATTTCCCCTTTACAATTAGGAGGCAGTCTTTGGAGAAACACTTACAGAATATGTAAATATGATACTTTTCATCATTTTTTTTTGCTCCTATATTTAGTGTCCATTGATAATTATTTCTCAAACCCATCTTTAGCAAACTCAGTGCAAAATGGCATCCCACCCACTCAGATACTTCTGCACAGGCAACCACCTGCATTCCACTGAAGGGAGAACTTTCTCTCCTTCTTTTCTGTCTGTCTTTTCATCTCCTTGTCTAGTTTTAGTATGGGCTTAAAAATTAATCTATTTAAATATGTTCATCATATACCACGACATCGTAAATTTTATGGTCACATGGTTTCACATCAGGTCAGCAAGACCTCGTCTTGCTAGCTCTTGTTTCTAGTTTTGACATTTTCCTATCATTAAAATTTTTTTCAGCACTCGCTTCTTTTCTAACACTAAGAAGTATCCTATATGCATTTTGTGCCATCCTTAATTTAGTTTGAAATTGGAAGGTATTTCTTCAAAGGATCAGATCATTTTTCTCAGGGCACTGTTGGAAATCCAGACCTGTGTTCCTGGTTGGTGTGTGCCTGGCTGCAGCAATGACTTTCCTAAGAGTATGTTTCACAGATCTTAGCGAGGACTTATATAAATGCAGTGTGTGTTATTGTGTCGGTTCTCTGTAGTTACTGTAGCAAATCATCATGACCGTCATGAAACAAAACAAGACAAAATTATTCTTTCATGGTCTGAAAGTCAGAAGTTCAAACTCCAGGTGCCAGAAGGGCACCTCTGGAGGTGACAGGCTAGGGCATGTGCTTAGCCTCCTCCAGCAGCTGGTGGCTACTAGCACTGGATTTGAAGAGCATCACTCCAGCCTCTGCCTGTCTCTTCATGACCTTTCCTCCACAGGTGTCTGAATTGTAAACCTCCCTATGGCTCTCTTAGAAGGTACATGCACACATGGCCCCCGTGCTGAGGCAGGATCCGAGCATCCTAAGAAACATTCACTTAGTCACCTCCTTTGCATACAAGGCAGGGCTCGCTTGATTGCCATATGACCTACTTCTCTCAGGTTCTAGAGATTAGGAGTTACATATTTTTGGCCATTTTCAGTCTACAACAGTCATGATTTCTTACTGATATTTTAAATCCAAATTGTTATAGTCAGCTCTTTCGCCACTGTGACAGATTTGACGAGAAGGGGAGGAAGAGTTTATTTGGGGGTTCGCAGTTTCAGAGGTCTCAGTCCATGAACAGTAGGCTCCATTTCTCAGGGCTCAAGGTGAGGCAGAACATCATGGCAGAAGAGTGTGGCAGAGAGAAGCAGCTCACATGACGATCAGGAAGCAAAGAGAGACTTCACTCTCCAGATACAAAATATATACCCCAAAGTCAGGGCCCCAAAGCCCACTTCCACCAGACACACCCCACCTATCTTCAGTTACCATTCAAGTAATCCCATTAGGTGATTAATTCACAGATTGCATTAAGGGTCTCATAACCCAATCATCTTTTCTCTGAACCGTCATGCATTGTCTCACACATGAGTTTTGGGGGTGTTTAGTCAGTTCTTTCACTGGTGTTACCTAAAGGATCTGACAAGCACAATTATAGAGGAGGAAATGGTTTATTTGAGGGCTCATGGTTTCAGAGTTCTTAGTCCATAGGAGATCCATTGGGGATCCAGGTGAGGCAGAACACCATGGCCATGGGGGAAGAGCACGGCAGTGGGAAGCAGCTTGCATCATCAGGAAGCAGGGAGAGAGAGAGAAGAGAAGAGAGGAGAAGAGAAGAGAAGAGAAGAGAAGAGAAGAGAAGAGAAGAGAAGAGAAGAGAAGAGAAGAGAAGAGAGACAAAGAAGAAAAGGAAAGAGAGAGAGAGAAAGACAGAAGAGAAAAGAAGAGAGACAAAGAAGAGAAGAGAGAAAGAGAGAAGAGAAGAGAAGAGAACAGAGAGAGTTTCCACTCACCAGGTACAAAATATATACCCCAAAGCTAAACCCCAATTTCAATCTCCCCCAGCTGCACCATATCACTTCAATTAATCCCATTAGGGATGAATTCACTGATTGGGTTAAGACTCTTACATGGCAATCATTTCTCCTCTGAAACTTTTGTCTCACATGTGAGCTTTGAGGTGACACCTCACATCTAAACCGTAACAGGGGGACATCTTACATCCAAGCCATAACACAATCAAATACATCCCCCAAAGAATTCATCATTATTTTCTGAAGATTCTGATAAAGCTGAAATTCTAATTCTTTTCCCACAAGCTTTTCCCCCCAATTTTATGTTAACCTGGAAATCTGGTAATGACAGCTCTGATTAGATATTATAAATTTAAATCAATTTAAATTCACGTATCAGGACTCAATTAGTAAGTTTATGAAGTGTAATCTCACATTACAAGTCATAGGCCAAGACACTGCAGACTTTTTCACAATACACTGGATGGAGTATATACTTGCTTGTTTAAGGTTTATATTCACCTATGTACTGGAGAAGATATGGTAAGAGCCATTTAGATGGAAGCCGATCTCTGCAATAAAAATATTTCCTTCTTTTTCAAAACAGACTTGGTTCACGTTCAAACTGATTTGTGGATGACGTTGTTACGAAACACAAAATGCTCCATTTGAAGTTATACTGCTGTGACTAGTGATCTGCATGGAAACAACCCTGTATGCAACATTCTTAGCATAGGCACAAAAAAGCCCTTCCTAATTATACTAAGTAAATAGCACCGATGGCAATGATGCATAAATGCGGGGCTGTTAGGGAAGGAAAACAGCGTGCCCAGCCCTGTGACTGAACCCTGCTGCTTGCTGGTGTGGCACCACATATGGCACTGGGGTCCCAGCATAAGGTGTTGGAACATGCCCCCGAGCAGTTTCAACAAACTGCACCAGTTGGTATGGAAAGTATGGAAAGAACCCATCTCTGTACTGATGAGCCAGACCGACTTACAGAAAAAGGCCATCATTTCTGACAAAGTTGTATGGAAGCAACAGTCTCGTAGGACCCCTCTTGAGGATGTTTAGGATGCATAAAACGAGGGGGAAAATTGGAAACAAATGACATCTTTGGCTCTCAGAGGTATTTATAGTGTACTTTTTAAGGACAAGAACATCTTTGTACAGGTTTTTATTGCAATAGGGAGAACAAAGAGAAAGTGTTGGTCGGTGCTAAAAATACGTGAAGTATGTGAGCAAGTTGATGTTTCCTCACCTAAGTGACAAAAAAGAAATTAGAGTTGATAACGTTTAAATGCTTTCAACCTTAACTTTATGCTTGCATATGACACAGGAGCAAAGTAAGACTCATTAAATAGGAAGCCTTCATCTTTTTATTTAACAGGTAAAAGATCTGTATTGTTAAATCATGGTAATGTTATGCCTTATCATGTATAATTTATAACTTTCTTGGGAAAAAACACATTAATGCAGGCCTCTTGATTAGATCATTTCCAAGCTAAGAAGTTTGAAAATATTGCATGTTGCTTTAATTTTTCATCATCTTGTCAACTTATTACTGATTTTATTATTTTATGTTATTTATTACCAAGTCAGCTTATTTCATATGAAGTTACATGCAATAAGTCTTTAGAAGATCTATGGAATTATAAGGTTGCCTTACCATTAGACAGGGAGCTAGACTCAGGCAGATTCAATGTTCCCATTATTCATGTTAACAGAAGCAGAGTAGGAATGCATTATCATAAACAGTTTATTACACTTGATTAAGACATTGCCTCACACTTCCTGCTTCTCACACAAAATGTGTCTGTGCACCTCATGTGTGTGTTTGCGAGGATATGTAAGTTTCATGGTGAGAGTGAACAGATTTACATCAGAAGTGCCTTTAGAATTTCCATATCACATCTTGGGAAGCATTAATTTTTATGGGGTTTTGTATTTGATGAAAATTCCATTTTGTCACTAATTCTACATTAATCTTTTATGAGAAGTCAACATTTAAATAATATAGAGATGAGTATTTATGGTAAGCTAAAATGACAACAAAATACTCCAACATTAATTCACTGCTTGTAAATTACAATCTTAGCTTCTCAGACAATTAACTGAAGACCAAATAAAATGATTTATTGTGTAATCCAGCAAATCTATAAAAAGGATAATAAGATACGTACTACATTGCAATCATGAATGTGAATGTTGATCATAATCACTAAATCTTTGATCTTGTTATATTCATGCAAAGTGGATAGGGAAGCAGAAAATAGATTATTTTAATACACGGAAAAATATGAAGATAAATCAAAAAGTGGGATATTATTCAAATTATTCAATCAATTATTTGGGCAGATAAAATAACAATCCACGTGTAGGCATAAACTTTAGGATTTGAAATTCATAGGTGTGAATTTTCCCAGAAATGTCTTCTTGTGCTCTAACCTCTTGTACTCCTGATATGCATGACACAAAAGAGACATTTTTCTCTTCTGTGTTTTCCCATTCAGATCAAGGTCACATGGAAATAACCTAAGTAGGGACAAAATTCAAATTGATTTCTACATTTAGAAGTCGATAATTTCCTATAAATGATAATAATGCTAATTTTAGCTTTCTGATCACTTTATGAAAATTACTAAAATTTTATCAGCAGATCTACCACATACAAAAGTTCATTTGTCTCTGAGTCTGCTTTTGGGGGTACTTCATTGTAGCCATCAATAATAATAATAATAATAGTGCTACATGTTGCTCATTTCTGCCTTTTTAAATCTGGTACATTCTGACCCGCCCTGTGCTTTTACCATTGCGCTATGTTGCCTTCATCACAAACAAGCTAGCAAAACAAGCTTTGGGAAGTTTAGGGAGGTCTGACAGTCACTCAGCTCTCCTGTGTCAGGTGCGCTAAGTGTCCTGCTAAACATTGCATGTGTGTGAACCTGCTTCAATTCTGCCCAGAGGTCTGTGAGGTTTGGTGCCGTCTCTGTTCTGGAGATGAGCAAAAGGTTGCACAGAAACTCAGGTTACCCAGTCACAGAGTTGGCTCCTGTCAGGGTGCCTAGGAAGGCCACTCCAGTTCTTTGTCCTACAAGAGCCTTTGTAAGTCAGGGACATCAGTCAAAAGTTTCTGTAGGCAATGAATCACTTTAGGGATTGGGGATGGTTGACATGGCTAAGTCCTTCACCTCAGGTCTCAGTCAAATGATTTTCTTTCAAATGTTGTGGTTGCAGGAGTTTTATATTAAAACAAGTGAAAAACAATTCCATAGACTGTGCCACATCAAGAAAGAATCATAATTTAACTACAAACTCGAGGTGATAATGGTGTGCCAACGTAGGTTCATCAGTTGTCACAAATGGGACCCTCTGGTGTGGGGTTTGTTCTCGGGGCAGGCCAAACTTATGGAATCAGGGTGTGTGGGGGGTCTCTCAGCCACATCCCCATTAATGAGAAAACATCCCCATTAACTGCTGGGGATGAGCCACATCCCCATTAACTGCTGGAGGATGATGATGGCTATAAATCAATCAATCATATACTTATCTAATCAATAAGCACACCAGAGCCAATATTTCTTTTAAATAAGAGGAGACTTAAGGGTCTGGCCATACCAGCTCTGGCCTCTAACAACATGGAATAGCCCAACTCTTTTGTTTTCAGACTCACAGGTAAAGGGGCCCAGAAGGGGAGGAGCTTCTGGGAGGAGCTTCTGTGATGGACAGGATGGGGTAGAGTTAGGAAAGTCATTCTCTTAGGGGAATGAGACAGGGAACGTGTGATTCTGCTAGATAAATGTGGTTTCTCACATCAGTGTACATGGGGAATCTTTGCACCTTCTGCTCTGTTTTTCTGTGAACCTAAAACTGCTTTAAAAATAAAGTATGTTAAGAAAAAGGAAAAAAATAAAGTTAAGGAGTAAAGTCTTAAGAAGCTCCTTTGTCATGTCTCTCTCTGAGCATGACACTCCCTTGGAGAATGATGGGTAAGACCCACGGCATGTGAAAGTCAGTCCCATCTTTGTGTCTCACCACCTCCTTGATGCTAAACCAATAACAAGAACATCAGTTCTATCCCCAGTACCAAAAAACAAAAACAAAAAAAAAAAATCCAAAAATCAGAGTGTTTCTCCAGCTCCTGTTTCATTATTTACATTACAAAAAATGATTTCACAAACCAAAGCGCCTCATACTTTTCTCAGTAATTGAAAGTTTACTATAGGAGGCCTATATGTTGCTCATTTAAACATTCTTAACACTTCCTCCCCAGTGTTATTGTCATTACAACCTTCTTTACACGAGTGGGGGTAGTTCTAAGGTCGGAACTGGCATCTTCTGTGTCTCTGCCTCGCCTCTTTCTGTCACCTGACTTCACAGGTTCTGTTTTTCGGTTGCTTCACAGTTTTCACCAATGTGCCATATACTTTCACCGATTCTGGGTCAACACAATGCCCTTGAGCTCTGGCAAGCTCTGGTACAGAGCAGGTGAATAAGCAGTGAAGACAGTGCAGGAAAAGGATGCTTCCAGCCTCCCCGGATCTTCCTTATTCACCAGCACCTTAGAAACACGGGTGTAAATGTGTGTGTGTGTGTATGTGTGTGTGTGCCCATGCACACATGATTTGGAATCAAGAAGGACTACTTACATGATACCTGTATGTATTTAACTTAGATGGGAAAACATCTGATAGAAATAGATTTTGAAATCAGGGAAAAAAAATGGCGTTAGATCCTAGCCCATTATTTAACTGCAAGTTTTATCTCTCAAGTGTCAGTTTCACCATCTGACAAAATATTCACATAGTCTAAAAATGTGTCTTTTCTCCACAAAGCTGTCACTTGTCATGGTCACATACAGAGGGGTTCTTGACCTCTACAACCCATTAACCATGATATTTGCCACTTTAGATGGTTGTAATGAAGATGTCTTATCCTCTGCCACTCTTCACTTAAAAAAATAGTTGGACAGAGTGTTTTAAAAAATTCAAAAGCATAATATCCATACCCACATCTTGGGTAAAATCCTTACTACCTGAATACCTCTACTTAGATCAATTAATCACTTAATACTTGGTGTCCTCAACATAATTAAAATTATCTGTATCTTTTAAAGTGGTCCTGGTAATAAATTGAGATAATGTATAAAAATTACTTATGTGACCTAAAATAGAAGCTACAAAGTTACTATATCTTAAAGCCAAATACTGTATGATCTCACTGTATGTGGAATGTAAAAAAAAAAATCCCACTCACAGAAGCAGAAAGCAGAATGGTGATTTCCAGAGGCTGCAGAGGGGAGGTTGGTCAGAGGGTATCCAGGGATAAGATGAAGGAGATCTGCAGATCTATTATATGTCACTGTGACTGTGGGAAGTTATACTGTGTTGTATGCTTGAAATTTGCCATGTGAGTATCTCAACACGTGTACATGTGTAATGTACACAGTGACTTCTATGTGTGTTGACTGATGTGTCAATCTGATTGTGGTATTAGACAAAATATGTATGTCAGATTGTCACAGTTTAGACCTCTGAAAGTACTGCTTTAAAAATTTGATCATGATTACAAACACATAAGAATAGTTTTTAAATCTCCATATCTACCTAAATATATGAACATTTGTATAATTATAGAAAGGGTGTGTATAGGTGTACATATTTTAAATAGTCCATTGGTATATAAGATACCCCCAAAGAAGCACACCAACAGAAAAATTTAAATCTCATTATCATAATTAGATTTCTTCTGCAGTGTTGCATATCACAGTAAAAAGGACTTAGGTATTCTTTTCTACACAGTAAGATTTCTAAAGCTGGATGTGATCATTGTAGTCCTGGCAATTCAAGAGATGAAATCACTGTGAAATTTTATGTTGGAAAGTGGTTTAAGCATGCCAACAGAAAATCTGTTTGTACTGAGTGGCTCCAAGGAACGTAGCTATTGAGGTGCCCTTAAGCACATGAGTCAAACAGCTCTGATAACATTATTAGCACATGCATCTCAAAGAGTTTTACACACACTCCTTAATCTTCATTACAGCTGCCGACATTCTTCTGCCTGGACATTAAGACACTGTGGGCCTTCCCAGGTGTGAGAAATGAGCTTCATTAGTCTAGGTAAACATTCCTAAAAGGGTCCCCATCTGAAGATGTCACACTGTTGTTCAACAACTCAGGCACTGGTCCTCCACACACTACTCTTGATCTATGACGAGTCTTCTGAGCTCCACCTTCCAAATCTGTCTGGAGTGACTGATCTGGGGCTCTGCTCAGCCGCTGCGTGCTCACACACCACCATGACTGCTTGCTTGCACAGGACCCTACTGATGGGTCCTTCTTGCTGGTCTTGTTCCTCCATTAAGAGCCTATTAATTGCACACCAAACCTCCAGAGTGATCCGTTTAAAATGTGACTGACTATGTCACTTCTCTAGTCAACACCTCACATCAGTTGGTTTGAAACCCTTCACAATGAACTGTAGAGTTTTCCCAATGACTTGGAGACTCGCAAGATCTGTCCCCTCCTGCCTGCCATTCCAATTGAATCTTCCCCTCCCTGCTGACCCATTCATTCACTTCTGTGAATGGACCTGCTGTTTCCCTACCTGAATGCTTTTCCTAAAAAATGTTCATGACAAGTCTTGCTTTTCTGGTCACCAATAAGAATTCAGCTTAGCAAAAGGTTTTTCTTAATTTTCCAGTCCAAACCCCTACCCCAGGTCCCTTTCACCCTGAAGGCTGTCTTCTCCATTGATCTCATCAACCCAGACATCACACATAAACACACACAAACGTGTACATGTGAGATCTGCATGTACATACACTTATATTCATGTTAAATAGTTATAAAATAGATGTGTATTCTTGTTCTTCATTTTGTTTTAATATTTACAATGCTAGGAAATGACTAATTAGCATGCCAAGGCCAAATCTGAGATCAAAGACAGGGAAATTTTGAAGAACACATGTTCAGAGAGAGTCACTATCCCCAGGAGGCTGAAGTAGTTCCTTCATGTAGAGGGGAAAAGGAATAAATAGAGGGAAATGGTAGGATAGATAAAAAAGCATGTTGGTGAGAAGGACTTTGTGCCCTGCTATCCTTGGGAGATGGTCTTGAAGTCAGGGGAGTTAGATTCCAGTTTAATTGGGGGATTTAAGTCATGAAGAAGATATTCTGCCAATGTTCAGCCCTATGAGGGAAAAGATGACAAAGAACATTGTTATGCAAATCAGAGGAACTATTGGTGGGAGAAGAGTCCCGATGTGGAAGAACGCTGGGGAGAAAGGTTGAAAGGCAACATCCTGATCAAGTTTTACTGGCTCCTCAGAAGTTGGCTCCTACCAGACAGAATGGGTCCAAATTGGGTCTATGCAGTATAACTGACAGGTAAAAAAAAAAAAAAAAGGAAATCACCATTCTACTTTCTGCTTCTGTGAGTGGGAATTTTTTTACATTCCACATAGCTAAAGTTGATGGCAAAGGCAGAAGTTCCTAGAACCCTACTTAAGCAGAGAACATATTTATACATAGGGGATTACACTTCAGTATTCTTTAATATGCACTAAAACCTGAAATGGATTCCAAAGTGATTATACATTTGCAAAATGGGATATGCAATATTGATAATAAGCAGAATTAAAGAAGATTCTTAACCTTTACCGGAGACAATCCTCAATAAGGCAGATGAAACAATGTTGATTTTGGCCATCAGCTTAGAAAATGCAATTCTAAGTCCAAAGAGAAACACTAACATTCCTTAAATCCATGTGCCCCCCAAGAAATGGAAGGACAAGCTGGTTCTCCACAACAACACAGCTTCTGTCTCTGCCCACCACCCACCACCCAAAAGGGAAAGGGTGAGTCCTGACTGTAGCAGAAATAAATAAAAATAATAACAATAAATGTGTCCTGCCTGTGCACTTGCCAGTTGCACTTCCTGACAACTCTGTTCTCCCGTTCACTGAAGGCTCTGGCGTTGCTCACAGGTTATTCTTCACTCTAAGACTTCCAATTATTTGGAAGAAACATGTCCACTGGTTGCTTTCTCATCTCTGAGACCCCCTCCTGCTCTGTTCTGTTTTGCTTTCATCTCCCTCAGCTACACATTCCCTAGATGACAGCAGGGATGTTCTCGCCACCAGAAATGCGACATTCCTGGAATACCTGCCTCCTGTATACACCTGGATCATCGTAACAGCAGAGTCTTCCTCTTTCCCCAAACCCCCCTCCGTCAGCACACTCATAACTTCTTCCAAATACTGCCCAGGGTATACATTTTCTAAAACTTTTTTTTTTTTTTTTTACTCTTATCTGAAGTTTAGATGTAACCAGGTATCTCATATTTTTATTTGCTAACTCTTACAGAATCACCACCAGTCCCTTCTAAAACGTCAATAGCTCTGTGTCTAAATGAAAATTTATCAATACTTGGTGGAAATCTCATTTACCTGTGCCCACTCTCACTGGATCTCTACACTTAATGTCTGTGATGGTCAGCTTTATATCTCTGTGACCACAATACCTGACAAAAGCAACTTAGAGGCTTTTGGGACTTATTTGGGACTCACAGTTTCAGAGGTCTCAGTCCATAGATGGCTCACTCCATTGTTCTGGGACTAAGGTGAGGCAGAGCATCACGGCCAAAAGGTGTGGCAGAGGAAAGCAGCTCACTACATGGTGGCCAGGAACAGGGGTGGGGCAAAAAGACCCCAGGGAAGATGAACACTTCCAGGTCACACCCCCAGTGGCCCACCTCCTCCAGCCACACCCCAGCGGCCCACAGTTATCATTCAAGCTAGGATGGAGCAATTAGGTTGCAGCTCTCATAATCCAATCATTCCACGTGAACATTTTTGAACTAGCCCAGAAACTTTTGGGGTATACCTCCTATCATCCAAACCATATCAATGTTCCTGTTTGAAAAGGAAAAAGGCCATTATTCTTTGATCAAAGGTAATCCCTTAACAGGAAGTTGAGACCCTATGGTTTCTTTGATGCCCTTCCGATACATGTCTCACAGGATCACTCCCTGAAGCTCCTCCGATTTTACACCTCCCATCATAAAACAAACCCAGTAAGGTAAGAGGTTGTAGGCAGGTCACGAGTCTTCAGTTCCCCACTGCCCGTGGCAGCCAGACCTCCTAAGATCACTGTGGATGGATCCAGGCTTTCTCCTCCCATCCTTCTCCTTTCCTGACACTTACACCTGGTGCCATTTGCACTTTCCCTTTAGTACCTCTGTGGAGTTGTGCACACGCTTACATGATTTCAGTCCTCCCTGAAGTTTGATAATCAGGAATGTATTCATGCCCCAAAGATATATAGGTCCAGCTCAACCAGGTCTGCTGAGTTCCAATTTGCTTAGTCAACAAATAGGTAAAAATGCTTCCCAAATAATACAAAAATTAAAATGTAAGACTTAAAACTTGTACCTTTCCCAAGAGGTATTTCTTAAAGAATAACCCTCCCTGACTCTCTCTCTCTCGTCTCTCTCTGTCTCTCTCTCTCTCATACACACACACACACACACACACACACACACACATACACAGAACAGAGTCACTCTGATTCTTGCTCACCTTGTGCCAACTGGCACTGCAGCTATGTGTTTCCAGGCTGGGAGGGTCTGAGAAGGGAGGCCAGGCATAGGTTCTGCCCTGAGGTCTTCCCCATGCTCTTCTGGGCTCTTCCTTTCTTTCTTTTCTTTTTTGGTTCCAGGGATTGGACCCAGGGGTGCTTATTCACTGAGTCACGTCCCCAGCCTTTTCATATTTTTGTTAGAGACGGAGTATTGCTGAGTGGCTTAGGGCCTCACTAACTTTCCCAGGCTAGGTTTGAACTCACAATCCTCCTGCCTTGGCCTCCCAGGTTGCTGGGATTATAGGCATGTGTCACCACGCCCAGCTTGGGCTATGTCTTATATTTCTATTTTCAGTTCCATTCCTAAATCCTTAGCCTTCCCAGAAGACTTTAAAAACTTACTCCCGTACTTCTCTCTGCATCGCCTCTTCGTTTCACCACTGCCATTATGATTTTTCTATTTGTTTCTTTCCTCAAATAGGCTATTCTATTATTAAATTATAAAAAATAACTTAAATAGTAAGGCTATATCATCATGATATATGATAATATCTACTGCCATTAAGCTAGTATAAACATTACTAAATGATAGTCTACAATATTCAATTAGTTCCTAAATAATTTAAGTCAATAAAAATAAAAAAGTAGTTACAGAGACCTAATGAAAAAAAAAAAAGGCTTCTATTACAGTGATAATTTGATCTTTTAATTAAACTTCTTTGGGATATATTTCATTTCATGTGAAAATAAATTGTCTACAAATCATTGTTTTACTTCTCAGGCACATTTAGTTTTTTTTTTTTTTTTTTTTTTTCGTTTTTGCAAAACTCTGTATGAATTTATTGTTCTGTGATTACATCAGTTAATATTACCACCATAATTATTTCTAGCTTACTAATCAATAGTGAACAATTAAAAAGATTTAGTAGCTCATTTCTCATTACCTTATCTTTTGCATAAGAATAAGAAAGCTACTTTTCCTTTATATAATAACACATTCTAAGAGAATCTTAAATAGTATTTTTAAAAAATCCCAACTCTAGACTCCATCAAATGCTAGAATAATAAAAATAGGAAAATACATACATTTCATTTTGCTACTGTAGGTAAAAGAAAAATTGTTGTAAAGTAAGAAAATGTTTATTCCTTAAAAGACTTCCCCTTCTGTTCTTTATGTGCCTCTCTCTCTCTGGGAACTTCACATGTGGATCCACTGAAACACCCTGGGACTCTTTGCTCCTACAAGCACAACAAGGGAAAGCTTGGGCACTGCCCAGCCTCGGGAGCACAGCACCTTGCAGGGTCACTTGAATTGTGGAGAAATGCTGCGACCAGCAGCTCCCACTGAAGACCAGGAGGCGTGGTGGAGGCGCCTCTCACACGCTCCTCGAAGCCAGGAGTCGAGTTTCCAGAGTCTCTTGTGGCTACTCTGCAAGCTGCCATGGGTGTTTGCCAGCATGCTCCCCAGAACAAGGACCTGATCTCGCACAGAGGAATCCCTTCTCGCTTGGGAACAGACGGTAGTGTCACTTCCAGAGCATGAAGAACTTCTCCATCATGCATCAGTCTCGTCAGGCCCCGGTGAGCTGCCACAAACACTGCGCTGCTCTTTGATACTTTCAACTGAATATTGACTTAAATTACTCTGTGACTCTTTTCTAAATTTTATGCAGGTGCTCAGGCTTCTTTTAACCTAGAAATGGGGTCAGTACTCTAGAGTCTGATTTCTTCCAGGAGGTACGAAAGCCATATTTTATAGTTTATCTTACATGTATCCTTGCACTAATTTGTGAAATAGTTTGTCATGGGACTAGTTTTATAAATACATATTCTTTTTCCAGGTAATATGTATGAACCAGGCAATGTACAATGTGCAAAAGATACAAAGACATTTATCACAAATCCCTGCCCGAATGAGCCCCATGATCCTATAGGAAAGACGAGCCATCAGCCTGAAATAAAGCCACGTGTAATCAATGCCAAATGACACCTGGCACTGTCGCAGGGCAGCCTTCACACGGTCATAAATCTACTGCACATTTCCCCAGTATGTACTCTTAAGCAGCTGGATTTATAAAAATGACTTTCCTATGGCAGGAATCTGAGGCTTAATTCAATGTTTTTGATAAATAACTCTGCTGTCATATAACTCAATTTTGTGTTCTATTTAATATCTTCATGACAGAGAATATATCACCCTCCATATCTAATTTGGGAGCTCCTCAAGAGCTGTGATTCCTACTGCATTGGTAGTCCTTCATGGAAATGAGGGCACAGTCCACTGAGTCCAGTCCAATTATGGGGGTGGGGAGATAGCAATTGAATGGATTTGCCAGAAAAAAAATGTGACTATTATCATTGTTCCATCCATCTCTCTGTAATTACTGTTGATTTATTAAAAACAAAACTGAAAACACTTGAACTCACTCCTTGGTTTTGCTTTTACCCTCTAAACTTTTTCAGAAGTAAATGAAATGACCAGTTTGTTCACATAGGTAAAATAGGAAAGTTCTCTATGTAGGAGAGTGGATCTTGAATGAAACCAATGGCTTTAAAGAAGTAAATCCTTTTTTAAAAAATGAATTCTCAAACATCTCCTAACTTATAGAAAATTCTTAAGTCTTGAGGAAAAAATATAAGCCTTTCAGTAAAGCAACTACTATCATGGAAGACGGAGTGACTTGGAGTCTGAGGAGAGGAAGTCTCCAGGCCCAGTGAGACGGGAAGTGCTTGTCTTCAGCATGAAAAGTGGCTGGAGTTTTCACAGTGCTAGAATGATTTTTAAATGACAGAGTTTTCTGCAGTATCACTCCAAAGATAAATGAAGTAAGAAGCTCCATTTTTAATATAACTATGTGGAAAATTTTATAAACAAATAAAAGCTTTCCTAAGAACAGAATAGATTTAATGAAAAATACATGAAGAATTGTCATTTATCTGAGGTGCATTGTATCTAGGAAATCAACTTCCTGTTGACTTTTTATAAAAAGTGGGATTAATAAATCAAGGGGAAGAATAATATACAAGTGTTTACTTGCTGGAGTTCTGTATTTGAATAGTTTACAGTTTGAATAGGAAGTGTCCACCAAAGAGTCATGTGTTCAAGGCTTTGTCCCCAGTGTCAGAAGTGGAGATGTTGGGAATGAGGGCTCTGGCCTTATGAGAGGGTGAATCCCTTGAGGGAGACCCAGCTGAATGGATTCTTGGAGGTGGTGGATATGTTAGTAGGTCAACTGGGCTTGGAGGGAGTGGTTTCTTGGGGTTGTGTCCTTACCCAGTACACCTTGTCTCTGGTCTCTTCTTTCCTGCTTCCTGGTTGCCCAGAGCAGTGAATTTCCTCTGATGCACTCTTCTGTCATGATGTTTGCATCACCTCAGGTCCAAAGAAGTGGAGCTAGCTGACCATGGACTGAAATCTCTAAAACACAATCTAACATAAATATTTGCTCCTCTAGGTTGTTTTTCTCAGGTATTATCTCATAGCAACAAAAAGCTAACTAACACAGAACAACAGGAAGGCATAACTTTATCTATCCAGGCAAATGCAGTAATATAAGGATGAGCTCTCATAGGTTCTCATCAGTTTTCCTTCTCCATTATCCTTCTCCTTCCCCTCGTAAACTTCAATAAACATTCCTCAATCTCCCCAACATCAAAAACTCTTCTTTTTTTTTCTCCCTGTACATAGCCATATTTCTGAAGGATATTCCTAACTAAAATGCTCCATTGATAAGACCATTCCTAGTAATCCAGGGCTTTGTAAGAAGCAATTCCATGTTCTTAACAGTGTGATCAGCTCATGCCTTGTCTACTTCAGTCCTCTCTGACATTTGCATAGTACCTGATGCTTCCTGTTCAGTTTATCTCATCAATTTGTCCCCTTTTGTGTTATAGTGGACTGTTAAATATGTAACAACTGACCTTCCAGAAAAAATAAAAGGTATGTATACAAGTTAAAGTTTGCATTTAAAAAAAAAATTCATGCCACATAATCTGTAAAATGTAATAAAATATACAACCCCTTTATTATAAATCCCACATAGTCAAAAATATTTTCACATTATGCTTCTTATTCAGTCTTGCCAAACTCTTGTGTCTTGCACTCGTTGCCAGTGGATAACTGTAAACAAACCATGTTGTGCCATGTCTTGTTCTTTACACAGTAGTGGCAGATGTGATACAGTTCTAGCTACCTTATTTACTTTCTTCTACATCAAGTTCCTAAGATGACAACCTACAAAACAAAATATGAAGCCCCTGTTTGTAGCGTTGGGCAACTTGTGTTGCATAGAAACCCTCATTATGGACAAGTACATTCTGCCAATGAGATGCCACGGAGCCAAGCTGGGAGCCATAGACAGTATCTCTTGCAGGACAGAAATATAGACAACTTCAGCAGAACAAATAGCAGGAAAAAAATAGCAAAACTACTAAGAAAAATGAGTCTTAAATATTTACCTTTGTTTTATTAAAATTTGTTGCAATTTTATGTAATTTAATATTTAATATTTGATAATGGCCAAATTTAACAACCGGCTTGAAAAACTCCTGCAAATTTTAATGTGGTTTTCTTCCAAGTGCACATGAGCTGGCTCCAGCAGAGCTGGACATTTTTGGGGAGCCCTAATGTGCATTCCAGACTTTGAAGTCCACATTCTGCATGAACGCCCGCGACTCACTCAGAGCCCCGGCACCATCCATTGCCCTCATTTCTCAACTGCTCTCCCTCTGTTAGTGCAGAACCAGCCGTAGCTCTCAGTTCCTGCCTTCAGCAGGGCTCCCTCTTTCACTTCCAGTCAGGCTCCTCTGGAATTGAATTGTGCCTCTTTCATTTACAACTATGTTGTCTTAGTAAGATATTGAGTATCTTTGAGAGTCCCTTTTCTCATCTGTAAAACAAAGATAGCAGGAGCAAGGTGGCAGATTGTGGGTAGAACTAATGTAGGGTCCAAAGTCACGTTCACAGGAGATGCTTCATGAAATGAGAGACTTTCCTTGTCCCGGTGGGGCAGGATTCTCCAAAGATGGAAGAGCAGGTGCAGAGGCTTCCAGAAACCCCTACAGGTGGCAAACCCTTTTTTCCACGATGCCCTGAAAGGGCGCCCAGCTGACTCAGTACACTTCCAGGGGACCAGTGCTACTGCTTCTCTCCAGCCGCACATTCCAGGGCAGGATGTGTCCTCAGGTCCTGGACTGTGGCTGCCACACAATGGTTTCTCCTGGTTCTCAGGTGTTAGCATGAGGACTTGAGCTTCCTCCCGAGGTGGCAGGCTGCCCAGGTGTGTTCCTGGTGTGTGGTGCTTCTGTGGAGCAGATCTCCTGTGTCCACCCTTCCCCAGGGCTGTCTCTTCCACCATTTCTCTGTTGCTCCTGTCGTTAAACAACTTTCTAAAATCTGCCACTTCGGCTCTGGTAACAGAGATTGGGGCGCTTCATGGACAAGAAAGCTAATGCACAAAGCACTAGAGCAGAGGACAGAAAATCTAGGTTCCAGTTCCAATTTTGACAGTAACGAGCTGTGTGACTTTGGAGAAATCAATAAACTGCTCAAAGCCACAGTTTCCTCAATTGAAAACGAGACATACCATCTCTTGGGTCCTTCCAGACATAACATTCAATGATTCCTGATTCTCTTTTCTGCTCATACTCTCTGTGACTGCAGGAAACCAGAAATACCGTAACTTTCAGCCTGTTGCTTCAGCAACATTAGCTGGTGGAACCAGGAGCAGCCTTTGGTTTAATGGAGCCCAGAAGTTCACCAGCTGAAGCAGAGCAAGGCAAGACAATGCCAGAGGCATCAGAAAGGAAATGCTCACTTTTCCTCCAAAGAAAAAATATGAATTTATGTTTTCCCTGTAGAATGACGTTTTAGTTTTTTCAACTAAAATTTGAATTTTTAGTTTTTCATATCAGGAAAGAGCAATGTTTCTGGGTAATACAAATAATTTGGTAAGCATTGTGAAGCTCTGTCAGATCAAGTCTTAGCTGGGAAGCTGCATCATGACTTACACGCTATGTATGGAAAGTGACTCTGATATCCATTGAGGTGAGAGTAGGCAAGACAATATTTAAAATGACAACATTTAATAAATTAAATTAACTTTATAAAACAAATACTAAATTCCCCTGAAATCCTACAGAACAGTAGTTGAAGTAACCTGTGGACGATGGACACATGGCCATGATTTATAGTGCATGGCATTCATCTCTGTCTTTGTGGCTCTTATTATCTTACTTACATGAGATTTAGGACACATCAAACTTCAACTTTCTGATCAATAACCTGGGAATTTGAATTGAGGATAACTCTTCCATAAGAGACCCTTATGCTACTGAGAGCTTATACAAACTGCTACTTCTGTCTGGAAAATGTTCTCCCCTTCTCTCCTCCTGTAACTTATCATTTAGTCCTTAATTAATGTAGGCATCACATTAGTCTTTCCAAAATGTTTTTCTGATCATCCTAAATTTTAAAAAAAGGTTTTAATATCCTTTCAAGCAACCCGCCACTCTGATTTCCTGATAACTACCTTTTAACAGTCCCTTTCACTTACCAGTGATGTCTTTAAGTCTGGTTTGTATTCTTACCAAGTACACAGTCGCACCACCAGCAAGCTTGGCAGATTTAGCAACTAAAATTCAAGATATCCATGCAAACCTGAACTTCAGCGAGCAACAGTTGGGTTAGTATACACGTGTTCCATGCAATACTTAGTACATATGTGAAACTTTACGTTTTTTTTATCTTCAATTCAAATTTCACTGAACATCCTATACTTTGATAGCCTTAGTCATCAGCCTCTTGCAACATGCCTGCCACATGCTAGTTGTTCAATAAATATTCCATGATACAAAAGAGCAACAGAACATTTTACTCCATTTCTTCAAAAGTGTCATAATAATACTGAATCTATTCATTTAGGGGAGTTAGCATTGAGTATTTCTTGCTCTGTTTGACAGAACAGTCATTTCAAGACAGCTCATATTATGGATATTATGGGTTTGACTGTGTGCATGTCACAGGGCTGGTGTGTTAACCCTAAGACATAAGCTTGCTTATGAGCAGCATGGGAGGATTTGAGATCATGCAATTTGATTTTATTTTTTTGCTCATCTCAGACAGGAGATGGGGCCTGTCTGAACTTGCTGAAGGCGGCTGCTCTAGGTTTCCTCTCACACACACTCACGGAATGCTCACTCCACAGCAGGGCTACGGCCAGAAGTGCTGGGACTGCTTTCGGGGGGCAGAAGCCTCCATCTGCCATCTGATCCCGACCTGGAGGCTGGCTCTGAGAGTGCAGCTCACTGCCTGACTTTTCACTCTGCCACTCTGACGCAGGAACCCTAAAATCCCAAAGGGACATTCCTTCATTTTCTTTGAAAATTGCAAACAAAAATAAGAGAGGTTTTCTTTCATTTTATAGACCTAATATTTAATTAATTTTGTTGTGTTATGATTGTGAAGAATACTCCATAGAAGATGATTTTTTCTGAAAAAAATGAAAAAAAAATCTATAAGATCAGATTACTTTCATCCATCTACAATAAGAGTAAATTTACTAAGAGACCGATGAGAGGAATTTTCCTAAATCTTACACATGCACACATATGGATTTCATCTTTTCAACTTTGCAGAGATTTTGTTGGTTGACCTATTCATTTCCAATTGAAATTAGCATTCAGGCTAATAAAGAAGTGGGTGCTTCAGTTCTTATGGGGTAAGAGAAAGGATTTTCTGAGGCTTTTCCGTGTATAAAAGCAATGAAAACTAAAACAGGAAAGCTGTGAGGATCACCTTTTATAGAACCCTGAAAAGAATACAATGAGAGACAAAGGAAAAAAGAAGGCTCAAAGTCCTTAAATGAGTACTAAGTGCAGTGACAATAATACCGATCATAAAAATAAAAATGATTTTAGGATAATACTGTGATAAAATTTGTGTCCAGAATTATGTAGCCATATGAAGGAGATAAGTCCCTAGGAACACAAAAATTTCTAAAATTGAATTGAGAAGAAACAGAAAATTTGAATGATCAGTAATCAAAAATTTTTAGCAAAAACATTAAAAATCAGGGCCAGATGACTTCAGAAGTGAATACAATCAAATAGTTAAAGCAGTAATACTGACCTTGCTTAAGTTCTTCCAAAATATGCAAGTATTTCCTAAGTCATTTCATGAGGTAAATAATTGCAAGTTATTAAAGTCAGCTGAAGATATAAAAAGGCAAACAAGCTACAGACTAATATCCATGTTGACGACAATGCCTACATCCTCAGAAAATACTAGAAAACCAAATCCGAGGGCATTCACATGTTCAAGAGCATGTTAAGAAATTGTCTACCATGATCAGGTGGGATCTGTCCTAGGGATTAAGCATTGGTTGTATAGACAACATTCAGCTTTGTAACTCAGATTATTAACAGAATGAAGAACAACACACCATCACTTGATGATAAGAAAAATCATTGGAAAGTCCAACACTTTTCATGATAAAAACAGAGTAAGCAAGGATAAAAGAGGAGCACCACAGACTTGATAAAGGGCACCCACAGTCAACATCATACTTAAAAGCTTAACACTGAAAATGTTTCCCAAAGAGTAGGAGCAGATGAGGACATGTCTCCCCACACATCTACTAAATAAAGGTGACAAGTGCATTGAACGTTTTATCCAGAGCTATTTTTCAAGAGAAAGAAGTAAAAATCCAAAATGGAAAGAAAGAAGTCAAACCCTCTCTTTGAAGATGATATGGACTTAAATATGGAACCCTCTGAGGGTTTTAATGTTATTATTTAATACAATAACTAGAAACAAATTTACCCATGGAAGAGCAAGACTTGTTTGTTAAAAACTGTAAAACTTTGTTGAGAGAAATTAAAAGCCTAATTAAATCTTCTTTTTACCAATTGTTATGATTAAAAAATACCCCACATTTTTACAAATTCATTGCAAACTTTATCAACATTCCCCTGCCATTTTTGCAGAAATCCTAAAATCCATATGAACATGCAAGGAACAGTGAATCTCCAAAACTGTATTTTAAAAGAAGCATGGATTTGGCATATCTCTATTTTCCATAGTACGTTTCAAAACTTACTGCAAAACTATGGTACTCAAGGGTCTGGTGCTGCCATATGAATAGACAAGATCAATGAATAACCTTTATGTCATTGTCCCAGCTGCTCAGAGTACTCAGTGAGATAAGATAGTCTTTCCATGGAAACGTGCTGGGGCAGCTGTGTGTCCACATGAAGAGAGTGAGCTGGGAACCCCATATCACATCGCGTACAAAAAGGCAACTCAAAATGGGCCACAGTTAAACTCAGTGCTAGGACAATGGCATTCTTTGAGGAAACAGTGTAAATATTTTTGATTTTGGATTAAGTAATATTTTCTTCAATAAGACACTGAAAACAGCCAGGTGTGGTGGTGCAGGCCTATAATCTCAGCTTCTTGGGAGGCTGAGGTAGAAGGGTCTTAATGTTGAAGTCAGCTTTGGCAAGTTCAAGGCCAGTCCAGACAACTCAATGGGCAAAATAAATTCATAAAAGATACCGAGATATACTCAGAATAAAACACAAACAATAAGAGAAAAGCAGCAACAAAAAAGCAGATAGTATAGACCAGCAATTTTACAGAAAATAAATTATGTGTTGTAAACATACTACTGAGCTGCAAACCATGGCTCCTGGAAAGAGGAGGGAAACGATATCCTGGCCTTTGGCCACCTTTTCACTCCCGTGCCATCTCCTAAACTTTCCTAATGTCCCAGGTTTGCAGATCATGCCTGAAAGAAGTCAAGGGCCGCATGAAGGAATTCTGCCAAGTCTGGGTTGCTTCTTGTCTTCAGAACATGCTGCTCTTGATTTGGACTGCAGGGAGCTTGAGGGTGGAATTCCAACCAAGGTGCATATTCCTGAGAGTAACCCTGCCGGAAAACCATTCATTAGTCCATAACTTCTCTCCAGATAAAGGCCAAAGACCTCTGCCCATACTATCCCCCTCTGGAGACATCGATGACACAATTCTGTCTCCAACTGCACTGGAGGCGTTCAGGAAGTCAAAGCCTTCCACTTAAATTCTGTGCACATGCATCAACATCAAGTGTGGTGACAACTTCTGTAAGAGAAATATTGGAGTTGGAAAAATAGCTGGAGAAAGCTTCAGTTGTAGAATAAGAAAATAAAATGGCATAAAATAACTGAAACACATGTGATCTTGATCTCAGGTGGATGTCTATTGTTCTAAAGGGAAATGTCATTGCTCATGAATCCCTATGAAAAGATTCAGCATCAGAAGAGGGAATGTCCATAAGCCTGTGGAGGTGGCTGCCACCATCTTGAACAACAATGGAGCCAGGGAACATGTGGAACTAAATCAGACGTCCCCCTCTCTAGGGACACCATCAGCACTGAAGGAATCTGAGTACAGAGACCAAGGTCTGTTTCAAGCAAACAATGGAATGGGGTTCAAGGATTTGGAGGTGGAAGAGGCTGTTGGAAATACTCTGCACTCCTGCCTGGGAGACAATGGCTAACCTCAGAGTCTGGAGCCTGACTTGGA
The DNA here is from genome assembly GCF_902686455.1 of Sciurus vulgaris. Classification (NCBI taxonomy): domain Eukaryota; kingdom Metazoa; phylum Chordata; class Mammalia; order Rodentia; family Sciuridae; genus Sciurus; species Sciurus vulgaris. The sequence continues at coordinate 180,549,929 of NC_136464.1, read as the reverse complement.
CACCAGACATGAACTCTTTTACATTTTAAGTCTTCAGTTTATTACTCTTATGAGCTTTGCTTCTAGAAATGTCTTTAACCAAGAAATTGGCTGAACAGTAATTCCAGTACATTTTATAATGAAACTGCATAAAGCTAGGCAATAGTGTCATCCCAGATACTTCCCAAATGCAGAGAAAATGATTTAGGGCTCTTCCTTTGCTTCAATTTCTATCCGTGAAAGGAGAAGGGAAAGAATCTTCTTACAAATACAGAAACAGAGACAATCACCTTATAACACCACTTTCTATTATATTTCAATTTGCATTTATGTGGGGAAAAAAGATTAATTTTTATCCAAGGTTTCTTCGGTCAGGTTAATTTACCCATAAGAAAAAAAAAATATCCTGTGTATTGTAGTTGATGTCAACATGTTGACTACTCTCTCCAAAAAAGTAGTTTTTGTCACCATAACCACCACAGGAAAAAACTAGTAATTTAATATCCAACACTCAAAATAACATAGCAAAACTCCCGAAATAAATTATTTTAAAAGGGAAATAAAAACCCCTTACAATAGTACAAATAAAAATGAGAAAATTGAAAATTAGAGAAACATGTTCCTCTATTTCTTTTCAAAATGACTTTGTTTTTATGTAAATATTCGTACCCCTCTTATTTTTGAGTACTTAAATATGTAAGTCTTGAGAGATATTGAAGGATGGGACAGCTTGTGAGTAAAGATACGATAACTGTTCTTTTCACTAAGCCTATTATCACAGGCAAAATTACATTTATCTTTTGGTTCAGGAAGCCAAGAATAAAATCCAATGAACTCTGAATCTGTTTATACTACAGGAACGCATTTCACCTTATGGTGTGCACATACATTCTAAATTAAGACAAGTTAATTAAATAGAGAAACTCCAGGAACTATCATCTCTAATTTGCTTTTAAGAAGTCTCTAAAATGTGTTTCAGAGTATCCCTCTGAACTCTGCTCTAAGCCCTCTTAATTTTGGTCTCAGTCATTTATTATTGTTATCTTGTCTTTTGGTTTTGCTCATGTATCCAGGATTACCACAGTCTTTAAGGGAAAATGATGTATTTTAGGGAGTCAGATACATTATCACAATGGAAAGGTGATCCATTTCACCATATTTTATATACTATCTTTTCCTCAGCTTACATTCTGATGCTGTGTAATGACTAAATGATTGTTGACAGCTTAATATTGAATGATTGGTGTGGAGTGGTTGGTTCTTAGATGATCACACTGTTTCCATTACTAGAGACCCATTCAGCTGTATCATAGGTATCCCTCTCTTAGATAATGGTTTTGAACCAGACAATAACAGTGAAGTGAGCTCTATTCCTGTTGAATATCCAGGGGATTGCAGAACAGTTTTCTTTCTCTTTTCTGCCTATGACACATGATCCTTGTGAAATGAAAAAACTGGACTGGCTTGTCATCTATTACTTATTACCATCAGTCACTACGCATCATTTACCAGGGCTCTGGAGCATGATTGCATTCCATTCCAGAATAGTTGTTTGTGCTTAATGTAAAAGTCCAACGGACGATTTTAACATTTATGGTGAAAATATTACAAAACAAAAATTGTGTTTTGTACTTGGAGAACATGTGTGTGTGTCCACACGTGCACACCCCTGGTGTTGTATGTGACACGCTTGTGCTTGTGTAGACTTTTTTCCAAAGTCTCAGACTACTTGGGATAATAAGTGCTCATATTTATTGCCCACTCCTTGGGCAAAGGGGTTTTGTGCCACTTAATCCCTAGAGCAAATTAAAAGGGGCTTGGGTTTTGACATCGGTTCCCAGTGTTTCTGCACTCATGCAAGAGTTATTGTATGTATACAGAGCCCTGATTGCTTCTCCATGGTTGATCTTGAGTTCAGGTTTAATTTTCCCACTATCTCAGCACAAATCTTCAATTTACTCTTTTCTTACTTCCATAAAAATGAGAATCCCCTTGGGGAAGTTGTAGTTCCGTTCCCATAAGGTTAATTTATTCAGCCAAAGTGCAGGTCCCCAGAAATCCTTCTCAGTGGTCTGGAAGGCCCCACGCTTGGTGCGGGCTGCTCCAGCACAGTTGTGAAGAGAGGCAAGAGCATTTACTCCTCGTTCTTCTCTACACCTAGTGGATTAAGTGTTCTTGCTAGGCTGCCACTGAGCAGAAGGTGCTGAGCAGGGTGGGAGAGCTGGGTGCTGGGGGCAGGGGAGCTGGAGACTGGGAGGCGGGGGCGGTTTGGAGACTTTACTCCAGGCCCCAGCTCCTCAACCATGGCCCCACCACCAGGTTCAGTGCTCACCCCGAATCGACGCGATGTTCACAACACATCTTACACACGTTAAATACGTTTGTAGCTATATTGAAGTCAGAAGAAGAAAATAAATTGACAATTCGATAAGAAGGAACAACTGATCTCAGTGTTTTTGGTTGATATCTTACTGCACGATGCAAGGGTTTCGTAGGATGTATCTCACATCAATTGCATTTCAAAATGCAGGTGAACAGAGCCAAGATCAAAACTGAGGAGGCAGAGGAAGATAAGGAAAAAAGGATGATTGCTTCTTTCTATTTTAGCGAAAATTCTTTTATACAATGAAAAATAAATTTCCAGACCTTAAGGAAAATTGCTTTATTAAATTTCCCAGAGATAATTCTTAATGAAAACAAGAACAAATTTCTCAAATTGTCTTATTTACTTCCAGATTATCTGATGACAGTTACATTTGGAGAGGGAAAGGGAAAAAAAAATAAAGAAAAACACGTCTAATTATTGTGCAATTTGCTTTAATTTACATCAGACTCTAATTTGTTGTCACAGTAGATTGAGAGGCTGCAAAAACAAATGTAATGTGTGCTTCAAAGCCAAAGGGAGACCTGTGAGCTGTGAGGTGAGCTATATTCCACATCAGACTTCCACGAAAACAACTTTTTTAAAAAAGTAGTAAACATAAACCAACAAGGAATTTAAAATAAAGCAAATCATTACTTAAACTGGTTATATGGATATTCAAGTCAATGCCATAAACAGCAATAACCCTATTTTGTGTTTCTTAGTGAAAAATTAAAACTGATTTATAATACGGCATTGATTTGTGCCTAATCTGGAATTGCCTTTTTTTATTAATATTGTACTAAACCCCAGGAAATGATGCCATAGGCCAAAGATTAGTGCCAAAATACATATGAAGTCAGTTGATGCTATTTATTAAGACCATGCAAGGTCCCTGACCCTTTCACAGTGAACAAACACAGGTCCAGCTGGCTCACAGGCTTGCTTTTATGCAAACCTGTTCACTCATATCTGTTAGCCACTTTTCTTTTCATCGGGGTCAGAGCAATCCACCAGCGTGCAGGACCCCAGTGGTGGCTAGCGGGATTATGTTTTCAGTGGGCAGCAGAGGTGTGTGTTGAGCCAAGGTGCCAATTATCCCTATTCCAATTGGGTGCTAACCAAAACCGGCTTCTTGGGAGTGTGTGTGCCAACCCTGTAAAAGAGCACCTGGGAGCAGTCAAGCTAAATTAGGCGCCCCCAAATGATTGTGTTTTCCTGAGAAGAAAATGTGGTTGGCCATTTGAATAGAGGCGATAACTCTGAATAGAAAACACGTCAGGTGTAGGGGGAGGTCTCCTCACACAGTACTCAATAAAGGGCAGAAATGGAAAATGTAATTCAAAATGTCAATAGTTTTTCACTCAAGTGACATAACAGACCAAAGAAGCATTAAAGTGCACGCTGCTTCCACCCCTCTGCCAACACACGGCATGTTTTCAAAACAATTAAACTTGGCATCTCCTTTTTTTTCTTTTTAAAAGTCCAAGAAAATCAGTAACTTGAATTTAAAGCTCCTTCAACCTTTTCCACTAGAGCCCTTATTTCTCTTTTCCACTGGGCAGTAGGTACTCATGGGATTTGGAACCAGGTCAGTAGAGCAATTGTCAAAAATGCCAGGGAAATCATAATTTCAAAAATAAGCTCTGAGATGAATCTCTGTGGGGGATACTCAGGTGGAGATCATCAGGGACGTCACAACCTGCGGGAGAGTGATGATGTTTTCCACACACAGGAAAGTACAGATGCCCTCCACGACTCTACACCTCCGTGTCTGAAGAAGGCCGATGGTCAGGCTTTGTAGAAATTGGTACCAACAGAGAGGCCTCGGATGGCCAGGTGGTACACAGGGAAGTTAATGGGAGTGATTCTACTGACCTGATTTAGTGGCAGTCTTGGAGGAACCTCACCCGGGAGTGACTTCTGCTGACAACCTCCAATTGCTGCACCCCAGAGAGCGGCTGCTGTGCCCTCCCTAAATCACATGCTGGGTCCCAATCTTCCATGGGATAGCACAGAGTGGCGGGACCTTTGGGGAAGTAATCAAGCTATGAGGCTCCAAATGGGACTACTGCCCTTTGGAAGGAGCCCCAAAGGAGCATGCCCCTTCCACCATGTGAGAGCAGACCTACAAGCAACAATCCGTGAACCAGAAAGTAGGCCCTCACCCCATACTCACCCTGCTGGAAGCTTGGTTTTGGGCTTCCCACCTCCAAAACTGGAGCGATACATTTCTGTTATTTATAAGCAACCCAGTTTATAATATTTCTGTCATAGAGACCTAAAGGACTAACACAGAAACCTCCATACTGTTATGCAAGAAGCCAGGCATCTCCCAGCCAAGGACGAGCCCGAGAGTCCCACCAGCCTCAGGTATTCCTGCTCCTCCTTGTCCTGGTGGGACTCACCTGGGTGTAGCCCGAAGCTCTGCCCACCCAATCCCACTCTCATCCTTTTCGCTCTTTGCAGGTGTCAGAGCTACGGTAATCCCTGGAGTCCTTCTTGCTGTCCTGCACCTCCGGGCTCTCTCCTTTATCAATCACTCCCCTTTTCCCCTTCAACATTTCACTACCTCATGACACCTGCTTTTGGGAGGACTCAACTCATCAATTCCTCTCTCCTGTGTTTATTTTCAGAAAATCAAAACAGATACATTTTCCAACTGCAAACTACCGAGTGTGAGAGAAACCAGCTTCAAAATGTAGATATTTAAAATGTAACCTGGGGCCATCGCCTTGAGGTCTTCTCTCTGCGTGCTGCTGCAGCTGCAGCCACAACCAATACCACCACCACCACTGCCAATCACCCCCTCACCTACTGCCAATGCCACTGACCCACTTCAGCCACTTCCACCAATGACCCAGAGGTCGACTGTCATGGAGACTCCAGGTCTGGTTGCACATAGCCACATCCATCTAGAGATGCTGGCCAAGGAATGGATGGTTGAGGTGCCAGCCGGTTTGCCACCACCATTTTGGAGCACAGCCACCTTGTCTGGGGATGCTGGCCAAGATCTAGAGGTTCAGTATCAGGGTGTCTGTGGATTTGGCTGAGCGTAGGGTGTTCCTCTTAGGATTGCTGGTGACCACTGTCTAGTTGCTGTTTCTCAGGATTGCTCATCCCTGTTGGTCTCTCTCCAAATTCCAGTGGCATTGAGATCTTGGGAATGTAATGTGGCTGAACCCAGGATATATTGAGGCGAGATTGGTGGGAGAGTGACTGGGTCTGCCAGGGCCAGTCTGGGCCAGGCAGTCTTGTGGGAAGTCAGAGACAGGGCTGAGAAACTTTTGAACACCAAGAGAGACAGTTGCTCAATTTTCAATCCATGTTTATTTTACATTTAATTTTTCTTCTCCAACATCTCCACCATATTTGTAGCAGGGTATTTTTCATGCATATGTTTGTTGAGGACAGTGATACATGCGTGTTGTTTTGCAGTTCTGTTGTATAATCTTATATTTTTAATTTTGTTGTTGTTGTTTATAGGTATTCTTCCTCTCACTTGTCTGTTTTCCTGGATTCCCTTTATACCTTTTTTCCACCTAACAGCCAATATCTGTTGGTTCTTCTTCTGCTCTTCCTGTGGATTTTTACTTCTAGTTTCTCTCTTTCTTCCTCATGAGCATCACTTCCTACAATATTTCTGTACCCTCTTTGTCTACCACATGAAATTATAAACCCATTTAGAAAATGTTTTGTTTATATTGTAGACAGTGATTAAAATCATCATTTCTATTTATATGAAGAAAGCTGTAGACACCTTAGTGGGAGGTATTAGATTTAAGACTCTATATTGTATACACTGGGTGCTGTGGATAATGGTCTACCTTTTAAAAGGGGGCGGTACTGAAAATCTTCAGAGACAATATAGATCTACAGGGTAGATCTGCCTCAAATCCATACACCTAGATGGGAAAACACACAAGCAGCATGAAAAGACAAGGGAACAAAGCACCCCAAACAAACCAAGATGCCCCAATAAGAGAATCCACTGACAACACAGTTGAAAAAATGCTCAAAAAGGAGTTTAGAATACATGCAGTTAAACTGAACTGTGAAGTAAAGAATGGTATAAAAAGTGAAATCAAAGAATACAGGAAGTGAAAGATCACTTCAATAAAGAGTTAAAGATTCTGAAAAAAGCCACACAGAAATCCCTGAAATGAAGGAATCAATAAACCACATTATAAATTCAACAGAAAACATCACCAAAAGACTAGACCACTTGGAAGACAAAATCTCAGGTAACAAAGACAAAACATTTAATATTGAAAATTAAATGACTGTGCAGAGAAGATGATAAAAATTCATGAACAGAACTTCCAAGAATTATGGGATAACATGGAAAGACCAAATTTAAGAGTTATTGGGATAGATGAAGGAGCAAAATACAAACTAAAGGAATGCACAATCTTTTAAATAACATAATATCAGAAAAGTCCCCAAACCTAAAGAATGAAATGGAAAAAATCAAATACAAGAGATTACAGAACCCCAAATGTACAATATTGCAGCAGACCCAAACCAAGACACATTATAATGAGAATTTCCAAAATACAGAATAAGGATAAAATCTTAAAGACTGTGAGAGTAAAAAAGCAAATTACATATAGGGAAAACAATTCAAATCTGAACTGATTTCTCAATCCAGGCCCTCAAAGTTAGGAGGTCATGGAACTATATATTTCAAACTCTGAAAGAAAATGGATGCCAATCAAGAATTTTATATTCAGTAAAATTAAATTTCAGATTTGAAGATGAAATAAAAACATTCCATGATAAATGAAAGTTAAAAGAATTCACAATTAGAAAGCCTGCTCTACAGAACATTCTCAACAAAATATTCCATGGGGATGAAGTGAAAATGAAAAAACAAAAAACAAAAAACAAGTGAAAACCAGCAAAGGGAGGAACCACACTAAAGGAAAAGTGAAAGGAGAAACTAAATAAAATTAAAAACCAGAAATAAATCAAAATGACTGGAATACACATCATATCTCAATAATAACCTTGAATGTTAACATCCTAAACTCAGCGATCAAAAGACATAGATGGGCAGATTAGATTAAAAAATAAGACCAACAATGTGCTGTCTTCAAGAGGCTCAAAGTCATCCACAGACTCAAGGTGAAAGGATGAGAACAAACATATCACTCATATAGATCACATAAACAAGCAGGGTTTCCATTCTTATAGCAGGTAAAGTGAACTTCAAGCCAAAGTTAATCAGAAGGAACAAAGAAGGATGATTCATTCTACTGAAGGGAATTATACATCAGCAAGACATAATGATTGTAAATATTTATTCCCCATACTATGGAGCATCTATGCACATTAAACAAATCCTTCTCAATTTCAGGAACAAAATAGACCACAACACAATAACAGTGGGTGATTTTTACACACCTCTCTTACTACTGGACAGATCTTCTTAAACAAAACCTAAAGAAACTATAGAACTAAATAATACAATCAATAAATTAAACTTAACTGACACATATAGAATATTTCATCCATCAAAGAGTGAATATGCTTTTTTCTCAGCAGCATGTGGACCCTTTTCTAAAATAGACCATAACTTATGCCACAAAGCAACTCATAGTAAATACAAAAAATGGAGTTAATACCCTGTATTCTATTAGATCATAAGGGACTGAAATTAGGAATCAATGATAAAATTAAAAATAAAATTACTCTAACACATGGAGACTAAATAATACACTATTGTATGATGAAAGGAGAGTAGAAGAAATCAAAGATGAAATGAAAAAAAATTAAAGGTAAATTAGAATACTGATACAACATATCAAAATCTCTGGGACAGTATTAAGGCCATACTAAGAGGAAAGTTTATTGCATCGAGCTTATACATTAAAAGAATAATAAGTCAACAAATAAATGACCTAACATTACATCTCAAAGCCCTAGAAAAAGAAGAGCAAAATAACACCAAAGACAATAGAAGATAGGAAATAATTAAAATCAGACCTGAAATCAATGAAATTGAAACCAAAGAAACAATTGAAAAAATTTACAAAACAAAAAGTTGGTTCTTTTAAAAACATCAATAAAATTGATAAACCACTAACTACATGAATGAAGAGAAAAAAAGAGAAAACCCAAATTACTAAAATATGTGATGAAAAAGGAAATATCACAATGGACACAACTGAAATACATAAGATAATTAGAAACTATTTTGAATATTTATACTCCAATAAAATAGAAAATATTGAAGGCATCAAAAAATTTCTAGAGACATATGACCTACCTAAATGGAATCAGGAGGTCATACATGATTTAAACACATCAATTTCAAGTAATGAAACAGAAACACCATCAAAAACCTACCAATAAAGGAAAGCCCAGAACCAGATTCTCGTCCAAGTTCTACAAAACTTGCAAAGAAAAATTAAAACTGGTACCCCTCAAATTATTCCATGAAATAGAAGCAGAGGAAACCCTTCCAAACTCATTTTATAAGCCTAATATCACCCTGATACCAAAACCAAAGACACATCAAGGAAAGAAAACTTCAGACCAATATCCTTGATGAACATAGATGCAAAAATTCTCAATAAAAGTCTGGTAAATCACATGCAAAAGCATATGAAAATGATAGTGAACCATGATCAACTGGGGTTCATCCCAAGGATGCAGGGTTGTTTCAATATATGGAAATCAATAAAGGTAATTCATCATATCAACAGACATAAAAACAAGAATCATATGATCATCTCAATAGATGCAGAAAAATCATTTGACAAAATACAGCACCCCTTTGTATTTAAAACAATAGAAAAATTAGGGATAATAACATATCTCAACATCATAAAAGACATATATGCTAAACCCAAGGTGAACATAACTCTAAATGGAGAAAAATTGTAAGCATTCCCTCTAAAAACTGGGACAAGACAAGGATGTCCTCTTTCACCACTTGTATTCAACATTTAACTTGAAATTCTAGCCAAAGCAATTAGAAGAAAGAAATTAAAGGTATATAAATAGGCAAAGAAGAACTCAAACTATCACTATTTGCCAAAAACATGATTCTATGTTTAGAAGATCCAAACAAATTCACCAAAAATTTTCTAGAACAAAAATGAATTCCGCAAAGTAACAGGATATAAAATCAATGCCTATGAATTAAACATCAGTAATGAATCCACTGGAAGAGAAATTTAAAAACTACCCCATTCATGGTAGCCTAAAAAAAAAAACATACTTGGGAATTAATCTAACAAAAGAAGTGAAAAACCTCTACAATGAAAACTACAAAACACTAAAGAAAGAAACTAAAGAAGACAGTAGAAGATGGAAAGACCTCCCATGCTTTTGGCTAGTCTGAGCTAATATTGTCAAAATGACCATATTACCAAAAGCTTTATACAAATTTAATGCAATTCCTATTAAAATCCCAATGACAATCTTCATAGAACTAGAAAAAGCAATCATGTACTTCATTTGGAAAAATAAGAGACCCAGAATAACCAAAGCAATCCTTAGCAAGAAAAGTGAGACAGGAGGTATCACAATACCTGACTTCAAACTTTACTACCGAGCTATAATAATAAAAACAGAATGGCATTGGCACCAAAACAGACACATAGAGCAATGGTGCAGAATAGAAGACACAGAGAAAAACTCACATAAATACAGTTATCGTATACTAGATAAAGACACTAAAAATATTCAGTGGAGAAAAGAGAGCATATTCAACAAATGGTCCTGGGAAAAATGAAAAGCCACATGTAAGAAAATGAAATTAAACCTTTATCTCTCAGCCTGCATGAACTCAACTCAAAGTGGATCAAAGACTTAGACACTAGAACACAGACTCTGCCAACTACTAGAAGAAAAAGGCCCAAATCTTCACCACATCAGCGGAGGACCTGACTTCTTTAACAAGACCCCTGAAGCTCAAGAAGTTAAAACAAGAATCAATAAGTGGGATGGATTCAAACTAAAAAGCTTCTCCTCAGCAAAAGAAGCAATCAATAATTGGAAGAGAGAGCCTACAAATTGGGAGAAAATCTTTCTCAGATGAAGCATTAATCTCTAGAATACATAAAGAACTCAAAAAACACCAGAAAAAACAAATAATTCAATCAATAAATGGGCTAAGGAACTGAATAGACACTTCATCACAGAAAAATATATGCAATCAACAAATATATGAAAAAATGTTCAACATCTCTAGTAATAAGAAAAATGCCAATCAAAACTACTCTAAGATTTCATCTCACCCCAATCAGAATGTAACCGTCAGGAATACAAGCAACAATAAATGTTGGCGAGGATGTAAGGAAAAAGGTACACTTATATATTGCTTGGGGGAGTGCAAATTGGTGCAGCCATTATGGAAAGCAGTATGGAGATTCATCAGAAAACTTGGAATGGAACCACCATTTGACCCAGCTGTCCCACTCCACAGTTTATAACCAAAGGACTTAAAATTAGCATAGTACAGTGATTCAGTCACATCAACACTTATAGCAGTTCAACTCAAAATAACTAAACTATGGAACCAACCTAGCTGTCCTTGAACAGAAGAATGAATAAAGAAAATGTGGTATAGATGATGGAATTTTACTCATGTTTAAAGAAGAATGAAATTATGGCATTTACTGGTAAATGGATGGTGTTGGAAAATATCATGCTAAGCGAAATAAACCAAAACGAAAAAAGCAAAGGCTGAATGCTTTCTCTGATATGCAGATACTAATTCACAGTATGGTGGTGGGCATTAGGGAAGAATAGAGTTACTTTATATTAGGTAGAGGGGAGTGAAGGGAGGGGAAGGAGTACGGGGGTAGGAAGGATGGTAGAGTGAAACAGACATGACTACCACATGTACATATATGACTGCATGGCCAATGTGATCCTACAACATGAAATCAGAAAAATGAAAAGTTATACTCTGCTTATGTATGATTTATCAGAATACATAAATGTATTCTACTGTCATGTAGAACTAATTAGAACAAATAAATAAATTAAAAAATGTAACCTGCAAGTGTCCCGAGAAGAAAGCTTATTTATTTACTCACTTTATTACTAACTCAATGCTATAAACCTTGTTTCTAGGGTGGTTGGCTGTTGTGCTCAGTGGGAACAGGGTATCACAGGACAGTAAAGGCACCACAGCCTTCCTCTCCAGCTCCTACTTCTCTGCCTTCAAACAAACTCGTTCCAGTGTATCTAGGAAGTACTTCCTTTGACCTTGCTTGGAATTCTAAGGCATCTTTTATGAATCACTGCCCAGAAGAAATCTTTTTTTCAGTCTCCATTTATCTACCGTCTGTTTCCCATAATAATCAACCATAATACTTCTGTTCTTCTAAAACTTAAACTGCTCTCCAAAACCCTACTGACTTCCTATTTTTTATTCCTTGATGGACCTTCCTGTTTTTCACAAAAAATACACAATATTTCCTATTGATGATTATTGACTTCCCATCATTTTAAGGTTTCTATGGTGCAGTTATAACTTTCTCCAGTCCATCGCAGTGAGATAATCTGCCAATAAGTCAAAGCAAAAGCTTCTAAAGAACAATTGTTCACATTTGTGCTTTAGATCCCGCATTCTGCCATCTCTGGCTCTATCTAGTTTCTAAAAGTGGCAAAATATTTCTTGGGAATTTTTAATAATAAAATAAATGCATGCTGGATTTTCCCTATTTTTCCTTTCCAATTTTTTGTTCCCAAAAATCGACCACAAATTTCCTTTGCCTACACAGCTTCTTCTCCATTACAGGGTGGTAGCCTTTATTTTGAGTTTTATAATAATAATATTTATTCCATCACTAATTTTTACCAGATTCATTTACTTAGCTAATAGTTATTATTCATTCAACCAGTGTTGCTGAGCCCCTACTGCGTGCTCTGAGGAGATAATACAGATAGTTCCTGTTGCCAGGGAGCCTCTAGTCAATCGGGAGCTGACAAGCACTAAATACATATGTAATAACAGTCTCCATGGGTTCTTTGAAGATAAAAGACCCAAATTAAATGTGAGGAGCCATGATTAGAATAACTGTTCACAAAATTTCTCTCTGAGAAAACACTCAACTTGAAACATGAAGAATGAGATTACATAAAATGTATACAACGTAGAGACACAGCAACCAACAGACAGATAGATACCTGTACCTATTTCAGGCTTCGACTGGCAGCTATCAATTAGCAAATAAGGAACATAACTGTGGATAAGAGCGTACACACCAGTGACCCCCCAGCCCCTCCATCTGCTCATCGACCTCTCTCCAGCGTGACAGAAGGGGGATTTGGTAATTAATTGGGAAGCGGGGAAGAAAAAGGCAGGAGGGGGTTGTTTGGCTTACTTTCCCAGGAACAGATCACCTGACTCCGGAGACCACTGCCACTTCTCCGCAGGAGCAGGAAGTGGTCCAGCAGCTCTGGCCAGTGCCCTCCTTAACTGCTGAGCCTGCATCAGTTTTGTTCAGGGCCCTCGTCGAGTCGACAGCATCATTCTCAGATTCCATGCCAGTCCTTTTCTGCATTCCAGCCTCTGTCTTGTTTGTTATTTATGTTTTATTGTGTTGAGAAGGATGAACCTTTTACAGAGCATCTGCGTCCAGCATTGTAGGCTGTGAGTCTTCTCCAGTCAATAGCCACACCAAGCTTTGTACACAGTAGGAGCAGAGCAGATCACCACCTGGGTTCCCTTTCTCAATGAGGCCAGAGGCCTAGACATTTGTCATGATATAGCTGAGGTGTGTAGCTAGGGAATGCAAACCAGGCCGAGCACCGTGTCCTCACTCTTCAGACAGGACAGTCACGTGTCCTGAATGCCTGGGACAGGCCTGGTTTTTAATAAGTCCAGCCAATGAGAACAGGTGTGCACCTGCAAGTCTTTGCTGGAAACACTGCCCCCTCTGAACCCTGTGCTCTTCCTCCACATATAAGCCACTTCTCTTTCAGTTCTACCACATGCACAGTATCTTTTGATTTTTAGTTACGTTCATATTTAAGTACAAGTAATGTTTCCAAGTGTAACCTACTGCTACATAGGAGAAATGTGATTTTTTTTTTTACTTTTCTTAAGTGGAGATGCAGATCTGAGAATGAATGGATCCAGAGATATAAGATGCTCACGTAAGGATACTATCTATGTTTGTATTCTTGACGATTACAATCATAAATGGAGCACAATGAAACCTCAGTGTAGTTCTGATCTGCATTTCCCTGTTTGCTAAGAATGTTGAACAATTTTTATATATTTTTGACACTTTTCTTCTTTTGAGAAATGATTGTTTAAATCTTTTACTAATTTTTGACTGTTTTATTTGATTTCAGGGGTTGTTTCTTTTTTTATTTTTCTTATATATTCTGAATATGAATCAGCTATCTGAGGATTGATCATGTGGCAAGGATCTTCTCCCATCCTGTAGGCTCTCACTTTATACTCTTAATCAGTTCCTGTGCTTTTCAGGAACGTTTTAATTTTATGATCCTGCTACTGACTCAGTTTTCTTTCTTGAGCTTTAGGGGTTTCATTGAGGAAGTCAATGCCTGAACCAGTACATTGGAGAGTTGATCCCAGGTTTTCCATTAACAGTTGCAGTGTTTTTGGTCTAATTCCTAGGTCTTGATCTACTTTGATTTGATTTTTGTTCAAGGCAAGAGAGAAGGCTCTAATTCTATTCTTCTACATATAGCTATCTAGTTTCCCCTGCATCACTTATTTAAAAGACTGTCTTTTCTCCAACACATGTTTTTGATACCTTTGTCAAGGATCAACTACTGTATGGACTTGTCTCTGTGGTGCACTCATACATTGTTTCTGGGACTGCAAATTGGTACAACCACTTTGGAAAGAAGGCTGGAGCTTCCTTAAAAGGAGTTCAACTGCCATGTGACTCAGTTAACCTAGTCCTCAGTATTTATTCTAAAGAACAAACGTCTGCATATTACAGTGTTACATGTATACCAATGTTATAGCAGCACCATTCACAATAGCCACGCTTTGGAACCAACCTAGGTACCCTTCAACAGATGAATGGATAAAGAAAATGTGGTATATATACACAATGGAGTTTTCCTCAGCCATGAAGAAGAATGAATTCTGGCCTTTGCTGGTAAATGTATGAAACTAGAGAATACCATACATACTAAGTGAGATAAACCAGACTCAGAAAGTCAAGGGTTGAATGTTTTTCTCATGTGGAAGCTGAGGGGAGGGGGATAGAAATGGAATAAAAAGAAGAATCTCATGAAAATAGAAAAGAGACCAGTAAGTAGAGGAAAGAAAACAAGAGGATGGAGAGGAGTGCATGGAAAAGCACTGCAGAATGAAACCTACAAACCATGCTATGTCCTTGTGTGAATCACACACACACAATTATACTGCACTAATTAAAATAATAATAATAATAACTTCAATGGAAAGAAAATAATTAGAGTAGGGGAAACAGATCAGGGGAAGGAAGGAGAAGAGAGACAGGGAAGGTACCAGGGAATGAAATTGATCAAACTATGCTATGTGTGTCTACAACTACTGCAAAAGGAATCCCCGTTATGGTTTGGATATGAGGTGCCCCCAAAAGCTCACCTGTGAGACAATGCAGGAAGGCTCAGAGGAGAAATGACTGGGCTGTGAGAGTGTTAACCTAATCAGCGGTTTAATCCCCTGATGGGACTAGCTGAAGTGGTGGGGGTGGCTGGAGGAGGTGGGAATTGGGGCGTGGCTTTGGGTATATATTTGTTTCTGGTGAGTGCAGTCTCTCCCTGCGTGCTGATCATGAATTGTGCTGCTTCCCTCTGCCACACTCTTCCACCATGATGCTCTTCCTTACCTTGAGCCCAGACCGATGGAGCCCGTCTTCTGTAGACTAAGACCTCTGAAACCATGAGACCTCAAACTCTTCCTTCTCTCCAGTTGTGCTGGTCGAGTCATTTAGTCACAGCAGTGAAAAAGTTGATGAAATCACCCACTTTTTATGTATAAGTGTAATGCACCAATAAAAGAAAACACACTATTTATATGTCTATTTCTGCTTCAAGAGAGCTGCTGTTGGAGAGATGATGGAAGGAGGAAAAGGCAGACACGCCCGCTGTGAAACTGAAATGGAAGTCCACCATCCAAGCGGCCACCGCTGGTGTCCCTGATGGGAGTCATAAGTTGGTGACCGGGAGTCTGACTCCTTAACACACACCTTACGCACCAACTCTGGGAGCCACTGTGACTTGTGCCTTACCAGCACAGCTCTGCACACAATGTCTTTCATTGTCCCCTTGGTGTAGATGAAAGTGAGGCCTGAGAGAAGGTGACTGGCTGGTGTCAAAGCCTGGAGCTGTCATTCAAACCAAAGTGTCTGCCTTAATAGCTTTTCTTCTTAATGCCAAATACACTCTCTCCATTTGAGAAAAGTTCATGTTTTGTGCTCTTTGTATTTTCGTTCTGTTTCTTGTATTTCCTTTTTTCCTTTCTTTTTCTCCACCTGAATTCCAAAGCCTCTTGGAGTGAAATTGTACTGTGTGTCTTCCTTAAGGGGTAGGCAGGCAGCAAGAGACAAATTTGTGTAATTTAATGTTGAGTTCCATTTTCCGGTTACTTTGGGGTGAACTCAGTCATGGAGCACATGACCAATCTCTGAGAGCTACTAAATTGATGGGCATGCAGACTGGGCAGTTTTATCTAATTTGGAGGAAGAAGTAAAGGTCCTGAGCCACATAGGAACAGTAGAAGGCCAGCAGCCCCTTGGTACTGGCCCCCACGGCCCTTATTATTTCAACAATGGCAAATAAGGAAAGACACTCGCTAAGCTCAGTCAGCCAAACACTAGTAACAGCATCTTCTCTTCTTCACCACTCTGTAGGTAAAATTGCATATTAGTGGGTGTATTTTTTAACCTCTAAGTCTATCTGGGAGGATGAATAATAACAGCATATTTTTATTATGTTTCATTAACTACCTTTCTACCTAACTTCATGATCTTTAACTCAAGTTCACAGTGTGTTTGTGGAAGGTAGTTAAGTTTTGCTTTTAGAAAACTGTACTCAGAAGCATTTCCTGTATAGTTCTATGCAGTCTTTATGGATGGCTCTCTAGGGTTAAAGAGATATCTATACAGGTTCAAAAGGCAAGGCATGAAGGCAGGGCATCTGTCCCGTAGATCTTACTAACGAGCACCTAAACAGCCTTACCGAGGCAAACCTACTTCCCTCCTCGTCTTTTCAGACATTCCCTGTTCCACTGGGCACGTCTGTCTGCCCTCTCCTCAGCGTTAATCACACTTCACACGGGTCAGTGCACCAAAAGCATTCAGTGCCCGAGAAACTCATTTATACATATCACATCGTTTCTGTCACCTTTGTCTAAATTTATAACAGAAATCTCAATATACAGGAAGTTGTACATTTATAAATGAATTCCTTTCTACTGTGTAGCTAACCTCTGATCTACATTAAGGCAACAAATTGTAGTAACTTTCACCTACTATTTTTCAACTAATTTCTAGACGCCAAAATAGCAATTTGGTTTTCCTTCCACAGTCAGGAAAGTGCTCAAAAAAATTGAAAAGTCAAACACAACAGAAGATTTTAGATCCTGGCAATCACGTCGTTTCACACCCTGATTGTGTACCAAAGTCATATTGATGTTAGTATTGGATTTGAAGACACAGCATTTAATAATAAGTAGATAAAATGAAGTTTAAAACACACACTACACTTGAATTTATAATTAATATCTATGTGAAACACAATTCAAAAATTTTAAAAGTTTTGGATAAAAATCACTTTTCTGATTTGTTAGATAAAGCAGATACAAACCAGGAATCGTTTTTAAGCCACTTGAAAACAATATGGAACCTAAATACATTTAAATCTGAAAAAAAGCCAAGAAAGATTTAGCTAAGAGTATAGTTTTTTGATTTTAGAGTATTTACGATCTTATGCCAATTGGTGGTGTTGATGATCCATATTAAGACTTTTGCCTACACTAGTGACTCATGGGTGAAGATTCAAACTTTCAGGGAGTCTTGGGCAAAGGATGGAAACTAATGCTAATAACCACTGTGTTAGTCAGCTTCCATTACTGCAACGGATCATCAGCTTATCAAGAAGAGCGGTCTAGAGGTTTCAGTTTTAAAGATTTCAGACCTTGTCCTTTAGTCCTTTTGCTTTGGGCCTGTGGTAGGCAGTGCATGGAGGAGCAAAGCTATTCACCTCTTGACTGGGAGTTAAGGAGAGAGAGGGGAAGGGACCAGGGTCCCACAGTCCCTTTCCAGGACACACCTCCACTGATGAGAAGACTCCCACTAGGTCTCCCCTCTTGAGTTTCCCCTACCTCTCAATAGGGCCAACCTGGGTACTTTGGAGGGAGTTTCAGATCCAAGCATAGCAAACCCAGCTGTCTCCCATCCTGTCCTGAGTCGCTACTCAGAATTACATGAGCTTCAGTCTATTGCTAGGCAAAGTCTGCTCTGAAGTGCCCAACATCCTGCGTTCACACCCCTGCTGCTTGTTTGTGGCAGATTGGCAGGAGCATCCATGGTTACTCAGGTCAGAAACCTGCATACAGCGTGGCTTGGTTTCAGAAGGAAAAGTCCAGGTGTCACCGTGTCTCCAAGCCTTTCTGGAGACTACAGAGCTGAATCTGCTTTGAAACTCACTGGTTATTGCCAGATTTCCAATCCAGGTGGTAGCCTAGCTGAGGTTTCTGACTGTAGGCCAGGGCTGGCTCTCAGCCTCTGGGGGCTGTGCCTCTTTGTGGTTTGGTGCCTCCTTTCCCAGCCTCTATGCCAACCACCGAGGGTGAATCCTCGGGTCTCCAATCTCTCTGCAATCTCTTTGCCTCAGCTCTGCTCTCCCTTTCTCTTCCTTCACATTTTCTCACTCCAAGTGGGAGAATGCCTTTGTTTCCTAGGGACTCATGTGAATAGTTGGAATTCTATGGGGAGTTTCAGATAGTCCTTTATTATTGTTAGTAAACATAATCACAGCTGCAGAGCCCTGTCACAGCAGCACCAAGATGAGTGTTTGATCACATAATCTGAAGATGGGAATTACAGAGCACATCTATAGAATTCTGTCCACCACAAGCTTCCAGGAGCACTCTCTACAATATGTTACCCCGTTCGTTAGCCAGTGTTGCTTGCTAGTTGGTAATGTCAGTGTCAGAACAATTAGGCAGACCATACTACTTTCAGTCTTGCTGCCCTTTGACTAAGTTAGATACCAGGCATCTAATGTCCACTTAGATTTCCATCTGCATTTCTGTTCCTGTCTCATTCCCTAAATGCTAATATGCTGAATATGATGCTAGACATTGTCTTCTTCCTCGGTCAGTGCCTTGATAGAGACACAGTTTCATGACTTACTATTTCTCAGTTCTTCTTTACCATTATCTTTAAATTCAGTTAAAATTAGTAAGAAATTTTTCTTTAGTTAAGCACGATCCAATAACATGTGGTCCACAGAGGGTCTGTATACATCACATGGACATCAGGTCCAACGGAAAAAACATAGTTCTTAATCTCTAACTGAAAAGAGAGTAAGCAAAGGTGGTGGATAACTCAGCAGAATTGGCACTGCTCATAACTGACACCAAAGCACAAACCTATCTATCATATAAGTTACATAAAACGCTACATTATAATTGCCACCAATACGTGGAATACAATTTGAATTGTTACTGCATCAAATTACTTTCGTAATTAACTCACTTTGTACGATTACATGTGAGTGCAGTCTTAACGTCTCCAACATCCCAGAGACCTGGCTCTTTCAACCCTAGTTGTGCTCTGCATCCCCTGACTATTCCACCAGACCATGTGGGGACAAGTCTTCACCTCGATGATCCAGGCATCTGCATTGCTTTGTGTTATTCTATCTCCACAGTAATTTTTTAAACTTTATGTGGAAGGAGGTTAATTACATCTCACCTTGAAGTTTAATATTCATACTCAAATTGATGAGCAAAAGTATTCACATAGGGATTTCATTTAAAAAGAAAGTATAACTTTAACTTCTATGTTCATTAAAAAGAAAATCTTTTAATGCACTATGAAAGCACATATGCTACTATATCATATTTTTAATGTCTTTACATCCAAATTTCATTACAAATACTATTCTTTGTAATTTTAACTATTTGTATGTATTGAATCAATAAATCGGAGAAAGAATATACAGGTTTAACAGATTGTCTGATAGAACCCATAAGAAAACAACTATAAAAATTGGTTAAGTTTCCCTGAAATATTACAATGTACTATGTCTAACATGAAGTTGCTCATTGTCCACTAAATTCACCTCTTCACCTGATTCTTTAATCATAATAGCACCGTATTATTAGTTTTCTAGACTATTATTCTTAATTGACACTGAATCCAACATCTCTATGTGATAAATGCTCATCATTCATTTATTTCACTACGGTGTGGTTTTGTGTGTGTGTGTGTGTGTGTGTGTGTGTGTGTGTGTGTGTGTGTAAGACAGATAGACAGATAGAAAGACAGAGACAGGTAAAGTTTATAGAAGCAAAAACTGATAATCTGTGTCCAGTTTCTAATTCACTTACCCTGCCCTACTTAACCAGCACATTCAGAATTGGAATGACTTCTTGTTGGACTGATTTATCATTACTTAATATCAATTTCTCTCTCTTTGTACTCTGAGGTCCGTAATATCTGATATGAAGATAATCATTTCTGATACATTTTTTATTAAACTTTTCATTACATACCTTCTACATTTTTAAGGTCAACTTGTGGATGTTATTATTAAATTTGAATTGAGTTTCATTTATATAGAATAAATTTGGTTACACACATATACATACTACTGATCTTTGTTTCTTTTAAATTGGTGTATTTATACACTAGTTTACATTAATACATAATATAATTACATTTATATTACATGTAATTATTGATATGTCTGATCTAAAACTTGCTATTATATTTTGGTTTTCCATTTATTCCCTCTATTTTTCACTTCCATTTTTTTTTTCTTATTTCCTTTAAATTACTTGATCAGTCTTTCAGAATTCCATTTTGGTTGATATATGCTGTTTTTGTGTGTGTATTTTCACATGAATTCATGATCTCTAGATAACATTATTTTTCTGCTCAAGGTAAGAGTAGAAATCTTATCTACCTTTAAGTCCCACTACCAACTTGGTAATAATGCAGTTGACTTAAATATTTTTTTGGGTACATAAGAATCATATCACATGTAGTGTAACTTTTACTTTAACCATAAAATATATTTGAGAAAATATGAAAAGAAAATGAAAACATGTTGTTTTTATCATATTTTTGATACCTTTTTTGTTATTCCTTGATATCTCAAAGCTTCTTCCATTCTGCGTGGCATATTCTTTGACCATTCTTTAAAGGGAAGTATAAAAGAAGCAAATTCTCTCAGTTTCCTTTCACATAGAGAGTATCATGATTTATCATTTATTCCTAAAAAAACAAAAACAAAAACAAAAAAAAATTTAGATAGAGGGTTCTCAGGAGATAGTGTTCTTTTTTTAAAATAGTTGAAAATGTCATGCAATTTATTCTCTACTCTCAGGTTCCTGTTGAAAAATCTGTTGCCTTTTAAATTACTTTCCTCTTGAACATGGTGTTATTTTTTTTTTTTTTTTTCTGACTGCACGATTTTTTTCTCTGTTTTAGTTTTTGGAAATGATGCTGATATGTACTTTTGTGTGTGTGTGTGTGTGTGTGTGTGTGTGTGTGTGTATGGTTTTGTTCAGTTCCTTAAATAAATAGATTTATATCTTTTAAGAATTTTTGGAAGTCATCAATTAATTTTTTCTTTCAGTTCCTTTTCAGCCTTTTCCTCTGACTCCTCTCCTTTCAGGACACTGCCGGCATGAACGTCAGTTCTTCTGTTTTATTGCCAGAGATCCCTGAGTCTCTGCTCAGCATTTCAGTTTATTTTTCTCTCTGTTTTCATATCCAGTGATTTATCTTCTTTTACATTCCAGTTCAATGATTCTTCCCTCTGTCGTCTTCGTTATTCTTTTGAAATTATATACTGAGATTTTTATTCCAATGTTGTATTTTTTGGTTATAAAATTTTCATTTTTCATATCATCTATTTCTTTGTTGAGATTTTTCTACTTTTTCTCCCTTGAAGTTCTCTGTAGTTTTTAAAATTTAAGTCTGTCCATAAATGCTTATTGCTTTAAAATCTTATATAACTATAACATCTTTATCTTCTTGAAGTTGATATTTATTAGTAACCATGTGTGTTTGATTTTTGGTCTTTCTGTTTCTTGACATGAGAAGTGAGTGATATTCCATGGACACCTGTACATTTTCACATCACGTTTTGAGGCTCTAAATTTTGTTTAAACTTTATGTTTTGCCACATTTTCATGTCACTGCTTAGGTAGGGGACCAGTTTGAGAAAGCACAACCTTCTTATTTGCAGGTTCTTTTCCATGTGGCCTCTATTAACCTGCAATGGTAATGTACCTCATTATTATTGGACAAGTTGGGATTTTTGGCAGCTCAACTGACATCACAGTCACAGGGGAGTTGCCCCATTGCTACTGGGAAATGGTCAATGTTCTGTTTTCTCCTTAGTCTTACACTGATGCCATCTAACATGATAGGAAATGTGTGCCTTGTTAATGCCAAGCGGGGTTGGAAGTCTGATTTCCTCATTTGCATTTCATGGACATCATTTGAGAGAATGTATTGTAATTGGCTGTCAACAAGGAAAGTCCCTGTTCTCTCCTTGGCCTTTCTCATGTCACTGTGGTAGAGAAGTTGGGTTACCTGTTAACTGTATCACTGTGGAAGTCTAGATTTCACTCAGTCTTTGCTGGCATTGGTGAGGGTAGAGGGATAGCATCTTACTGCTGAATTCGGATCCACTTTCTGGTAGTTTCATGCTTTATGAGGCTGACCATTGATTTTCTATAGCCATTGGTATTTCTGGGTCATTGGCTTTCTCAACACTAAGTGTAGGATATAAGAAGCAAAAAGAAAACACATCAAGCTCATCACTGTTATTACTGAGGTCTACAGTATTTAGATGGTATGCCTTCTCTAATGGTCTCCCCATTTTTGTCTCTTTCTCCTCTCCACCCCCCCACACATATGTGTGGTGTGTATTTGTGTCTGTCTTCATTGTATGTGGCAGTAGGAATAGAAGAAAGTACATTTACTCCTTCTTTCCAGAAGAAGAATTTCTCTGTATCATAATTTTCAGGACCACAAGCTAAAGTTCATGCATTGCAATTAATTAAAATGCTTTTGAGAGTCATTTCATTTCTAGATTTGAACTTCCTGCCTTCTTACTGGTTGAAGAATTCAATGACTTCCCCTAATAATTAATGTATAATCTGGATTTTAGAGACTGTATTTTTGTGGTGTTGGTGAGTGTGTCTCCCTAGCTGTGTATTTCTTCCAAATGAAGGCCATGGTAAGAGATTTGATATGAGATGTTGGAAAAGACACTCCAGGTTGCTCTGTTTTATTCCATCAGGAAACACATGACCACTAATTGTATTCTAATGGAAGAGGGTATGCATCTCCTAACTCTGCAAATTGGAAACATGAAAACTAACAAGCACAAGTTGAAAACTGCCTACAACGCCAAGGTTATGAACACTGAATGCCATTTTACAGAAAAAGATGCTTCTATGAGTGAAAGCAGAGTGGAGGATTCTCTACTGCTGTCTTTGTAGGTCTGCATTCCACATGATGAAATTAATGAAGCAGCAATCTAGACTTTGCATATAAAATATCCTTTTCCAGAGATATTTCACAAATGATAACTATTTTAATACAAATTCTTCAAATTCTTATGTCACCCAGACATACTTTTGTTACAGACTCCTAACATATTTATATGTAGTAATGATTATACAAGGGAGAATACTACCTCTTTATAGGGATGGAATATTTTAAAAGTGTAAAATGGTAAGGTTTCAAAAAGCATAAAGTTTCACCTGTTCCATGATAGTTTGTATACCAATTGCAATAGAACTGAACACAACGAGAGTAGGCACCCTCCTTGTTGACAGCTAGCCCTGTCTATTGTGATTCAGATATGGCCTGGCAGAAGTGTGCACTTGGCATGGTTCTGGCACTGCTGTACATTGTAGAAGGGAAGAAGGAGACACCTGCTCATACACCCAATCTCTCTGTCCACTGATACTCACAGGTGTATGTGGTGCCTGTCAAGGTCGCATTCGTACAAAGAACAGAGTAATGCAATCATGCATATAAATATTTAGTTAAGAAATATTGCTTATAATGATATGAAAACACTACTATACTGAACTATTTTGTTGAGGAGTAATAGAATCAAAGCTGAGATTCGGGTTGTTGATGAATCTAAAGAGATTGTGACAAATGAGACAATGAAGAGAAAGTTCAGAGGGAAACTATTGGAAAGTCATTGGGAATTTAAACACACACACACACACACACACACACACACACACACACACACACTCAGAGCAGAATGATTGAGAAGATGCAGGAGCACAAGAGTGTTAAGTTCCATACTCCCAAGAAAAGAGATCAATAGTTAATATTTCCCAGATCTCTGCATCTTAAGTGGGTGGTCAACAACAGCCAGATCATTTGGCTGACGACTAGCCATAAAAGACATTTTTCAGTTGGAAAATTCTGCTCATAACATCAGAGTACATCAATTAGAATAAAACTTTTCCAGAAGCATTTCCTTGGAGGAATCTGGTTTGTGAGTTATATGGCTAGTTGGAGCTGTTCTGCAGCAGTTCCGTTGGCAGAGCACAATGCTTTCTGAAATACACACCACTATTATAATGACATTCATAGTTTCTGAAATTCTCCTATGTTCTTATATAAACTGAAGGAATTTGAGAGGTAGAAAATATTAATATGTCAACCACAGTCTTCAGTAAGATATCATGCAGCAAGTCCTTTTAGTGAGGATTTTGTTTTCCTTGTTATTGGTGCAGAATAATCTCTTTTGTAGGCTCAATATTTTTGCAGTAAATAAAATATATGCCTTAAAAAAGTTAACTTCAAGTTTCACTAAAAATCATCCTACTGAATACGTTTCCACTCATTTTTATTGATTCTAGTCCACATGTTTATGAAAGGCGAAGCTATGCTTTTGCTTTGAGCAATGCCAACATTGATAATTCAGCCAGAGATTTGGAGAGGAGGTTCAACAAATTACCTGTGGCTGATTAATATTAAAGAGCTGATTATATGTTGTCTTTATCAAATTGACTATTGTTGAACATGGGATCTAGAATGACATTTGATCCTATTTATTTCTCAAGTATCATTACAAATTAAAGCTGATCAGTAGATAAATCATTTGTATTAAAAAGAAAGGAACTTTGTGATGTGATTTATCAAGTGATCAGATTTCAAAGAGTTGCCTGAAGCACTTTTATTATTCTCAGCAGAGTATGCTCTCATAGAAAAGAATAATGCATTATGATAAGAAAGATGGGAACTTTTTTAAAAGGTTGGATGCAATGCTTGAGTTTTGTGTTTTTAGTTAATTTATTTTAAATTTGCTTTGGGATATTTTGTTTAGAAAAGAAGGGGAAAGATGCTAGTGTTATTGAATATTGTAATTTTTGTATGCAAGCATTCATAAAGATAGTATCATGGTGCTTTCAAGTGGAATTTTAAGTTTTCATACCACAACATATGATAAATTCTCTTAAATTTAGAAAAGAACCCTAAGATTAAAATACATAAGTAGTAAACTGCTTTGGAAGAGAGAAATAAGCACAAAAATAAGATATTTTTGAAAAATGTTTATTCTAAATTTTCTTCTTTGGTTATAAAATAATTATATTAACATCAGGCTATTATTAACATATCTTAATAGGATTTAAATATACAGAAAATTTGTTCCCATTATTAAAATAAGTAACTGCATATGTACTGAATTCTTTGTGATCCCAACCTATAATTTTGTACCTTTTATGACTGGTCCTTCTTAAAGAAATTAAATCTATAGTGTATTTTTTAAAGAACTAATATTTTGTCCCAGGACTTTGGGCAATTACAGTGCAATGCATCTGCAAACAGAATGGATTCTGTTCTACTTTTAACTCCAAAAAATGTGAACTTCAAAAGCCCCAGAAGATGTATTGCATTCTAGCTAACGTATCTGTCAGACCTAAGAACTAGTTAACTAATTTGCTTGCTTTGGGGTCAATTTTTTCTTAGAGACTATATATAATTCTTTGAATTCAAACTCATAAAATCTGTTGATGAGATTCAGCTTCAGAGGAATATTTCCTGACTCATAATATTTCAAAAAACACATTTCTGGAAACTTTAGTATATTAAATCTTATTAATACCAAGGTCTGGAGCAATCGTTATTGAGTTGTCATCAGAGTCTACAGAATATAAATCTAAACAAATGCGATCAGTATAAAAAGAATTCTTTATTAAAACCACCTTTGCTTAAGGTTCTATTACCTCAGTATGTGACTTTGGTGTGCTTAAACAGGGCTCTCTCTCTGTCACTGTACCAGACCACTGCTAACTTGCATTCCATCAAAACTGATACCATTGAGACCTGAGAAGTGCTGCAAGACTTACTCTTCTCTTATAAAGTTTGTCAGGCCAACGGGAACATCTTAAGTACAGTTTCCTCATAAAAAATGGAGGGTAAATGATCCTGTGGTTCAGACAATTAATCTTCCAAATAACTGTGATTGTTTTAATTTGTAGAGCTCTATATGCCTCCCTCTATTTTTACTTTGCTTCTGAATTCTTCTCTTTCCTTCCTTACCACGTTCCAAAAGATGAAATCAATTGTTAACTAAATGTCCATTCCTTAAGCAAAGTCATTTATATAATCAAATGAACCGAGCTTTATACATATTAGTGGCTAACTTTCTTAAACTACTTAAAACGCTGACATTTGATCCTTGCAAAATGCACCAGTTTTTAAAATGTGTTTCCAAGGTAATGAAAAGACTGAGCTTCAGAGACTCAGAGACTGTTAAATGTGATTTGCTACAGCTCCCCTTTCTGCAAGGTGGAGACAATGAAAGCAGAAGAAAACTCAGTTTTTTATATAAGTCATTGTACATGGCAATCCATGAGCTAAGTCAGTATTAACATATTGCCACTGTGCATATAATTCTTAAGTGTAAGTTTCACCTTTTAAATAAGGTAGTTATAATATATCCAGTTATAATAAACTCTGATTTCACCACTGCTTGTGAAATTCTTAAACTCAACCAGACTTATGTATGTTTCCAAGACTATAATGGGTAGATAAGGAATGCCCAATGTTACTTTATTTCAAAACAAGGAGTGCACCATCTGCTTTATCCAAAGGAAGGGAAGACGAGGCACCTGACAAACACATTTTGTTTCAGTTGAGTAAGCGATTCTAAATCAAGGCAATCACGTTAGCCAACTGTCTTTAAAGAAGGAAGACGCTTCAGTTAAAAGTTAAGAGTTTATAGCACAATGAGTTTAACTTTCCATGTTTTATCACTCTTCCTTTTGGGAGTTAGGACTATAAAACTAAGAAAGCCATTTACATACTTTTATACTATTTTGAAAATTTTTCCAGAGTCATGAAACGAAAATATGATTGTAGATGTCTGAATCTCAATATTCCTAAGATCCACTAGCTATCCTGTGGCTGAGCTTCCAAGATTAATAGACATTGCAAAATGCTCTTCTATGCAGGCAATAAAATTGGAATCTTCCTAAATTCCTGAGAATACGTTCTTGGAGTGCCCATATCCTAACAGCACTATGGTTTTGAGTTATGTGTGAGGAAAGTTGATGGGTAAAGTGCAAGATGTGTCTGATACAAGCTAGAATGTATTTACCTTTGTATAATCGACCAGGCACTCAGTTCCAGAGGTTTCAGGTATCCATTCAAAATTAAACAGGAAAAAAAAAAAATGTCTTTTGACTTTCTGCTAACTTTGAATGCAGGATCACATGTACTTCCAACCCAGCTTCAGGGGTGGAGATTAAGAAAGGATTATGGTGAATTAACTGAAGTTTTCGTTTTTTGTTTTTGCCCCCCTTCACTGGTGTAGTTTTGCTGCACCTAATTATCGTGGGGAGTTTAGAGAGACGTGAAGTGGTTGGAGTTCAATCACTAAGTGACCCAGGGCCCCGGACAGCTTGGGAAAGTGCCTGGCGGCTGCTATTGAAACTGGCTCTCCACCTGAGGAAGTATCCCTGCTCCTGCCGCTGAGTTGGAACTCTTTTGTTTCCCTCTAACGCACTATTGATCCTGGGAGGCTGCAAACCTCTTCTCCATGAGCACCAAGACTGGAAAATGGCTCCGCCTTCCAAACTCAGTGTTGCATTTAGAAATTAAGTCATTTCTTAAGGTCAATTACTCCATGACTTTTACACACATGAATTTACCTCAGAATATGCCAGTTAATTAACATGCTCAACCAGCAATGCATTTCATGAAATTGCTTCAAGGAAAATGTCATCTCTCTGAATTCTTGAAAAGAGAATCTTTGGCAATTCCACAGAGCCCCATTTTCTCCTAAATTCAGTTTTACTATTTTTCTTGCAACTGACATCATTTCCCCCAACCACATTAAAATCGTATTAATCCCCCATACAAAACAAAGTCTGGATAAATTATAGCCCTACTATTTTCTGGAACAATTTCCACTGTTCAGTTTTTGAACATGTATCACTCTGATTTTTGTCATATTTTCATTCTGTAAGTTATAACCTTTTATATTGGTATGGATATGTCCTACATTTCTTTCTTTTCCCTGTAATAGCCCCTAAAATTATTTATTTTGGAATTTGTAAAGAAAAATATGAAGTAAAAGCATCATAACAATAAGTTTATTTAGAAAAGAATATTTTGAGATGAATAATGATTATAAATTGTGAACATATGAAATTATACAAATAAATTCCAGTATTTTTTAAATATGTATGGTTTATCCAAGTATATTCATTTAGCCAAAGCATTTACCTGCAGCAGTGTATTAATGTATTGTGTGTACTAGGAACCACAAACAAAATGGAAATTTCTAAAGGAGATGGCTTTGAAATAAACCATATTTCAGAATAGATTTATCTTCAAGAGTAAGATATTGTTGTGAATCACTTTGTTTTAATTGAAGAAGTAATTTACATGTTTTTTTCTCCTTAGTTTTATTTTAATTCCTTTAAGAATAAATTTCAAATGTGCAGAAGAACTTGAATAATAATAAAATGAATACCCAGATATCCACTCCCTAAATCTAATGCCTATTAACATTTTAACCTGAGTGCATTTTCTGTGAATATGTGTGTTTAAATTCAACCAGATGAAAATAACCAGAATTACTAGGTCATCTCATCTGTAAGTGAGCTTTCTTCTCCTACAAGGAAGACTACTATCTCTCATAACCGAAAGCCATTTGCATGGTTGATGGAGTTAATAATAATTCCCTAATCTGCTCTAATATTCAGTTCTTGCTCAAATTCTCTAAGCACTTGACCAAATATATTAGCTATTCTAAAAAAAAAAAAAAAAAAAAAAAAAAAAAAACGTTGATTTCACAGCAGGATGTTGTGCCACAGCTTACTGTACTCCATGGCTTCAGATAATGAATCTGCTGTCACTTGAATTATCTATCTATCCATATTATTTACACACACACACACACACACACACACACACACACACACATACAGATATACACACACTAGTTTTTGGGTGCTTGGTTAGTGGTTCCTTGGCGTGCATATGTTTACTTTTTTTTTCTTTTGTGGTTCATTCAGTTTCTCCGTTCTGTATGTTTACATCTGCTAGCAAATTTGGTTGAGCATCTAGTTCTCATTTCTTTAATCCCCTCTCAGCCTGGTCTTCATATACACTTCCACTGAAATTGCACGGTTACTCAGGGTGCATCTTTTGTTATTCTCTTTTTTGGGGAATATTTTTTGTTCAGATGGGGCAAATTCTACTGTGCAGTCCATCTGCCTCCAGGTCTTTCAGCTTACTGATCGTGTCCTAATCCCTTCTCAACTTCCAAGCTCACACAATTTACTGTCATTGCATTTTTCAGTTCTACAATTATCATTTTATTTTTTTGTATAAATTTTGTTTCTTTGATGAGATTGTTCTATTTGTCATTTGTTTCAAGAAAATTTTAATTGCTTGTCCATGCATTTTTAGGAAGGCTTCATTAAAATCTGTAACAATTCTCACATCTGATCCATCTCTTTGTTGGGACAAGTTAATGTTCTTCTCTTGCAAGTCATGACTTTTCTGATTGTTTTTGTTGATCCTAGACATGTTGTCTACTCTTTTGGAATACACGATATTCTTATTACATGTTTGACCTCAGCCAGCCGTCTCCTTGTTTAGGGTTAGCACACAGGTCCTGGGCTACTTTGGTAGACTACTATTCCATTCACAGTTTCATTTTCCAAGTTTATTGGACTCTTGATTTCTTGGTTTCTTTGGATCTACTGGAGTTTCCACTCTTTTGGTTTCTCTGATTCTTGTGGCTCAGCTGGTGGTGCCTGAGGTAAGAGGAGTTTCCCCATGGCTTCCTGAAGCCTGCAGGAACAGCAAGAGATCAAGAGGACCAGGTCTTCCAACTCTGCTGCTTCTGGGGCAGGATCCAACTTGCTCGCCTTGCCTGTGGGCTGGTGTCTCCCAGTGGAACAAGGGAGTCTCAGAACCATGGGACAAGGTAACGTCCTGGACATTTCTTTTGTTCCTTGCATTTGGGGTACTAGACTTTTTTATATTATAATATCTGTTGATTTATCAAATCAAGGGAGGGCCTGGCAGAGCCTAAACACTTAGTATAAATGTGTTGAAAGAAACGAGGTCATTTCACATAGTCTGTGTTTTAGAACACATTAGTGCTGTTGGTGCCGTGCCCAGGGGCTCCACAGAGGCCTCAGGCAGCTCTCTGCAATCTCTGCAGTTCAAGGAACCAGGACACAGGGAGGATTTTTCAGCCTCATTCTTATATTTCAACTATCTTTTTTTGTTGTTGTTGCAAAATTCTAATAGTGTGTCTCAGAAAAGAATTAGTTTTCCCTGAAGTACTGAATACCTAATTTTTATGGATAAAATTTTTAAAATAGTTTCTCATACAGATCATATATTTTGGGGATTAATATCCATTGGATAGTTCTTTGAGGGAAAGGTAGATGAGTCAGGTGTGTGTGTGTGTGTGTGTGTGTGTGTGTGGTATGTACACCCAGGGGCACACCACAATTTTATACATTAACAGATGTATAACAAATATCTTTTGGATGAATGAGTTCAGAAACTTTATTGCAGTTCACAATTTCACAATTTGGCATCTATCATAAGATTACATGGCTCCATCTCCAAATTTCTGGAAAAGTTTCTGGCATGAGAAGTACCATATTTTTTTATCACAACTTTCAATTTCCAGGAATAAGAGTCAATTTTCTTTTCTTTTTTTTCTTTTTTTTAATTTTTTTACAATTTGTAGTTAAAGAAGACATGAATTTTTAAATTTTAGAGTAGAATTTTTGTCCCATTTCTTTATTTTTCCCCAAAATGTTAGCTTTATTTTTAAATTTATATTTAAGAATCTTCACTGTATTTTATTTAAACATGTTAACATAAGTGCCATTAATTGAAAAATCAGAAAATCAAATCTATATATCAATAAAATATGTTATCACAATAGAAATGTGTATAGTATACAAATTTCATCATGTATTCACACTCCAAGAATTATTTATATAAGAAACTGAAACATACATCTTATATATCAATTTTTTAAAGTATACTTTTAAAATCAAATTGTTGGTGTTTTGGAGAAGTTAATTAGCTTTCTAGTAGGAAAGTATCTTGGTAACAGAAAATTAGATTTAAGTTTCAGGCCGACCACAGAATTTTAACCTCTCTGCCACACTGACTTATAGTCAGCCCCCAAGCAAGATTCTTAATGGAGAAAAATTAGGTATGAGATCCCATTACACCAGGTAGCCAAGATTGCAAACCACTTACACAAACCCAAGCACTAGTTTTAGTTACCCAAGTACTTGTTGAATATCTACCCTGTTTAAACCATTATCATGAATGCAGGAGATCTTGCTGCTCTGAGGAAGAGGAATAGAGTTTGCCAGAGTCTGGAATCCTGTGCTAGGGCTAGTGCCTATCACAGCCTAGGGCTGTGCAGGCTAGTCCTATCACATCCTGCCAAAATCCTCAGAATTTCTTTTGTTACCCCAAAACATCCCCTGTGTCTGTCACCACCCTCCACCATGATCCTTTTGCTGTATGCTTCTATGTTCATTTCTGGGCTCTCTGTAATTATCTAGGGTGTCAGAAACATAAACAACAAAAACAGTACCCAAGTCCACAAGCACAAGTCTCCCCCCACAGCAACACACACACACACACACACACACACACATGCCTACACATACATGCACAAACACAAACCTTCAGGCTTCTTAGATTTGAGAGTTGCTGCCAGTAATTCCATATTTAAAAATCCTAGTGCATTTGAAAAGGACTGCCTTTTTAAATGTACAAATATTTCTGTCCTATTTGGACACAAAAAATTACCAGGGTTGTGTGAGAAGCTCTGAAATCCACATGTATGGCAGACTCTGCAATTCTGAAGCACACAGGAGACCCGGAGGTGCACGGGGGCTGGGGTGGCTAGTGTGTTAGAAAGGATGCTGTCAGTGTGGTCCTCTCTGGATCTGGGAAGAAGAGGGGACAAGCAAGCCTGGCCTACACTGCTGAGGCCACCAAGCCTCTGTGTGCGCCATGGCCTCTAACACTGGATTGGCCTTTAGGAGGAAAACAATTAAGTTTGCAATTCAATTTTCAAAAATCAATTTTTAGTACAATGTGGGTTGCCACTATCCCCATTAGAACTTTCATTCTCACCGTTTTCTTGGCCAAAAGAAGGAATATGATACTTTGAATATCTAGAAACATTTCCTTGACACCTTTATGTAGTTGTTGTTGTTTTATTTTTCCTGATACTGAGGATTGAATCTAGGGCCTCTTGCTTCATGCATTGGAAAGCGAAGGATAAAAGATGAAATATTAAGTATCCTTTCCAAATATCCAAATTTTATCCAAGTTTATGGGAAATGTAGGAGGTAGGACAGCAAGTTTAAAGATATCATGGTTTCTGATTAATTGGCAATATGCTTTTTCTATGACATTCTGTCTTCTAAGTAACAGTGGAAGAATAGATAGGGCCATTGGTTTAGATTCAAAGAGTGAGGAGACATGAGGACCATGTGCAATGGGTGTATTTTTGTAAAATACTGGTTTTAAAAAGAACCAGGCACTGCTGGTGCATGCCTGTAATCCCAGTGACTTCAGTGACTCTGGAGGCTAAGGCAGGAGGATGGAGAATTCAAGGCCAGGCTTAGAACTTAGCCAGGGTCCAAGCAACTTCACAAAACCCTGTCTCAAAATAAAAATAAATAAATAATAAATAAAAAGGGCTGGGATGTGGCTCAGTGTAAAGTACCCTTGGGTTCAGTCCCCTGTAACCCTCAAAAAACTTTAATGAAGAAAATTTTGGCATTAAAATATGCTGTGAAAGATAAACAATTGACAAAACTTGAATATGGAATAAGTATTAAATAGTATAAGATTAATAGTTTAATGAAATAATAGTATGTGATTGTCTTGGCAAATGTTCTTTGGGCATGTGTGCTGAAATATTTATTAGGGAATTATTGTACTTAAAACATTTTCAAATGTTAGATAAACATATGAAAGGTAAGAATGTTTATTTTACTATTCTTTTCACTTTTCTATATGTTTGACATGTCTTAGAGTATTGGCAAAATTTTCTCTAATTATTCTGGGAAATATGAGAGGCATTCCACATACAAAGCCGTGGCCCTTTTATTCTGCTCCTGTTCTGCATGTGGATTGGGGGTGGCCATGCTGAGTAGCCACCCATGCCGGCTGGTGTTCTGGCGCATTGGGAGGTAACAACACTGGCGGATAATCATGGGGCTTCAAAAGTGGTTCCAAGGGGACGAGCTGTGGAGTGATAAACCACGGGCCGGGAAGGCCAGGTTGGTGTGGGAGGGGGTCCTGCAATTCTGTGCAGAAAGCAGAAGGCTGCCCCGAGAGGGAGGTTCCTGAGTCTGCCCCACAGGTCACCTTGCCTGGACTGCAGACCCCACCACCCACCCCCACACCAAGGTAGGTGTGCCTGGATGACGTTCTGTAGACACGATTCAGGTGTATTTTCAGTGTACTTTGAGCAACAGTTCATAGCTAATTTAGGTAGTTCTGTTGAGAGTCTGTTTTTATTTTAAACTTTTTTAGTTGTAGATGGATATAATACCTTTATTTATTCCTTTTTATGTGTGCTGAGGATTGAACCCAGTGCTCCACACATGCCAGGTAAGCACTCCAGCACTGAGCCACAATCCCAGTCCCAGGTGAGAGACTTCTTCCCCCCTCCCGCTGGGGGTGCTGGCGATTGAACCTAGGGCCTTGTGCAGGCGAGGCAGGCACTCTACCAAGAGAGCCATATCCCCAGCCCCCCAGGTGAAAGTCTTAAAAGCAGAGTCAAGGTTTCCTGGGGGCTCACAGGACTCCCAGTCTGCCTTACTGACCTATGTCTGGGTCTCAGAATCCCCACAACTGTCTACGTAGCTCCTTGAAAAAATCTTTACACATGGTATGTATTGCTTCTGTGTCTCTGGAGGAGCCCTGGTATATAGCTTTGAAGAAGTGAGGATCTGAGGAATGGAGTCCTCTTGTATGGGAGGTGGCATAGGGAGGAGGCACTGAGCAGTGGAAACAGCAGGTACATATGTCTCCAGAAGAATGATTGGCATGGTCGGAGTTTGCAAAAGGCGGTTCCACTGTACCTTCCATACAGTCCTGAATGAGGAGTGCCATCAGAAACACAGTAACCATTTGAGCACATAGAAAGTAGAGAATAGAATGGTCACCAGGGATTGGAGCGGGGCGGAAGTTGAGGAGATGTTGGTCAAAGGAGACAAACTTTCAAGAAATCAGTTGACCAGCTCTATTGCACAACACCCTGATTAACTACAGATAACAATGTATCCTATTCTTGAAAGATGCTAAAAGGGCAGATATAAATTGTCCAACAGCAAACATAGCTGTGAGGTAATCCATTTGCTAATTTACTAGATTTAATCATTCAATGATGTATATAAACCTCGAATTATGTTCGGCATGAAAAATTCATCAATTTATCTGTCAATTTAAACAATTAATGCAATTTTCAAGTGCTTTTGTTCTTTCCTGAGTATAATGGGGAGAAGGCATGGGGAGTGGTTTGTAAAGGTGGGGACATGATCTAAGTTCTTTAAATGCACACTCAGGGTAAAAAGAGAGTGTGATGGGGCAAAGGTACTGGCAGGGACTCTTGTGAGGGGCCCTCTGCAGGGAAACTGAATATGACTATTGTCAGGGTCTCGAGAACTTGTGAGATTCTGCATAGATTTTGAAAGAAAGTGAAACCAAGCAATTCGTGCGTTGGTTTCTGGATTTATTTATGGGGAATACAAATGCATCCCAAATTTTTGCTAGCAGAACTAGAATTAAGCTGCTGTTTACAGAGTTGTTGTAACTGTCAGAGGAATGGACCAGTGAGGAATAATCTGGAGACTGGTCTTCCATTCAGTGGCCTTCGAAATTCTCCTTAAGTCCTGTCATCTGACTCCCTGGCTTGCTCCTGACATTCACGTTGCTGAAGTTCAAAGACTGTCATGTTGACATCTGCAGACATGGCCTGGCTGTGTCTGGAGAAGGTGTTCCAAGGCAAATTTGTCAGTGTGTACAAATGTGAGAAACTAGAAAAATGAAAGATGGGAGATCTGCAGTTAGCTTTGAGTAAATGTCCTCAATATCTCTACCCCAGAGCTACCCTGCCAAACCACGGGACGTGATATCATTCAGAAGAAACTCTTGTCTGTCATGACCTGCCAATGTGCTCAAATTTTTACCATTGGTATCTCTTCCCATCATTGAGAAATGGTTCATCAGGAATTTTGACACCTTTTCCTCAGTCCTAGAGAATGCGGACATCATTCAGATTCAACTGTGACCCTTTGGAGCTGGAGAGGCCTCTCCCTGCTCCTGAAGGTGCATGACAAGCTCTCTGATCTGGGCTGGCACTGCTGAAGAAAAGACTCCTGCTATAGGTCTGCTCTACCCATTTTCAGCATTTATATTTTCATCTGAAAATGGAGAAAAGAAACATCGGAGAATGCAATTCAAAGTAATTTTTTCCCACTTACAAGAAAAGAAAAAATTAGTACATTTGAAAGCATTAGCCATACTAAAAGTATGTGCTTATTTTATTATTATGCTGGAAAAAAGGTTCACTAGCACATGTACTTGGATACCAATGGTTAGCAAAAATTGCAACTTTGGGAACACTGTCCACCACGATCTCTTTGCCATCATTGTTCATGATAAAATGTGGAACCCAAAGACCTTTTAAGCTGGTTCCCAAATTCAAGAATATCCATAGTGTCTATTCTGCCCCAATCTGTACTTACTTTTTAAACTAATATTGATTTACTACTGCTCATAACTGAATTACAGAAACAGGATTCCTGATGAATAGGAAGTTCTATTTCATTTTCCACTCATGTTCCATTAGCGGTACTTGGTTAATTCTGTTCCTAAACTTTGGTCAGAAAATAAATGTTGAAGAAAATCTTAATTCAAATGGCAGTACTGGATTTGTGTCTGCCAGGACGTGTGTTTATTGTCCTGCCTGTTTGTTTGAATTGGCTTAGAGTGCAATTCTTTATTTCTATATCCTATTATATAAAATCTTCTGGTAGTCATAGTTTGGAATGCAGATATTTGTCTCTTCAAGAATAAAATGTTCCCATGACAGGGGCAAAAATAGCTGAACTTTATGTGTAGAACTGAGACTGCCCAACAGCCCAGTGTGTATGAAGTGTCATAAGATGAGATGGAGAACAAGGGCACCCTTAGAAAAATCTTTGCAGGATATATATACACATGCACATACACATAGAACATACATATAGAGTAGATAAGTGGAAATATAAACATCTCATATATATATATATATATATATATATATATATATAAAATGGATAAAGATCTGAAAGTCTATATTATCATCTTAAAGATTGGAAGAGCTACAGAAGTAAAATATATCTTCTGTCACTTTTTAGCATGTACTTTCTGAAGTGTTCTATTAGTAAAATGTCATACATGATGGCAAAATAAAATTTAACAAGTTGGTTTTGGCATATGGAGTGGAGCACTATAACCTACCCATTGAATAGCGCTCTGTGTCTCTGCCATTTCCCATCACTGGGCCAACATTTGGCTTTAAAAAGGATACAAGAGACTATTTCTTTAGTTGGGACAGCCTAACCAGGGCTTGGCAAGCATTTTGTGGAAAGGTCCAGAGAGTAAATATTTATGACTTTATGAGCCTTGTGCTCGCTCTTGCAGCTACTCAAATGCAGGCATAGACAATATGTAAACAAATCCACTTGGCTACATGCCAGTGAAACTTGACATACAAAAGGAGGCGGGGCCGGGTTGGCTCTGAGGGCCAGTTTGTTGACCTTGGTCTAAACCAGAGGTATACCAATTCCATTCTTCACCAACTTAACATGCAGAGCACGCTGGGGCTCAGTACCTCTAAAGGAGAAAAAGCCAAAATCAAACAATTGCAGACTTCTTCAATGGCCAATGATTTTTCAAAGAAATCTTACTGTCTTTAAAATGTCAAACGTAATTTTCCTCTGTACTTACTTCTCATTGATATTGTGGGATGCCATAAAATCTAAAACTCTTAATTTGTTTTGGGTTCTTACATGTATATTTTTGAGTTCTAAAAGAAACAATTGTATATATATATATATATATATATATAGCACAAAATGTATAGAATATATAAATTATATGTACCATATTTTATAACTATATATAAAGCTTTGAATAGCAATATATCTACATGTAATAATACATAATTATATGCACAGTTTTAATGTCAATACTGGAGCTGAATAATGTCTTTACTTCAGTGTTCTCCCTACTCTGGCTGCTTTCCTTCAAGCATGGAAAAGGAGTAGAGGAAGGGGTGGTGACTTTATTTCATACACATATGGACACTTGCATTCACATGTCATCCTTTACTGTGAATAGAATGAGCTCTTTCTACTTGAAGGGGTGGTTCATCAATCAAAACATTATTTGTTCCATGATAATTTTTTACATGTACACATGTTTTGTAATGAGCCGTGTGCTCTTGGGAAATTCATTAAAACCCTCTGGAATCCAGGTTTCTGAATGATAGTTATGTGGAGTCCAAAGTATACTCTTGTAGAAATCCCAAGTTTTGGTGTCACCTGTAAATTCTATTTATTAATTATGAGACTCCCGGCAAGTAGTTCTGCCTGTCTGTGTTAGTTTTCTCAACCACAAACTTGGGTATTAATAGCTAAGTAATATTTATAGTTCCCACCAGACCCACCCACTCTAGACCCCCAGGGTATTTCAACCTCTGCATTTTATAAATCAGTAACTGGGGGAGTTAGTGTACAGACATTGTTAAGAAGATTAATGTTTACTTTAGAGCTTAGGATATAAGCACTTGTGTGTGTGTGTGGTGTGTGTGTGTGTGTGTGTTTGTGTGTGAAGGGTGGAGGGAGAAGGAGGGAATAAGGAAGGGGCACAAGATAGAAATTTAGAACTTAAATGGAGACGTTTTTACTATAGTAAAAATAGACCAGCTATCATTTATTAAGGTAAAATAGCAGTAGACAGTTCACACATAACAACTTAGACAATGATATATGTCATGAAACTATTAAAAGAACAAGAAAACATCTCAAATGTACTACTATATGATAAACATAAAATTTGGGAAAGGAAATATTCTTTGTACATGTACACATATAGATTATCAAAGTTATCTCTCTCATAATTACATATAATTTTAAACAGATAAAAAACAACTACTAGTAAAACAAATATACTCTTTCAGTTGTCTTTAGAATTAACACTCTAAAAACTAATTGGTATGACTTCAGTAACTGATTCACATTTATATGCCATAAAATTCACTATCTTTTGGTTATAGATTTGTGACGAATTGACATAATTGAACCTAGGTTGAAATATTCTTCTCTGACAATGATTTTGTGTACATAAATCTTTTCGTGAATCAATCTTGGCATGCTATTTTTGTTGTGCCACTGATATTCAAGTGATCTCTCTCACTGCATATAGTCACAATGTACTCCAGGCTTTGGAATCCAGTGAAATTTGCTGGAATCCCTTGCATGTGCTATAGGGAATCCATGACATTCCAGATTCTTTTTGAGAGACTCAGAAAGTGAGGGAGACCCTAGTTGGAGAAGTATTTGCTTGTTCCCCAGTGTGCTCTGCATCTCACTTGGCTATCCAGGGCCGTTCGCTTCTTCTTTCCAGTTATATCATGATCCTTCAGGGGAGACAGCAAGCAAACCCTTCGTGAAATGCAACAAATGCTATCCTGACTTTTTTAAGGATTTTTTCTTTGAAGTTTTGAGTGGACAGGCAGATTCCATATCTCCAGGTAACTCTGTTCTCTTTGCAGTTTCTCCAATTCCCCATTTCCTGACCCTTCCTCAGGACCTCTCTCTGGAAATCCAACTTCCTCATCTTGATCATCATAAGAAAAATGAACTCTTCCACCTCTCATTAAAGTACTCTGGTACGTGATGATGGACATTGAGTGAATTTGCCCTTTATCGCTCAGGAAAAGAAGAACAGCCATTAGAACAGAAAACAGGGGGGAAGGCGGAGGAAAGCTGAGGGATATGTTCTTCTTCTTTCAGAGCTTGTTTTTCTGTATCTGAAAGAGCCCAGAAAAGACTGCCTTCCTCACGGTGCAAGTTAAGAAGTTCCCCAGAGGCCTGTACACCTTCTGCCTGCCCACAGGCGGGGTTCAACTGGGGACAGGACCCCCTACAAAATTCACCTGAGTGAAAAGTCATGCTCCTAATCAATCCTAAATTCTGATGCTGCTTTAATTTTTTTCCTGTCATTATTTGTAACTGGAGCATAATCTGTCTCTGAACTAGTGTGGGAGGGAGACAAAGTAGGAAGAAAGTTTTAAGAAAATTTCACAGACCCTAGGTTTCTCTGGAGCCTACGTCTGTCCAAGGCAGGATGTCATTCTCAATCCTGATTTTAAATGGATGGTCCCAATGCAGCTAATCATATGGGACCTGTAAAGAAGCAAGAAACCCTGGTCATAACCGTAGGGAATGCTCTGTGACACACAGAGAAGAAAAAAGTAAAAAAAAAAAAAAAAAAAAAAGAAAGAAAAAAAAATATATATATATGTGTGTGTGTGTGGTAAACAAAAATTACAATGTCACATTTGTGATTCTTCTCTATTAACAAAATTGATGCACATAAATGTGTACATATAAGTGCATATATATGTCATATGTATGTTTATATACATATATTTGTTTCTGCAAGAAAACCCTAGTGTTATTCATCTCCATGAATACTTCTCTGGCTATAATCACAAACCTTGAAAGTCACAATTATACCTGTTATACAAAACTTCAAAGGAAGCAAATGCCATGATAGTCTTGCTCTTGTTTCTTATATTTTAACCTCATCCATTAGATACATATCAGTAAAAATAAAAGTGGCCAGTCACTCTTCTACAAACAAAAAGTGAATTTCAAATTATTGATTAAACTGAGCCTTGATGCTTTCTTCTCTAAAGTATAGTTGAAGAAAAATATCGATTAAGGCTAGAAGTGCTTTATTGCAGACTCTTTCTTAACTGTCGGTGGCGTGAGGTCAATGTACATTTAATCGATTTTTGATTCATTTATGATTGGAAAATCAGTAAATTATTTCATTCGACTTGAGAGGTATACTCATCACAAAGAAATTTAGTTGAATTGAACTTTGGCCATGAATTTGAAGGGCATCATATGGCATAATTAAGTAAATACATAAATTTTATTTTATAAGGTGAATATAACCCTACAGGGATATGCCAGATTCTTGGTTTACATCCAGACTGCAGAAATCTTGGCAGAGTTTTCCAGGGCAAATCCTACCTCTTGTGAAAAATGCAATTATATCTTTAATATATGCCTACTATGGACTAGCCTAAAGTTTTCATGGAATATTCTTTCAGGGATGATCATAGAAAGACCAGGACACTGGTCCCACTTTACTAGACATGGCACTGAAACCTGTCACTCTCTGCAGGGCTGGAATGGATTCACATCCTGGAAGTCCAGCAGAAAGTCTGCAGCCTGTGGTTATAATGGAGAAAACGTCAAGCTGGCTGTTGCTGTGGACTCGAGGGTCAACACTTGGAGCTACTGGAGTGATAGTTCTTAAAAGGGAGACAAACTGATGCATAAGGTGCACATCACAAGGTCCAGTTCTAAATGCAAAGACTCTTTTGTTGGAGCTGTGCTGTGGCTGCTTGGCTAAGAAAATAGGACTGTTCTGCTCCTTCTTATTCTGCCAAATTAAATCCTAAGTAGTTGTAACCTTGTACCTCATTGTTCTCGTATATAAAATAATATTAACATCGTTGGCAGGAAAATGGTAAATGGAACATTATATAATTTTAAAATCAGCCATAAATGCTTAATAAAGGATATAGAGAAACATGGCAGTGACTTTCCTAAAATTTTGCTGATGATGCAAGAGCAGAACTACAAAGATCTGGGAGGCTGCACCTGCTGGGCAGCTGCGTTAGAATCTTGCCAGTGTTGTGATGCTTAATAAAGGCAAGACAAAAGTGGACTAAACGAGTGAGGCACCATTTAGCTCTTCTCCTCTTTCCTCTTGTCCGATTATCAGAATATAAGGCCATGAGAGTGCACTCCACCTATGCGGATTCTTTCTATGATCAACTTTTTATGTTGCCCTTGTGGTTTTAAAACTCCTTCCTCAATGCGACTCCCTGAGTCTTTTGTGATTGCTAATGATGCTAAGACCAAAGACCGTGACAACGCAGAAGGCGAATGACTTCCTTCAACAGCACTACAGATTGCTGATTTCCACATGTGTTTTTTTTTTTTTTTTTCTTCTATGTAAGTTGTGTAGTGTTTTTTATTCTACTCCGACAATACAGGATGTTTGTTGCAGGATGTTTGGAGGTAACCAGGATGAGTTTGAGTATGATCCATTAGAGATTAAAAAAAAAAGTGATATTGATGCAACCATCAACAAATTTTAAGTATATTAAAATAATTTTCCATGAAAATATTTTGGAAAGTACTTCTTAACATAATACTGAATTATGCATATCTATAAATGTGTATGCATGAATTCATTTACATGAATGCATAAATATGAATGTACATAACTATAGCAGGGACAGGTTGTGTATGTTGTTTCTTTCCTTCTGTTTTCTGCTTGTTTGTTCATAGTGCTGGGGATCAAACCCAGGCCTTGCACATGCTTGCCAAGTGCTCTACTTTTCTCTCCTTTTACCACACTAAAACCCAGGATTCATTTAGGAGAAAACAAACACAACAATCAAGGAATTCCTGTGCCTGTTTGTCTCTCTGAATTCCTTTCTCGAGTTCCCAGGAAGTACTTTGCTCTGTCTCTAGTCCCTGTGACTAAACCCAGTTTATTTGCACCTAGTCACGGAGAGAACACCCAAGTCAGGGACCCTTGCTTCTCTGCCCACTCCCTCCTCTCTCCTCACCTCCTCACCTCCTCACTTGCTCTGTGCTTCCTTGACAGACCACCTCCTGCTTCCCCTCTGAACTCCACTCTTAATTCCAGCCTGGTTCAGGAGGCAGTTCATTCTTCTCTGTAAAATTAGGGACCAGGATTAGGGATTAGGGACTCCAAGCTGCATTTGCATCACAGGTTTCTGTAATGACAACTCCAGCAGAGTCATCTCTGTCCAATCTTCCTTGTGCTAGAGTCAGAGATCTGCTACCCCCAGCACAGAAGGAGGGCCGAGCTCACAGGGTCAAAATCACCAGCATTCACTTAAGAGCCGATTTGCTAGGAGGCTGTGTGTACTGTGACTTTGTCAACACTTAGAGACGAGCTTACTATGCTCTTCTGAGGTGTTTGGGACATTCAGTGAGCATGCTGTTCTCCAAGATGTCTACTTCAAAAGGCAGCAATAGCCAATCGAAGGAAAATGGAAGATTTTTCTATGGCAATGCTGTTCTCGTGCATGCTATCAACATGCATGCAGCATTTCTTCCATTGACAGATTTGCTTAATTTGATGAGTGATTTTTTTACTTAGTACCTAATACCTGACTGCAGAATTGAAAAGACAACAACGACAAAATACCAACTTCATAGTCACCACCTGGAAGTTACCTTCTAATGTGCGATACAAGATTGGTAAAAGAATGCATGGAGATTAAGAAAGCATCCACATATCAAATGAGAAAAACCACATGGTGGGAAGTATCAAGGAAGTTGCTCATACTAGGAAATGATCATCTTTTTGGAGGGGTCAGCAGTGAATCTCACATCATTTTACAGTTTCTACTATTATTTACAAAGATTTAATATAGTTAGAGCACTTATATAATATAAGGTACTTCAGAATGTAAGAGCAGCTTTATGTTGTCTAATTCCAAAGGATTTTGATCTGGTTCACTTACCTGATATGTTCACATTCCTTTGGGACTGCATTTTCCATAAGGAAGAGAATGAAGCATTTTTCCGCCAATGAATTGTTCATATTTTAAAAGTAGTTGCTTGACGTATGTTGATTTCTGAGAAATGGATGCTTATCACCCTTTTAAATTATTTGGCCAGTATTGAGAAACAAAATTATCGACATTGTATACTTAAGTTTTTATGATGGTTCTTTACAGCCATCAAAATTAATTTACACCACTTTCATACATAAGTTGTTTTTCGAACTTTATATCTCCAAAAACATGACATTAACTATTCACATTTGCAAATTACAAAATACCCTCTTTAGACTGAATCTAAATTTATAAAATACATAATCAGATGAGTGCCTGAGATAATAATTTTGCTCATAAAATCTAACAATGTAATATAGACAATGAAATTCTGAAACAAGAAGGTAAAGGTCAATTACTTTAA
Source organism: Sciurus vulgaris (assembly GCF_902686455.1). Lineage (NCBI taxonomy): Eukaryota > Metazoa > Chordata > Mammalia > Rodentia > Sciuridae > Sciurus > Sciurus vulgaris. The sequence continues at coordinate 180,506,535 of NC_136464.1, read as the reverse complement.
TAATATTGAATAAATCATAATTATTTATTAACTGCATGTTTTTATTCCTTAATAAATGTGGTTGTTGGAATTAAGAGCTGAGCATCCTGCTTTGTGCTGTGGGTATATCAGCTAGCAAGAACGTGCTAGACTTCCTCTCTGAGCTTCTAGTCTAAGCAATGGCAAAGTTTATTGGCAACCAGAACCTTAGCTAGGGGACAGCCCTGGGTGACCTTCTTCTTCAACCTTCATGAGTCACCCTGACAATACCTTGATTTTGAACTTCCATCTGCATAACTAACTGTGAGTCAACTCATTTTTTTCTTGTTTAAATTACCCAGTTTCTGGTACTTCAGAACAGCAGTCCTAACAAGCATATAGACCCGTCCATGAGGTTATACACCAAAGTTATTTGCTCATAGGACCTTTGCCTATGTTTGTTTATGTAAGACAAAATATTTGTATGTAAAATATACTTGTATGTAAAATATTTACATATTTTTACAAATATGTAAAAACTATTTGCATGGTACTGATGTTAACTGATATTGATTTTTAAGTTAGCTCAGGGAAATAGACCAAACATAGGATTCCCCCTTTGATTTTGGAGCAAGCCTTCTCAATGGATATGCATGTTTGTGACAGTCTCGTGGCCCAGTGGCAGGGCCAGAATGTATCCTGCTATAACTGAATTTCCTAAACTAGTCAACCTGTGGTGCTGCTTGAGAAGACTCATCTCCAGGTATCATCCGCAGCTGATTCATTCTTAAGGGAATGGTTTTCTTATTGAGAACAGTTGGGACGATGACCTTTAGAGAACATTCCTTCCTTCCTCTCCCCGACACCCTTCCTTTTCGGCTGTTTCATATACGAGATTCCAGTCTGCATCTGCTGTCTTTTCATCCTGTAATGTAGGCTTTGTCTGTAATTTCTGGATGTTTATAGTTGCTGTGTGAGCTTTCCCTGAGTTCTTATTTAACCTTGGGTCTCCAAGGTGCCCTCTAAGCAAGTAGGTCATTTCTGTGCATCTCTTCTGAGGTCTTTGTTCGTGGCTTACACTGCGCCTGCTTTCCCGAACTGGCAGAGGCCACCCTACCCCTGATCCTCCACCTGGGTCTGCACGCTGCCTCTCTGCTGACTCTCAGCACTTTTGATAATGGCTCTGCTTATTAAATTTTCTGCAGATTCAACTGAATTGTGGGACTGTATGACTGTCATATTTGGTGCTTTATCATCCTTATTTTGCATGTTTCTTCTTCTTTTTTTTTAATACTGGCTTTTATTCCCTGTGAACTTTATGCCCAGCTGCTTAGGTCCAGTTTTTGCTGGCATATGTTCAGGGGTTCCCTCTTGGGTACCTCTGCCTTACCATTTGCTCTGACACTTGGCTATACAATATACAGTTCAATTTTAAGAGAATTATGTCTGTTTCACTAAATAAGCATTTAGAATTCTCTTTAGTTAATTTCCGCTGCCTTAGCTTGTTATTGCTATTATTTCATTACTGACTTCATCCTAATGAGTGGTAGAAGATTTGATATATTCAGTTGAATATAATGAACTTGTCAAGTCAATATGGGAAATTTGGGTCTCACCTAGGGGAAACCATGGGTGAGGGTAGTATCTGATTCCATTGAGACAGCATTTCTACCACTAGGGAATTAGGGAGCACGGATGCTAGTCCTGATATTAGGGTACAGCACTCTGGCTTGTGGGCATCTCCACAGATAGAACCCAAATGCTCAGCCACATTGGCCTGCAGCTTTTATTTTGAGTAGGGGAGGGGATCACATGCTTTAAAGCCTTATATCCTACTCCAAATTGAAGGTTAACTCTGTCTTTATCCTCAAGTTTCACAAAATCAAGTATCCTTGGCTCCAGAGAGTGACCTTTTTCCACTCCCTAAGACTGAAAACTGCTTCCTATAAGGGCTGGTTAGGCTCCAGATGCTATGTATTTTCCAAACACATTTTTGCAAAATTAATGTAATCCTAAGTAAACTGCGCTTTTAATTAGTAATATGAAGTAAGAATAATCAGACTGAAAAAAACAGCTCATGCAATGCTTTTAACTGAATCATTTCTTTCCTGGGAATGAATGAATTTAATTCAGCAGGAAATTTGTTCTTAGGTTTATAAAGAGAGATCGTATGTACAATTATATATAACTTTTGGATTATCCAAATGCCTGCTTTTAATATAGGCAAAGTAGTTTGCCTGAAATTCCATTAGGAATATAAGAGATCATTTATTCAGCAGGAAAAAGAAAGTTAGGGATCATATTAGCCATTTTATGACATTGTGCAGGCAAACGATATAAACAAATACACACACAAATGGATAAAGCAGCACTTTCCAAAACTTTGTGAAAATAATATCCCAACTAGGAAACCCTGATAAAGCAAATTTCCATGACCTAAAAAAAAAAAACGGCAAAAGAAATCACAATTGTAAGGTTAGCTGGAGTCATTGTACCTGGATAAATGTATTTTAGCTTCACTGTGCTTTTCTGAATTTTATTACTCTTTGCATTCTAACTACTAACCGAAAACAGGATTCCTTCAGATTCCTGGGCAACTTGCCACTACTTTTGGCCAAGGGGCCAATAAAAATCATTAGCAATACATAAATTTTATCCAGTGGGCTTTCCTGAACATGTGCAAGTGTTCATGGGCTAAGCACTGAATCCACATGTTCTGTCTCATCATGTGCTCCTCATTTTCTTGCAATCGGTGAGACTCAAATCTGTTATGCAATTATATTGTAATTTATATCAAATGAGAATCAATAAGCTGCTCAAACATACCAATAAAGATGCTGATTAAACAGACATGTTTGCTAATAGGAGGCAGTAGATAAGACTTAATATAACTTTAGGTTTTTCAGAAGTGGACCCTACAAAGTGCATATTCTGCATTTTAGTTATTCATTTGCAGGCAGGTCCACGTGAATATATTCATAAGAGAAAGATGCCAGTGGAGTTAGTGTATTTATGATTGTCAAGATGAGTCTATCAGTCACCGTTTGGCCCTGAACACCTCTGCCTTATTTGTTTTCTGCATTGAAAATTTACAATTATTCTTTGACTAGTTCAATTAAATTGCTATTGCCTCTTGTTTATGTTTTATAATTATGTGTTGTGTTTCTCTTGAAAGGGGAAGATATTTTCTATAAAAACTTTAATTTTTGACCTAATGTGAGGTTGAAATGCACACAGGGCCATGCAGACACAAAAACCAGCGTAAACCCTCTGAAAGATGCGGTGGATTACTGATGTTTATTTAAGGAGCGCCGATATCAGCAAGGTACCCGCCATGCGACCAAGGCATTCCAGTGACTAAAGGTCCTCTTAGACTCCACTCCCAGTGACTATCTTGAGTACACTGAGCAGAACCAATGAAAATAAAAAGCGTGGCGGAGTCCCAGCACTAAGGACCAGACAGCACAGCGAAGCCAGTTCTGGGGGTGCTGTTTTAACGAAGCTGTCTCCCTCCACATTCATCCCATTTGCAGTGAACTTTTTATTTCTCTACTTTCTGGTTCCATGCGATGCCCTTGACCCTAGAAATCAAAGTTCAAGTATAATCCAAAATTCCCAATTTGGGAAAGGGAAAAAAAAATTATATATATATCAAAAGATACCTCCTTCATAATTTAAACCAGAAGTTCACCTACCTGACACTGAAGTCATCCATAAACATCTACTTAAAACCATTTACAACAAACCTGCACACCTTGGTGTAATAATAAATACAAATTATAGCAGAAGGATCTCTCTGTTATTTTATTTTTTTTTTTTTTGCCTTCTTGGTTCTATTTTGATAGGTTGTTAAAGGCTTGTTCTTGAAAAGTTCAGAGAATCCAAAACTTGAGGAATATATTTCCTACTCCAGCTTAATTGTTAAGCTTAAATTGTTCTAAACAGATGAGTGTCTATTTTTAAAAGCCCCAAGGAGGGAAGAGTCCCAGCATGCCTAGGTCACCCTCCCTGTGCTTGCACTAATCCTGTGATCCTCCCTTATCCTCTGTGTCTATGCTGATCTTCCTGCTCATCAGAGGAAGCAATAAGAAACAATTGAAAATAAATTAGACATTAGGACAAGACTGTGAAAATGGATGTATTTTATTTGAAAGGAAAATGAAATAGGAAATTAATATTTGGCAATTTCAGCATAAGCTTCCTGTGTTTTTTTTTTTTTTTTTCCTCTGATACATTAAAAAATCCCTGAAGTAATGCTTTTCCAACATAGGCTGATTGATATCACAAAATATCTGCGGTAAAATTAATTTATTTAAATTTGAATTTAATTAGGCTCTTTGGTACCTTAATAGGGCACAATTCCTTCCTTCCTGAATGGTTCAACCACTTACAATGGTTCCTTCCGAGGAGGAAATAGAAAACAGCACCAGTGATCTTGGTAACGCTGCAGTGATGGCTAGCCATTGTCCTGCATGCCTCTTTCTAATTTTAATAATCTTACTTAATTGACATGAATCTAGATACTCAGGCATGTATTTGGGATCCCAAAGTGTGTCAACAAACACATACCCATACAACTTGCTTTAGATGCTGCATCTGAAATTTCTCTCTCCGTGAAGTGACTGCTTCTGCAGTCTGTGGGGATGCCAAGTGGTTCTGGCCCGCGGGTACTCTGAGTCTTGGCCCGGATGCCTGCCTGGGAGTGAGGGGTCCAGCCCTCATCTGCCAAGAACATGGGCTGCCCCTGACTGCGGCTGACCACTCCCTGGTAATCGTCCTTGACCCCAGAGAAGCGCTGAGGGGCAGGTGCCTCCCCGTGGCAAGCCGGGCTCACACCCAGTCATTGGCTGATGTGTGATGTAAACGCCCAGCACTGCTGCCCGCCTTTCTGATGACCCCCAGCCCCTGGGTGCTCCGGAGAACCAACTGGAGCCACAACCACAGTCATGCAGTGACAGCAGATTCGCTGTCCTCCCTGCCTCACAGGTCCACTCCAGCGCTGCTCCTGGATAAAGAAGGTAGTGCTGTTCTGCTTCTAGGGATGCCCCTCTAGAGCTGAGTAACTCTTGTCATGGGGACACATTACTTTAAGAGTCATTCAAGAATTGCTGTACACAGTCTGGTAGTGTGACAGTTGCTTAGATGTCACATAAATCGTAGCGTTTTATAGTCCTGTACGTACTAAGAAGTATCGATCAGTACATTTGGAAACTACAGTGTGCAAGATACTGAAGGTGCTATCTCAAATGAGGTTTAATCTCAATTTATTCATCAAACACATACTGAAGATATATTCTGCAATACAGGTGTCTGTGATCTGAGAAAATAGAAACCCAACCTACAAAAGCATTTCAGTTTTGACAGACATATTCTATTTCTACTATCTTTACCTTCGTTTTTTCCTCTATTGCTTATACATATTTACATGACATGTTGTTTTACATGTCTTTGTGAAAAGTCACCTTGATTTTTTTAAAGAAATACATGTCACTAAGAAGTTACTAAAATAATGCTTATAGTCTTCAAAAATTTAAGAACCATGGATGGAAAAGAAAATGATGGAAGCATTCCAGTAAAAGGGAAGAGCAGTAAAGAAGTCTCACAAAGTAGGATAAATTGACGGCGTGTGTGAAGACATGCACAGATCAGTTTGGCTAGAGTTTACATTGTGGAGTGACGGACGATGAGTTTAGAATCCTCAGTGGTGCCAGGATGTCTTTGAATGCCAAAATAAGGAATTCAAGTTTGTTATAGCAGAACAATGGATTCGCTGTTTGTATTTTTTATTTTAGAGCAATAAATGAAAGGGGAAAACCATTCATTCCAGAATTCAAATCTGCGACTCGAATCTTCACGGTTAATGTGATAAACTGACGTAGGCACAAGAGCTGAGTGGCAGGAGTTAAAGTCCTAGAAATTGAACGTGGTGATAAAGAAAATGGGCGATGGTTGTTCAAGGGAAGAAGTGTTTCAAAGGGGAGCAAAGTCCAGGCAGCTCTCTGGGTTTGAGGGTAAGGCAAGGTGATTAGATGAGGTTGATGATGTTTGCATGAGTGGACAGATAATGATGATTATGAATGACACCTGGAGTACAGACCACTTTGGGGAGAGAGAAGATTTGCCTGTGACTGTACTGAATGTAAAGTGATTGCTGTGCATCCAGGTAAATAGCAAGAGGCAAGTGGCGACACAGCAGGAGAAACCCAGAGGCCTTATTAGGAAGGCATTACATGGAGAGGAAAGGAACTATTGATCGTTTCAACACAGACAGAACCAGTCAGACTTTTAGTGATCACCACTTTTATTTTTGATTTCATACTGTTTTTATATTGTGACACAGTTGGATGATTCTACGGTCAAAATAATGAAGTTCTGCTGGGAAGTCTTGTTTCTACCTCTATGAATTCAGTTCTCTTCTCTGTTGCACGGTCTGCAACAAGGGAGGTTGAGTGGTTGCCCCTCGCTGGAGGCAGCTGTGGCGTACAATGGGAGAAGGACTCGATCTCTGCCCAAAGATCCAAGGAGAAGAGCTTTATTCAGGAGAGATGGAGCACTAGTCACAGAGGAAGCTGCTTCTGCCTTTACTGCGTGGAACGCTGTCTTTTCTATGCTTGCAGTTAGGCTAGCCATACATCTCAAGGGTCAAGTCTTGTGTAAGCAGTTACCAGCCTACTGGACAGACTACACAGTAAATTTCCATTGCCCTAGTTCTACTGACCACAGAGGAACAACTGTTCACTTAACACAAAGAAGGATCACTTCACAGACCACAGAAGAACTGTCTTACACACCACAGGAGAATGTCCTGTTCACAGAACATAAAACAGTAAAACGGGGCCCCAGTCCCCGAGGATCCTGGCTGGTGCCTCCGTCTTATGTGGGAACATCATGGAGGCCTCCTTCAGGGGACAGGGCCCACATTGCTCCATGTCTTCATACACACATCCGTTTTGGTGACTTTTCAGCTATCCCTCCAGTGTGTCCGTTGGAAACTCTCATGCACAGTCTCCTGTATGCTGTTATAAACAGACTCTGGGTTTGTCAAGGCCATCCTCAAATGCTTTTCCATGAAGCCATGACAATCAGCGGTCCCTTCTATCTCCCCAGCTTACCTTAAACATTCCCAATGAGACTGCAGCATCTGCCGCCTGCATGCTTTTCAGGCTGGAGGTCCTTATGCCCTGTGACCCACACCCTCCGTTTCAACACCAGCTAAATCTCCAGTGGGTCACCACCATCCTTTCCTGCCTGCCTGGTAATATTCATCCAGTTGGGGAATCTGTTCTTATGAATCTGTCCTTGGGCGTTCCCTATTCTTGTGCTGGCTCTGTCGCTGTGGACTTCTCTCACTGCCCTCCTCCCTGCTGTTTTTGTGTAGCTTTGTTTTTTCCGGTCCTATTCCAGTTTCTTCTTTCCTTTGAAAAACTGTGTATGTTACTAAATGCAAAAACAGAATCTCAAGTTGGCTGTCTCTCTTCTTCCGTTTAGTATGTTTTACCCAGTCTCTGGTTGTATAACTGGTGATATTTCAGAATGAAAGCAAGCCTTTTCTTCCACTGATTTTATCTAAACATTTAAATTTATTCCCACCCTAACAGTTTTTAATTCCTCCATATGATTTCCAAATTTCCAGGATTGCGTGGAATTAGTTTTAGCTATCACAATGTTGTAAGAAAAAGTACTAAATTTCTCTTTAGGTTTTAACATTATTTCTCTAGATACACTACTCATTCTTTTGCAAAGCTCAACATACTACAATTCTATTGCCAATGATTATCATGAGCAGCTCCACGAACATGCTTCTGTAGTGTCTTCTAATAGTCCAAGGTTAGATCATTGGGCATCATTACTTTGTGCTTAGAATCAGACCTATTGGAATTTTTTAAAAGACAAATGCTATTCCTCTGCAAAACGTAAAACTCTCCATGCAGACTTTTAATATTTTAAACGCCTGTTCCATACCATGAATCCAACTCTCCTGCATATATATATATCCACTTCTTTTCACTGGGAACAAGCAGAAACGTTTGGATTAAATAAACGTCTCTCCTTTCCCCCTGAATTCTTGTATTTTTCACACTGAAATGCTCTTCTGAGCTGCTTGAATGTCCTTCCACAGACTCAGAAGTGGAGTCTCTGACCTTCTCTATTTTTGGTATTCTGTACAGCCAGAATGGAAGGGCAAGCCCCAGAAGGCTAGAGGACAGGGAGACCTTAGCCATCCTGAAGCCCCATCTGCTCAGTTAACATGGAAGGAAACTGTGGCCCAGAACACCTAAAGCCAAACAGAGCACACCTGTTTACTCCGCCTGTCAGGCATTTCTCTCTCCCACCGCCCCTCCTTCCTTTGGCACCCTTTGCTATCTGTACTTTGATTTAACCCTTGGGTCAGTTTCGAAGCTTGAACTCACCCGGGCTGATTGTGGTGGAATTGACACAGCACACCCTCTCTGATGATTCTTTAAGGATATTACATGACCCTTGCTTTGTGTTTATGAGGCAGGTTCAACCTTCAAGTGATCTTTTGAACATTTTTCTTTGCAGTTTTATTCCATTAAGTTACACTTCAAAAACGTATTTCTTTTATTCCTATATTCCACCTGCAGAGAAATGAGGTTTTACATTATGGTCTTGTTATCCTCATTTACTTGGTTTTCCTTCCTTTAATTCACTTTGCTTCTGTCCCCCATCTGAGCACTGTAGATAGAGCTGACTCCACTGACATATGAGTCTTCTTTTCTCGGCAAGGCCCACCTCCTTGTCAACTGGACCCAGTGTCCTCCTGCGATTTGCGTTGCTCTTGTCTGGAGTCCTCTCATGTCAGCCCAGTCTCTGCTTATCTCCCCCCAGTTCATCCTGAAGTCCTCCTCACTTGTCTCCTTTCCTTCCCACCCTAGAAACGTGATTATATACATTTAGGAGAACTATCACCATGTCTATTTTTCTCTTCTAATGTTCATGCTGAGTCCTTGCTGCCGGTCCAGCTGTTGATCAGTTTGCACAGGTAGGGTGTGTCTTTGGACAATAAAGGTTGCTGGCATTTAATTGGAAAGCCCTATGTCCAGCACCCCTTTCCTCTGTACCAACCCACATTTCCTGGCTGTGCATTGCTCCCAGAGGAGTTCTGGTGCCTTACACAAAGTGGGTCGTTAATCACCTTTTTTTTAAAGGGTGACAATTCTTTCTTTGTTTCTACTGGAAAACACCTGGTGAATGGCTAATCCCACTGTGTCCTTGTCACGTTGCCATGTCACATGTAACATTTCCTTGTCCAAATCCCAAAAATGTCTGCCTCATTGGCTGGAATATTGGCACTGGGCAATGTCATCTGAGCTAATATGTGCTCACGCTTTATCCTGCTAATTGGAAGCAATACCCTGCATGACCACAGCATGCTTCCATGCTTCTGTTACTTTGGTGTGCAGTAGACGTAAGTAAAAAGAATGATAAAATCAATCATACTAATAATATATATACATATATATGCTATATGAATCAAATAAACAATATGTCATACATTATTAAATAAAATGTAATAGTGACAATAAAAGTATAACAAAAATAAATGTATGAAGTGCATTACGTGTAATTGCCTCTACTATTTGTCTTATTGAAGCAAAGTCTGAGCTCCATCATGATCCTCTTTAGTCACTAGGGAAAAGTATTCACACGTAATCATGTAAATGCCCCTAGTTCATGCTGTCTTTCTATTATTTAAAAATTTTTTTTATTTTGCCAAAACTTTTTCACCAAAATTTTTACAAAACTGAGGAAAATTGGAACTTTTGAAAAATTTTAATGCCTTTAAACCACTTTCTACACTAGACCTTTCGATTTTTCCTTATTTCTTGTTCACTTTTAAACTGAAATACTTTGACACAAGAAGTCACACATATTTGTGAAATGTTGTCAATCAAATGATTTTTATGTTCAACATAAGGAAAGCAAGTCTAAGAATTGAGTGATTTTCCCAACAATATAAAACTCACAAGGACATATATGGATGTAGAAAACACCATACAATTTTTTGACCATTGTTTATACTAATACCATATTATGCCATCTTTCCAATCTAAATAATGCTTGTACTGTGATGATAATGATCTAGAGTTACTATAAATGTGACTATAAATTAACTATTATGACACTGCTGTAGTCAGATACATAAAGCTGTGTGTTAAACTGTTCTTAAAATGATCCATTATTACTATTTAAATAAATATTAAACTAATACTATTTAAATATTGGCATAAAATATTATGGATTATTATTTCTTTTGCTTCATCACAAAATTATTATGAGTCTAATTTGTTCATCATTATTCCATGTGCTATATAATGTATAGTAGGATACACATAACTTTTTCATTAGAGCTCTTTATAATAAAAGACTGATAAAAATAAAATGTGAAGTAACTGCTCTGTTAATGGACTCATCGGTTGCATCTGTTTGTCACTGCAATGACTCATTTTTTGAAAAATAATACCAGTGGCTGATTGAAAGTGGTTAAATGAAGCTCAACGCTCTCATTTCACTGAAAATGGTCACACTGGTTGGTTGTAAATACATAGAAAGAAGATGTCAGTGATGCATTCATAAAAAAGCTAAAGGACTCAGAGTAAAGAAATATTATCATATATTTTTCTGGTAATATGCACTAATTGAAATCCTATCTATTCAGTCCATTCACTATTGTACATTAATTTTAAGTAGACTTATAGCTCCAATTCAATGTTATGAATACTTGAGAATTAGCTATCTTTGATGTATTCTATTTCTGAGAAATTTAGAACATAATTGACATTAAAATAACTTTTGTCATCTAAAATGTCTGATTTTAATAGTTTTTAGGTTCTTCAATGGAGTATAGAAAACATTACTTTTAGCATATTTTTGTTATTAGTTTCACTCTGTAAAAATGGGTAGTTTAATTAATACTGGTGCTTTATTTTTAAACTCTAAGGTGAAGATTTCATACTAATTAGAGATGAAAGAATGCATCCAAAAATACTTAAGAAGTAAAAATGATTTTGTATATTCAAGACCCAGCATCATTTTAAAGCAGATAAGTTAATGTCTCAATATTACCACAAAACATGAAAATGAATTATTTTCCAAGTACAGGAAAATGAATTATTACTGGTCTTGAAATTGCTGGGTAATACCACTAAGTCTCCAAGGAGCTTTAACCTCCAAATTGTCATTTTTCTGAGTTGTAAAAGAAACCATCTCAATTGCTAAAATGCTAAGTGCCATGAATTTTAAAAATCGTCTGTGAGCCAGAAATGTTATCTAGGTTGCTAGCATTTTCTTTGGAATTGCCTGGGTAAATTCTTAACACTCACAGCAAAGCACCCAATATGCAAATGAAGCAGAGCGTCAGTCATGCTGTACATCTGATTCCCTGCTACTGTTTGAAATTGTAGACTCACTAATCCACTGTTTTATAAACTTTTTGAAGGCTGTCTTCGAATTTCTTCAAATATCACCACAGCATCTAGTGCTTTATTTTGCATCCAAGGAAAGCTGCTAAGCGATTGATCTTAAAATATTCAATTTGCAGAGAAATGTTAATTTAACTATACTTTCACAATTTGCACTTCATTTATTTGTAAAGATAAGTCAAATATTTTTATGTCTCAATAAATTTTGATGTGTTGTATAGTTTAGAAGGACCTCAAGTGAATATTTGCATAGATTGCTATTTTCAAGAGTAATGTGATCCTTTTGCTTTGATTGTTCTGATGAGATGGAAGCGCATTGGTACGGTAGTTTTCAAGAGGCTCAATTTCATATCATTTGGCATTCTTGTGTCTCTATTATATTGTCACTGTTGCATGTGAGGAAGGCTTAGCTACTTTTAAAGATGTTCCACAAATTCAGCAGCATATGTGCACTGACCAAGCATTTCCTGTTCCCAGCTGCACTGTGGGTCTGGTTGCCTGCTTCCTTTCAGCTCTTCTGCAAGCTCCGGCTACTGTTCCAAAAACAGAAGGTGGGATTCCTTGCCAGTGCCTGCCAAATGATTACTATATGCTTCCGTGCTTACTTCCTTTAATCCCTTCTGTTAATTTTCTCTAAAGGAATGAGAGCTAGTTGAAAGGATCCTGGATCGACAGAGCCAGCCAGTAGAAGAGTAGCCATGCTTAGCTGGCTTCACCACTAACACTTTCCAGTTCATGTTCTCTGACTCTCTCGTATTGTGCAGCCTTCTGTCCACCTGGATTGTCTCCCTGAGGCTCACCTCAATCTGTTTTCCGCCCTTTCCTGGCTGCCAGCCAGCTGCTGAAACAGTCACTGGGATATGTATAACTGATGGGCCTCAACAGTGAAGTTTGCATGAAAAGCAGGTACTCACTCGTCTATCTCGTGGTCACTGTGGCCACCACCCCAAAAGGTTCCAGGACAACATGAGTGCATTTGACTTCACCTGAACCCAAAGTCAATATACCATCAGCCTCTGAGCCATGGTGAATCCCTGAGTGGTCCCAAAGCAGTCACTAAAATTGTTGGTGTAGAAGGCTGTATATTAAGCCTATTCCCTATATGCAACAGGTCTTGTCCAATGTCTGGGCTAGAATAAAATAGAAATACCTTCAACTTGAGTGACGGTTTTTGGTACAAAAAATTAGCATCACAAAAAGTCTCATTAATCTAGAAAGGTGAGTTCCAAAAGTGTACACAAACTTCTCAAAAAGTTCGGAAGAAAAAACCTGAAGTGCATTGTTTAAGGAGCTATGGAGTTTTAAACATCTTTTAAATAATCCTGAAAATAGAGAGTCTCTGTGGTGTGAAGCCACCTGTTTGGGGCTCCCAGGATAACATGTATCTACACTTTATACACAACATTTTATACTGTACTATGATAATTAGTCTCTTCCTTACCTCGCTGGGTATTGTTTAGTCGATTTCGATAGTGACCTATTTTTGTAAACAAAGTTTTATTAACTCACAGGAATGCTCATCTGTTCGCTGATTGTGTGCAGGTGTTTCCCGGCTACAAGAAAGGGCTGAGGAAGCAGAAAGACCATATGACCCACAGTACCTCAAATACTTACGACCTGCCCTTTACCGGAAAAGTTTGCCAGCCTCTCTTCTAGAATCTTTCTTAGCATAGAAGGTGAATGAATTCATGATCTGATCTATCTAGTTAGAGGAACATTTCTTTCAGTAATCCATCTACAAGTTCAATGGTTCCGATAGAATCTTCTCAGGTCATAGAGTCTTTGGTTCAAATCAGAGTCGTGCCGCCACTCAAGACATTTGGGAAAATTCATTAAACACCTGAAATATGAATCTGCCAATAGCACATGCTTCATCAATCCTGGCCAAAGTGGTTATTCATCAAGTATTTCTGGTGGTGTTAATGTCTGAGTGAATGCCCCTCTTCACTCTTCCCGTGGTGGTATGAAGCCACTTGCTTTTGGCTCAGATTGAAACACAAGGAGCATGGGGCAGTCTGTATACAGTTGGGCAATTGGGCCAGAGAAGGGACTGTGCTGAATAGAAATGATCACTAAATGGAACTAGAATGAATGCAATAAAACGTAGGGTGAACACGACATTGCTCCAGGAGAGCATTTTCAAAAAGAGACCAGGGTATTTCTCAAGTCTGAACCTATATTTTCAGGTGGTGCTTGTAAAAATAAACACGCCGTAGCCACACCTGCCATGTTAAACTGAGTCTGTCATGGTGAGGAAAGGACAAGTCAGTTACATGGATCATGAATTTCACCAAGAAGACTCTTCCAACAAAATGTGAGAAACATTTGTAACATGACAAGTTTAAATACTTTTTCGAAAGCTAGAAGCTACTTATTGGCTTGCAAAAAGCTGCAAACTTCTGTGGATATTTGGATTCAATTAAAATGATTTTGGTAGAGTTGTAATGAGTATTTGGGCTCTTAAATCTGTTATTCTCCACTGGTTATCTGAGTCAAATTAATTTGTTTGGTGAAAGGTTTAGGAAACGTATATCACACTGAGCGCCATCGAGTCCAGAGGGGCAAGCATAATTCACATGTGTATAAAAGGAATGCATTTATCCATTCCCATTAAGATCTCTGGAATTATGGATTATTACATATTACCATTATTATTATTATTTAAAGAGGATCGAGAACTGGACAGATCATGCTACATTGAGTTAGAGGGACTGGGAAACTTAAGGTCACAGCGAAGACTAGTGTTACACCAAAGCACTTTTCCTGTGTTTTTTATTGTCCATAGTATGCATCTGTCACAATGAGGACTGAATGTAGCACACTATCTCATTTCCAATACTCACAGTGATGAAAGAAACAGGAGACAAATTGATCACAAGACAGCTGTGCACTCCCAGAAATAAACATGAATGTTTGAGGAGGGAAAGAAATGGAATTATACAAACCCAGGCCTTGAAGGCAGAGAGAAAACCCTGTGATGTAGTCAAATTTGTGCACACAGTCTGGTCAGAACTGGGAACATTTAAAAAGAAGAGAACATATAAAAATGAGTGTCATCCTGTGGTAGATAGCAATGAAATAACTGGACACATTCATTCTAAAAGTCTCAGAGAAACTAAGAGTAGCAATTCATTAAGAGGAATATAAAAACAAAAGAAGCAATATAATTTCATGTTTATACTGACAATGTAATTTAAAATATGCCTTTCATAATTCAGAATACTCTCATTGATTTCAAATAATAACTATAATTTATACTAATTTTGATTGACTCATTATTAATAAAAATATGTTAGAACATAAAGAGAAAATACTTAGGGTTGAGATAAACCAGTATCTATTCAAATAATTATTGTTATATTTTAGTTCAGTTCATAAAATTCTAAGCAATGACCTGGTATAGAAGCTAAAATCAAAGATTACACTTTCAAAATGAAAATACTCTTTTAAACAAAGCATTTTTTTTCAACTGCCTTTTAATTATGCCACTATAAAATGATCTTTTCTAAGAAATGATTTACACATTTGCAATTTACATCCCGAAAGATCAGTTTTGTACAGCCCAAACCTGAGAAAGTAGTATAATTTATTTGAAAAATATAAATACCAAGAAAAACAAAATTGGAGAGGAGACTTCTGAAAGAGGGGGCTTAGTGTATTTTATAGTCTCTGCATCACCTGGTGAACCAAGGGTATTCAAGGTCGCCAGTGTCTGTTCTTCCCCTGTATGAGCTAGTCATGGAAATCTTGTAATTCTCTCTCTTTTGGATTAGACCATGGCATCATTGTTTTTGCCAACTACTATATCAAGGTTTAAAATCTTAGTGGGAAGAAAAGTCCCTACATTAACCCTACACTTGTTTTGAAGGTGCTTTATGATGGTTAGAAATTGCTACCATGATGGAGAGACCCAGGCAAGTCTTTGGTCCTAACCTCTGGCAATATGGCAGTTCCTCAGCTTCCTCTGCCCCCCACCGCCCTGCTCCCAGAGTTGTCCTTGCTTCTCTTCCTTCCTAGAATCTTGCCCATCTGTCCAAGCATGGTGAAGCATTCAACTCCTCAAGAAATCTGCTCTGGCAGGTCACACGTGCCCTTCTCATTGCACTACCCAGTCCCTTTACCTCAGGCTCATTGTCGAAAACTGACAAATGGGATTTCCAGTGCCAGATATTTAGCACTGGAAGGACATCCCAGCTAAATTATGCTCCCCAAGGACAAAAATGATATCAGTAAGTATGTGTTGAATGTAAGCTTCTTTATAAAAAAAAAAAAAATAGATATATATGTGTTTTGCCAGATGGAATCTTTTCCTGCCCATAATGCCAATTTTTAGAAAATAAGAACACTGCAAACGAAAACAGACCACTCCCAATCAGTGGTACTCTGTTCGTAATTATCAGTGATGTTGTTTTATTCTTGCTTAACATTTACAAAATGTAAACGTACCTTGGTACCTGTTTTGGATGCACTTGATTATATCCCCTTTAGCTATTGTGTAAGATTATTCGTGTGAGACCCAGAATGAAGACCCCCACCCTTCTCCTTGCAATGGTCAGTTTCATGTAACCGGAACAACAAAGTGAAAGGAATTCCACTTGCCAGAGGGGTCGCCACTCCTTAGTAATAAGCAGAATATTTTGATTATAGGTAAGGAAAATGCCATTCTTCTGTGTTTTACTTCACCCCTTATTGATCAAGTTATGAGATGTTTACCTGATTAGCATATTTAACCTTGAAATCTCCATGAAAAATAATAGAGCATGAACAGAAAATTATTTTTTATTTAAAAAGTCATATCCTGTATGACAAACACAGCATAGAATCACAGGATTACCAATGACTTCCTGGTTGTAATTTAGTGGCATTGGGAAGTTTCAGCAATTTCTTTCACTGACTCATATGCTAAGATGTTGCCAGTCACTTCAGGACATCACAATAAGTTAAAGGAGTTGATGATTCTAGAAGTATGTAATTGGTAAACATGTTTTATTTCAAGAGGATCTGAATATATTTCTTCCCCAAATCTCTGAAATAATTTTTAGTGGCAATGGAAATACATTCAATCACAATCAAACTTCCTCCTGATGAATTCTTCTGTTTAATCTCCATTAATACAAATCTCAAGATAATAGATTTTCATATGGAATGCAAATTGCGTTGAAAAATGGCCTCACATTTTTTTCTAAGACATTACATGTTTCGGTAGCACACATATTATCTTCTGGGCTTATTCTCCAAAACATAAAAATGTGTATGACCAGCTACTGCTAATAATATAGTAATGATGACTAATACTTTTAAAATTAAAAGCTTTTTATTTTTTAAAAAAATTTCTTCGGCTTACAATTCAATTCTCTGTTGATAAGCATTTGAAGGACAAATGTCACATCCATTATCTGAATCCCATTAGTAAGTGTCTAGCACTAGTTACCCAGTTTATACATTTCAACCATTATCCTGGAAATGTTTCTAACCTCATTTTGATGTAGAGAGAGGAAGTTGTTTTAGTCTTTAACTCTGGTATCTGGAAAGTGCATTAAAGGAATATCTTTTGTACTAGAAAATAAAGAGAAATCAGGAAACTGGAAAGAAAGGGAAAATAGAAACTTTAAGGAAAGAAATATTTTGAAACATGTTTGCATCTAAAATTGGAATTTCTGACATCAGATTTTTGGCAATCGAATGAAAGGACTTATACATAGGTTTCCCCTCATAAATGCATATAATAAATTATTCCATAATTTATAATTTTGTACATTGTTTCTGAATAAATGTTAAACTGAACACAAAAAAGACACAGAACACTCATTAGGACACTACTGTTACCTGAACTACACATTTTAAAATACTTATTCTCTCAAACATACATTTAAACTCACTCATGAACATGAAAAACAATAAAAAACCAAAATATATTTATTAAATTCTGAGCTAGGCTACTTGCACAGGTTAGTAAGGTCATTTTTGCAGCAGAGGTTTTGAATCTTAAGTGAGATTAATCAGTTGATATGACATTGCATATACATATACATATAGTACGTATTCTACCTTATTTGATTCTCCTCCAGTGACCTCTGTTGATCTATCTTTTTTCTCAGATGATTCTGTAATATAAACTCTAAGGGTATTTTGAAAATAAAGCCGTTTACTCAGTCTAGTCCCTTGTCCACAGGCCTAAAATCCTCACCAATTTGCAAATCTTCCAATTGCTGCTCTACCTCCTAAGTCACAAAAATAAAGACCTGATTTTATAAGAAAAGGGGAAAAGGCTATAAGAACTTGATTATTTTAGTGAGAAAACATCAAATGTCTGCATGGGTACCTGATTCTCTGGGGTTTTTCTATTCTGACCAATGACAATGTGTCATTCCCAAAGGGAAGGAGACGCCAAGCTGAATTCTGAGAACATCAACTGTGATACCGTTGGGAAAACTCTCCTGGCTTCAATCACGTATAATGATCTTTCAACAGAAGTTAAAACGTCATTGTAACTTAATGATGTCGAGTAAGATCATCATTTAAAGTCTATCTGTTTCGTCTTTGCCAGTTTCTCTTCTGACGTATTTGAAGCCAATTGTGGAAGAGTGATGTGTGCAATTTGATTTACCTTGCCTGCCTGAGCGGCCTGTTTTGCTAGGCTTATAAATGACAGCGTGAATGTAATAGTTCATTTTGATAACAAGAAAATTTAAAAGTTTGGCTCAACAAACTGGAAGAACAAAATGAATCTTGACATGGTTCTAAAAATAAGAACATCTGTTTGCAGCAGGAAATAGTAATGATTTATGACTCCTCCATCGCTGTGTGATGTGTTGCTTCACTTTATGGTAATTTACAGCATTTAATGTACTATATAAATCGACATAAACTGAGGTAATGCTCCCCCAAATTGCAATAAAGGGAACAAAAATGTGGAATATAAATGTTTGGTTTCCTGTGTGAAAGTTTTGGTTTTAAAATGGGGATTCATGTGGAAAAAACAGAAAGATTCCAAACCAAAATTGCTCTCTAGGTAGCTTTGAAGTTCTGCTGGTGTGAGCATCGCATGCATGCAGTGTGGGCCCCTTAGTGCTTCCAAACGAAGGACTCACATGCTATCACCCTGCTGGTGATTTCGTTCTGTTTTGTTTTAAACGGTTTTAAAAGCATGTCTTTTCTGCAAAGTTCACTCAAAATGTCCACCTAAAGATATATTTATCTGATTTCCTTGGTCAGCAGTATGATTTTGGTAATTTTTAAAATCATGTATATAATTTTATATAAATGACTTCTAATCCTAAAAGAAGATAATTCATTGAAATATTACAGAATACTTAAGAAACTCTCAATCAATACCGTTTTATTTAAAGCAGATCATTACCATAAAATTGTACTACGCCATCCTGCGGCACGTGAAGCCCCTCCCGTGGGGAGCTCAGCATCTGAGACGTGGCCCATCTGACCTTTCCCAGCACTATGTCTTTTACTCTAGCCAGGTATGAAACTCTCGGTGGGAACAGCGGGGGATGGCTGGGTAAGGAGCACAGCAGTGCGCGTAGGCTGGAGTGTCCACCCGGGGATGAATGGATCAAAAAAAAAAAAAAGTGTGCTACAAAGACACAATGAAACTGTTCAGCTATGAGAAGGAAGACATCCTGTCACTCCTGACAACATGGGTGGAACTAGAGATCATTGCATTAAGGGAAATAAGTGAGGCACTGAGAGACGAGTGCCACAAGATGCCACTCATGAGGGGGATCCAAACGCACTGAGTTCACGACTTGAGAGAAGAACATTGGTTACCAGAACCTGGGCAGAGTAGAGCGAGGGAGAGGCCGAGAGGTTGACCAGTGGCTGCTAAGCTCTTCTGCTGAGCTGTTACACAATAGGGTGGCTCTCATGATTATGAACTGTATATATCAACAAGTAGAAGAAAGGATTCTGAAGGTTTTTTTCTAAATGATACATTCTTCGAAGACTTTTTTTCAATAGTGGCAATAAAACCCTGAGTTTTGTGTACTGAGTTCCATCCTTAACCCTCAAATCCCTCTCCCCGCCCTTTTAAAATTTTAAGACAGGTTCTAATTAAGTGGCTGAGGTTGGCCTTGAACTTGAGATCCTTCTCTCTCAGCCTCCCTAGTAGCTGGGATTATAGGCAAGCACCACTGCACACTCTTCATAAAGTCTTGAGGCATACAATGTTTTTTAATGAAGAGTTGGTGAGTATTTATTAAAACAAACCATCAAGCTATTTTTCTGGGCAAGAAGTTTCAGGAAGGGTAAAGACAAGTAATGCATAGAATAAGTTATGTGGGGTATGAAAACTTTTGTACCTGGATGCCTCCCTGTATACAGAGGTGGGAACAGTTTTGATATTTGGCACCTACTCTGTGTTGCTAGAATATGCTGGTGTTCATTTCATGTCAATATTTAGGAATCAAGAAAGCCGAGGGATAAAGACTGTGAAGTGTGCACTTTTAATATGCATGTGTGGAAACTGCAAAATGTTAGTTAAAACAATGCCTCCAGGTACCATCTAGAATGTTGAGAATTTGAACCACCCACATTTAAGAAAGGAAAAGTCTCCAGGATTCCTCCACAAAATACGGCTTTCCAGATTCAGACAATTCAGGACTTCATTTGTCATTCTACCTATGGAGGGAACTACCATTAGCAGTATTAGAAAAATAATAAACAATATTGCTAAAACTCTTAAAATTGCATCAATAACTCCATTTTTCTGAAGGGACACTAGAAAATTGCATCAACAAATCTATTTTTCTGAAGGGGCACTAGATATTATGTCTGACAAAACTGAAATAGAGACTCTTGTCCAGTTTTGACTTATACTTCACTTTCCAATCATCTGAGCATTTTACATTACACATTCCATTCTAAACATACATTTTTTTTTTTTTTTCTGGTGGAGAGTAGTGGGGACTGACCCCTGGGTGCTCTGCTGCTGATTTATATCCCCTAGCCCTTCCAGTTTTTGAGACAGCATCCTGTTGACTTTTCTGAGACTAGACTCAAATTTGTAATCCTCCTGCCTCAGCTTCCACAGTAGCTGTGATTAACAGGAGAGCAGCTCAGTGCCTAGCTTTACACGCTAATTGGAGATACTATTTTATCTTCTGAGACTTACTTGTATAACTCTTTTGAAGTTTATATCGAAATTATTTAGAATATTGCTTGATATATATTTATATGTGTGAATAGTTATAATCACATGTGCTTATTCCAAAAAAAAATGTATGTTTTTATGATACTGAGTATACATTATTTAAGGGACTTATGGCATGACTTTGTTTTGTAACATAATTCTGTATGGAATGTGGCATGTTATTCTATAATATTAGCAGAATAGTAAATAACACAGTCTTAATTTTTGAAAATGTGAAAAACCAATTAGTTTTTATGCTTTTTCTTCATAGAGTTACCTATCTAGAATAAGTGCTTAGATATAAAATAATTACAAGCTTTAACATGATAGAAAATTCATGAATTTTATTTTTTTATGACTTAGAACCTTGCAATACAGGCCTATTCAGGCTTCTACTTCCTTGTTTCTTTTTTAAAAGAGACTTAATAATCTCCATAAGACAGAAGCAAATATCACAATTTAATTTCCACATTTTCTTCTCCTTTATTTCCATAAATAAGTCTGTGATATTATATTTACAAAAATGAGCATTTCCTGTAAATTGTACATTAGC
Organism: Sciurus vulgaris; assembly: GCF_902686455.1. Classification (NCBI taxonomy): domain Eukaryota; kingdom Metazoa; phylum Chordata; class Mammalia; order Rodentia; family Sciuridae; genus Sciurus; species Sciurus vulgaris. Next base: position 180,485,438 of record NC_136464.1, on the reverse strand, counting down.
ACATAACACGATCTCATGGAGGCACATTAAGGGTCTCTACTTTTCTTCCCCACGTGAAATTCCTGTCTTTCTAAAATGATATTATCTATTTTCTCTGAACTGAAAGATCTTACCCTGGATAGTCCTTCAAATTATTTTTATGTGTTTTAACATGTTTCCTGTTATTTATTGAAATGTATCTTTAGTCTACTTTGCTGCTTTTATTTGCCCCAAATGTTGAAGAACAGTGTTTTCAAGACATTTGAAGACCACACATTGCATTTTAGGGAAATTCCAGTGGTGAAGCAGCTCAGGCTGTGTGGCACTGTGCTTGCTGTGAGCCTCTCTGTGCGTTATTGCACTACAGAATGGATGAATTCTAGGTGTGATGCACAGCAACAAATGTCACTCCTAAAACCAAAACGTATTTTGGCACTTTGGTAAATCTGTGCAGTTTGCTGAATCTCAGACTGGTTATGCTATCTGGAAGAGAACATTTAAAAAGAGCATATCAGGAGATTTATGCCCCTGATCCTGGAAGGTCAATTCAGATTTCAGCTGCAAAAGCTTACTTCAGAATAGAGACATTACACTTGCACATTAAAAATAAGCAATTAGTGAATAAAAGCAATGCTATTTTTATTTGTTTTAGAATTAAGTGATATATTTTAGAGCTCACTGGCACGTGGAAGTGTTTAGATTTGTACTTCTATATACTTCTGAAAGAAAAAGTGCTTCCAAATAAGTCAACCAATGTATGGACAAGGGACTCCCTCAAAAAATTTAAAAATACTTTGTCCATATGCAGTTGGAAAAGTCTATGGCTAGGTCAGGTCTAAGAGGAGACTGCCTTCAAACTGACCTAGCCCATTTTAATCTTGTAAAAATAAGGTAAAATCAAGCGAGGTTTGCTCTTCTGAAACGCTATTATGGTATGGAACACATGCATGTCTGTATTCTGGACTTTACTTTAACTTTTTTTTTTTCTCAAAAGTCCCTCAGGGGTAGCATACATATTGTGTGTAGAAAGTAGAACTACATTCTCTCTTCCATGTCCTAAAACTCTATGGGGCATTTGCATTGAGATGTTGAGGGTAAATTTGACTTGAGTCCTCGTCACTAAAACATTTTTAAGGTCCTATCCCAGTTGAAGATTGTTTCATGGAAGCAGAAGAGGAAAAGAACAGCACAAGCCTAGAGAGAGAACGTGAGGAGCCATGTAAGACGGAGAGGCCTCTGCTCCTCACACCACAGATTAGCTGGTGCTGGGTGCTGACTACTTCCAGGAAGGAGAAAGAAGATAGGACCCAAAGAGAAATAGACAGGTTTTTACTCAGTCTCTTCATGTTCCAGAACAATTCAAGCATCAGATAGGAGGGATCTTTGAAGGAACAGAAGAGAATCATGAAGACATGGAGAACATAAGCCCAGGGCAAAAATGGGGGCCTGGAGAACAAAGGTCCTGTTGGTCTCTTGAGTTTTTTCCTTTGGAAACTCAACCACTGAGAATCAGGGATCAGCACTGTGATGAAGAAGCACCTAGGCATTGTAACTAAATGTTCAGAGGGTTGCAAGTAGTTCCCAGTAAGGTGAGAGAGTAATAGGGGACATTTACAGGTCCTATGATAATTGGAGAGCTCTGATGTCTGATGTTTATTGTCTGTACATATTTTTTCTACTTTCAAACATTTGCTATTCATAAATTAAAGTAAACAAAAAATGTAAACAAAATTGTGTAACTCAGTAATCGATTTCAAGTTGAGTACCTTTGCAGGCCTTCTCTCAGGTCAAGAGGAGAACCATCACCAGCACCTGAGAAACCCTACCCGTGACCCAGACCTCTGCCTCTCTCTGGCCTCAAGTTCATGGCACTGGGGTTCAGTCTCTGTAGGCTGGGTTTGCTTGTTTTCCAGACTCCTACAGAAATGGCATCGTTTGCATCTTAACCAATCGATCAACATTTTATTTGCCATATTCGCCCACAGCATTTAATGTACCAAATGGTTCACTGATGTGCACTGCTTGCTGGAGTCCCATCTTATGCAGTCTGGGTAGACTTCTGGATTATTTCCAGTTCCCTTTTGACTATGAGAAAGAACACTCCAGAACAAGCCTATTTTCATTTACCTCTACAAGACTATGTGCTGCACTTGTTGTGAAGCTGTTTGGCCACATTGTGAACACATCAATAGTCGTTTTAGGGGCATCTTGTTTTGATCTTCCATATCACCTTACTCTTCCATAATCAGAGATGTTGTCCAGTGACTCCTTACTGGATATTGTTGGTCTCTTTTTTAAATGTATATTCTGATGTACATTTTCATGGAAACACATACACAGATAATTTTTTTCACTGTTTGAATGTTACATACCAGATACCTCTTTTTTTTAAATTTATTTTTATTGTAAACAAATGGGATACATGTTGATTCTGTTTGTACATGGCGTAAAGGCATACCATATACATTTACATAGGGTAATGTTGTTTGATTCATTCTGTTATATTTTCCCTACCCCCACCTCTCCCACCCCTCTTTTCCCTCTATACAGTCCCTCCTTCCTCTATTCTTGCCCCCCCCCCCCAATTAGGTGTCATCATCTGCTTATTACGAGATCATTCGTCCTTTGGTTTTTTGAGATCCTCTTTATCACTAAATAGTTCAGTATCCTTTTGCTGAAAAATACAGACATTCCCTTACAAACCAAAACACAATTATCCAATTTGGAAAACTAAAATTGATGCAGTATGTTGTTTCCAGTCCCAATAACACCCAGAAGAACAAAATCCTAGATAAGATGTGTTTTGTTAGTTTTTTTTTTTTTTTTTTTTCTTTTTTTTCGTGGTGCTGGGGATTGAACCCAGGGCCTTGTGCTTATGAGGCAAATACTCTACCAACGAGCTATATCCCCAACTCCAGAACTTATGCTTATGTGTTGGGGTTTTGTCTTTATTTGTTAATAATGAAGTTGAACATTTTTTTACATGTTTAGTGGCAGTTGGTGTTTTGTGTACTTTATTCTAGACTGTTGCTTATTTTTCTGTCAGTTCGTCTGTACTGTGTATATGCACATTCTCTCTCTGTTCACTCTTCACATATATATTATATATATTATGTACATATCTTACATATCTTTTATATAAATATGCTTACATGTCAATATATATGCATACACGTTGTACATATGGAGAATATAGATGTTTGTTTAAATACCCAGATACCTATACACTTGTCAACTTTATGTCAGTTATAAGTGTCGTCAATAATGCGTGTTACAAATAACCTTGTGTGAGTCAGCTTTTGTCTCCTGGCTGAAACACCTGATATAAACTATGTAAGGGAGGAAAGTTTATTTTGGTTCATGGTCTCAGAGGTTTTAGTTCACAGTCACCTGGCTCTATTGCTCTGAGCCTCAGTGAGGTGGATCACGCTGGGGAAGGGTGTGACAGAGGAAAGCTGCTCAAAGGAGAAAGAATGCAAGAGGTGGGGGAGGGGCCAGTGACAAGATAGAGTCCCCAAGGTCAAGGTCACACCCATCCAGTGCCCTACTTCCTCTAACTCTGTCTCTCCTGCCCACAGTTTCCACCTCTTCCCAGTAGTCCATTCAAATTATTAATCCATCAAATAGATTAATCCTCTAATGAGGTCAGAGTCCTCATGATCCAATAATTTGCCAAAATCTCCATGTCTGGGCATTGCACTGGGAACCAATTCTTCAAAACATGAGCTTGGGGGGTTCATTCCAGATCTAAACCGTATTGTGTTACCATGTGCCAGCAATTCCAAATGTCAATAATAAAAATTGTCCTTCCTGGTGTTGACTTAGATTCTGATCTATTAGCACTGTCACAATTGGATCTTACATGTTCAAATTATCATTTTACATGTGAGAGTGTACACCCTTCAAATGAGCACATTTTCCTATTGTATTCTCTGTGGAGGTTGATTTGACCTTTGCCACATGCAGATGAACAGACCTGAGAGCATCACCAGAGTTTGTTCATAATCCACTTGTGTCAAGCTTGCTCAGAGGGCAGTCTGCCTTGATCTTTGGTGGCATCACATATTCTTAAGTTTAAATAGTGCATCTGAAGTGCTCCACAATAGAAGAATGCTGCAGAGCTTCAGTTGCTCACTTTTGATCCTATTTCCAAAGCAATACACCAAATTGTGCAAATAGTAAACATCATTTCTTCATTTTCCCTAAGAGTTGCAGAAAATAACATGGGAATTTATGATATTTCTTTTGATAAAATATTTTAAAGGAAATATTTTGATTGTGTTAACATTTACATCTAGAATCAATTCTAAATAAACCAAATCGTGGAGTATATTATTTCAGGAATCTTTTGAAATGGGACTGCTATTAATCTTCGCTTCTCTCATCCTAAACTCTTAAACTTTTTCCAAAAATTGGCATATCAATGGCAATATTTGAAATAAACTTCAAAATAAAATTCGTTAAAAGTATTCTCTGACCATATTCTAAATAAAATATTAATTTGAGTCATCAAATTAGTTTTTTTTCTCTTCAGATTACCTTTTAAGAAGTTAAAGTCCTAAGAAAGAATTTGAAATTTATATAATGGATGTATATCTACAGTATGTGAAGAATTCCCATTCTTATTACTCAATAAGGCAATGCAATTCTTCAAACGATTAAATTACTAAACCCTTCACTCAAAGAGACACAATGCATATAAACATTTAGAAAGACACGTGATTAGCCATTAGAACAAAGACATGAAAGCACAATGGTATCGAAAGTAAGAGTGCTGATAAGAAAGTGGAGGTGTGGACTGGTACAGTCACGCTGGAACGCAAGTTAACATTTTTATTAAATTAAAAATACGTGCCTTATAACGTAACAATCCCACTTCTAGATATTTACTGAAGAAAGAATGAAAACATATGTCCACAAAAGATTGGGAGGTCAATGTTCCTCACAGCTTTATCATATCCCCAAAAGTAAAAACTAAAATGGAACAACTTTCACCTGGTAAGTGAATAAGCAAATGTTTGTATTTATATATACTGAAATAATAAGGAAAAAAAGAAAAAGGACTGATGGATGATGCAGAGCATATTTATTCAGGGATGTTTGTTAAATGAAAACAGCCGTGAATTAGTATATTATACTCATGAAAACTATCCAACTGTGCACTTCAAGAAAGGTGAACTTAGTATGTAAATTATATTTTAAGAAGCCTTTTACTTTGACTTCTAATAATGTCTTTGATCAACCATGAGCAAAGAGAGGTTGATAATTCACATATAATTAATATTGAACATGAATATGTCGTGTTCAATTTTGTCAAAGTCATTGACCAATTTCCAGAAATAAGATTTGAAAATGGAAATGGTAACATTATTTATTACTGTGACAGACCAATATATGAATTCCAATTTTTCGATTTTTAAAAATAATACATTAGTGTAATTAAAGATATGCTTTTTATATTTCTATATTCATTTATTTATAATGAGGTGATGATAAATGACAAAACTCAGCTTAAAAATGTCAGCATCAATGCCTTTATTTCCTTTAAGCTATATTTAAAGTAATTTCAGGTGAAGTATACTACTGAAAATAATTTTGTTATGTAAAGTATACATAGTGACATGACCAGTACCAAATAAGCTGGTCAACCCACTGCCCAGAATGCCTGTTTGAGAGATCATTCTCATGGTGCTTCATCAACAGCAAAAGATCCGGTGTGCATCGGGAATTCTCCCTGGTCCTGGGCTCTCTTCCACTGCAAGAGCATGGTCTACATTTCCGCGGGATCATACGGGTTGCTCTACTGTTGTTTTAGTGGTACAACTTAAGCCTGGTAATGTGAATCCTCCTCCCCAGGATAGGGAGGAAACTCACTGAAGGAGTGCTTGCTTAGGGTGCACGCGGCCCTGGGTACTATCCCAGTACCCCCACAACACGCACACACACTCTCCTCTCATGTTCTAATTTCTGGAATTGTCTTATCTATTTGTGGCTCTTTGTTTGATTATCCAAGTGTTTGTGAATCAGCTTACCACCTTCCATGAAATACTACTTGTGGGTGGCTCCTGCATTTATTAAACTATACACTAGATTGGGACAAAAATACTCTTAGAATATAAATCTTCCAAAATATATTACATGCCTCTCTTTTGATTTTTAAAAATTGTATCTCAAATATGTTTCATTAATAACTGTGCAGAGGTTATAGAACATTTTATTACATGTATTTCTAAGTATTTGAAAATGATCGATATTATTGTACATGGTATTACTTTTAAAAATGTCCAAGTGACTTCCTTAACAAGACTTCTAAAGTGCAAGAACTAAAATTAAAAAATCAATAAATGGGATGATGTCCATGAGATGATATAAATTCTTGAATATGGATTAGTGCCACTTTGGGTTATAAGGTTTTTGCCAAAAGGAAGAGTTTTTGTGTAATATTAAATTGTCAAGGTGATTATTTATTTACCTTTCCAAGAAAATATAATTATACGAAACAAGAGAAAATGTTTCCTTGGTTGCTAAGGTAGCATTTTGACATTAAGAAAAGAATGAGCTTTTAGATACTACACAAAGGGAAAATGTTTGGTTGTTCTTATTAAAAACAAAGAAAAGAAAAGAATGCTATTAAGCACCTGAATAGAGAAACCACTATAATTGCTGTTTGAAAAGGAGACTTCCATAAAGACCAAAGAAGAATCCACTGTGATGAACCAAAGGAGTTTCCTTGCTGTATGTCTTACCATCACTTTATCAACTAACACGGAGTGTTGGGTGTGCACGGCTCATGGCACACTGGATGGTGTGCGTCCTTTAGAAGTCATTCCCTCTGAATTTTTAAATGAATATGTGAATTTTATACAAGTTCTCAATTATGATGCTATTGTATTACTCTTCAGGAATAAGACTTTTTCCCACCCTCACTATCTCTGCAAATGTAAAACTGAGAACTTAAGCTATCAACAGCACCCGGTACCCCTGCAGTGTAGAGTAACTGACCAGCTGCTAAGAATTGTCAACCATTGCCACAGTGCAGGAAGTTAACATATTTATCAGACACTTGAGATGGAAAAATGGTATTTCATGGGGACTTTTTACCCTATGCCATCTGGTCCTGAGGTGCCTATTACATCTATTATTGACTCATTAAAGTCAATGAGGTGAATAACACAATTAAACTTGTTTACTTGTCACGTAACAGTCAGTGAGCACTGAAATGCAACTTCAAGTTTCTGCACCACCATGTGGCACAAACTCACCCCGGTAACACTTAGGGACTCCCAAAATTGATCTCAGATTAATATCTCTCAAAATTATAGTGTCATTTAAAAGTACATGAATATTTGAGGCTACTTTTTAACATGCAAATGCCATATCACAGTCGCCATGAAAATTAGTCTTCATAATTAAAACAATAAAACAGAAATAAATGGTCAATGAAGACCCAGCACCGGCTATGTGCTCCTGCCCCCCACTAATCATTTGGCTGCAGATGGCTTGCACATTTGAAAATTGCTTGCAGAAAATATGGTTCCATTTGTGTAGGCAGAGCAGCAATAGGCAAAGCTATCAGAATAAAAAAGCTCCTTTCCACAAGACAGTTTAAGAATTCATTATTAGATAAGCTTTTAAACATGTACATAAATGGCTGTGGTAAAATAAAGATATTATTCTTATTTTATAATATTCCTTCTATATTCCATCGTAAAATGATAGAAATACCTTGTGATTGAACCTAAGAAAAAATCAACATAACAAAAGTTTTAAGACTCTATAAACATTTATGTAGGTATCTAGAATAACACATTCTAAAAGTACTTTTCTGTGAGATAATACTTTAAATAATATAATATGTATATTTTTCATTTATAAATGCATATTGATATAAAGCAAATATGTGCCATTTGATCATTATAGATATTGAAAGCTCAGACACATTAATGGAATGCAGCTTTAAAATTAAAACTTCCTTAATAAATGATCCCAGGTTTCAGAAATAAGCATGATCTTCATCACTTTGAAAGTAATTGTTCATATATTATGACAAAGATATATGTCTATGTATATTTAAATCTCTATGGATAGATATGTATCTGTATACAGGGAGATACTTAAATTACATATTTAGAGAGAAATATATGTTGTATCTATATATAAATCTATATCTATATCTGTATCTATCTATATCTATTTCTCTCTCTCTATATATATATATACACATACATATGCATATATATATATATATACACATAGAGAGAGAGAGTGAGGGAGAGAGACACAGAGAGAGAGAGAGACGGAGAGAGGGCCAGCCACAATGGATCATAATGAAATAATGTCTTCTGATAATTTTTTGAGTCTGAAATAATTGCAGGTTTCTGTCTCACTTTTCTCTGTATACACCAGCCAAGTACAAACAGGTTAAGAGAGATATGATTGACTGACAACTGCCATCCATTTGAGGTGAAAGACATATTTATTCAACTTAATAGTACAGTCATCTTTCTCAAATATAAATCTCTCCCCATCAGGATTCATGTACAATTTTCAAAATATGCACATACTTTACAATGATATCAATATATCTTTTACCAAATCTGGACAAATAAAATCTACTAGAAATTATCCATTCAAATGCTTAATCTCAATTGCAGGCAAATAGCCAAAGTGCTTTCCATAAACTAGAAGACATACAGAAGCATCGTTGGTCATTAAACTTAAATAAATAGGACAATGAAAGACACATTCCCCAAAGGCCACATGCCTTGTCAACAGTTATTTTTCAACTCAAATAACTCAATTTAGAATTCACATTGTACACTATTTAACAAGATTAAGTGGCCAATGATCCAGACATTCAAACCCAACTCTCTAGGTTATTATGACTTAAAAGTTGATGCTTCTATGTTACAAAAATAAATTAGAATAAAAAAATAAAAAACAAAAAATAAAGTAGAATGGTAATACAAAAAAATATCTCTTGTCTCAATGTACTGCACAATGATGAACAAAACTACAATTGAGTCACTGTGTATCTAAATGTGGTCCTTCCATGAAACTCTCCTAAATACATCTCAGACACTTAGTTAAATATGGCAAAGTTGCTTCTTTATTGTAATACATTACAGGAAATATTTAATGACCTATGAAAACTAAAAATAATACCAGCTTCAAATTTTCAGGCTTTTCTATGAAATAGGTTTATCATGTTTTTAAAATACTATTAAAAGGACCTAACGTTTTACTGTTAATATTAATCGTTTATGTTAGACTTTGATAGAACACTGATTGTGCTTCCAAATGTAATGTTTTCATGTACATTTGAGGAACAATTGCGATGTTTTCTAGTCACACATAGATAAGGGCAAAGGTTAAGTGGTGTGCATGTTGACCTTATTGATAATTTTCAAGTAGTAAAAGTTCTTCCCATTAATGAGCGCATAGCAAACAACACTTCAAAGAAGACACAACATAAAAATTAGATTTCAGTTCAGCTCAACCTCATGACTATCTAATCCATTTAAACAGACAACGGAGTCTTTAATTACCTAAAGAAAAACAAAAGTCCATTTGCTTTTCCACAAAGAATTTAAATCATGTAAAAGTAAACATACATTCAGAAGTCCTATAAATTCTGGATGGTGTTCAACAGGAAACGGCTTGCAAACACACTTCCAAGAAAAGATCCTTCTATCACATGAAAGTCTGCCTATATGATCTTCTTAGAAAAGATAATTGCAAAAATTAGGCTATTAATTGTCAGATCAAGTAACCTTCTTGAAAAGGAAAATTGATCTGCAAATGGACTCTTGGGATGAACTGAGAGCAGCCAACCCTTATGGACCAGATAAAGTAAACATAGGATCAAATGTTTTATTTTTGGAACCATGAGGAAAGGAAGAAGATTTGAAGCTGTGAAAAGCCACTTATAAGTATTTTTAATATGTAAGATGAATCCAGAGCAAAATCAATTTAATGATAAAAAAATGTAGGCTGAAAGAAAACACTAACTTTAAAACATGCAGTATTTGACATCGAGGCCATGATTTCTTATAGAATGTTAGCAGTAAGACTGCCTACCGTGAATATAAACCAGTGGAGGGAGATTTTTAAGAGTCGGTGGTATATAAAATGCATGGTAATTTTATTTTATAACTTCATGAAAAAACAAATTCACAACTCATGGAAAAATTAATTTGAAAGGATTACTCAGCACTTTGCAAATAAGGTACAATATGATGATTGATAATATTGAGTAAGTAGTAGTAGGGGCACATAAACTTAGACAAGAACAGCATCCACAGCAACGCAGATTAACATTTTTAGCAGGATGCGGAGGTCCAAGGCCCATGAGTGCTCTGAGCTATGATCCGAATGTCACGTGTTCTTCCTCTCCCAGAAGCCTCAGGGCTTTTTCAAAGGGTTCTGAGGAGTGTTCTGCATAAGTTTAGATCCACTTCATCCAAAGAGAACTCCTCAGCATCTTTATTTATTCTGGGGAAAAAAAAAAAAAAACAAAAAACTCCCTCTTCTTTTTTCTTTTAAGAGCTCTGAAAATTATCAAAAAGTCTCAATGATCTTCATGAATATCAAAGCACCTTAAAAGGCCAATGTTTTGATGATTGAAGTGTAAATGAATAAAGAGCATATGAATTAAATTTCCTTTAAAGCACACAGGCTTGTAAAAATTGAGGAAAAAGTAATTCCAAGAGGGACATTTGGTAATTTAACTTGCAGCGTTTCAAAGCAGTTCAGGATGTCATGGAGCAAAAGCAGCCTTCAGGCAGATCACCTCTCTTGGGCTGTATTTTGTAGGACAGGGATGATTCTCCACTCAGCAAGTTTGTGCTGAAATACAGGATAGAATCTTAGAGGTTCTTTCACGCTTTGACGAAATCTTGCAATGAAGTAGAGATAATAGACATAAGCAAATAATGAGTCTATGTTTTGCTTTATATTAAAAGACCAGATTTAACTGACCATTTTTAAATTATGTTAGAAAGTAGCTAATTATGCTTTAATTAACATCTTCTTGACTAATTACATTTTAGATTATTTTACTGATGCTTCATCCTGAAAGGAACTCACATCAGGGAGCCTAAAATAAAGTAGAGAAATAGAAAATTGTTGTACTTTTTGGCAAAGGAATAAAAGATAAAGTTCACTTTCTCTTGGCAAGTAAGACCAAACCTCTTTTTATCGTATTGTATTAATTTATATCAATTTATATATCTCATAAGTCACTTCTTTCTTGTACACTGGATTTTTTTTTTTTTGGTATATTCAAAGCCATAGAACCATTATGACAATTTTAGAATATTTTCATCACTACCCAAAGAAACTCCATTCTTTATTTTTTAATTTATTTGTTCCTTTTAGTTATACAGGACAGTGGAGTGTATTTTGACATGTATATACGTGGAGTGTAACTTCCCGTGTTTGTGGCTGCACATGATATGGAGTTACTCTGGTGGTGCATTCCCATATGAACATTGGAAAATTATGTCCGAGTCATTCTACTCTCTTTCCCATTCCCTCTCCCTTCCCTCCACTCCACCCTGTCCAACCCGCTGAATGTCCCCTTCTTTCCACCCCCACCCCTGGCCTATTGTAAGTCAGCATCCACACATCACAGAGAACGTTTGGCCTTTGGTGTCTGGGGACTGGCTCATTTTACTGAGCATGATCTCTCCAGCTCCATCCATTCACTGGCAGATGCTATCATTTCATTCTTCTTTATGGCTGAGGACCTCCATTCCTCCTAGTCGTCTTCGCCGTTCCCGCCAACCCTTCTCCACCACCTCTAGCCCTTGCAACTACTAATCCTCTTCCTGTGTCTAGTGATGTGACACTTCAAATAAACACATCATACATTTAGTAGGGCTGCTTTTGAGGTTTACCGGCTTGTAGCGTGTTGCAGTACTTATATTTATCGCAAAATCATGCAGCACTGTACGGTATCAAATTCAACTTATTTTTTCTTGGGTTGGTGGACATTGGGGCCATTTCTACTTTTCAACTATCACTACTCCTGCCACAAACATTTGCACACGAGCTTTTGTGTGGACATGTGTTTCCATTCCTCCAGGGTATATGCCTATCGGTGACATAGCTGTGTCACTTTGTCACCTTATAGTTAAATTTTGAGAAACTGCCAGACTCTTTTTCACAGTGGCTGCACCACTTTGCTTTCCCTCCGGCAGGGGCTGAGGTTTTCGATATCTGTCATCCTCATCAGCTCCTGCTAGTGTCTGTCCTTTTGCTCTAGCCATCTCAGTGGATGGGTGGTGGTCTGACTCCTGTTTCCCTGATGGCTACAACTCTCTAGATACTCACATTCTACTGGAGATCACACCTCAGTTTATGCAGCTGATGCATGCAGATAAAAAATAAAACATGACTCCAGACAGCTAGAGGTGCCCATGTATAACATAGAGTAGTGGAACATAGATCAACCAGGCATCAGAAGGAACCACCTGACAAGGTGACCTTTGTGCTCAAAGAGGAAGGATGAAAGAGAACTTTGTCATGACGGCGAACATAGCTTGTGATAAAGAAGACTGGTCAAGTGCAAAGTTCCTAAGGCAGAAATGAACTTGGCACTTTGAAGGAATATAAAGCAACCTAGAGTGAGTAGGTCAAGGACACTGAGTAGGAGGCAGGTGACAGAAAGCAGGACCAAGGGCCATCGTGCATGTTATTGCCTCCCACCCATCAGATGCTCAGTAAATGCTTCTTGTTGGTGTTATTTTACTATTGCTTATGTTACCAGGGATGTCAAGATTTGAATTGTTAAAGGAGAGGCATAACTTCAGCCAATGAAATGTCTGCAGCTTCACCACTTTTAAAATGAGTTTGTCCTTGAAGTCAGGTGATATAATGGGAAGGTCAGAGGTTTGGAAACCCTGGATCAAAATCTCCGGATCATCACTTTCATAGCAAATGTGCAAGAAGTAGGGGGTCTGGAAAAGAGGGATTGGTATCTTTCACAACTGTTCGCAGAGTTTGAGTCTTGAATTTGGAGATGTTCCAGTTTTTTGGGGCTTGACCAATCTGGGAATTTCCTTTACTGTCCACCAGCAAGCTTCAGGGTGTCCTGGCACAACCCTGTCCTGTGGACTTCCAATGTCCCAGATGTGAGAGGGGGTCTCCCCTCCTGTGAGGCTTATGTTCAGGAGTATAGGGTGCCCGTTTTGCAGGATGCTTATAGGCAAGCATGAGGGTCACTGTGACTGACCTATCCCTGGGGTGTCATGACCAAGACAGACATGTGTCAGCTGTCTGCTCAGCCCATCAGTCCTCATCTGAATTCAGTCTGGGTGTTTCTAGGTGTGTCCTTCATTTCCCTTGACTCCTGGCTCTGATGGCAGATGGTCTTTGCCCAGACTTGGCTTTGTCCCTCTTCTGACCCCACTTCCTCCTTCCGCAGGCCCTAACCTCTGAAAGGTTAAAAGAAAGAGTAAGAAGGTAGAAACTGTATGTCTCTCCAAAGTTCTTCTGTAATATTCATATTGAAAGCTGTGAACTTGAAAGGAAAGAATGGCTTGGTCCCTGTCTCATACCATCTGTCTGACTAGTTCTTAGGAATGACTGAAGAAAAGTGGTGTTAGGTAGGACACCTTGATGGTCACTATTTCAAGGGTAGGTCATTCCACTGGGTGGCTTCTTTTTGCCACAAGCTGTAAGAAGATTAACAAAGTGCACTCTCTCAAAGAAACATGGTGTTGGAGAGAACTTACTTACTCTATCATGGAGTCTGATGCAAAAACCCAAAACGTTCCTTTTAGGTAATGAACCATATGGTGTAACCAAAGTCTCCATTTTCTATGCATTTGATTTCAGAGAGAGGACAGCTGGGTTCACATTTTGGACATCTTTCCTTTTCTATGCTGATCCCATGAAGGAGGATGACCTGGCAGCTTTCCTGAGCCCTGCTTGCCCTGACCTCTCTCCCTTTCAGACACTTGGGCTTCTTGGCCATCTCCAGAGCAGCAGCAAACCTGGGCTCTCTCCTCTTTCTCTTCCCTCAGCACAAAATCATCTCTTGCCTTATGACCATGTGACCCCCTATCTCATTTCCTGCAGGACATAGTTTGACCTTGACATGACTTCTATACCATTAATATTTGCTTTTTCTTAAAACCATTTAATACCATCTGACAGAATACCATCTGCTTCCCTAGGAACACTTTTTAAAAATATATTTAAATACTATTTCTCCCAAGTTAAAACATTCCCCAACAGAAAGAAGACACCATAAAAATTGGTTGAGAATGCATGAATGCAATTGCTCTGAAATTTTTCATTAATGATGAAAAACAATTTGGGGATAAGGCAAGAGACATTGAGTTAATATAGAAAGAACTGAAGCAATCAGACTGAATGTGTGTTATTTTTATAAGATCAAGATTGACTGTAAAGAAATAAGACAAGGGTAAAACCAAATGAAGGCATGATTAGTAAGTGGGAAGGTAGTAGAAAGAAAGGAAGCAAATGGAATTAGGTGTCTATTTTAGGTAAATGTAATATAAAATACGACATTTTTCAAAACACTTAAGACCATGTTGCTCCGTTTCTGAATGTTGTAATGATCCTATTTGCATCATACATTTTCTACCCAAATGATGACTTTCCCATTTTAACGATCTCTTTGGCATCGGTGCCAACCATTGGGCATACGTGCTCCAGAGTCCTTCTACCCACTTCTGCATATTTTGCTCCTTGGAGAACCAATTTGGGAGGTGAATAATGAAAGTGATGCTTTCAAATTGGCCCAAAATTCTGGCACCAGTTACGAGGCTTTATTTCCTAGTAACTGAGGGTTATGACATCACGAAAATGGTGTATATTTTAAGGTGGACCCTTCACTTGCAGGACAAATGTACTGTTAAGTATGTCTCCAAAGTAATAGACTGGAATTAGTCTCTCTGCTTTAGCCCTGAGCAAAAAGAAAGCAGGCAGTTGTTTTACTTCCATCCCAGTTTTATCCCCAGGAGAGTAATGAAAAGGGGCCTAACTAACTACATTCTCTGTTCTAGAAGTACAGATGGGTCAACCCAGAGGCAATGACAGTTCGGGGTTCAGGATTCTCCCAGGGTTAAAAATACGCACTTTGAGACAGGACAGAAAGCATCTGTAGACTATTGCTGGATGTTGACCAGCCCTACAATGGAGAGGAAATAAAAAACAAGGAGAATGTAGTGTTAGCGCCTCTTTTTCTACCACTGCATTCTCAGTGGGCTGAAAATGACCAGAATTCAGCTGTCCCAGAGAATGGAGTCCTCATCGTCTTCAAAAATAAACAAAAAAATGAATAAGCAAATAAACAAACAAGCTAAACTCTAAAAAATATTGATAGTAGAAAGAAACGCTCTCCAGATAATGTGTTCAGCAGTAATTCCTGGACAGGTTTTCTCAGTTGTTGATTTGTTTGAGTAACAGACCTGGAGCAGACTCAGCATACCCTTTAAAGTGTTAAATCCTTGCTATTCCAAAAGTGATTCCTGGTTGGTCCAGAATCATTAACATGGCTGGAGTTAATAAAAATGAAGTATCTCAGCCTTCCTTGCACCTGTGGAATCAGAATCTGCCACCTTAACAAGGTCTCCAGGTGATTCTCAAGCAAGTTCACTTTTGAGAAGCTCTGGTTAAATTATGCACGCATATTCACATGGGCCCAGGGGGAGGCACTAGAAAGAGAAACTTGGAGCTTTGGATGAGGCAAAAATGACTGGGCAAGACTGGGGCCCACTTGATAGGAAGTATACGGTCCTCACAAAGGTTTTCCATGAAATATGAAGGAAATACATTGTTCAGCAGAGGGAGAAATCTGCCCATATTTTCCATCTCTTGCTTGAAACTATGATTTAGCATGAGTTACAATAGAATGTTATTTCAATGAGATCAACTCTAAAGTGGTGCCAATTTTAATGAACTAGAATAGAGCTTTAGGTAACCATGTGTGAAGTTGAAGTGTATTTTAAGACAGTGATTATGAAACTTGGAGATAACAGGTCTACAGGATTGGCAGGGAAGAGAGCAAAGGCAAAAGTGGATAAAATTTGTCTGCCCTCCTTTTCTAATACACAGGTCCCTGCCTATGCTCAGGGCTCAGACATCCCACTGCTGGACTGTGGGGTGGTCAGACTAAGGTACCGCTATCGACTGGCCTGTCAGCGCTGATTCCCACTGTGCCCCTGCATCTGTACCTTCTCACCATTGATTGGGTTGTCCTGTATACTTTCCTAACTTTTTTACTATGTTCTTTATTTCTGACCTGTGAAAGTTAAACTTTAACCAGTAGTTTATTCTTTATGGGTTACCCTTTCCTTTTGCTGTAATTTCTCTTATGCTACCAATGTTAATATTTTGTTTGTGTCCATATTTCTGCTATTTTTGTTTTCAGTTTAATGTGCATAGATGACTTCAAATCTCAGTTTTATAGCACAAGATTTTGTTCTACTCCTCTAAATACATTTGTATGATAATATTAATTAACAAAGAAAAAATTAAAGGTGATATTTGACTTTGTTTTACACAATGTTTATTCATTTCAACGTTTTGGTCTGTTTTTTCTGGTTTTTCGTACATGCTGTTGGCTATTGAATATAAAATTGCTGTTAGCAATTGAGTTGTTTGCTTGCTCTTGATGGAGTGGTCTCTCTTAATGCTGACAGTTCTCTAAACTCAAATTCTCCAGCTCATTTAAGAATTAACCTGGGCGGTCACTCCAGCAGTGTCCCATCCTCTGCACTCTTAAACTTTGGGCTGGATAAATCTTTGTTGCTGTGGGGGCTACATCGTGAGATCTTTACCACCCACGGATGAAAGTAGCTCCTCCCTCTCTGATCCAAGACATGCCTATCAAAAATATCTCCAAATAGTTCCCAACACTCTGTGGATCACAAAACCACTCCTGGTCCTGGTTGAGGCCACTGCTCTGCTGAAGCTTGTCTTCTAGAAGCCACTTTAGAAGCACCCCCGTTTTCTGTTCAGCCTTCCTCCTGGCAGTTGAGGGCTGTGGCAATCCTGGGATTCCACAGCACCCTTTGGCTGCTTCTCTTTTCTAACATGGCTCTGATTTTCACTCGCTTCCTTTCCCTTTCCTGGATAGCACCTGTTGTCACCACGTAGTATCAGGCCCCAGGAAGACGCTGGCTTCATGGCCCCATCCTACTGCTCCCTGCAGGTTGCCTTGTCTCAGACTCCCCTGGCTCCTGAGTGCGGGCCTCTGGACCACAGCTCTTCACCCACGTCCTCTGTGAGCTGTGCTGTCTCCTTCCACTTAGTCTGTCCTGCTTCCCAGTTACAAGCTACTACTGGTACCTGCTTATTAAAAACACCTGCGCCTGGAATCCCATCTCTCCCTTTGGTCTCAGACCATTCCTAAAGCTAAAAATATTCTGTGGTTTCTTCATCTCTTGTCTGCACTGTTTTTCTGACCTCCTAAATGGTCTTCTGGGCTGACAGTTCCCCAGATGCTGGCCCACTGTTGCACATTGGTGACAAATTTATGATCCTAAGAAATAAATTTAAATATGCCATTCCACTGATTAAAAGACCGCTTCTCTCTTGCATGGCTTTCTTAGATATAATGCAGTCATGGTTAATGGAGAGTTTGGAGAACTTTGCCGTCTGGTTCAACACCTCCAGAGTTACCACCCTTCCAGCCTCCGGGCACCAGTAGGCTGACTGTGCTGCATGAACGGCTCTTCCCAGGCAGAGTCACCTGCCCTACTGCTGGCTCACAGTTGCTATTGATTCTTCCCATAGAAGCTCAGGAGAGGACGAAGGTCATAAAGCTAGAAACAGGCACTTGTATCACTACGCTCAATTGTCACACAATGTACCACAGCTATTCTTTAGACCTTCATTTTCCTCTTAGAAACTATAAGATCATATGGTAGGACCTGCATTTTTTTGACAGCTAAAATAAAAATTACTTATTAACAAAAAGAAAAAAAATAACTTAAATAAAAATTTCTATTGATTCAAGATACACTTCACAATAAATTTAAGAAATGAAAGTAAAAGGTAACAGCACCTGTTGTACATGGGTATGTCCACACATGCACATATGTATGTATGTGTATATAAACAGAGACAGTGAGACAGAGTGAAGGTTGTCTGAGCTTCATCACTACAATAAGAAAATTTCTAAAAATATTTTTGCTCTTACATTATCTACATCATACAAATATCATAAAAATATAATATGAGTCTAGTGAAAAAGTTATTTTGCATGTAAATGAAAATGAAACTATTTCACAAAGAGCAAAATAATATAAACATATTGTTATATGACAGCTTTCATATTTAATCAAATTAACTGCTAATAAATTTCATATCTCTCAGAAATAGGTATGGCAAAATATATTCCGAAAAGTAATAAAAGCAAACGTATATTTATATTGGATTTTGCATTTTCAGATGCCAGAAGTCTCATTAAAGAGCTTACAAGCTGAGAGTTTTCCTTGCATTCTGCTTAAATGCATACAACTTTCTTTAACCTCAGCCAATTAATTCCATCATCTTAGCAGTACCCACATGTACTTTGGATTTCAGCTCTACTCATTCTGGGTTAAGGTCTGTGAATCATGGCTCAAAATTGATGCAATCTTGAAAATGAAAGGCCAGCACTTTATCCTCTAATCTTCTTCAAAATATTGACCCAGTGTCCATGGATGTTCATCATTGCTCAGGGATAAATCAGTAAGGCGATCTTAATGGAGTTAGATCTCTGAATGCAGCCACACGTGTTGGCTGGGCCTAGCCTAATAACTAAGTCAATATGTTCAAACCCTTAGTCTGTGTGCGGTGATTTTATTAGAGAAAAGACATCTTTGCCCATTTTTCCTAATTGTTTTAGGAGTTGAAGCGCTGCCGATTATTTACTAAATTGACTTGTAAATGGAAGAAAGACATTTATTAGGCATTTCTGTTTTTCTGGTACCTTTGATCAAAATGAAAGAAAGAAAATGGAGAGATACGAGGATCAACTGCATAGGCAAAGAAACTTATCTTTCTAGTTAAGCAAAGAAGGAATGATCCATATAGGATTTTGAAGAGAGGTTTTCTGCTGCAGTGCACGGCAACCATTCATAATACAATGCCACATCTGCCAGACATAAATGTGGCAGGCTCTTTTCTCATCTTCTAGATAACAAAGTAAAATTTAAGCTCTGAATAGGTCCTTCCATTGAGATTTGTCCTTTGACCTTATAAACTCTTCATTCAGGAGCAGAGCTTAGTTCTAGAATATCATGCCTTATTGTTACCCACTAATGTAACTTTTTGTTTGAAGAATAGAACAGTGTGCAGCTGCTGCTCTATCAGGTTGACTGACAAATCATTTCAGAGTTTCATCCTAATTAGATCAATAAAAGTTAATCCCTAGGAGAGTATAAATAAGGCTTGCCAATTACACACTTAATTTAGGGAGAAGTAGTGCTACTCTCAATAAGTGGAACTATTAAGACTATTCCATTGCTCTTCTCCAACATTTATTTCCCTGGATTACTGAGCTGTAGTTGTAACCCGTTAGATGTGGGACAGATTTGGGGTAAGGTGGATGAGAGGAACAGTTATTGGGTGATATTTATGGCTGTTTTGATGTTTATGTTTCAATGCCTATGGACTGATTATAAAAAGGAAAAAAAACTTGATTTTGCAAAAGCTCACATGACTATAATAATTGCTCTAAATGCTTCTTTGAGTGGTAGTAGCATGTAGATAATGGCCAGCGTCTATGTGAATGACTTAAAGCCATTCCATTCTGCCATCTCTAGCAAAGGCGAGATGCATTGCAAGACTCTGAGAGCCACCAGAGTGTGATGCGGGCAGAGAGCAGGTCGATCGGCCATCATCACTGATAATTGTAACGTCAGCCTGAGCAGCTGGGAGCGTCTGAAAGGGAAGTGTGTTCACTAACAACAGAAGCACTTTCTATTGATCAGGAATTGATGCGGTCCTTCGCTTTATTTTCCATGTGGAATCACCAATTACAATGCAGTTATTGATATCATGGTTGGGTGCAAATTGACCATCCTGAGATAGATGAAAACCAAAGAAGAAAAGTACAGTTTTTGTTTTGACCAAATAAATCAATTTGGGGATTTTGTTATTTGATTTACAGTTTAGTTATCTGTTTTGCAGAACATATTATTACTTTAAAATTGATCTTTCCAGTTCGTTGACTTTCCCTTCCACATTTATTTCAACATAAAGTGATAGAAACATATTTCATTTCTTAACATCAGGTATGGGCATATACACACATGGATTTGTAAAGATGTAGGCATCCAACATCTACTCAAATAAAATTCCATTTTTAAAAACTGCAATATGTTTTATTATAGTTATTTAAGTAATATTTATGTTAATCCATAAAATGAAAAATACCTATTTTCATTTTAAGCATGACAATGCTCACAATTTCTACTCTATATGCATTCGGTTAGATTTATATCTAGGTTTTGAAATTCTTGGATATCTATCACCTTGGTCTGTGTTTGGGATATTCGTGTACCTGATCCTGTAAGTGGAACATGTCTCTCTTCTTGCCCATCACAGTGCAGATTGAGAGCAACCTCCCTGCTGTGCACCCTACGGGAACAGGACCAGTGTTTTTCTACTGGGACAGCTGAGAGGGTCTTTATGCAATCTCACACAATATGGTGGTATGACCTTTATATTGAGCTCATAGCTGATACACCAAGACAGTGCATGCATTTTGGGTGATTATGCTGAACTAAACTTTATCATCTGTGTTTTGAGAACTGAAAGCCATCTATATCTGGGGGGTGGGGGGAGCATACACACATTCAGAGAGAGAGAGAGAGAGAGAAATGTCTGAGAAACATCCACCAAAGTAAACTGAAACCATCTAAACATCTAGTTGCACAGGCGTTTGGAATTCTTCTGTTTACTTCTCAATGTTATATGGAACAAATATAGCACTGTTGATGTTCACAGAGGCTAAATGTGAGAAAGCTACACTCTCTTACAGCTGAGCAAAATGGCGGATGTAGTGAAGGGCTGTCTTCTTTGCACGGCACAATACAACCATCAAGGGTGAGCATCACAGAGGGGCAGCCCTGTGGTCTGCTGCCCTTTGGTTATGATCTCTGACGAGCAACTTCCCCTGTCCCAACTCTCCATGTGACCTGTGAGGTTCCAGCCTACCCATCCAAGCTTCTTTCCACTTTGGTCAGCCGAGGCTAACTTCAGTGGAAGAAATTCCAGAAAGATTAAGTGGAGTCTATGAATGATGTTGAACAGTTACAATTGGAAGAAAGCCATAAAAACTCAACCCCTTATTTTCAAATAGACATCTAGAATAACATTATCTTTGGGGGTGGGGATTTGAACATTACTCATTTTGAACACTTCAAATTTTCTATGGTTTCATGCATTCACATTTACCACGGGCAGGTGAGGAATGATCACGCAGATGGAGTCTGGGGGCCTGCCAGCCTTCAACTCAGCAGAGACTTCTCTGACCCGACGAAATGGTCATGTCATCGTTTAATCAGATACTTGCATGTAATTGTGTTTTGGATACACAGGTATTCAGACACCTACAGAACTGTATTTAAACTTCAAAGGGAAACTTTCTAAGGGGTATTTGTTTCTTATGGAAATAAAATAAGAATGAGCCATATTCAAAGGGCGAGGAAAGCTATACACAGGAGACCTCTGTTTTATTGTGGTTTAGCTCATGGAGCAAATATGTTTAGTGGTTTTGGTCTACTTCCTTCGAAAAATGTCCACATTAAAAATGACCACCCAGGTTAGCAGAATCTGGCATAATGCTAACATCCTAGAAAACAGAAGTCTCTCTCCAGGGCCAATGTCCACTTCCAACTCTTACTAAATTTCTTTTCCTTTGGGAAGAGATTTAAGTAGAATCAAGAAAAGTTATTCTATGGATCTAAAAAAATACAATAAATTGTACACTTTAAACCCATAACGATTAAATCAAAATAATTTATTGTCCTCCATTTTTTACCATAAATGGAGACGGTCTGCTAAGGGATCAACCAAAAGTGAACTGTTCCCCAGTTGGTTACAAAATTTATTCAGTTGTCACAGGATTGTGACCTGGTAACCTGCCTGATCTTAGAGAGGTGGAACATTACAAATGAGAAGGTGGTTGGGCTGCATAAAAATCTTTCCTAAAACAGTACAGCATTGTCAAGAAGCTTTATGACCCCAACTCCATGTCACAGGGCTCTGGAATGAATTGCTAGTCTCCTTCCTTTTGTTTCACATTCTGTTCCCTTCGCTCAGCAAATGGCTGATTCCTGGGTAAACCTGAGCCATAGAGTGAACTCTGCCTCACTGCACCAAACCCCAGTTCTATGCAGGGAGCAAGCGTGAAGTTTGCTTTCAAAGATCCCATATTTACTTGAACATACAGATTCCTTGAACTATTTCTATCAGTAAGGAAGACTTGAGGAAGAATTGTATGCAATTGACATAAAAATAAATAGGAATGCCCAAAGACATGAATGTTATTGCTTCCAAGTTGAATAAAGTGCTTCTCTTTATACACATAGAGTGAAAATTCTGGAACTATTTGGCAGTGATCTTTATGACCTGACTTCCACCATTCAGATTTATTTAGAATGGATTAAATAACATTAAGAGTTTGCCTCGCCTATACAGTAAACTGGAGAAAATTACTAGGTAAATATACATGACATCAGCATCGTTTGTGGATTTCTCTTAGATTACCTGAATACTATTTTAATTTCACGCAGCCAATTCTTAACTGATAGCTAACTAAACACTATGGCAGAGAAGTTTGAAAAAAAAAAAAAAAAAAACTTGATTGTCCAACTTTGCCAAATCTTGAATGATCTTTTTTCAAGTACATTTGCAGAAAAGAAGAGTTCAAATAGTTTCCTATATTGTAATTAAAAAAAAAAAAAAAAAAAAAAGTCTCTACCTTCTACCCGGGTACAATGCACATGAGATTTGATGGGCAAATGAAGAACTCCAATATTCACACCAGAGTTCCGTGTAGGAAAGCATGGACTAATAACTTACTGAGAGGAGTTATAACACTGACAGCAATTTTGTGACAGCTCTCAACCTTTTATCAGTGAGTTTTAGTTTGCAATAAAGAAACCATTTCCCAAGTTGTTAGAAAATCACTGAGTGGAGAAAGATACAGGAGGACTTGCTTCTGGAGGAAGAAACAATGCAGGAAGCGTGCTTATAAAAGGAACAAAACTGCATGTATTAGTAGAGAGTACTCAGCACTTATTCCAGTAAAACACTGGACTAGCAAAGCATCCAATCAAAACAATTCAGTGCAAACGAGCACAAAATTCTAAATCAGGTAAATGAAATCACACTGTAGGGCTCTCGATGACTGTGACTGTCTGTTTAACCAACTTGGAGGATAGTGCTTCCCCAGATTGACTCCGAGCCCCCCTCCACAATCCTTAACCTTGTCACCCATTACAGATTCCTAGATTGACAAGTTCAGTAAATCAACTAAAATGAAATTTTATTTTTTGACTTCTTTGCATTGATTTTTTATTAATCACATACAACACCTAATGACATTTTCTTAAAGGTGACATTGATGGTGAAGAACCTTCAAGAAGCAACAAACATGATGGCAGAGTAGGTGAGAGATCGTGAATTCCTTCAGGACAGAGCCTGACAGACCATTTTAGAGTCAGTGCTGATTGCAGTGTTTGGCATCAAAAGGAAATCAATAATTGCTTTTGAATTGTTGAATTAACTCTCTTCATCTTGTGGTGAAATTTTTATCTTAGTTGAAGATTTATCTTGTCAACTAAAGCCACTTGATCGTTTAGGTTTGCTTTAATCATCTAGTCAATAACTTAATTGCTGCTGTATTTGACTCCCAAGTAATCCATATAATAGTGGCAAATGATATTGTATGCTTATATTGATCAATTACAGTAACTTGGGGAAAAAATAGCCACATTACATTATAATACAAACACTTCTATAATTCGTTGATTAACATGAAATGTAAGCTGTGATTTATTTTTAGTGAAAAAAATTTTACTGTTATTCTGGTTCTACTAACAACAATGGAAAGGAAATACATCTTCCACGTGAGTGATATTTTCAGTACAATTATTTTCACAATTCCCCACTAATTTGGTTTGTTTCTCTTTCAACTAAATAGAACAACTCTGTCTCATTATGGTCTTTTTCAATTAAAATGAAGTCATGTGGCTGAGCAAATATTTGCCTGGTTACAGTATTGGATTAATAACACCCACAGCAATGACAATTAATTCTCTCATCACTGATGTTTAATATGTCCAATTTCAATCAAGTCTGGGGGGATGCAGTTGAAAATTTTTCTCCTATGATTTTCTTTTATTTGCTGTGAGATTTTCTTTTCTTACACATATACACTAATAATGTCCTCACCTTGGTTGTCATCAGATATATCAAAGAATTAAGAACTGATCACGAATGCATTCGATTTCTACAAGACAAGAAAACAAGAAACACTAAATACAGATCTCATTACCAAGATGAGATAATTGGTTCTTTGATATTAAAACTCCAAGTTTTACGAAGGGGGCTACGCTATTGTGAAGTTCAGGAGGTCATTTTGAGGAAAGTGTTGCACATGTCCCTGTAACAAAGAAATCAGATATGCATGTCCACATGTGCATACCTGTGAACAACGTTGGGGCCTGTGTGTGTGTGTGTTTGTGTGTACGAGATTTGGAATCACACCCAGAGCTTCATAATGCTGGTAAGCACTAGACCACTGAGCTGCTGCTTCTACTGAACTCATGCAATAACCTATTTCCTAGTTTCAGGATATATTTAATACAGCACTGTCTCAAGGTAGAATGATTCAAATAGATGTCCACAAAATAGTGCTTTTCTGCAGATTTTTTGGGGCACTGGGGATTGAACCCAGGGATGCTTAACCACTGAGCCCTATCCCAGTCCTTTTTATTTTGAGATAGGTTCTCACTAAGTTGCTTAGGGCCTTACTAAGTTGCCGAGGCTGGTCTCCAACTTCTGCCTCATCCTCCCCAGTCACAGGGATTACAGACATTTTTATCAGGGGATCATTTAAAAATGCACACTCCAATACGATAGGTTTAGGGAGGAGATTGAGAGTCCAATTTCTGTCATGCTTCCAGATCCTCCTGATTGGGATGGCCAGGAACCACATTTTAAAGAATAAAATCCTAGGAGACAATGTTTGTTATTCCGAAACTTAGATTTGAAGACTTTGCTCACATGGGGACTAAGAGAGCACACACAGCTGTGGCCTGGCGTGAACAGAAGACTGCATTAGTGAAATGCACCGCATCTCTCAGAGTTGTTTCATTTCCCTTGGGGAGTGAGGCATCACCTGGTGATGCTTTATTAGTCAAAGCTGGGAGCTCTTCTACTGATCTCTGTTTCAGTAGAAGAAATTTGGTATTAATGAATTAATGATAGCAAAGAGAAAGTGCCTGCCATGTGTTTTACAGAGTATTTCACCTGTTAAGCAACCATCCTGGGATCATAAGTTTATATCTTTAACTTTCATTGTCTTTATATCTGATTATATTCCAACCTCTACAATCAGTGTTCTTAAAAAAACCCAGGAGATAATTTCAGGAACCCCAAAGTATTCTATTAAAACATGAGGATTATAAAAGCTGTATAATTTTATTTTCCAAAGATCTCATTCCCATAATGATGTGAGTATTAAAAATGAATTCACAACAAAAGTGAAACATATCCATAGTGATAACACATTGTGATTTTTTAAAAAAAATCTACAACCTAACATTTTCTGTGCTTTTAAAAAATCAAACGTAAGGATTTCAGAATCTTTCCTCAAAAAGTAATCCAAAGGACATAATCCATGTGCTCTCCCTATATAAAACAAAAATAAAACAAAACATGAGCCAGCGACCACAAAAGACCCTGGAAGGCTGAGGAGGAACTCAAGCAATACTGAAGAGGCCTGGTGGGAAAAACAGTAAATACTAGGCTGCATTTATTTAAGCATTTGATACTCTCTTAATCATGAAGCATTTCCCTTAATTTTGAACGTTTGAAGTGCGCATTATAACATTACCGTAGCCGTTGGTACTATCTTCAATTGTACACTGTCTTTCCATTGAGTCTAGTCTTGATCAAGAAAAGCAACTCTCACTAGGCATTTTATTATTAAAGACATCTACATCTAAATTATTTCCTCTCTAATTGGAAAGAAAAAGCATTCACTAGTCTATAAACCACATATAAATTAAAAGTTTATTTCCTTACTATTTTTTTTTTTAATTTTTACAAATCCCACCAGTTTCCCAAATAATATGTGTACACAGTTGTGATAACGTCCTTGAGCATTTCCAGTCTTCCGGAACTTCTGTTTGGAATCAGGCATTGCGCTCCTCTTGCCCCTGACATCCCGCTTCACCCTCCTCCTCCCAACCACCCACCTCCAGTTCTTAGACCCTCCCTTAGTGTGGCTCTCCTCCGCTCTGCAGTATAAACTCCAGCCTGAAAACCGATCACAATAAAGTCAGGAAGGCGCTGAGACCTCTTCCTCAGACTATGTCAGAGCGTGAAGCTGTGTGGTTATCTTCCGAGCTGGTTGTGTCTTCTAATCAACTGTGTTTTTTTTGTTTTTCAATTATTTAAGAAATATGCTACTACGCTTTTACCCTAATTCTGACATTTTTGGCACTCTTTAAAAGTTTTTTAAAATCAAGCTTTAAGGCAGTCAACCTAAAGCGTTGCTACCTCCTCCCTGGACCTTCTCACTGTCCCGGGCCACCACTGCTTTCCCTGCTCACTCCCTTCCTAGACTTTCTCAGGGTTATATTTTCCTTCCAATTTTGATAGTAACAGAAGAGACCAGTTTTGCAACATTGGTTCTGGGTGGAATATAAAGAAGAGAGGAATTGAACTAAAGAAATGAAAACGTATTTGAATTGAGCTGCTGTAAACATCAGTATGGCTGCTTTATTTTTTTATTGTAAACAAATGGGATACATGTTGTTTCTGTTTGTACATGGAGTCAAGGCATACCATTTGTATAATCATAAATTTATATAGGGCAACGTTGTTTGATTCATTCTGTTATTTTTTCCCTTCCCCCCACCCCTCCCACCCCTTTTTTCCCTCTATACAGTCCTTCCTTCCTCCATTCTTGCCCCCCTCCCTAACCCTAACCTAACCCTAACACTAACACCTCCCACCCCCCATTATGTGTCATCATCCACTTATCGGGGAGATCATTCATCCTTTGGATTTTTGATATTGGCTTATCTCACTTAGCATGATATTCTCCAGTTTCATCCATTTGCCTGCAAATGCCATAATTTTATTATTCTTTATAGCTGAATAATATTCCATTGTATATATATATACCACAGTATCTTTATCCATTCATCTATTGAAGGACATCTAGGTTGATTTCACAATCTGGCTATTGTGAATTGAGCAGCTATGAACATTGATGTGGCTGTATCTCTGTAGCATGCTGATTTTAAGTCCTTTGGATATAGGCCAAGGAGTGGGATAGCTGGGTCAAATGGTGGATCCATTCCACGTTTTCTAAGGAATCTCCACACTGCTTTCCAGAGTGGCTGCACTAATTTGCAGCCCCACCAGCAATGTATGAGTGTACCTTTTTCCCCTCATCCTCTCCAACACCTATTGTTGCTTGTGTTCTTGATAATCGCCATTCTAATTGGGGTAAGATGGAATCTTAGGGTGGTTTTGATTTGCATTTCTCTTATTACTAGAGATGTTGAACATTTTTCCATATGTTTGTTGATTGCTTGTACATCTTCTTCTGTGAAGTGTCTGTTCATTTCCGTAGCTCATTTATCGATTGGGTTATTTGCATTCTTGGTGTAGAGTTTTTTGGGTTCTTTATAGATTCTGGAGATTAGTGCTCTATCTGAAGTATGATTGGCAAACATTTTCTCCCACTCTGTAGGCTCTTTCTTTGCATTGCTGATAGTTTCCTTTGCTGAGAGAAAGCTTTTTAGTTTGAATCTATCCCAGTTATTGATTCTTGCTTGTATTTCTTGTGCTATGGGAATCCTGTTGAGGAAGTCTAGTCCTAAGCCCACATGTTGAAGATCTGGACCTACTTTTTCTTCTATAATCTGCAGGGTCTCTGGTCTGATTCCGAGGTCCTTAATCCATTTTGAGTTTAGTTTCATGCATGGTGAGAGATATGGGTTTAGTTTCATTCTGTTGTATATGGTTTTCCAATTTTCCCAGCACCATTTGTTGAAGAGGCTATCTTTTCTCCATTGCATATTTTTGGCCCCTTTGTCTAGTATGAGAAAATTGTATTTATTTGGGTTTGTGTCTGTGTCCTCTATTCTGTACCATTGATCTACCTTTCTATTTTGGTACCAATACCATGCCGTTTTTGTTACTATTGCTTCGTAATAGAGTTGAAGATCTGATATTGCAATACCCCCTGCTTCATTCTTTCTGCTAAGGATTGCTTTAGCTATTCTGGGTTTCTTATTCTTCCAGATGAATTTCATAATTGCTTGCTCTATTTCTGTAAGGTATGTCATTGTGATTTTAATTGGAATTGCATTGAATCTGTATAGCACTTCTGGTAGTATGGCCATTTTGACAATATTAATTCTTCCTATCCAAGAACATGGGAGATCTTTCCATCTTCTAAGGTTTTCTTTAATTTCTTTCTTTAGTGTTCTGTAGTTCTCATATCCTTAATGAACATCGACACAAAAATTCTCAACAAAATTTTAGCAAATCACATACAAAAACATATTAAAAAGATTGTGCACCATGATCAAGTGGGTTTCATCCCAGGGATGCAAGGTTGGTTCAACATCAGGAAATCAATAAATGTAATTCACCATATCAACAGACTTAAAGTCAAGAATCACATGATTATTTCAATAGATGCAGAAAAAGCACTTGATAAAATACAGCACCCCTTCATGCTCAAAACATTAAAAAAAATGGGGATAGTGGGAAGATTCCTTAACATTGTAAAGGCCATCTATGCTAAGCCCATGGTTAATATCATTCTAAATGGTGAAAAACTGAAAGCATTCCCCTTAAAAACTGGAACAAGGCAGGAATACCCTTTTTCACCACTTCTATTTTTATCGTCCTTGAAACTCTAGCCAGAGCAATTAGACAGACCAAAGAAATTAAAGGGATACAAATAGGAAAAGAAAACTCAAACTATCCCTATTTGCTGATGATATGATTATATAGTTAGAGGAACAAGGAAATTCCACCAGAAAACTTTTAAAACTCATAAATGAATTCAGTAAAGTAGTGGGATATAAGATCAATGCACATAAATCTAATGCATTTTTATACATAAGTGATGAATCTTTGGAAAGAATAATTAGGAAAACTACCCCATTCACAATAGCCTCAAAAAAAAAAAAAATACTTGGGAATCAGTCTCTTAAAAGAGATATGGCTGCTTTTCTGTAGTTTGCTAATTTTAAGTACTTTGGGTGTAAACCCAGGAGTGGGATAACTGGGTCAAAAGGTGGGTTCATTCCAATTTTTCTTAGGATTCTCCACACTGCTTTCCAGAGTGCACTAATTTGCAACTCCACCAGCAATGTAAAAGTGTGTCTTTTCCCCCACATCTACACCAGCATCATTATTGTTTGTGTTCTTGATAATAGCCATTCTAATTGGAGTAAGATGAAATCTTAGAGTTGTTTTAATTTGCATTTCTTTAATTACTAGAGATGTTGAACACTTTTTCATATATTTATTGATCACCTGTATGTCTTCTGTAAAGTGTCTGTCCAGTTCCTTGGCCCATTTATTGATTAGGTTCTTTATATGTTTGGTGTAAAGTTTGGCAAGTTCTTTATAAATGTTGGAGATAAGTGCTCTATCTGAAGTGCATGTGGAAAAGATTTTCTACAACTCTGTAGGCTTTCTTTTCACATTATTGATTGTGTCCTTTGCTGAGAAAAAGCTTTTTAGATGCCCTTCAACAGATGAATGGATAAAGAAACTGTGGTATATATACACAATGGAATATTATTCAGCCATAAAGAAGAAGAATATTATGGCATTTGCAGAGAAATGGATGGAACTGGAGAATATCATGCTAAGTGAAATAAGCCAATCCCCAAAATCCAAAAGCTGAATACTTTCCCTGATAAGTGCATGATGATATATAATAGGGGTGGGAGAGTGGTGGGGTGAGAGAAGAATGGAGGAACTTTAGATTATGTAGAGGGAAGAGGGAGGGAGAGTGTATGAAAAATGGTGGAATGAGACAGACACCAGACCCTATGTACATGTATGATTACACGAATGGTATGAGTCTTACATCGTGCACAACCACAGAAATGAAATGATGTACCCCATTTGTGTACAATGAATCAAAATGCACTGAAAAAAAAAAAAAGGTGTATTTGAGTGTGTTTTGGCCTAATTTCATCTTAGAAACCAATTCCAAACAATCCTCCCAGTATCTGCTCGGCCCCCAGCCCCCATGTTTACTCTCCCTCGGGACTCCACCTGGCTTTCCAACTTCTCTTTAATTGAATCAAAATTCATTAAGTTTCAACTTTGCAATTGCATTAATTACTCTTCCTTTCATAATTTCCAACAATTTCCAATAATTTCATAATTTACCACACAATTAATTCCCTTCCTTTCTCCCCTTTCTTCTGAATATTTCTGTATGTCTTGAAACATTTATATTTTTAAAATTAAAATTGTTTCCCCTCCTTTTGTCAGATGTATCTCACAATATCCATGAAATGTGGAAAAAAAAATACGTCAACTTTTTGACTCAATGGACTCTTAAAGAAGAAAAAGAAGAAGAGACTCTCTCTGGGTTATTTGAGATGAAAATCATTACAATTCAAGGAAATGAAATAGTCATCTATGTAAATTTGCCATATCTGATAGTAGTTAGTAAATCTGTTTAGACACAAACTAAGCAGAGTATAAAAGAGTTGACTAGTTGAATGTGGCAACATTCCTCTGAGAAAATATAAAAACTAAAATACTCTTTTTGTATTCACTTAACTTTTCCCCTATGTTTGCAAGAAGTTAAGAGAAGGTATGTGAAAAACCAGTAGTAAAATATCAAACTCTTCATGACTAAACAAGCAGATTAATGATCAGAGGGAACCACACATTTCAGAATCCTTTTATCCGGTCTTTACTATGTGCCTAAGCCTGTGAGTCGCAGGGACGGCTGGAATTGATCGCAGCTGTGGGCCTTCCTAGCACAGGCCCCATCTGTCATCGATACAGCTGGGGTCCATGCCTGTTTTCTCCCTACGATTAACCCTTGTTCATTCTGATGAAAAAGAGTCTAACGTTCTCTGCACTGAAATTCCATGTGCATTGCTACTTCTGCTATTGTTCTTCTTACAAACATCGCACCACCAAGATTATTCACATGTCCCTAGTCCTTTTTTAATTCATTGTTAGAACTTCTCTGATTCAGAAGTAGTGTTAAAAGGGTCATCATTAATGAAAGTTTTATTTCCCCTCCAAACACTGAATTCCATGTGTGTGCCTGGGTGTGCAAGGGCAGTACCGTGCCTGGTGAGTATGCGGTTAATGGATTCCTTCAGATAAAATAAATTTATTGATTAAACTTTGAAAAGATAAATAGTAGTAAGCACTAGTAACAAAGGGAGGATCTGGCCTCCATTCAGCCCAACTAACCCCCTTGGCCAGTTCCTTCTGACAGCGTGAGTGATTTAATGATATACAATAAAGACTGCCTATATTTTTTTCACATGTGCTTTGTTTTTGAAAGAACATTAAGAAATGTGCCTACTGAGAGGACGTTTTCATTATACTTTACTTTTTTTTTAAATAGAGGTTTGAATGCTTCTAAGGTAGTTAAAAATGTCCATAATAGTATCTAATGAAAATCCTACTGTAAAATATGCATTTGGATAATAATTTTGCTGTGTTATAAATCTTTCTCATCGAGTCTATCAAACTGAATCTTTCTTTCCTAAGGTAAAATTATGCAGTCTTCCTTTTGGTATTATTGTTGTGTTGGCTTTGTTATGTATTATTTATTTATTTATTTAATGTGCTCATTCAGTTCAAATTAAAGAAAGATATTTTTATAATTCAACATCCACTCTCAACTTACAGTGAGAGCAGATAAACAAAATATCAGCACGAATAGCCTACTGGGAAAATACTTAGGACAACAAACCCTTTAGCTTTTGAAGTGACAAGGCGCAAAGTAAGAATATAATGTCCATTTATTGACAATTTCACCTTGCTAATTGACTGTAACTCCTAAAAAAGTATGACAGCAACTAGAATTCAAATACCACTTGAATAAATCATCATTCACACTAACATGTAAGTTAAGCTTCATAAATGGAAAGATACATATATATATATATATATTTTTTTAACTGAGCAAAAATTAAAATCTGTTCAGCAAGAGGGTCAGTTGAATGGATTTTGTTGTTATCCAAACACAGGCCTGACATTCCTACTGGCCCAGCAGTGGCCACACTGTAAGCATGGCTGGGTCCTGGGAGGTGCAGAGCCAGTGTGCAATTCTAACAGTGTTAGAAGATTTTATTCATCCTGAACTGAAGACCTGGCCCAAAGAAGGTACTAAGTACTCCAGGTTGTGCGCAGGTGGGAGAGAAATGAAGGGCCACGGAGAAACTGTCTCTGGTCAAGGCCGAAGGCCTTTTCCACCCATTTAGCCTTGAAAGCTACTCTGTGCAGGAGAACACGGCTGGTAGCCATGGAAGGAACCCATTGTAGCATTAGGCCATCAACACAGGCCATAAGGGAAAGCAGCAACAGGTCCTTGGAGGGTCACCTTCGAAGGAAACTGCATGGCAGCATGAAATGAAGGCAAGGTCAGCATGAATCAGGTTCCTGTTCGGTTGATGCCTATCACTACAAGCAATCCCTTTTTTGCCTAGAAACATCATTGGGCATTGAAGGACAACTTTAGAAAAGAGAAACCTTGAAATAAAAAATGGTTTATAATGCATTGAGGTCCTCTACCCTATTGCTACTGAAAATACTTCTGGGAAACAGTAACTTCAGTGTCACCAAAGAGCTTGTTAGAGATGGAGACTCCATGACCTCACCTCAAAACTATTAACGCAGTGTTTGTATTTTAACCAAATGCACAGGGAATATTTTCACATATAAAAGTTTGAAAAACACAGCTTTATGAAATAACTAGAATGATTAAAGAGTTCTCTGTGGAATTAGTCAAATTTAATAAACATTTATTTTCGTAAGTGTGTTTTATGTTTAAGTAAGATACATGTGCATGTTTTCTGTGCCCCTTATGAACATTTTCTCAAGTAGTGACACCACCAATTCATCACCTCTTTGGTCATATTGTGGAAGGAAGTTGTTTTCAGGTCTCTGAATAAAACATATGCTACACTTACATGTAACTACATTTCTGCCTGAACAACTGTTTATCAAGGATGAAGGTCAGTATCATTTTCAGTCTCTGAGTCTACCAAATGTTTTAGTCAACTTTTTCATTATTGTAACCAAAAGATCTGACTCTGGCACCATAGAAGAGGAAACGTTTATTTGTTGCTCACAGTTTCAAAGTTCTCAGTTTGAAGATGGCCAACTCCATTGTTCTGGGCCCAAGGTGATGCAGAATTTCATGGCAGACGGATGTGGAAGAGGAAAGCTGCTCAGGAAATGGCAATCAGGAAGCAGAGAGGAAACTCACACTCAAGGGACAAATTATAAGCCCCAAATGGATGACCCTAATGATCTACCTCCTCCAGACATATCCTACCTGCTGACAGTTACCACCTGGTTAATCCCTGTTAGGTTACAAGTCTCATGATTTAATCATTTTGTGTCTGAAGTTTCTTGCAGCGTCTCACGCATGAGTTATTTGAAGACACCATATATTCATACAATACCACTAAAGAAGAAAGCAGTGACAGAAGTAAATAGCTCCCGTCAGGTCCTTGTTCACAGTAGGGCAAAGTGAGTCTTAGGGTCAAGAGAATCACACATAGTTCTCCAGAGCCCTGAAGGACACATGAAAGCAAATCATCAGTACAGAAACTTAGTCATGCTTGCCTCCATATACAAAATGAAACTTTAGAATCCAGGATCCCATTAGTCAGAGAAACAAGAAGGTAATGGGAATCATGATCCCACTTCAGAATGCGACTGACAAAAATAATGCAGGGAGCGATTTGAATTTCTCTGAGGCATTCATCTGAGTCTGTGCATCACCCTGCTCTAACAGAGACAGATGGTTAAGAATTAATGAAAGGAAGACACCGAAAAGCACTGAAAAGATTTCAGAATCCATTTCCCAAAACATGGCATCTGGCTAGAAACAGATTCTGTGTCATGCCTGTGAGGTCCATTAGGTGAATTCTTGTCTCAACCTGTCTGTTGCGTTTTTTTTTTTTTTTTTTTTTTTCTTTTTTGGTTCCTGTTTCTGTCTTTCCTCCTTTTCCTTATTTACCTCTGTCTCCTTTCCTCCCAATCCAGCATATGAAAAGCTTACAGTCAAGAGGTACTAAAAGCGATTTCTTATCTAATATTCTAGCCAAAGAGGCATCTGCGATGATGACTGTGTTGTCCTCAATATTAAGAGCTATTCTTTTTCTTAACCATATCAACATTTCCTTACTCCATTCTGAATATCATAATAAGGATGAGAAACATTTTGTTTCTCAGAAATGGAGTGACTAATTCTATATTTGTCATTTTAATGAACAACCACAGGAAAATACGTGTTCAAGTGAGTACTTAAAGAGGCATTTGACTTTCAACCACAATGAGTTTCTGGGCTTCAGGAATCTTTCATCTGTATATTTTATTTCTGGAGAAAAAACAGCTTGAAGCTGGAGTGACTATCACCATAGTTATAAGAAGACTGGTGATTAATTTTCTATGTAATGTATGCCCCAAATCAACTAATTAAAAAAAAATCTTAGACATTCTTAAAATACAGAGTTTAGGAAATGACTCAAAAATATGCTTATTTTAAATGTTTTATTGATCTTCTAATAAAGAAGAGTCCAAGCTAGAAATAAGAAATGTGTTAACCATTACTCCAGCTCAGAACCATCCTGTTTCATATTGAACTAGTTAGTCCTTGAAGGCGGCCCTGCAAGTTACCAGAAGACCTCACCTGAAGGAAATGATCTGCACTTCTAAGGCCTTAAATTCCATGCAGCGTTGCCTGCTCTGAACTAGTAATTTCCCCTGAATCCTGCATTTCCCTGTCTTGTCTTATTATGCATCTCTGTCTGAAAGCATATTTCATTATTTTCCAATAGTCATATTAAATTTTCTTCAGTTTTATTTGGAACTGTATGAAACCCTCAGGAAACTCAGAATTGCAGTCTGTGAACTGAGTTATGAACTCAGGATAGAGACCATTTAGATCAGCATTTTGTCTTTCAGAAAACATACATAAAACCCTTTAAAATAGTCCCTAAAATGTAGTCATGGTTTTACCAGCATTGGATATAACTATTTTTATCACAATTGTTATATTACTTTTTTGAAATACTAAATTTTAATTTCTATACTATAAAACATTCTGAAAATTTAATGTGACATTTCTACAAGTATCACCAGCCTGACCACCAAAATATATTTTGTATGTGCAATACCAAATTGCCTTGATTAATATTAAGATCATTTATTTTCTGGTATAGACATGAAGAAAGAAAGTGCATTATACTCTTGAAAAAAAGCCCTGCTTTTATTATTTGTTCTAAGATTAAATATTCACAAGTCCTCTAATGAAAATGTAAAGTTTAGTCTGCTATTTATTTTCTTTTTGCTTTAAAAAATATGGACATTTAATATATGTTGAACATAAGCACCATGATAAGTATTTTTAATTTTTTTTGGAGTAAATAATAAAACTTTTGATAAACATTCATTAGAGGTACTAATATATTCACCTATCATGTGCAAGAGGAAACCAAGGCCTGGACTACTTAGGTGAGGCCAAGAGCACACACCAGCGAGGTTGGAAGGGGGCTCAAGTCCTGGGCGTGGCTTCCGAGCTTCCTTCCTCATCCTCCATGCCCACAGCAAACACCCTCTAACAAGAGAATATGGGGTACTGCTGAGCTCTTCCATATCATTTCCCTTCTTACTGTAATCCATCAGATTTTGCTTATTGTCACAGCTGCATCATTTTAGTGGCTGATAGAACATTTGATGGCATGGGGATTTTATATTTCTAGCCAATTCTTTTCCAGGTTAAATTATGATTGGGAATGTTTTTGCCAATTCCAAATATGGCCCATTTAAATTTTTTTCTAATATTTTGTTTCATTAATTCTGCAGTGGAATATTTCTAATTCCTAAAGGTCATTTCAAATATCACTTTTATAGGCTTATTTTTTTAAGTAATTTAATAACACTTTATCTTATAAGTAAACAAACTACCAACTATTTCTTAGAAGTCTTTGATAAAAATGCTTACTAGAATGTATCTCAAGACAGACACTTTTATCATCTTGCGTATGAATATAAGAACGGTTATACTTTGCTAGCTTGTTGACAGGACCTTCGTGGAAATTGATAACAGGTTAAATGTGAAACCAGGACAGCCTTTGGTGACTTTGCTCCTTTAGAATGATCCTCATTTCCATGTCTTTTTTTTCTTATGCAGCAAAATACTTGTTTCCAGTTTGGATTCACAAGAAAGGAGATATATTCATGTATTCACCCATTTTCTCATTCTCCATGACTTTAGTGAATGTCTATCCAATCAGCCCAAAATACATTTATTTAACCTTAATCGTAAGCAGGACAACATGCCAGCAGGATGAAGCGAAGCCATGAGACCCACAGAGAGCATGCCCTCATCTGCTGCATGTTTCACCTTTACTCCCAAGTCTTCCTGTACTGCTGACTTGCTCTGATGTGAATCCTAGCCTTAGCTGTTTCAATATGATGTAGCCTCATGGAAAACAAGTATCTCCCTGAGGGTCTGACTTCCTACCAAGAGGACACATAGTCAGCAAGGAAAATGAGATCAATGTATGCAGCTTGCATGAATGTTTGCAGAAGGTGTTGAAACATAAAATACATTATACAAAAAAAAAAAAATATGAACATATGCATTGGCTTCAGGAATGTGGGATGTTTTGGATCTCATTTAGATCAAGGCTGCCTGTGTCTCCTGATGACAACATTCTGCTCTCTTGGGCTGAATTCTCTCACAGTCTAATATTAGTAAGACTCTCCTAAAACCTATAAATGCACCTCCTCTCTTGAATATCAATTTTGTGAACACAGCAATCATTTATGTTCTACAGTTGCCCATGAAGCAGGGCTCTGAAATTCCTCTAGAACCCAGACCCCTTCATACCATCAGTCAACTGGGTCCAGTGACACTGACTCATTGAAAAAGGTAGGGTTTGCTGAGCAGGGGATTCTACAAAAATGAAATGTGACCATCAGAATCCTGCCATGTTCCCTCACACCAACAAGATAGAACATATAACGTTCCTCTAGAATTTATATATTTGAATCTCTAACTCCATCAGTAAATGAAGAAATGTCATGAAGTATATGCTTGGAGAATAGCTTTAGTCTCCTTTTCTATTCAAAATGTGTATTTCATGTATATATCATCCTCTTTAATAAAAATTTGAGAAAAATTTGTTCAAAAAAGGACAAGACTACATGTGTATATATACACACACACATATATATAACACAGGAGATATATATGGATATAAACGTATTTTATATACATGTCTGTTGAATGTATTGAATACCCTTATAACAAATATATTAAATATTGAATGTTTCTTAAATATCAAATATGCCCCACTTAATGTACTCATCAGATATCTTTTTTCATGCACACATTAGACATGGACATATATATGAATACCCACAATTTGAGTGAAATTTTTAAATATTTTTCCTTCTTTCTAGCAGTCTACATCTAAGAGAATGTCTTGTGTGTGTGATTTCTTAAAATCATAAGGGCAAATGGCTAAGGATCATTGTTGGAATCCTTCAGAAAATAGCAGGCCCTTGGTAGACATGATCTACACATGAAACAGACCAACTATCAAACATTAGTGAAGAATTCAGACACTTTTTTGGATGTACTAGTCTTCACATCTTCAGAAATAAGAACCGAGTCTACTAAAAGGACTTCATGTAAACTCGGTGGCTCCCTCAGCTTTGTATCTGCCTGGTGTGAGGAGAGGTTTGACCTTCCAAATAACCACTGAGTCCTGACAAGTAATTCCTCACAGCCACTCTGTCGGAGTTGAGAGAAGAGTAGACTAAAAGCAGAAACTTGGAGAGCTTAGGGAATAAAAGCACCGTGCTTGTCCTTCTTCATTGGGTGAAATCAGCAATTTTAAATAGCACATGCCACAGGAAGTGCAGCAGGTGTGGGGTCTCACGCTGCCTTCCGTGAAATGGTGTCACTTTAGATTAGGAAAGGCTTTAATTGTCACACCCTCGTCACTCAGAATCAGTGCAGTCTGGACACATGTATGTGGAAGTGTGTCTTCATTTCCTCATTTATAAAATGAGCACATGAAGAGCCATTGTTTACCTATAACTGATGAAATGTCACATTTGCAAGCATATTGAGATGACAGACTAATGGCATGGGCAAGATGGTGTCATGGATGCCTTACAATTTCAGAAAACATTGAGGCATATTTTATAATGATATCAGCCTGCTTCCTATAAGACAGCTTTGCAGCTCCCTCCTCTGTGTGGTTAGAAGGTCCTCAGCTCTACCAGCTTCCATGTAAATAAGGCAGTGTGACCTTTGCTCTATTTAATAAAAACAGTAAATCAATGATTAAGTCACTTAATGAATGATTTTTGGACTATCCAAAATTTCTACATTTTATGTTAAAAATTGAGTGATATTATCATTGTCAAATGTCAATTGGTCTAATTAATCTCCAGGAAAGAAAGTTCCTTTCATGGAGTTACTAAAAAGAAACCAAGATGTTTCTATTCTATTCATTCTAAAATTTAGAAAGAAATTGAAAGGATCTAAAGTCAAACTTTTAGCTCACAATAAGCTACCTGAATTCTAAACGCATTACACCCATTTTCCTTTCAACTAATACATAAAATATAACCAATCTAAACAAACCCATTATATTTATGAGCATTCAAATCAAAATATCTTCATTATTAAGCCAAGATGCTTCTGAAAGATTACAGGGACATAATTTAAAATGAATAAGAAGTATTCCTGATAATCCTCCTAAATTCCTGAAGTCCCAACTTGGGCGGTTTACAGCTAAGGAATGACTGCATTCTCAAATGCAAAGGCTCAATTTCCCCCATGTTACCTGACTATTTCTTGCATATAACAAAGATTTAAGTCCCGTTCCTCTTTTGTTTATCTGATACACAAATATATATTGGTATTACGTCCAGAAAACATTAAATACATTGACAATATCTTCTTAACATATCCACATTATTTGTAAGACTGATAACTATATTTAGTCGTATGCCACAAATACACAGCAGCTAATTTGGTAGGCACTGAATATATTTAAATACTTGACAAACTAGGTATAGGACTTAAAAGTACTTTATGATTACTAATGAAATTTCTCACTAAATTTGTTAGTGTAGAGGCACCAGCCAAGATAGGTGGAGTAGTGGAACACATGGTGGAAGGGGGTTAGCTAGAACCCCACATTGGAGCAAAAGTCACCATGGCTGATTGTTTACTAAAAAGTCCAAGTGGTGTCTTCACCAGCTCCTTTGGAAAACAAAAGGCCCAAGGAATTATACTCGCCTGCATGAGACCACTTTTAAAATAATGCCTCTAATTTTGCATTAAGTCCTTTGAAAAATATGCATGATTCTCCTTGATTCTTTGTTGAAAGTTGGTTGATACATTTACATGATTAAATTTATAATACCAACGATTTGAATGTGAAGATGACAAACTTGATACCTAAGATTATTTTCCCAATTGGTTGTAAAAAAGATCACAACACGCAAGTAAATTAACCGGCATATTAGAACACAATGGAAACAAGCAAATGGCTGCTTTCTCTTCCTTTCTCACCAAAAAATAAATTGAGAGTGGAAGAGGACAAAATATTTCGTGAAAATTAAAGACTAAATTGTTGAAAGAAAGGAGTGTTCTCTGGCTTAAAGTCAAGTGAAAATTAGATCTGTGAAGATGGAGAGACTTCAAATAGAATCCTACGCTGAACCTTTAAAAGACAATGTGATCTTCACAGCTGTATTTAGATATTCACAATTGCATATGATAAATGTTCTCTGAATTAAAAGACATATTTTAAGAAATCGAATGGCTATTATGTGTATTTTATCAAAACCTTGAAGTATTATATACCTTAAAAGGAACAAAAAGTGGTGACTGCAAATATCACATGCTTAGTCTACATATTAATCTGATTGTGACAAGTTGAACAGCATTAAATAAATCATAGTCTATCTTCAGGCTAAACTCATTCCTATGAAGGGTAAGCATTTTGTAAGTGCTTAATATTTGTTGTTTTATTAAAAACAGCTCATGTAATACCATGAATCTTCAGCACAAGCCCCCCTGGAACCATTACTGCTGTTGGAAGCCTTGGATTTTGCCTTTGGCGAGACCCTGGCATTTGCTTCAGCTGTAGGAATCCATTAGCTGGAGCAGTCCTACTTTGGTGGCTAATATCACTAGTCTCTCGAATGTTTAAAAACCTTTGTCCAAATAAAGATCAGGAGAAGGCTTTTCCAGCATATCAGTCATTTTCTTTTCTTCTGATGAACAAAAAGAAACAACACTTAGGTTGGAAAATAACATTTAGCACTCTGAATACAACTGAATATTTTTACTTGCTATGTCTTAATGATTAATTTTGGCATTTTAAGAGTATTGACTATTTCCTGTATTCTGCATTGTCAGACTATTTAGAATATTTTTGCTATTATTGATTATTAGAATAACTTTGAGATAATTGTGTATTAAAGAAACAACCTTATGAAAAATAAATGCTACCTGCAAGTATATATTATTTGTCTAAATTTTTAGAAAAATATGATTCTATCTTTGCAAGTTTATTCTCATTTTTCACAATATTGGGGATATTTGTTCAGGTTCTCTTTTTATCTCTGTTTATGCTTTGCTCTCTCAACAGGTAAATTAATATCTACCACATGTGTTTAAACCTTTCAAGGATTTGACTTTCAATCGTAGAGGTTTCCTGAGTTTCAGGAACTTTGTATTTTCAGTTTTAGTTCGGAAGGAGATAAAGTGCTTGAAGCCAGATGCCAGTGCCAGAGCTGCAAGGAAACCGGCCACCAGTTCTCTGTTAGTCAGATGATGAAACTAACCTCAAAATGCAGTGCTAACATATGTCGACAGAGAGTCAGAATATCCACCTCTAATCACCACAAGGAGGTTTTTAAAAATTGTCTACTAGACGTCTAAAAGACTATTGACTAGGGCCATAGCATGTCACTGCCCTAGGTGGCAAGAACATTTTAAAAAACATCTACTGCTTCCAAATTAACACAAGCATACTTGGCAATATGCAGCCGAGCACTCATTTATTTTGAAACTACACATCTTTGTTTTAAAGTACATATGTAAGAATAATGGACAAGGATTCTTAGGGAGACAATTTTCCATCAGTGTCTTGCATTTCTGCACATCCTACAGAGCAAAGGCCGTGATCATTTTTGTTCAGACGCTCCTTTCCAGGGTGTATTTATAGCAAAAGCCTTGCAGGACAGAGACAGCATCTTGCCCCATGAAGCACATGTCAGGTTTTTTATTGACTTGTATAATAAAAATAATATCTTTTTCTAGGACATAAAAAATATTCAGGTAGGTGAATGTCTTCCGTTGCACAAAATCTTCTAGGTAGTTGTTTCCATGATTGTTTCACCTGTCACCACTTCCAGAAAGCAAAATAAGTTGCAGTGGAAATCCAGGTCAGACATCAGTCTTAACTCCTAATTAACAGGTTGGCCGACCTTTAGGCATATGAGAACACAAGGCC
Source organism: Sciurus vulgaris (assembly GCF_902686455.1). NCBI lineage: Eukaryota > Metazoa > Chordata > Mammalia > Rodentia > Sciuridae > Sciurus > Sciurus vulgaris. The sequence goes on along the minus strand of NC_136464.1, from coordinate 180,443,454 downwards.
TCCAAAGATGCCTGGGAATGCGGTCTCCACCTGAGTCGCCATGTGTTCAGAATAAAATGAAAGGGGAGATGGATATGAAGAGAATGAGCAAACACCAGCCCAAGTCCTTCAAAAGAATAATAAAAGGGGAAAGTGTGCGTCTGGAATAACCCAGGAGTGAAATCTAAGGTAAAGCTACACAGGACAGACTTGGGTTTTGGGTGAACATCCAAAAGAAATAAACCCATGGTAAATTACTTAATAAATAGTAAAATATAAGCTCTGTCAAACTTAAGAAACTAACCAGGAAAAATAAACAAAAATATGGGTCAATAATGCATTGCTCAATTTTAAAAAATGTTGAAAGATAACAAAATTTGGTAAGGATGTGGAGAAAATGGACCCTTGTACACTGTTGATGGAAAGAAGGGAACAGAAGGGAACAGACCAAGAGATAAAATAGAATGGAGGTTACTTAAGACATTAAAAGTAGAACTACCTCGTGATCTGGCATTCCCAGTCCAGAGTACATATATAAAGAATTTGAATCAGCATGTCAAAGATTTGTCTGCCCTCTCAAATTCATTGAAAAATTATTTATAATCCCAGGATACAAAATCCAACTGAAGCATCCACTAGTGGATAAATGGATAAAGAAAATGTAGTACACATGCACAGTGAGATACTCAGTCTTTAGAAAGAGGTAAATTCTGTCATTTGCAACTACATAGATGGATCTGGAAGACATTGTGCTAAATGAAAGAAACCAGGCACAGAAAGACAAATACACATGACGCACGCAATTGTCTGTGGAACCAAGAACAGCTGAAATCATAGACACAGAGTGTGGAATGGTAGACGCCGGAGCTGGAGAGGGTGTGGCATGGAATGGAGAGCTCTTGGTCCAAGGGTATGAGTTTCAGTTAGAGTAATACGTTTTTGAGATCTATTGTACTACCTCATGAGTGTAGTTAATAATAAAGTAACATATTTCACAATTGCTGAAAGAGCCCATATTAAAATTTTTACCCCCTAGAAAAAGAATAACTATGTGAGGTGGTAGATGTGTGCATTATATGATTTAATCATTCCATGAAGTGTGCCTGTATCATAACTCCACATTGTACCCCATAAATATAAACATGCATGTTTGTCAATTAAAAAGAAGCAAAGAAGAAATAAGTTGTAATATGGGCATCTCCAAATAAAAAAAGAAAAAGGGATAAAATAAAATATAAGGGAAAACAAAACCAGTAAGGAGTTTGCTCAGAGGAAGAGGGCATAATGTAAGTCATGTGATCAGATCAAAATTCTATTCGAAGCCTATAAACATTAGACTATTTATATCATATAAAATAACATTCTACTCAAACATCTTTTGATTCACTACTACTTACAGATCCTAGTTCAAACTCCTTATTCCAAAAATGCCACCCATTGCTGAATAGTGATCTTCATTACTTACCCATTCCCTTCATTGTGTCAACTATTTATTTCCCAACATCTTTGCTGTCTTATGTTTCTAGGACTTGGAGTCAACTCCTCAGTTTCCTCCTTTCTTTCCTAATCCATGATCAGTTCCGACGAGCTCTACCTTTCCTCGAAATCCTGCAAGGTCAGCCCCTCGCCCTACCATTGCCTCACCAGCCACCGTCCCCTCACCAGCCACCGTCCCATCTGCTCAGAAACCTTGTGAAGGTCTTCCCAGTCACTGTTCAGTTCCACCGTGGTACTACACAAACTCAGGATTGAGCTAGTATGTAGCTCAGTGGTAGAGCACTTGCCTAGCATGTGTGAGGACCTGGACTCAACCCCAGCAACACACACACACACACACACACACACACACTCACACACACACCCCAAATAAATAAACAAATAAATAAGAGTGGAAGCCGAGCATTCCTCTAGGAGCTGAATCACACCATGGCACATCTTCACTCACAAAACTCCAAGAAGCTTGCAACTCATCAGAAAGTACGAGAGGCCTTGCCTTGGACTGAAAGCATTTGTTCTGTTCCCTCTGAGCTCATCCTCTGCCCTTCCCAACTCACTCACCTGCCTCTTCCTCACACGAGGGTGCATCTTCCCCAAGCCCCTGTGCCTGTCTCTCCCTGCCTGGCCCTTTCTCTTGCAGAACAGCAAAGATTCTTTTTTTCTTTTTCTTTCAAACGTCTTCTCAAATGTGAGTTTCCCTCGGGTCACTTTAGACATCATTGTACTGCTTTCCCATCGTCCTTTCTTCCTGATGCTTGGCACATTCTGCATGACACTACATTTTATGTGCTGATGGTTCATTGTCCCTTCTCTCTATTTGATTGTAAGCTCTAGGAAGATGGGAGATTTTTCTTCCCCCTTTGTTTTTCTAAAAGCAGTTTCTCCAGTTCCCAGAATATGGAATTGCATTTGTTATACCATCAGTAAATATTTGCGGAGTAAAGTTGTGTGATTTTTGGGCACTGTCGATTGTCCTGGAATACCCATCTTTTAATTTTCAGACCTTGTACACTCATTTAAAAACCCAGGACAAATAGCATCCCTTCCATTAGGCCTTTTAAATTCCCTCCGTTCTAATTAAATGTTCTCTCTGAAAGATTTCAAAGTATTTTAAATTCCTGTTATAGACTCTTTCACATTGTACCATGCTTTCAAGTTACTCAGTACATAGCTGTTCCCCCAGTAGAATATAAACTACTTTTAGTTATGGCTATATTGAGAGGGGCAATCTGCCACAGGCCCCGAGGGTCCCTTGTATGTGGGAATGCCAGATAAAATAAAGGATGCCCAGTTACATTTAAATTTCAGATAAACAACAAATGCAATACTTGGAACACACTTATACTAAAATATTTATGCTCCTGAATTTCAATGTAAATTCTAGGCTATCTCTGGGTTTTATTTCCAACCTTGCTTAAGGCATAAAGGTATATATAATGTCTTCCAGAAATGAATGTAAATAAATCCTCACACTCTGTGGCTCTCCACTTCAATTCCTCTCAAATACCCCCCGATACTACAGCCCTACAATCACTTATTTAGACAATCTTAGAGAATGTCTCCGCTGCTTAATTTATTTAAAAATTATAATGGACTCATTAATAACCATACTCTATGCCTCATCCTCTGCCCCCAACCACATACTTCTAATGGAATAAATCTCTACCTTTATCCCTTCAAGATCAACTGGAGATCACGACAATGGAATTTTATAAGGTACTTGTGACATTAATCACTCACATTGTAAGGATACATTCTTATTATGGAATAATATTTGATTTACAGAAGAGGTGCAAAGACAAATTGGAGAATTCCCACATACACTTTCCTCAATTCCCCAAATGCTGTCATCTTATACATTGGTGATACCTCTGTCTGAACTAGGAAGGGTTGGTGGCAGTGTGATTAACTCATTGCTTGGCTTCGTATAGATTTCTCTGGTTTTTCCACTAACGCCTGTTCCCTCCAGGATACCACATTGAGTTCAGATGTCACAACTTCTTAGGTTGCTCTACTGGAAAAGTATTTTAGTCTTCCTTGCTTTTTTTTTTTTTTATGATCTCAAGCTTCGAGGAGTACTAGGTAATTTGTAAAATGTGTTCTTATTTTTTCTTATGTTTGTCTGTGAGAAAACCCAGAAGTGTACTTACTATGATTAGACTGGTATTATCCCTGTTTAAGAAGGACAGCACCAAGATAGGGCACCCTTCTCTTCCCACCTGTCCAGGGCCACATGGTGGCAATGTGACCCATCGCCTTGTTACCCTTGGGCACATGAGTAGGTTTTCTCCACTTCAAACATGCAGTTTTTCCCTTTGCATGATGGTGATTCGCTTTCATTGCATGTTCTGCTGGTTCGTAAGCTGCCTTTCAGTCATGTGCTTGGATAGACATAACTGTTCTCCAAATTATATCTCTCTGTCAGCAACATATTTATTTCCATACAAATATAGTTACATTTTTATTTCCCTACAAAATTCAGTTCAAAAGCAACTGTAGATTGAAGAAAGAAGGCTACCATTAGTATCAGATTTTTTTAGATATGGAAGGAAAAACGTTCAAAGTACGGAACAGTTTTTATTTGCCTTCTTAGAGTAAATTTGGCGTTCAAAAGGAAGGCACGTTCAAGCTGTCCACATATGACTGTGCAACGTTATTAGACTTGAATGTTGAAATGATAATTTGGAGCTGATAAATTAAATGAAGGTAAGTAATAACTATATTGCATGATTTTTTTCCCCAAGTCGAGGTATAAATCACATGGATGGCAATAGAATCCAATCTATTATTATTAACCTTCTTAAGTCGGGTTTCCCAGAAACACACAGTCAGAAGACTTCTAAGAAAAACTTGTAAGGGAGACAGGAAGAGGAAGTGGAAAAGGAAGGAGGTCGGCAAGTGTTTCCAGCCAGTGTGTGGAAGTGACGAGGGCTGGCAGCTGACGGGCACAAGAGGAAGAAACCCTGGACAGCCAAAACGGCTTGATTCCATCAGCTCAGTGCTGTCCGTGTCTCCATGATCTTCTGTGGTGAGGGAAGTCCGAGAATTGCGTGGTGTCAGGAGACTCTTGCTATCCACTCATGGGGGCAGGAGCAGCCCACAGTTGTAAATTACAAATGCTTCCAGATATTGCGATGTATGTTCTGGGGTCCCCCTCCCAAAGCTCCCACAGAGAAGGGCTGCTTGTGGAGAAACGAGTCAGTTATCAGTGGTAACAATCTTATGACTTAGGAATGTCTGGGCTGTGATCATCCATGTCAGTTCAGTGCCCACTACCTCAAACTAATTGTTTCACTGACAGCCCTTAATAAATTACCTAATTCTCAAGATGAAATGTAAGGACACTTTTTTATTTGTAATTTTTCTGTTCATAACTCAAGGACAGAGGGCAATATAAACTTTAAAGTATGCACCAATCATGCCATTTTCTTGGAATCTGTCAATGCTGATCCCTTGAGTCTGCAATAATCTGAGCACCCTTTTCTAGACTGTGAAGCAGTTTGTAACTTGCTGCCACCTTCCTTTTGGATGCTCTGAGTCTGTTGCCTCTGGGCCCACCCCTGCTAATCCTTGTCTCAAGCACCTGCCTTTCCTATTACTCACCTGACTAACTTGTCCGTTTTTCAGTTTCCACTGAAGTATATCTATCTTCAGAAACCTTTTGTGACTCACACTTGCTGCCTCACCTCTATTACATGCACGCTGTCTGATCTACAGAGTTATTCTCCCCATCACAGTATTTACTAATTCCTATGGTATTGTTATCTGGCTCTGCATTGAACACAGTCTTTGATACCTGTTTCTAAGACTCACCATCATATAAGTGACGACCAGTCACATGACTGATGGTTCCCATCACTAATCCTTGTCTACTCACAGAGAAAACCATATAGTAGCCTAAGCTCAGAGGTTTCTGGTATCCCTGCCACTTCCAAACTTGGTTAGAAGATCACTCTAAGGGATGCAGGATTGTTGCATCCAAGCAGCAGACACAGGGGCTGACTCTCCCTGGGATATGCTTTAGCCAGTAGGAATGAGCCAAAGCCACCTAAAGGGTATTACACCTTTCCTCCTTTTGTGGTCTTTTTGGAGTCATCACTTCTTACTGTTCTTAAGAGTAGACCCACCTGCAGCAGATGAGCCACCTGCTTGCCTTCTGTGGCTGGGAGTGAAGGGCAGCCATGTGGAGTGACATCATTCAGCAGTTTGCATTTCACTCACCTATTTCTTACAGTGATCTCAAGTTGCAAATCCAAAATCATGCATCTGTTTTAATCTCAAGATTAAAACGTATCAACTGGTTGGAGGGAAAACTGGATAACAGAAATTTGAACATGAATTTGTGAATAAAATAAGTGTCACCAAAGACATTCTATGCCCATATAGTTTCTATAGGCTTTTAATAAGGAATTGTCTGTTCATCTTACAAAATAACATCACCTTGAACAAGGTATGCATTCAAAACATGATTATTGAACAAAATGTGTAATATTTTACTTCAAAATAGAGACAATTTCCACTGCAAACCTTTTAAATTGGTGAAAATCCAAACCATGGATAACACCAAAAGTACATGGAATTCTCCTACATGGCCTGTAGCAGTAAGAAATGGTGTGCCACTTTGGAAGACAGTTCCACTATTTACCCAAATATGCTTAGAACGTATGTTTACACAATAACCTGCACATTGGGAATTTTAGTGGTGGGGGTGGCTCTAGGTGTGTGGTTGTAGGAGGCACGGGGAAGCTCCACTTCTGCACAATGTTGCTCTGGATCTCACATTGTTTTAACAAATGGTCCATAAAGTCATATCAGTTAAGTGCTCCCCCAAATCCCTTCTTCCCGAGAGGTATAGGAACATTTCAGTCCCTAAATCTATTACTAAAGAACTTAGTGTTTATAATATTGATGGCAAATGGCTATCTTAGAAATTTCCTGGAGATATGCAAAGTAGCTGTTCAAAAAATTACATGAAGGATCTGCCTCTTCTTGACCCTGCACAAGTGTGAGTTACTTCAGAAAATACATCTTCATAATTTGCATTCCTGTGTTCCCGGCTTTGCCCTCTCGCATTCTCCCACACATTCATGAAGCGTTCAGTTGAATGAGTGAAGGTGAAAGATAGAGATCCTTTTTAATGCAGCTCTCATTTTACCATCCTGTTAAGATCTCCTGGCGTCTTATTTAATGTGATGATGAAAGGACAAAAGCTGAAGGGATGTAACCTACAAAATCAGGCACTTCTCAACTTACAAAAGGTCCACAGAGTGAGGTAAATTAAAGAGCATTGTTAGTTGGAGTGCGTGTGTGTGTGTGTGTGTGTGTGTGTGTGTGTGTACTTTTATGTGTTTAATAAAATTCCACCTGGTTGGTCTCTGATAATGAGAGTCCTGATTGAGAGAGAAAGAGGAAGGACTTGGGGACTTGGCTATTTGCATAGAGCAGGGCCTGTGGCGAGTGGGGAGGCACAAACCAGCTCAGTGTGTGAGGAAAAAAGTGGCATTTAGGTGGCAAGAAAAAAGGACAGGTGGAAGAGGTTCCAGGTAAATAGAAGAGCACACTTTTTCTGCCCTGTGATCTCGGTAAGGAAATAACAGAGGAAGCGGAAGAGGGGGAAGAACAAATACGGAAGTTGGTAAAATATTCTAAAAATTTCCTGACTGGATACCTTACTATATTAATTGTCAAACCTAATTTCATTTTAGTTTCTGTCGGGTTTTTTCACAAATTTTATCATTCCAATGATACCAGCTTCTTTTTGTCCCAAGAAAACATGGTTGGATCTTTAAGAGAACATTGGATGAACTATCAGGTTAGTCTGCTGGTGTGGCCACTGGCCCCTGGTCATGCCTGGCGTTTTATTTGATTGAACATTGTCTTTCTTTGAAATGCCTTAAGTATCTCCAGAAAGCATGTTTTAATCAGAATCTGCTTGACTTCGCAGGTCTATTTATATCTATTCCACACACAATTTGAATTTAGGCCCTCAAGACTAACCATATAGAACATCTCAGGCACTTAACCTGGGTGACTGAGCAAATGTCTGACAGATACAGGTCACACTAAGGTAGATCATTTGGGAAAATCAGCTCCTTGAATCCAAGGAGCGCTGGACATCTCAGATGTAGGGAGGCAGGGCATTTCGTTGTTTATCAAGCAGAACAAAAAGCAGAAACCCAAAGCTGCCAAGTCTCCTTCCCTGCATCTGTCGTGTTGGCTTTCCTGCCTTTTCTCATAGTAGTTGGCTTCCTCCACGTGGTGGTAAAACTGGCCAAGGACAACCCTCAAGACTCAAATCATGAGATTTTGATCAAACAGAAATAAAAGCTCTTTCTTAAATCTACTGAAAAAAAAAAAAAAAATCTCAGAGAAAGACTCGTATTGAGTGCATAGAACTGGATAGGCCAGTGGGCTCTGGAGGCTGAGGCTGCACCAGGACAAGCAGCCTGTTTTGCTGCTGCAAGGGAAGAGGGGTTCTCCAACAGAGAGTGGATGGAGAGTGGCCGCCAGGCCCAGAAGTTCAGCACATGGATTCTGAGTGCTCGCAGACCAAGGGATCTCAGGAAGCAAACAGCAAACTGTTCCTGCTGCCGGGAACACATCTTGACCTCTTCAGAGTTACAGCTCTTTATTTCTCTTTTGTTTGTTTGTTTGAATTGGATGAAAGATACTCTATGGTGAGACTCTCAGAATGTCACACAGTTAGGCAAGAGAGAGGTAGGAGGGGGTGAGGTTGACGGAGATGGAGATGGAGACTACATTTTCTAAAAAGTAACACAGATTTTAAAAACCACTGTTTCTTCAGGGAGTTTTCAAGCTCTGCTCGGAAGCATTAATGTTAGTTTTGGACTCCACAGGACCGCAGCCATCTTTGGAGTAAAACTGAAGTCATTTGAGATTCAACATGTTACCCAACCCAGAGGGCAAAGGGGTCCTGAATTCCCATCATCTGGAAACACAGCTGTTCAACTTCTTTGTTTGTTTTTTGTACACTTAGAGTGTGAAACACTTAATCTTATTGACTAGATATTGTTTGAACAGTTTCAGTTCAACCTCACCAAGAACTGCTTGAGAAATCCATCTGGTTGAAACACTTAAACAAACTGACTATTATGAATGACATTGAATAAAATTATCCAGGTGGCATGAGCCATTGGTTAATAGTTCATGCTTAATAGTCATTTCCACGGCTTACCTAAATTATACAGAAATATGTAATTAACCCTTTTGCAGTTGCAGGCGTTTTGTTGCTATTGTTAATGTAATTCTTTTTGTTTTATTATTTCCAGTCACTCACTTAATTGAAAATGTCCTTGCCGTAAGAGACCCAAATTGTCCTTCTGAGAGAACTGTGTTTAATTAATAGTCTCAACTATGGGGGGGGGGGTGTGGGATTTAGAGTCATTTGAAAGTGTAGCTCAAACCCCATCCCCATCACCCTTCTTTGGTGTCTCTGTTGGTAAGATGGGTAAGAAACACAGTACCAGGATGCTACAGAGGCTGAGCAGGTCTCTGCAAGATCCTAGGGAAAGCAGGGTCACACTCAGATATTTGTTTTCCGAAAATCTCTTTGGCAGCAAGTGTGTTTAGAAGAACATAAACTTTTAGTATGAATTTTTAAGAGTTTTATGAATTGAGGCAAGGAATGTGGACTAGTGAAGAATTGTCAGAATCAAGAACTGAAATAGTGTCTATGAGGGTTGTAAGCAGATGAGATTCAGACCTCAGAATTCCCATGTCCCCCAATTACAGTGTTTAAACCACACTGTGAACCCATCATCTATAGCACTAGTAACCTCTTCAAGGTTGGACTAGGGTGAGAAGTGTTGTTTTAACTCTGACTGTAATTGGAATTATCTGTTAGGTTTTTACGAAAAACTAGTTTGATCTGAATAAATTAAATCAGATTCTAAGATGCAGAATTCAGGCATAGCATTATTTAAAAGATCCCAAAATGATTCTATAGAATAGTCTGACCTGGGAAACTCTCAGAAAGAATAGCTAGGAAGATCAGAAAAAGCCAGGTAGAAGAAGATGCTATTTACCGAGAAAGTGAACATACAAAAGTTAATAAGTTTAAAGGGATTTGACAGAGAGGAATATTTTTGTGCTTTTTACGAATGTGTTGAACTTAAGGCACCTAAAGGGCCCACCTGATAAGGATGGCTCAGAGGACATTAGGTTACTCTGGATCTCAGAAAGGAGGCACCCATTAAAATCTTATGTCAGTGTATCAGTGATAGTTAATGCCATGAGCAAAAATAAGATCTCCCAAGAAAAGCATTGAAACGTTAAGTCACAAGCTGGGTAACACCAAAATCAGGGCAGGGAAAAAAATGGGGTGTGCTCATACTTTACACGTAAAGAAAGAGACACCAGGAAACACGTTGGTGCTCACACAGGAAGGAGACTGGGCTGCATGTGGTGATTGGATCCAGCCATTGGCTATGGAACTACATACCAAGGAAAATTGGAAATGCAAAGAATAAAGTGGCTCCAAACCAAAAGCAGATGAACTCATTTGAACAGCCTTGCAAAGACTCCCCTGCCCTCTAAATGAGAATCAATGTATTGTAAGACAGAAAACTAGACAAGGCAAGAGGCCCCACCAATGTCCTCAGCTTGACCAAAGCTGAGCTCTTTGCAATGTTCTAGAAGTTATAATGTTCAGATTCTATAAATTAATTAACTTGCTTTGAGCAGTTGGAGAACAATATTTAAATCCTAATGTCTTTCCTATTGGGAAGCGTATAATTGTAGAGTAAAGAGGATTGCTTTGTATTTTTCTTATTCGCATCTGGGGAAATAAAACAAAACTGCATTTCACAGCCAAAGAATATTTTGGCAGAACCTTTCAGGGTTGTAAAGTACAGAAGTTACTCTAGCCTCTGGAATTTAAATAAGTAGTTTCATTAATTAGGAAACTGTGACCTGGGTCATGCAAGAATTCTCAGTATTTCTAGATTAAATCACTAAATTGTAACAATTGACCTTTATCAATTAAACATGCCTAGGGAGAACTAAGGTATTGTTAAATTTATTATTAATATGTTTTAAATATGTTCTACCCTCTTAAAAACAATGCATTTACTCTGTATTAGCTGCCTGCTTGGATCAGGCCTGGAGGACCCCAGCTTTGATCCCTCCCATTGCCTGGGGGTGGGGGCACAGCCGGAACCTGGGGAGAGCATGGCCCATTGCTCCCAGGGGTGTGTACCTGGCTCTTCCAGGTAGCTTAGGGAGAAATCCAGTCCAATCCTAACTCTGGCCTCAGATCCCAGCGTGATCTCTGGGTAATCCATCACCTGGAGAGAATGAATGGTGATAAAGAGAGCCAAATGGAAGTTTCCAGGTAAAATTCTGAACATAGAATTTTCAGAGATAATAAACCATAAATGCACAATTTTACATTTGTTATAGTCAAAAGAAGAAGTATTTGTGCCCTAAAACTGGAAATCCCTTATTTCTAGTAATAAGGAGTGTTGAAGGCAATACATAGAATTCTACATTTTCAGAGAGGAGGATTCTTTTGTTGTTGTTGATTTTAAAGAAACAGCCACTCCATTCTGTGTGAACTGAGTCTATTTCTGCTCCAGGCTCAGAGGGAGCTGGAATCCCAGCTCTAGTCTCCTGTCCTATGCTTCCTGGCACATTAAACTTCACCGAGTGCACACAGAAGTCCTTACTTCCGCTATCTCTTTTTCTGATTGGCCACTGTTGAAAGTTGAATGACTGCTTTCCCCAACTCTCCTCAAAAAGATGTTGACATTTGATTTCTCTCAAATGAATATAATATGAATATATTATAGTTTATGTGGTGAAAGGGACTTGATAGATGTGATTAAATTGTGAATTTTAAATAGTATGATCATCCTGAATTAGCCAGGTGGACTCAGGGTAATCAGATATTATCACAAGTTTCTTTTTGTCTCAAGGTGGCAGAAAGAGAGTTAAATGCAGAAGAGGTCAGGGCAAGGTGACCTCCGTAACAAAGACCAGAGTGAGGTGACCAAGGCTCAAAGCATGCTGCAGGCACCAGAAACCAACCGGGAAAGCCAAAGAATGCATCCCCTTGGGCTCCCAGAAAGAACCAGAGCAGTTCACACCTTGACTTTAGCCTTGCAAGTCTCATTTTAGGTCTTCTGTTCTCCACATATGTAAAAGGATGACTTAATGTTGTTAAAATTACCACGTTTGTGGAAGTGAGTTACAGCAGCCATAGTAAACCAAAACAGCCGCTTCTCGCACAATCTTAAAAGTGTGTTCACCTTGCATGGTATTCTGAACACTGCTCAAATGACTCCTCAGAAAACTTCCTCAGAAAAACAGACAATTAATTCAAAAGATTTAGACACTAAAAGGACTGCAGATCTTCAACAGCAGTCTGAAAACAGGAAGACCATAAAACTACACCTGAAAAATTAGCCAAATAACAGAAACGCTGGTAGAATAAAGATATTTCAAGTCCTGCACAAATCCCGGATATTTTTCTCTGTAATTACATTTTCTCACAAGTCACAATAAGATGAGCTTCATTCTAATTTGGGATATTTTAAGAAAAATAAAAGCAGCAAAATCAGGAGGCCCAGGATGCATCCCCAAACTGGCAGTGGAGAAGAGATGCACATGCTGAAGAGAACCCTGGTGGGAACCAGCCCACAGAGGTGACCCAACGGCAGTGGGCGTGATCGTGCATGGGGCTGCATTTGATTCCTAATAATACATGGAAAACTAACTAAGTTAAAAGTAATTTATTCCATGAAAAGCAAACAAAAAAATGTAGCATGAAGGATAAACAATCTAGGTACACTATGAAATTGGAATAATAAACACAATTGTGTAAAAAAGACTAAGGCTCTAAGCATATGTATGCTCATTTTCATAGGCAAGAGAAGGGTAGGACGGGAAAGGAAAAAGAGCCATGTGATAGTTTTGGGAAACAAATTATGACTCTATTTGAGGAATAAAAAACAGGAATAGAACACTGATATTAAGAAATTTGGGGGAAAAGTACAAAAATTTGGCCAAAGTCATTGAAAGAAGGGTGGACAGCCTCTGAGGGTTTTTGCTACTTTTCTATTGGAAAGCCTGTAGCTAGTGAGAAGGCACATACCTGTAATCCCAGCAACCAGGGAAGCTGAGGCACGAGGACTTCAAGTTCAAGGCCAGCCTCAGCAACTTAGTGAGTTCCCATTTTTGAATGAAATGAAATATTAAAAAAGGTCTGGGGATGTAGCTCACTGACAAAGTGCTCCTGTTTCAAACCCCAGGATGAGAAATGAAAATAAAATAGTTAGAGGTTTTAAAATTCTATTATAACAAATGTAATGATGACACAGAAGAGTGGTTCACACACACCTAAAAGAGTAATCGACTGCACTATTAATTTTGGATATGCAAACTGTAATGGCATACCAATTAAAGCCTATGATCATGGTAAAATATGAAAAAAGGAGAAAGACCACATGTCCTGTCAAAATATGCAGAGGGCTGGGAATATAGCTCAGTTAGTAGAGTGATTGCCTCATAAGCACAAGGCCCTGGGATCAATCCCCAGCACTGCAAAAACAAAACAAAACAAGAATATGAAGTTATGAAAAACCTCTGCTTTATTGGTGGAAACAAACAGCACCGCCGTTCTAAGAATGAGCTTGATCACGTACTGAAGTCACATGTTACTCTGCGGCACACGAGGTCCCTCCCCCAAGTCCCAAGTGAACACCCTGGAGAAGTACTTTCCAGAGGCTCAAGGTGTCTGTTCCTGCAGCATGCCTGGCCATGTTTTGCTGGCAAATAAATAAATAAATAAATAAACAAACAAACAAATAAATAAAAGATGGCAACCTTAGGTGCATTAAGAATGATATGTAAATAAAATGTTGTAACAGCAAAAAAATGGGATCTTAAGGAGCAACAGAAGTCATGCAATTATATTGACATATACACCAAAGTAGATATCCAGTATTAAAGATTGTACTGTAAGAAGAAATGGAATGAGAATTGTAGCAAAAAATTAATTACCCTTAAAATATAAACACAAACCATAAATCTATTATCAAGGAAAGTTTATAAATCAAAAAGCATATAAACATCTTGCCTAAAGGAAATTTATTACATACCAAAATTCATGTGTCAATTGGATTGAAAATAAAACTGAGAATGAAGTATGAAAAGTAATCAGTACAATAGAAAAGTACTTCCATCAAATTGAAAACAGCAAAAGAACAAACGAATTAAGATATAAATTCTTACTCTGGTCTTAACCAATAATAAAATTTAAAATAATAATCAGAACATCACCACTGAGTAACTAGAGGCATAGGAGACTGTATGAGTTGTGACAAGGTATTTAAGCATAAAATAGTACTTTCATAACATTTTCAGCTAATAAAATAAATTCCTTAGGAAATCATAGTGGATAGAGGGTTATAAACTTTAAATGAGGAAATATATTTATATTTACACATGTACGCATATGACTGCAATTTATATGTATGAGTACAAACAACATCAATTTGTCGTGCACATTGATTGTAATGAGCACAGTAAATTTTAGGGGGCTTACTTCTTTCCATGGAAATTTTCCTTTGATTGGAATCTAACAGAATATTAAAAGGCATTCCCATAATATTAATAAATAAACAAAGTAACCAGCCTTACCTATAAATATAAGGACTGAGAATAGACCCCAGAGGTAGAGTGCTTGCCTAGCATGCATGAGGGTCTTGGGTTCATCCCCGTCGCTGGAAGGAAAATACACAAGTGAATAAATAAATAAGGCATTTTAGTAAAAGACCAATGAAAGAGAGGAAGGGAACAGGAGGAGGGAGGATGGGAGGGAAAGGGGATGTACTGGGGACAAAAACAGCAAATTACACTCCATGCATGTATGGTTGTGTCAAAAGGGACTCCACAGTATGCATAGCTGTAATGCACTAATAAAAACATTAAGAAGATTGAAGGTAGGTATCATGAAGTAACACAGAGAAGAATAACATTAAAACAGAAGAGTTTAAGAAAAAAAATTCATAGGAAGAGCTGGGAACAATCTATAAGTCCTTTGGAGATGAATGTTGAAGTGTGAGTTAAGAAATATTTATTAAAAAAGGAGGGCTGGAGTGGAGAAGGTGCCTTAATAGGTACTTTAAAACTTGAATATAATTAACTGTAAATCACCAACTCACTAATCTACTTGGAATTGTTTTATGAGTTGGTAATGGGCACCTCAACCTCTGTTCTCCTGTAATTCTCTAAACACATTTTCACATGTTCTCATCAAAGCTATAGAAATATGACACAAAAACTCCTTTTGTCCTTTTAAAGCAAATTTTCAAGTTAAACTCCTTTTCACAGTCTCTTGAAAGAAATGCTATTGTTCTTTCCAAATAGGAGACCAAGTGTCTTTTCATTGGGGAGTTTTCTTGTCCTGGATTATCTTATCTGCTTCTGTGGGTTTTGACTGTCCATATTTAATAGCTGTTCGTTACATTTTTTCTGAAGTTTGGGCTGCTTTAAACTGCCATTGTCAAAGACTTCCTATTATTTATTCATCTCTTTATTACAATTATATAGCCAGCTCTTTCATTACAAATGTCATTTCGGTGTATTTTTGTTTCATTAAGATACAAATTTCAGTATTACTTGACAATATCATTGATGAAGAAATGGCTATTGTTATAAATATAAGAACCATGTTTCTAAAAATGATTTAATATAGGGAATATAGAGATTATATATATAAAATTTATTATAATATAATAAAGTCTAGAAAATCCATTCTTGTTTGTCCATAAGATGCAAATTGGTTTAGAATCATTGGCTCTTTTAACGTTTTTCTCCCTTGCACAATAATTCATATACTCTTTATTATTATCACCCAATAGGATTATTTAGTTGTTAAAGAGCATCTCTATATTGAAATGGAATTAAAAATTTCTCCTGATCCTACCCTGGCTGAAGTGGAACTCTTTGCTAGTGCTCCTGTTTGATGCTTCCAAGTGTTTAACGAATCCCTGCACCTGTATATAACCACAGTGAGCTTTATGTTTAATGTGTCAAATGAACTTCTAGTCAAATGTCTAATTGGCAGATCAGTGAACTCGTACACCTGTAAATTCATGCCATTTAATAATCCTACCTTGAGTCTATAAACTTGTGTTTTGAGTTATATTTCCATCATTTGGTGATAATTCTGAAATAATTTATATATTTTTCCTTGACTGTTGAAAACATCTGTCCTCTATCACTTTATTGACCTATTAATATTTTTGTTTTCTTTGCCGTCATCTTAGTTGAGTTGGATTTTTAAGGATCCTTGTCTATTGTCTTAGTTCATTTTCAAAGTGAAAGTGTTTTTTTTTTCTTTTTCTTTTTCCAGGTAATGAAAGTAATAATTTATTTACAGAAGATCTATTGCACATTATTGAGAAACAGAAGTGGTAGAAAACTGATTACCAAAACCAATTCACTATCAAGAGAGGTACATTTCGTCATAAGAATTATAGAGCTCTAAGAGAAATAAAATTTGATTCAAACATAATTGAATCATGTTTGAAAAATTATGTTTGAAAGAGTTCTGTCACTTGTGAGAGGCAAATAGATGAATCTAAAGTTGAGGAGTTTCTAGACTTCTACTGATAGGGATAGTTCATTTAAAATGCTTACTCACATACTTCAGTTCCAATATTCCCAAACTCAGAGAAAAAAACATAGAAAGAGGACTTTTAAATAGTCATTGTTAAGCTCGTTCTATAGCAGCGGGAATGGGCTTTTGGGTACTGGAGTTGCTGTTGATGGGAGATGATCCTCCTCCCACTGAAAGTCTGCTCCATCCATGACATCCAGGATGGGGCCATTGTGAGCAGTCTGGGGAGAAGGACACACCTTGGGGTGAGAGGAGGTCACGAGAAATGTTTCCCCCAAGAGAGGCAGCTGAAGTGGGAAGTCTGGGAAGTTTTGACATATGGTTTCTTGCCAGGAATGGGCATTGCTAATTATCTATGCTTATTTCTCTATCAACAGTGTCTTTGAACCACTATAGACGTCCTCAGTGACCCCGAGACCTGTGGTCCTGACCCTCAGAATGAGAAACTCTGAATGTGAACCAGAAAGAATTGCTCCGAGCTGTGTTATTTTTGAACTACAAAATGGCTTACATGGTTAAAAATAGAAATCTGAATGCATGTGTCAACACTTACATGAATGAAACACTAGTGTCTTCTTTCAAATCCAGCATCCTCACTAAAGTAGAGAGCATTACTCAGTCACAGAGGGTCAAGTAATTGCCATCAAGGTCAAAATAGCTCCTCTAACACAGCTATTATCTCTTAATTACCTCTTACGGGTATCTTAACTTATATTTAGAATTGCATCGAACCAATATTAGTTATAATTTTATTCAAATGTACATCTGCATGTTTATTTTTCATTCATTTTATATACATACCTCAAGAAAAGTAAAACCTACGTAATTTTGTACTGAATATTCCAAAAACAGTGATAAGTGATGATAATTTAGGTTTTTGGACAAGATGGAAGTTATTCAGTTGCAATTGTTAATAAAAACACTTTTTTCTTGTGACTTTAAAAATTGTCCTCCAGGAAAACAGATTTCCACCACAGTTGCAGTTAAAAATGCAGGAGCGGAAAATGATTTGGGAGAGATGAACATGATTTTAAACAGTACAGTAGTTTACATCAGACACACAACAATAAATCTGGGCATTTAAATAGGTAGACATACGTATTCAAGTTAAATCTGAAGCAGAGTACACAATGGAAGCACTTTATAAAGGTTTTCCTAATTATTCTTGTGTTAGAGATTACCTTTCTCTTATTTTAAAATCTTGCATGATTTATCTAATTACAATACAGCCAAATTATATAGAAGAATTTCGATGATTAAAACATGTATGGAGAGCCCTCTGGTGTGCTAGTTCATAAAATGATCTAGAAAACCTGGATTATTTCACTCTAGGAATGCATCCACTGTGAATAATCATCTACGGCATGCTTGTAAGAGTCCACATGAGGTATTGTATGAAGAAGACTGTAATTTTAGTGAAGATAATTACCCAGAGGGCTTAAACACACATGCTTCCTATAAGCATAAGGAATATATCTACATGCACAACGAGTACCTGGTATATGTACAGATCCTACCTGGCAACCTCCTTCTAAATCCACGAAGAAGAAGAGTTTACCCTGCATTTTAAAATAGGTCAGCTGACCATTTTTTTAATAATACCATTAAATAATCACACTAGTGAGTGCTTCTACATCTGATCAAATTTGTTCTTTAAAACCATCAACTTGGAAGACATTATGTTTATTCCACCATTGATATTATTCCTAATAATATTATGAAGAGAATATGTTGAGAATCCTGAATATCCTAAGTGCGTAAATCCAATCCTCAGGTCATTTGTCACTTATGAACAATGATCTTTTGCTTTTTTTGATATAACAAAATATTTCTCCTTTGAATTTCCATTCAGGTCTGCCTCCTCGGACGATCTTGTTTTTCTTCTTTGGAGTTCCAGCTCAGTGATCTCTCTTTTCTGAAATTATCCAGTATGTAGTCACAATCCTGCTCCTACAAAAGGACAGAATTTCCTCCCACTCAAGAGACTGCCTCCTTAGTGAGTGTTTTGCCTCTTACATTTGATTACAGGTCCTAAGAAGTCAGAAACCAATTTATAGCTCTGAATATCCCAAGGCATATAACATGGCACATTAAAATACTGCATTGACCAAAAATATTTGCCTGGATATATATGGCAAAGAAAACTGTAGATCCTACTTGATACTGTAAAATAGTTTCAGGTTCCAAATAAAATTACTATTAAATCTGAAATCCTGGTAGTCACCGGTTAATAGGTGTAACTTAGACAAGGAAGGTAGAATTTGGAGATATAAAGAGAGTTGGGGTTGCTTCTCTTTTCTTTCCTTACTAAGTCATTTATTGATTTCCAAGCCCCCTGTATTTGTTATATGCTGTGTGTCAATTGTTGATTTGGTTCTAGGGAAAGAAAAACAAAGGTCAAACTCTGCTCACTCACTTGCCCATGCACCTGTCCTACTGGAAGCTCAGAGTCTGATAGAGACTTTTCTCATTTGCTCAGGTTCTTAAAATTGAAAGCTCAGCAGAAATTTGCCTTGTAAATTATAATTACTCACGATCTAATCCAAACCTCATTTTCTCTGTGAGGCCTTTCCTGACACTCGATGCACCCATGGCTAATAACTTCTACTGCCACAATCCCAAGGCACACAATTTTCAACATTCACTTACTCGTCTTCTTGTAAAATAATTATATGTTCCAGTGATAGAGTTTCTTATTGAACAATTACTTATTTTCTTAAGAGCATGAATTCTTCATGGACACAACACATTAAATGTAAAATTAACCAAGTATCTATACAAATATTCTAATATAGTAATAAAAAGTGATGTTCACTATAAGAGGTTAATATTTCATATCAGGACAAAAATATCAGGATTATCCAAAATTAACTGTAGGTAATAGGAAGGTAAGACATCCTGTAAAGTCAACTATAATAAAACTGTGCTTTTGAGTCATGTTATCAAATATTGATCTTTCAAAATAAAAGTTTTCTAAAAGTGAGACTGGAAGCCATAAATAATTATGCCCATATACAAGTAGCGTGCATATGAGATATAGAAAGTTCCCATTCAGTTTCCCTGTATTTGGGGGAATAAGCGCACTTTGATCAGGAATAAAGAAAGCCATTGCTAGGCATAGCTCCAGACAATCTATGCAGCAAAAGAGTCTTATTAATCTGATTTCTCTCCACATGAATACTACTACAATAATTCCACTCAGGTCTCTTCCACCTAACACAGCATTTTGCTCTTGTGAACAATCAGTCCATAAATGTAACTTAAATATCAAAAATTAGATATAAGCAAACCAACCAACGAAAAGGAGGATAAATCCGCATGCAGGTTTTGGAGCCAAGTAAATATGCTAATTTAAACGGGCACTCATGCATAGTGAATTATATTCTAATCCATACCACAATTTCTTTTTTCAGTTCTTTTGCTCAGTAGACTCTGGCATAATTTGTCTTAAACAGAGAACAACACTACTGCTCTTTTCATTTCCAAGAATTCCAAAACTCAAGTGCAAAAAAAAAAATAATAATAATATAGTTCTATAACTTCTGTTAGAGGAACACAATCCTAAACATATGGGAACGGATACAGGGGTTCCTTGGGCAGGATCCTGTATTCGTTCTGGTTGTCACCCAGAGTTGCCCAGGAAAGCACTTCTGTCCCCTTGTTCCACCCTCAGTGAGTGATTATCCACTTTCTTTTGAAGCTCCCACCTCTCTGTACTGCTGACCCTGAGCTCAATCTTCCACCCCAATGCCACCTGGAAATATGCACCTCCTCTTAGTAGCTGTCTCAACCCAGCTGTTGAACAGGAATTGATAAAAGCATCATCATTTCAAATATGTTTTCTCTCCTCTGTTTACTCTCTGGCTAACGGCATCAAAGGAAACATGCCAGGACTTTTAAGGTTCTCAATACTACTTTTCTGATTGATTTATAGAATCTGGTTTTCTACTCCCCATACAGTGTGACACACTGCTGTCTCCATCTTGGCCATAGAGTCTGTTAAAGTTATTTAACATCACACACAAAGTCTTCCCTCATCAGAATGTAGTATTTTCTAGTTTATTTTCCGCAATTTTACTTCACACAAATATGTGAATGCAATGGCTTCACAGTACCAATCCGTGGCTCACTTCTTCTAGCACAGGGTGGGCACGTTTCCTGTGCTGGTAAAGCATTGGCACGTTCTCTTCTGCTAATTGTCTTTCCATGGACTTTTCCAGTTAGGTTATTGGGTGACTGGTCCCTTTCTTTACAACCTCTGGTCATTATGAAATCTTACCTTTTGGCTAAAGTCTGTATTAAAACTATTCTCCCCAAATCTACGGAGTGTCTTTTGACTTTGGCGGGTGTTCCAGATGAAGTGCTGAGTTTCATTTGGTCAGCATGCCATTCCTTTACATTCACTCTCTTCAGAGCTTTCAATTTCCCAAGAATCTTACAGGAGAGCTATAGTTTTAGTTTTTAGCTTTGAGGTTATTTGTCCAGTCTCAATTCCTCCTCCTTCATGTTACAATGTGTCTAGTTTTATTATTTTCCTAAGCAATAGTAAATAGTAAGTTGCACTAGCTGCATTTGTTAATCATCCATATTGTCCTGTACTGAAGGGAAATGGTCAACACCATCATACATCAAATTCTTATTTAACCTGGATCTAGGATCTGGTTTCTCTATTCAGTTCCATTGATATATTTGTCAGTTTCATTGATATTATATGTCTATAATATAGATAAGATTTCCAGTAGTTTGTAATGCTTCTCCTCATTCAATTTTCTGGTATTATTCTGACTTTTAAGTTTACCTCCTTTTTTCTCTGTCTGGAATCCCTTTCCACTCTTGGGATAAGGCTCTAGCAAAGACTTTCCCCTAGAAAGAAGATCATTATTATAGGGAAGATCAGTCACATATTTCATGTGGTTGACTATTCCTCTCCCTATCCCAGAGTTTTAAAGACATCTTCCTAGGATCATTATCCTGCAACACTAATAGAACTCTGGAGAGCAAGCCCATGGACAGCTGCCACCCCATTGACAAACTTCAGCTACCATGTTGTCTCACTCTTATTAACTCACACTTAGTGCTAAAAGGTGGGAAAATTCCTGTTGAAGTGGCAGTGTAAGGCATTAGCAACTTCTGCTGTAGGGCAGTAGGTATCAGCTATACTAACATCTGGTACCCAGGTCTGCAGATATCCAAATAGTAGTTTGTACTATGTCCATTTGCTTATGGATTCAAGAAAAGTCACTGATTTTTTTAGATTGGCCAACTTCTCCTATTGTTAAAACCAAAGTTATGACTTTTAAATTCTTTATATATCCTAATTGAAACTATTCACAATTTTTCATGAACAAAATGCTGCCTAAACATATTTTCAGAACATTTTTAATAAATTAAGGTATAGACTCCAAGTGTATACCAGAATCGAACAATTATATAAATGAATGGCAGATGATTTCCTACTGTTGTTTTGGTTATTTACAGGAAAGTACAATGAGGAGTTTGAAGTGACAAATGCAGAAGGCAAGGAAAAAAGTAAGGCATGAACTCACACCTGGCTTAATATGGATGCAGATGACACATGCAAAGTTTTTATACCTATGCCCCTGCACACAGTTACTACAGGAATATATTGTCCTAGTTAAGTCAAGTGGAGAAGAAAAGAGTCACAGCACTATAGAAATGTGCACACTGTGTTCCAAAATCTTGGCTTTTATTGCTGTTTTCCAGTAAAATGAACATGGCATCCTTGGACAACAAAAAGCAGAGCAAATAGGGGAAGAAAATCCACAAAAAGAATCCTGGAGCATCTTGAAGTATCGCTAAGTAAAAAAGTACAAAACACAAATAATCCAAAGCACATAAAACTTGAGGATGATGTACTGATGGGTCACAGGAACCCAGTGAAGCAACCCCTGAAGGCCAAAGCTGCAGCCACCTGAGCCAAAAGGTTAGTGAAGTTACACTGCATTAATTCCCAAAATACGGAGTGAAACACATGAACACATCCCCTTACACAAAATGATTCAATTGTGAAATAAGAGGAAGGATGGATGAATATACAGTGCTAAAGATTTCCAGATATTTCCTACAGATGCAGCACCTTTTGTGAATGGAGCGTAGTTATTCATTTTTTATGGTAGGCTGTATATAATAACTTCCAAAGAGTTGAGAATGGGGCAGCGAGGTAACTTTATAGTGGAAGGCCTGAACAGACGTCACAAACAGCAAGCAACTGAGCTTAATATCTACAGGGATAAGTTTTTTTTCACTGTAAACATCTTTGATAGAAGATCTTTCTGAAATCTTTGCTGTGAGATTTTAGTTCTATGACATTCCTCTCCAAAACAAATAATCCCAATCTATCCAATTAGAAAAGCATCCAGCACATCTCACTTCAGGGAGATTCTACAAAATGCCTGCCAAGCACTCCTCAAAACTCTCATAATTACTAAAGATAAGAAATGTCTAAGAACCTGATAGTCAACAGATGTCTACAAAAAATTACGATTAAATATGTCTTGTATATTCTAGGGCTCCTACAACCTGAAAGGACATTAAGTGAAAACTAGGAGAATCCAAATAAAATCTGGTCTTTACTTAACAATATTGTGTCATTTTTGGTTCATTACTTAGAACAAGTAAACCATGCTGATATTTGACATGAAGATCAGAGGAAACCAAATTTGAGGTATACGGAATTTATTTGCACTATTGTCACATGAACTCTAAATTATTCTAAGACAAAAAGAAATTAAGTAATTTTATATGAAATTCAAATATATGAAAACAGGCATAAATATGTCCATAGAAAACAGTAATACTGAAGAAAATGTAAAGATTTGTCAAAATATATTGTAGTTATTTTTTTAGTTCACCATATACCACAGAGGAAGTAGCTTCTCATTCACAAATGTTTCCTTAAAATTTTCAGTTTTCCCAAGAGAACTCTGCTTTTCTGCTCTGCTCAGTTCAGAATTGAAGAACGATTTCCTGCATTAACATGATAACTCAGAAAGTCGTGTCCTGAGAACTTTCCAGGGAGTAAAAGTTCACTGGCCCCCAATATCTATCAGAGGCTTAGCAGAGTGAAACTACACCTCTGTAATATTACTCCAATGAAATGAAATCCATCTATTCTCCTAAGCAATCTAGAATGTTGACCTTAGTAATTTTTTCTGGTCATGATCTCTTGCTTAGTTTCTGGAACACTGTTGCCTAAAATATTGTGTACTCTTTTTTTTTTTTTTTTTTTTTTTTGGCAAACATTACTTTTACTTCTTTTTTCACTTTCTGGGCCATGAAAAATCTTTTTTAAACAAGTCATTAAGATGAGACTCAGAGACCTTACACCCAACTATCCCTGGCTGTGGATCAGGTATAATGGCTACCTGGAGCCTTCATATCAATTTGAGTTATGTTGTTTTGAATTTCTCTTCGGCTTGACTTATTTTCAAGGATAATAGGAGAAACAGGAACCTTATGCTCAGATCAGTTTCCTCTGTAATGGTGTTTCCTTGAAGATATTGTACATTACATTACAGAGCGTCCTCATCCCTAGGGTTCCTGGGGGAATGATCTTTATATTCTTAATGTCAGGAAGTGGGAGGTTGAAGAATGGGAAGGATGCTCAATTCCTTACCTTATTTTAGAAAAGAGTCAAAAGTTATTACATTTAACTTAAATTTGATTCTGTTTGGAAATATAAGTTAAGGTATATTTTGAGAAATACAAAAGCAATTTTTAAAAATGTAATGAAAGTAGGATGGATCTTTTTGACTGGAGAAAATAAAAGTAAATATAATACATGCAGCAAAAGAAAAAATAGATTAAAAGCAGCAAAATACACTTTACACATCAGATGACTGAGATAAAACCTCTGTATCAATTATGACAAACCTGGTTCAAGCTATTTTTAATAAAAAGCGAGGAATTTCCTGAGGGACCACACTTCTTGTGTGGGAGAAAAGTCTTATTTATTTTCTGACTGGTTACTCTATGGGCACATTCACCGGAACTGCTTGCTTATGATTTGGGCCTTTATCTATTTTCATCTCTTATCTACTTTAATAAAGTTTTTTTTTTTTTTTTTTAACTAAACACATGCAGTATACAGTAAGTATCCCAAACACAAAAGAAACTTTAGAAAATAAAACATTGGTCCCAAGCATAAGACAGAGGAAAATAAGTCTGGCTATGTTTATATTAGAAAATAAGAATTTGAGAGACTAAAGAAGATTAAATAAAAGAACATTCTGTATATGATATATCTTATAAAGGACAAATATTGAGCATGAGTCTGAGAAGCACTGAATATACATTAAGCAAAAATGTATTTCAAGAGTGTGCCTGGCGGGTGGCACATGCCTATAATCCCAGCAGCTCTGGAGGCTGAAAAAGGAGGATCTCAAGTTCAAAGCCAGTCTCAACAAAAGCCAGGCATAAGCAACTCAATGAGAGCCCATTTCTAAAAGAAATACAAAATAGGGCTGGGGATGGAGCTCAGTGGTTGAGTGACCCTGAGTTCAATCCCCAGGACCCCACCCCCAATTTTTGTTTTTTTCAGACATACAGCAAGAATGGGAGATAACTATTTATTGAGAGGTCTTTTAATACTGCTCTTTTTGACAAATCAAATAAACAAAAATCCCTGAAAGCATCTGAGTCATATAATTGACAACACTGAACTAAGGTGCACCTACACTCTGGGGCTTCAGAACAGAGAATACGTCTTCCTCTCTACCATCAGCACAGTGCTGGCCCTTCTCCAGCTGGTCATCTGAGACCCCCAGACAAGCACTATAGGTCTTCTGATGTAAACAACTAGGTATTAGAAAATGGTAAGTTAAAAAAAGTATGTACACCATTTAGCATTTGTGAAAACTCTGAAATATATATTGAGACAAAGAAATGCAAATATAAGTACATGAATATAAGCCCTTTATGGGATAAAAAATGTTATACATCAAAAGAATATATGGCCGAATTTGAAATAAAGGAAATGTTCAAGGTCTCATAAATTTGATATAGTTCTGGTACTGAAAATTAGCCAAAAGTCCTGCAGAAGCAGCCCCCGGTCTCTTCACTCCATTAGGGTGTTGGTGCTGCGTGAAGTTGACTATCCATGTGTCTTTAGACTCATCGTAGAAGTTCCACTTCCCTGAGGAAGTGTCCCAGCCAATTCGCACTAAATCTAAAGTCCTGGTTTGCGAGCCCACCCTGGGCTCTTTGTGTCAATAGACAGGTGGACAGGGACACCAGTGAAATCATCATGGCTGCTGCTGTGGCTGCAGGAAGCAGGTGGGACAGGGATTCTTGGCACCAGGGGAGAGTTCTCTTGGTACTCTTTGTATTCCAGTTCTCACTGTAACCGGGAAAGTGGGACAACCATAACCCAACAAGGAGCCCAACTCCTCTGGACTGAGGATGTAGGTCAGTGAGTGTGGGGAGGCTCTCCTAAGGGTGAGAAAGCAGGGAAATGGTGCATTTCAGTTACAGCTGCAGGGCGCACAGCACCAGTGGGAGCCACAGCCTGCTTTACCAACTTGTTCAGACACAGCAGCAACCAGGACCTTGGAGAAACTGTGACCAACAAGAGGAAATGTGATGTGAAAATCAGGTGACTCTGAGATAGGAAAGAAAACTGTAACTCAGAGAGCAGACCCTCTTCCAGGACAGGCAAGTGCATCCTCCAGTTACTCTAGAGAGGCGATGCTAATGACTTTCAGCTACCCCTCCAAAAGAGCATCACACCTGCCTGGCAAAAGCTGCCTTTTCCAGAGATGCTTGCAAACTTTTGCCTCCATCCTGTCTCCTAGGGGCCACCCACATTCTGTAGCTTAGGGATGCTGGTCACAGAGTCAGCCTGCTTCCAAGTCTCTAAGCAGAACACGTTTTGCATTGCAGTTTGTACTCTGGATCTCCCTATGAGATTGGTTGAGCTTAGACTTTTTCTTTTTGTGCTAAATTTTGTTTTCCTCGGTCCCTAACAGTTTTCTTTTCCTTCAAAGTACTGATTCAATAAATTCCTTGCATACCAAATCTATTTAAGGTCTTCGGTCTGGGAAATTCAACCTGAAATAAATATAAAATAGAATGTCAGAAGCTGAGCTCAAGTGAGATGGCATTTTGTGAGACAATAATTATCTTATTAGGACAAAACATATCAGTAAGTCTATGAATACATTGATTTTCAAAAGAAAATTTCAATCACTGAAGAACAGATTTTCCATGGCACATAGCAAGAATCGAGCATATGGTCCATCTAACTTGAGCCCTTGTCTCATGTAGTCAATGAGCTAGTAGAGATATTTATGTGAAGCACCTCTTATCATTGTAACTGTTTTATATACTTCCTGGAGTTCTGGGGGAAAACATTAAGTAATAAAACAAATATGGAATAAAAATAGTAAAAATGAATAGAGCAAATTTCTCTCATGTTACCAATACTCTACCATGAAATATTATATAATAAATTCTGTTACTTCCAATAGATTCTACTTAAAAAATATAAACCATAAAATTAAAGAGTACAATAAAATATCCAGACACATGAAGATTAATAGACATTCAAAGCATGTTGATAACTAGTTTGAACAACAATAGAGGGATATATTTCATTCACACAGTATTTGCGATATGGAAAGTCATGCAAACGTACTTTGGAAAAAATATGAAATTCCACATGAAAAAAATTGTGAAAAATTATTGAAAGTTATATGCACTATTTATGAACTCAGAGATAAAATAGATCCTAAATAAGGAGAGTAAATAGGACAAGAATAAAAATATTTTTTTTTCCTGAATTATTGAGTGTTCCATACAATGCAAATGTATCTTGTTATTTTATTAGGGGGCAATGCAGTACAATTTTCTAAATTTCTCAGACAAGAATCAATATAAATCTTCTACAAGTAAGAACAATGATTGAAACTTGTGCCATTTACATAAATATTGTAGAATTTTCTAAATAGAGAGATATAGTTAAGTTCTTTAAATATAATATAAAAAATTGAACTTGGTAACTTATTCCTATAGCACATTATAAAAAAGAATCAAAAACAGAAACAAAGATTCAAAGGTGAATTTCACATTGATTTTATACATTTTATTTTTAAAAAGTAGTAATTTAAACTGTTATTACAAGTTACTATTACTTCAACTACAGTTTGAAATTTTGATAAGGCCCTGGGTTTGATCCTCAGCACATCAAAAAAAAAAATAAATAAATAAATAAAATAAAGGTATTGTCTACCTACAACTAAAACAAAAATATTAAAAATAAATAAATATGCAATGATATAGTCGTTGCTAAATTATTTAAATACCATAAATATTTTTTGAAATAAATTTTAAAAACTATAAATAGGTAAGTAGACAGAAATATACATTTATAGAGATACATAGTTAAATATCAATTTGTGGGTTATGTGGATTCCAGAATGAAAAGAGACCAAAATTCCAGCCATGCAAATATTAATATTGGTCAATTGCTCATCTACTGTTTTACATATTAACAAATTTAACACTAGTGAATATAAATTACTTTCACAAAGAAAGAAAATATCCATTAAAAATAATTCTTAAAAATATAGTAATAGCTTAATCAATTTAATAATATTCAAATTTTTAACTGAATTATTAGTAATACACGTTTTAACTTCATTACAGATATTAATGTTGCATTTTTTTCCAATGTTTTGCCACAATTACCCTGAAACATAAACTAGTGATGAGAAAATATGTAAAGTGAACTGACAAATCGGATAGACGTAAAACACAGGTTCTGTACTATTTGGAAAAACTATAGTGTTGGGACTAATGACACGTTAACTAACTCGGGTTGACTCCTTACTTCCTGGTGGGTGAGCAGGATCAGGGCTTCAAAGGCGGTTTCAAGGGTTGGTGACCATGAATCAGACCACCTTCAGGGATGGGTTAACAACAGTTCTGCGAACATGATCAGCTCATGCTTGCCATATAGTCCTATGGGACTCTCGCCTGCCTGAACCCCCCTGCCTTGCTGACCTTTAAGCTGATTGGTTCCCGCCTAGCACCCACCCTACATAAAAGCTGTGTGACTTCCTCAATAAACGAGTTCCTGCTGTGACTGGTCTCCCTGACGCATCTGATTGTCCTCCAACCCGAGGGCTGGGAGCGGGCGGTCAGCCGGCCCTACCTATCCTGGTCTGACCTTGTTGGGGAGTGTCCCCTTCCCTTGCCACTGGTCGAGAAGGGCAGGGGGGCTTAAGACCCCGACACTATAGAAGTCCATTATTCAAATTTGGGTGATCACAGTAGATATCATGATTGTTTTAAGAAAAAGACAGTTGAATTTTTCAAAACAAAACAAAATTCTTATAGTCCCTCTTGTGCCATGATTTGCAGAAACTATCTTTTTTTATTTGTTCTTTTTAGATATACATGACAGTAGAGTATATTTTGACATATTATATGTACATGAAAACTGGTTCTAATTAGAATCCCAGCCTTGTGGTTGCACGATGTGAAGATTCACTGTGGTGTATCCATATATGATCATAGGAAAGTTAGGTCCCATTCGTTCTGCTGTCTTTCCTATTCCTATCCCTCCTCCCTTCCCTTCATTCCCCTTTATCTAATCCACTGAGCTTCTATTCTCCCCACCCCCACTGCCTGTTAACATCCACATGGCAGAAAGATCATTCAACCTTTGGGTTTTTAGAGTTGGCTTATTTCAATTAGCATGATAGTTTCTTATTTGTAATATCCCGATTTATTAAAAAATCAATGATAAGCAATATATATTTTTTCACTATATTAATTTAAGTATAACAAATTTCAGCAATAGGTATAAAGATAAAGAAAGGAGGTTTTCAATAATTAAAAGACGTTAAACAAATTAGAGGATACGGACATAGCATCCTTACTAATGTGGATTTTAACTGATATTGATGTAGGCTAAAATTACCACGTGAAAATGTCACCTGTAAGGTGACAGTAAATGATCACATTTTTATTAGTAGTTCACAAATGAAAAATGGAACCTAAACATAACTCCACAATTCACACACATCTGTGCATTTTCTCCCCTTGCAGGTCTGTGAAGAGGCTGGTCGTCCCTGTCACAGAGAAAGATATCCGGGCACACACATTCAGCACCCTTGCAATATACACACAGGATATTGCACATAGTACATTAGAATAGTGCAAACATTACTCTCACTATGCTCAGACCATTGGGTTTAATCATCCCATGTAACAATATTATCTAAAGGCCTTGTCACACGTAAATAGAAATTCAGATTCTTAACTTACCAATTTTTTTACAGTAAGTGAAGAATATGAGAACATAACACAATTCCAGTGACACATCTGCATTCTGTTCAATATGCAAAACTCTGTGAAATTGGACTGACTTCCATCAAACTGATACTTGGTGAGTGAAAAGAGGCAATACAGAAGGAGCCAGTGCTAAATACTTTTATGAGTGTTTAGCAAGAAAGAGAAACAAGTAGCAAGACAAAAGTCAAAGCATACAGAATACAAATTTAATGCTAATATGCATTTTGTGGGAAAAAATTAATATTCCTAAATCTTTCCTTAGTTTTCCAGATGAGTTTCTTTCTTTGTTCATCTACTCAAAAAAGGCAATTTTCTGACATGTAGATCTAATAATAAATGTATTTGTCATAAAATTAGTGTTTCTGTTCTTGATATAAATTTGAGTTTATATCAAATTTATATCAGTTTAGTTTGATTAAACTTTCCTTTAGTATCTAGTTTTGATTGGTTGATTGATAGATACTGGGGATTGAACCCAGAGGTGCTTTACACTGACCTACATCGTCAGTCCCTTTAAGTTTTTATTTTGAGACATGTCTTGCCAAATTGCTGAGGGTCTACCTAAGTTCCCAAGGCTGCCCTTGAACTTGCCATCCCCTGCTTCAGCTTCCCTGGTCATTAGGATTCCAAGCTGGTGCCACTGCTCCTGGCTTGTCCAGTACTCTCAATGACCACTGTTATCATATTGAACTGAAGTAAAAACATTTCAACATCAAAGGGTCCCTGTGCTCTATAAAAGGGTAGAACATAGAACAGGCTGAATCATGTGGCATGCTCTTTCATGTTTTAACGATTCATCATGGGTCACATCATCACTGACTTTGCTCTGGTAATGACTGGGATCAACTCACTGAATTGAAATGACCAACTCTTTGGCTATATGGACATGACTTTATCACTGTATTGATAAGATATCGACAATTAGCTTCATCTTTATTGCGATCATCAAAGATTATGTGCTTTATGAGGAAAAGAGGTTCAGGAAAGGGAGTTTTGGAAGTTTTTGTTATACTTTGTGGATACTTCAAAGAGCCTAAAACATTTCAAGATTTTACAGTCTTTAACATTGTCAGGAATCATTCTAAGTAACTCTTTGGAGAAAGGAAGCATTTAAAAACAAACTCTTTAAAATACAAAAGAAAAGATTTAGTACTTTTTTGTTTAATATTAAATAAGCACAATTTACTTATAAGTAAATCCATTGCATGATTACACAACTACATTAGGGTCACAACAAAATTCAATTTAGTTATACTCAAGCTAAAATTAAACAACACTTGCATCTTCTGAAGTCGTCAAAGTAGAATTTTACTGCTGAAGGCATCTGAATATGTAGGAAAAAGTTTTTAGTTTACAAAGTAAACCAAAACGGACCCAAAAATATAAAATGCTTAAACTCAGTAATAAAAAATCTATGTCCTTCACTGATGTTGAAAACAAACAGCTAATCAATATTCGTCCATGAAAATGAAATCATATGTATGCAATATGCACAGAATAATACATTAAAACTTGCAACGGCTGCTACATATTTTACTACTCTCATTTCAATATTATTAATTTGATATTATATCATTTATAGCTAATATGATATAAAAATTATTAATCACCTATCTAGAGAACTCTAAATTAGTTAATAGATTCTGCTATGTTTTTTAGCTTATGTGTTTCTGTTGCCAAACATTGCCTAATTATAAATTCTAACCATATTCAGGAAATTAATGTTCCAAACGTTATATTTTCATTCAGATAGCAAGTTTCAGTTGCAAGTAACTGAAAGGAGACAAGATTTATTACCTGAAAATGCAGAACCACCATAGCCATAAGAACACTATAATTTTATCTGATATGTTAATGAAGAGTAGTAACTTAGGTTAATGAGAAGAAACTAAATTTGAAGGGCAGTACACATTTCGTTATGAGAAATATTTTATATTGTTAGAAACTCACAGCATAATCATGGGGAATATATATTCAGAAAGTGAAAAAGTTGAACTTTCAATTATCTTTTAGGTGCTATACTCTTACATTGTGAAATAAGTGAATTGTGAATTTCACAATACTAATATCAATACTAATATCTTCACTTACATGTCAGAAAAAAAAATAAGTGCTGTGCATCCATTATTATAAAAATTAGGCATACCTTGTCCAGATCTGTTCTTCAAATTATTCTCACACCTTTCTTCCTTCTGAGCCACTCAAAAGAGGGTGAAGACATTTCTCTAAATTTGTTTATAAATACAATATTATCATACTCAAGAAAATAAATATCAACTCCCCAACATAATCTTATATATGTAGAATAATTCTAACATGGTCCTGAGTATTTTACAGCTTTTTTGCTGCTTTACTTTTTTATCCAGTGATTAACCAATTTTACACACTTTTCCAAGTTGTTTATCTGTGTCAGCGTTTCATCACTGTTAGTAACATACTGGACAAGAACAACATAGAGGTGGAAAGTTTATTCTGATTTGCAGATTTAGAGGTTTAATTCCACCCTCAGCCGACTCCACTCTCTAGGCCTGAGGAGAGGCAGAACTTCAGGGCCGAAAGGTGTGGCACAGGAAAGCTACTCCATAATGGGAGCTGGAAAGCAAAGAGAGGTAGGGAGGAAGGGGACGAGGTAGATGCACTCAAGGGCACAGTCCCTGTGACCTACTTCCTTCAGCTACCCTGCACCTGCTTACACCCCCCAGATTATTAATTAATAATTAATAAATAATTATTATTTAATTAACATATTTAATTATTACTTAATAAATAATAAATAATTATTGATCCACTCAGATTATTAATTAATCAAATGTATTGAGCCACTGATTAGCTTATATCTCTCATCATTCAATCTTTTCTTAAAACCCTACCTCTGAAGCTTTCTGCCCTGGAGACCGTGACTTCAACACACAGGTTGTGGTAGTGCACTTCATCTTCAAACCAGGCATTATCATGTTGGTTTTAGTAATGTCAACAGTCTCCTACAGTTTAGCTCTGCATGGTTTTTGAATTTTTTAAATTCCAGTGACATTTTTTTTTCTTTGATAGAATAATCTCTAATCCGGTTGTGATGCATGTTATGGCTGGGACGTGAGGTGTCCCCCAAAGCTCATGGGGAGACAATGCAAGAAGGTTTAGAGGAGAAATGATTGGGTTATGAGAGCCTCAACACAATCAGTAAATTAATCCCTTTATGGAATGAATTCAGTGATGGCAGAGGTGGCTCAGTTATGGTTGGAGAAGGTGGATCACTGGGGGCACGGCTTTGGGGGATATATCTTGTATCTGCTGGGTGGAGTCTCTCTCTGCTCCCTGCTTCTCTCCTCCGCACTCTTCCGCCATGAAGCTCTGCCTCCCCTGGAGCCCCAAGAATGGAGCTGGTGGTCTGTGACTGAGACCTTTGACACCGAGAGCACCAACATAAAGTTTCCTCTTCTCTAATTGTTCTGGTCAGATCTTTCAGTCCCAGCAGCAAAAAGCTGACTAAAACATATGTATCCTCTAGGGCAGACCGTGCTACACAGTTTAGCAATAGTAGGACATAGATATTATGGCACAAATCCCCTCACAAATCATGGGGAGGAGGACATTCATATGTTCCCATCCTGGGTAGTAATAATTTGCATGAAGGTGGAGACCACAGATGGTTCCACAGTAAGGGAACATATTTCACTTTGAAAGTGATCCTTAAGTTTTGTTAGAGTGCTTGGAAACCCTATGAATACTTGGTCAGCTCCCTAGTATCCAAAGGAAGAAGCTTGCATGAACAGTTTTTACAATGGAAGTTACTTGTAAAGTTAAGTTCTTATAATTGTACGTTTTTCTACATTATGTGGCATTTTCTGTAAAATTTTCTTTCATTTTTCCTTGTCATATTTCTACAATTTTTGAGTTTACCATGTAATCATTAATTTTTTAATTATTTATTTTTAAAATTTTTTACAGACTGCATTTTTATTCGTTGTACACAGATGGGGTACATCAATTCATTTCTATGTTTGTGCACGATGTAGATTCACACCATTCGTGTAATCACACATGTTCATAGGGTAATGATGTCTGACTCATTTCACCATTTTTCATACCCTACCTCTCATTTCCTTCTACATAATCCAAAGTTCCTCCATTATTTTTATATTAAATGTAGTTTTTTTTTTTTTTTAATTAGAATTTTTTCACAAAATGACTTAGGCTCCCTTATCTCACCCGGGAGCTCTGTGCTTGTAAACTGACTTTTTCTGAAATTGTGGAAAGGGAACATGAACCCCCACTCCTCTTTGTCCACTCACAGTAACTATGCTCACTTTTTCTTTCACTGTTAAGAATCACCATTTTTATTGCTGATAAAATATTATTGCCATAATTATTCTTAGTCTGTTTTCTAATGCTATAACTGATTGCTATAGTCTGGGTAACTTATAAAGAAAAGAAGTTTACTGAGATCATGTAAACAGGGAAGTGAGGGCCTTTGTGCCATATCTAAGAATTGAAAAAGGTCAAAGATCAAGAAGGAACATGAAAACAAATAAGAAAGGATAAAAAGAAAGCTAAGGGGGCACCAGATTTTATTGTGGCCTGCTTTCATGATAACTAATCTACTCCTAAAACAATAGCACTAATCTATTCAGAGGGCTCAGCTCTCAGGAATCAATCACCTCCCATTAGGCTTGCCTTTCAACATCACCCGGTTGGGGATATATTTCTAACACATGCATTTGGGGCATTATTAATTTCACTCCACAATATTCATCCCTATCATAAGAACTTCCAAAGTTTCATCCAATCACAATAACAGGCTCAGAATCCAGTTTTCTGTGACCTCTATCATGTCCTGATATGTCTCTTCAGACATGCCCTTCATCTGCAGGCAAACAGACTAAAAAGTGTTATTTTTCATCCTTACATCCAAAATACAATTATGAAATGGGCAAAATAATCAAGGGTAATATCTGGCCTGAGTTCAAGTGAGAAGAGAGTTCAACCAATCCATGTAAACTCACGAGGACTAACATGTTATGTTTTCCATTTTTAGGTGCACAGGTTTTAAAGAAACAATTTTTGTTTCTTCTTTTCAATTTAAAATCTTGAATAAAACAGTTTGTACAGGTATTTGATTTTCTTTTCACTCAATTTTGTACTTTAATTTAATTTAAAAAAATGTCATGATAGCTGTTAAGACTAGAGACAGAATAGACTGGATGGGCCTCTAAGCTGATTTTCTAGGCTTGTTAATGATGCAAGTATAAATGGAAACCATTAATCTTCCATGACCATAGGATATATTATGCCAATAAAAACAAAGGGTCCTGACCTCAGTGTGATATTAGATCAGCTTACAAACAGGAAAATAAAAATTAGAAGCAGTAAGTTATTAAGACTTAGAAGAATCACAGAAAATCCATCTATCATCATTAGGGAAATGTCCAAAGAAACTAAGTATTTTTAGAGCATTTGTATTTTAATGCTTAGGAGCAATTGGGGTCTCTTTCCTTCAATATTTGACTTAAAAACTTCCGCTCTAAGATTTACTTCAATTAATAATATGTTAAAGCAAATGGATACTTAAAAGCTAATGTAAGTATAAAGATTTACATGGTTTTGGCAAATGACCAATCTAAGGAAACTTTATCATTTTGATTTCATTTCAAAATCATGAAGTACTATGTGAAAAAAAAAAAAAAAAACTACTGAAACTTTCTTAAGTTAACCTAATTCTTTAACTATTACAAAATTTAAAACATTATTTAAAAATGTTATTTTAATTGATGGAAACACTACCTCTTGTTAACTCTCTTATTACTGAGAACTTATAATGCCTGATCAATTATCCAATGAGAAAACTGAATTTTATTGTCCAGCGATTAACTTTATGAGAATCTGATTATTTAATAAGTTAGATTCGGTCATATCATCCTGGAATTGTACAGCCAAATGTAATTTCAAGAGTCTATTTTAAACATTTCATGTCTCTAAAACTGAAGTTCTCTGGATTAAATGACTGGTCTAGGATCACACAGTAGGACAGCAGAAGTGAAAAGTATTTCAGGCAAGTGCCACTCTTTCATTAAGCTAGGTTCTTCAAATTAGTGAGAAACAATGAATTGAAAATCAGCATTTTTATATCTTTCTATAAAACTGAGATTTTTATGACAAGTAAATTTCATTCTAGGGCCATAATTGGACTTGTTCTATAAAATAAAAAAAAAAAAAAAAAACAAATAATGAGCATATATTTAAAATAAAAGACACTGGGAAAGAACCTAATAGGGATCACTAAAAATAAAATAAAATATGAGTTGCTGAATTGGTCTTCAATATCTTAAGGCTACAGTAGTTCACCACAGTGTCATTATGGCATTGATAAGTGTGGGAAAAGTCTAAGAAACGCCGCTAGCATGACATTGATAAATGTGGGAAGGACACGTGAACTCTTTCAGGCCAATAGCCTGTTTTGAACCCATCTGCAAGGCTGCTTTACAGGAAATGACAATCTTCTCTGCTACTTAAAGAAAATGATTGTATCAGGTCCAAAGACAGACTTTTAATAATGGAACCAGTTGTTTGTATATACTTTCCATTGATTTTTTTCCTCAGAAAATATAATTATACTAGCCGAGAAATTCTTTGCCATCCCGTGTCATTAGTTTTGCACGGCCTACACCACTTTGGGGTGACAGATTTCACCCTCTGATTGCAGCATGAAAGAAATCACTCACCTCAGCCCAGCCTGCTAGCCTCTGCCTCTCCAGCTTCCCCCAGGTCCTGCTCCTTATCCGCACATCTCCAAAGGCCTCAAGCTCTGCTGCCTCCCACCAGCAGCCCTGGAACAGGAAGCTGCCAATCAAAAACAGGGTGGGAGGAGCTGGAGGCGCCCTCCCAGTAAGCTTGGGTCAGATACAGTGAGACCTCATGAACTGCCCTGGACTCTGAACTTTCTGGATCCCTTGTGTCTTGGAAAAGGCATCTTTAATTAGGCCATATTCCAGCTTGTGTGTACAGAGGGGACATAAATTAATCTCCCTGGGTTTGATGAGAAGTAGAGTGATTGCTTCCTCCACTGAAAACTGCTTCCTTTTCATTGATGTTTGATCTGTCGCTTCACAATTGAGCTGTTCTTCAGGGAATCTGTGATTAAGAACAACACAGACAAAAATACTTCTCCATGAGTTGCTCTGAACCTATCTGCAGTTTGAGTGCCTCCAAACAAACCCCCCTGTTGCTTGTGCTGTAATTTAGGGAAGTTCATAAAACATGACCAGCCACCTCTTGGGAAGAACCAGCAAGCCGTTTTAAATCACGTGTAACATTGCACTCCAAGCAGTGACCTAAGCCACTTCTATACCTGTTAGTACAGAAGATGGGTTACTTGCCATGCAATCAAAAAATTTCCAGAGTTATCTTCACTAAAGCTCTGAGTATCTGGGACAAACATAATGAATTATACAGGATCATATTAAGTAAATTAAATCAATTATTTATTGAATATATTTGTGGCGAATGCAATTTAGATGCTTGTGGATTTTTTAATAAAAGTTAAAAAACAGAGAATTAATATTTTAATATTTTAACTCCGACAATGACAGTAACATGAGAATTATTTTTAAGTACTCTCATCATATAGTAAATTTAATTTTGAATATTTAGAAAAAGCCTGTGAAAGCTTGATAGGTAAGGACAAAGACAATTGATAATCATATTAGGACTGTAAAAAGAGCACACCTGTGCTCAGAAGGAAAGAGTGTTAGAAATATAGGTCTGCAACACACTGTGGTTATTTATAAGTTTTTAATGTCAGTATTTGTAAAGCCTAGTATCACCTTAGTTTCTTCTTTGGGCATTCAATGTTGAATTCTGGAAGAGTTCTGAATACACTCTTCTAAACCTCATGCCAGCCTTATTTCATGGCCCAGTTAATCTGATTCAGATTAATGATCTTGTTTGCACCCTATACCATAAAAATCAGTCACAAGTGACAAGGCATTTATTTCGGAAGCAATCTACCAACATTTCAAATACAGAGATGTTGATGTGTACAGATAGTAATATAGATACATGAATAAGACATCAGCGTCCGTGTCCATAAAGGTGATTTGGTATCTGAAACATCTTCTAATTGGATAGCACCAGATAAAATTGATTTATTTCTTTTAAGTTTGGTTTTAGCAATTTCTGGGCAAATGATTTATTAGAATGACAGAGAAACATTGACAGTTCAATAACACTGATCACCGATGGAAACCAGTGGACAAATGGTACGCTGTATGCTTTGGAATGGCATCCAGGCTCGGGCCACTGAAAAGACATTCAAGAATTCTAAGTATGAAATAATGTTTGTGGGTGTAAATGTTGTCTGTCTCAATGTCCATTATTCACTTTAGAGTGCAATTTTACTCTTTTGTTAATGGCTCAATAGGTCAGATTTTGTGTTCAAATTCTTAGAGCCAAGAGTTTTTATCATAGAGCCAAGAGTTATTTCCTTGGAGTAGTTGGGTCTTTGTTTTATTTATGTTTAAAATCATCTGCTAGGTAGAAACTTATCTTCCATAAAACACCTCTCTGACACATTTTTTTTTTCCTTCACCTTTTCCCCATCAAACTGGTCAGAGAATGCTAATTACTAAAACTTGGGATCTCAGTGGCTAAACAAATACGGCTTTACTAATTATTTACCTTTAATTTCAAAAATGAAAACGAGTAAAATGTTTTGTAAACAAACAGCATTATCTCTTTTACAAACACACATGCATTCACAACATAACTGCCTTTGAAAGTCCTATTTTCACTTCTACTATTAAGTCACTACTAAAGTGATTTTGCCATAATAACAAACTCTATACTGACAAATTGCTTTCAGAATTTTACTTTCTGGTTTTCTCTATCTTATGTAGATTCTAAAAGTAACAACGAAATCCAACTTTTTATTTTCCCCACTCGCCAAGGACAACTTTATTTAGATACCTTTTGGGTAAATTCTGAGGAATTGCTTCCCCGATTCTCAGTAAATCTCCATGAGAAAATTTGCATGTAAACAAATAACAACCCTTTTATGATGAAGAGCCACAAATCAATGTTTTAAATTTATCTGTTTTATATATAGTTACAGAGTGATTTTATTTCCTGCAGAACTTAATCTGTAATCAAGGGTCAAATTCTGCACAATAAATACTAGAACAACTAGTATCAGTGGCTTCTATTGTGATGCAGTACAAAAATCACATTTTAAACAGGCCAAATTTAAGCTCTGGACCATCTTCCTATTTTATACTAATACAGGTATGAGAAATAAGTTAAAGAGACAATGAAAATATTTTCAGTTTTGATTTGAAGCATCTCCCCAAACTGACCCTGAAATAGGACTTGGGTGAATGTAGTTCATACAGAAAGTGAACTCAGAAAGCACAAGTAGAAAAAGGGAAAAGTAAAGAGAGGACATAGAGAAAAACCAATGACAGTTATGTTATGTGTCCACTTACCAGGGAAGGAGCTAGCACACAGTCCCAAGGGGCGTCTGGAGAAACCAACTGAATTTCCCCTGAAGGACCAGGATGCTGGGTATTCAACCACCTACTTGCATCATCCTTTGTATCCTGGATGTTAATGATAGGATCACGTATTTAATAAAATTAACCAACCAGAGCAGTAATCTAAAAAAATAAAATTACATAAGTACAGCAATATTTTAATATTTTTAATATGTTTTAAGCATGTCAGTAATTAATTCAAAATATAAAGCACAAACGTTTTGGATCTCTTTCACATTACTTGTTCTTTTTAAGAAAATATTAGGCTTATGGTATATAAATTTTTTAAGACCTACTTAATGCCTTAAAAGAAATACACACACTAGGAGTCTGGAAAAGGAGTTTGTCAGAAGCTTGAATTCAGAGAAAATGATTTTCTCTGAAAAATGGTAAGTTAAAATAAATGTCTATATCTCATGGGGCTCTCTTGATAGGGACAGATGGTCTCCTGTGAACCAAAACTGATCACTAACAGGATTTTTCAAGAGACAACTGGGAAGAGTCCCAGGAATATCCAGGTTTAGCTCCTCTTTACTGGAGGGGGCGTCTTCTCTGAGGAGCAAGGTGCTAAGTGTACACCTTAACCAAGGGAGAAGACCAATTTGGCTCAGGTTAAATGGAATTCATCTTCCAATTTAGATGTATGGATGATTACGCTTGAAAATTATGGTTATTCCAAGGAAAATTTCTCATACATTAGATCAGGTATTTGCCACATACTTTGATTGCTGTACTCTAAATGTTCAGAACTTTTCAATAATCTAAGGACTGGGTGAAGATCACTTCCCTCTTTTGTAACAATTACAACAACCTTTACACCGAATCAATGGAGTACAGAGACGCACGCGGACAAGACTGAATTTGCGCTCGTGGACAAGACTGAATTTGGAGACCAGTGAACACTGGCAGCCTGCCATTGCTGGGATCAGTGGTAAGCTGCATGCCTCCTTACAATTGGTTCTCTTTCAAAATACA
Organism: Sciurus vulgaris; assembly: GCF_902686455.1. NCBI lineage: Eukaryota > Metazoa > Chordata > Mammalia > Rodentia > Sciuridae > Sciurus > Sciurus vulgaris. The sequence continues at coordinate 180,403,521 of NC_136464.1, read as the reverse complement.
TCAATAACATCTGCTGCAACTGTTTGAAAGTTTTAAAATCAAGTATGCTAAGCTTTAGGCATGAACAAACAGTTCCTGCATTGAATGAATTTCCATAAAAGCCAAGTTATTTTGCTTGATTTTTACACTGTTTGTTTTATTGTTATTATTCCAATACAAACAGAAAAAGATTAGTTATGCAGAGGTTACATTTTCCAGAATGTTCAGCAAGGTTCAAACTGCTGTGACTTCTAGTGTTGACGTTAATGCTCACAGAGGTGGGCCATTCTTGCTCTTCTTGTGGTCCAGAAGAGGCAGGAGTTCCAGGATTGGCCAAAGCAGAGGTCATGGTGCCTCTCCAGGTCTCTCCCTCCCTCTCCCATTGGAAACTCTGGGGCGGGCAGCTGGTCTGGCTTGGTGCAACCCGGCTCACTCACACCCCCTGCCTTACGGGGACAAAGCTCTTCCTCTCCTCTTGCTGCAGTGCTTTTGTCTGAGTTCACAGATGTTACCCCTTATTTCTTGGAATGGTAAATCCAGATACCTCAAAATGCATGTTGGGGTGAGTATACGGTGTAGCTATGTGGTCATTAAGCAAAGGATTGAAGATCAGAAAGGCCTATGGTCTTCCCCCCCCCAAACATATGTTTTTAATTCACTCAGGAAAAATAGAGTACTCTACTAATTTCCAACTAAATTATTAGATTATCATGTTACATCAGGATGAAAGCTAATGTCTTGACACTTGCCTTGGACTGTCATCTTCCTGTGACATCTGAATCTTGTGAAAAGAATGAATAGTTGTCAAAAAAGAAATTAATATTTTCTTGATCTCTTTGGGATAATATCATGTCACGTCCGTCTAGTTGAAATGTATAGCATTGTGCAAACAATCACCACATATTGTCTGCTTATTTCTTGCCAACAGCCTGTTTATATTTCTCAAAACTCCTGATGTGTATATGATTATTTAGAAAGAAGGAAAAGTGTCATAGATGGATTCTCAAGGGATAAGACAATCATCAAATGTGTGTCATTTTTAACAATTCTGAATGGGAAATGCAAATAAAAACTAATGAATTTCACAGTGAAAAAGGCCTGCAGCCTTTTTTTTTTTTTTTTTTGAGTATATAACATAATCATGTTCCTTATAATCAATAATGCTTTGAATCCATTGAGACTTTTATGACAGGAACAGTAATCTAATCAGTCCTGTGAATACATGAAGCCTATTCTGAAGCACTGGGGAAGGAACTCATCGTCTCGGTAGCCATCCACACGTAGGGCCTTTCTGAGAAAAGCAACGGAACACATAAGAGTACGTGCACTTGTTTAGATGCTGCCAAAGATGTGTTGTTTTCATCATTTAGTCAAGTTTTGGATGTAAATGTCAGAAAACTCAGCTCAAACACGTTTACTTTATTGATTTTGGCCACTGAGAAGACCAGAGCTTATCTGGCTTCTGGCTCAAGGGGCATCATGAGAACACAGCTTTACTTCTGTTTCCTTCCCTCAACTTTGTTAAGTGTGTTCTCAGAATCCACCTGGGAACAAAATAGCTGTATCTTCCTTGCAATTGGGGGTGTAGCTAAGTGGTGGATTTTGTGCTTCCCATGTAAGAGGGTTCTATGGTCAGCATCAGAAAAATAAGGGTATACATGTGTATGTGTGGGGGGTGTACATACGCTCATCAATGTCTGTAATGTTTATATATGTATGTTGATGTGTGTATACATAGGTTTATGTGTATGTATCATATGTAAAAATGTTCATATGTGTTTATGTACATATTTTTATTTGAGGTGGAATTCAGCAAAGAAATTTATTTATTCACTTTAACTGGGCTGACTGAATCAAAAGCCAAGGAATGCAGTCTTCTGATTAGCCTGTTTTGAGTAATGTGTCTTTGCCAACATCACATAAAATACAGAAAACAAAGAGTGTACAGATATTTTAAAGGAAGATGTTATGTGTTTTACACAAATATTATGTGTTTATATATGCAATAATGCATAAAATGTATATAAACATTTAAATGTATTAAATAAAGATTTTTATGATACTAAAATTTTGGCATTTTTAATATGAAAATTGAAATCATCTAAAACATAATGCAAGGTGATGTGAAGCAAGGAATTGCTTTTTAAAAATATATAAGATATAAATAAAGAATTCAAGTGCTATTAAATCAGAATAGAAGGAAAACCACAAAAGGAATAAAATATAATACAGCATTCATTCTTGACAAAAAAATTACACATTTAAAGACAGTTACATTATCTATTTTCTAAACTTAACAAGATAATGTTATTAGCTATTAAATTAAATATTAAAGCTATTAACATTAAAAATTTACTAAACCTTTTGTGTGTCCCATAGGAAAGATGGTCTCTCTGATCAATGAGGAAGTAGTTGAAAGGATGGAGGGATAAAGTCTCTGTGCCTCAATATCAAAGTGGGATTACATGAAAAAATCAGCGCAGACTGCGGGTGAGGCTCAGTGGTACAAGTACTTGCTCAGGATCAGGAAGGCCCTGGGTTCCATCTGCAGCACGAAAAAGACAGACAGACAGAAATTAACACCACTGATGAAAACTTATGGAAATTTGCATCAGTTCCATGAGTTTGTCAGTCACAGCTTTATCCTCTGCATGAAGCAACTTCCAGCATGTGTTTATCAATGGCCTTTAATTATCATAATTACACATAAAGTGATACTTTTATCATTTAAAGACAAATGATACTCTCCTGGCTTAGACTTTCACCGTGACTGGAAATGCAATAATTTCAAAAGTGGAAGTGGTGAATAATGATTTAACACCAAACATAGAATTACTGGATAACTTAGTATCTCTAAAATTTCTGAATATTCCTGCAATAAAACAGCTAACCAAACAAAGCAACATGTATCATAGTGTCTGAACATGAATTTATTAGAACTTAATAATGGGATATATGTTTCTATCTTTTGTCTGCATACTATCCAGAGTCACTTTTGTGAAAATTGCTCCTCATTCATATTTTTGCAAAAGTAAAATCTGTGCTGCTTAAGTGCATACCATTCTGCATTCAAACGACAAAACTACCTGGTAAAGATTTCATGAGGTCTGAGGCTTCATGTATGTTGCCCCTGTTATTGTCCATTACTTATCAGAATAGCTGGGAAGAGTGGGTAGATAAAAAATAGTGCAGGAACAAACCAGTAGTCAAATAAAAGATGGAAAATGTACATGGATACAATAGGCTTAGGACTGTCTGAAGTCAGCAAATGTGATTATTTCTCCTGGATTTTGCAGTAAAGGTTATACACTTCATAGTGAATTTTGTTAAACCTACAGTGAAAACAGTGAGACAATATGAAGCGTGGTAAAGTTGGTAATGCTGGCCCACCAAAGGGGAAAAATGAAGCAAGAAATTGGCACCTGGATGCTCTAATCCCTGAATTCAATCTTCTTAGAGACTGAGATTCACCCTTCCTTCACTCTTCAAAGTCTTTGAAAATTGTTCCCATTAGCTTCCCTTTTTTACTTGTGAAAGATCGAATAGATTCTGTTCTCTATGGTGAGAGATTCTTAAAATCTATGACAAAGTAGTTTTCATACATATTTTACTCCATGTTTTCTCTCATCACTTGAAGTAGTGTGATTAATTTTCAACTTTCATATTTATTTGGAACTTGCATTTCAACCAGTGGACCCCCACTTCTAAACAGGTTGCCACATTGATGTCCCAAACAAACAAACAAAAACAAAGGGAAATACCTGTTAGAAGGTAGAGAAATTTAAAGGAGATAGAGAGGCTGAGGGAAGTGAGCCCATGAAGTGCCTGGGCAGCAGCCTTTTTCCATTCCTCCCATCTGGGAATGATCAGGTGAGAAATGGAGTCACTCTTGGAAAGGGTAATTGGCCACACAGAAGAGGAGGTGATTTTTTTTCATGTTGTGAGAAAGGAAAAAATATGTGTTGAGTCAAGATGACCTGCTTAGTGTTCACACGATTCATCCTTCCTCTGTTATAATTGTGTAGATAAGCATGCAACAACTCCAACCTGTGAAAAGTCTACCTCTCACACTCATTTAAGCTTCCAGAACTTATCAAGATGCTAATTGAAGGAGACAAGAGTTTAGAATGAAGAGTGAAGAAAAGAGAGAGTATTAGCTGTGATGCATTAATAGATACAGAACTCTCTAAGGGTAGGGAAGTCTAATGCAGAGATCCAGGCAGAGACCAGCTAAGGGTTAAAGATATGTCTCACAGACAGATGAGCTCCCAGGAAAAGACTGGAAGATTTTTCAGTACCAGGCATTTAAAGATTATGTAGTCTAATGTGCAGCCGACCACTGAAGTTAATGGAATGGAGATTTCAGGGATGATACATGAAAAGGAATACAGAGTTCTTAGGATTTACTCAGAAAACAACTACATAATCCCCAGGAAAAATAAATGTTGGGGAGAAATCAATTTTCAGAATTGTCACATTTTCATGTTCATACTGTCAATTTTAAACAAAAAATTCAATTTATGAATATAAACCAGTAAATACAGTCTACATTCAGCAAAAAAGAAACCAGTAGGATTTGTTCGAGAAGAAACTCAGATATTATACTTTCTAGACACAAAATTTAAGTTGGCTATTTTAATTTATATTCAACAAGGCAAAGGAACTGAATAATGAATTAAAAGAAAGTATGAGAATGATATGTCTTAAAATTTAGAAAATCAATAAAAATGGATGTTATAAAAAATAAGTAGCAAAATAGAAATTTTGGAGCTGGAAAGTACAATAACTAAAATAGAAAATGCACTAGAAAGGCTTAAGATGAGCAGGTCAAAAAAAATCATAAACCATAATAGATGTTTAAATACATTATGGTGTATCTACATCATGGAGTATTTTTAAGTGACACAAATAATAATAAAACTCTTACATGCTATAACAAAATGAATTTTGAAAACATTATGCTCATTGTCACAGGGATGACACAGAAGTTCCCTTATTGTATGATTATATTTACATAACAGATCCAGAATAGGCAAATCTGTAGAAAGCAGAGAGTGCACTATGTTTGACAGGGTATGGGTCAGGGGACAGTATGCAACTATTTGGAGCAGAGTTTCCTCATTAATTTGTGTAAATATTCTGAAATTAGATGGTATTTATAATTGAAAAACATAGTATAAATACTTAAAATGTGATATTTTCATATTTAATATGATGAAGGTTATACAATACATATGTAAATAAAAAATTACTATTAAGAAAAAGCTTTAAAATCATACTTCTAGAAGTTTGGTATCTGTAAGGGTAGGTTGGGAAGCAAACAAACCAGGAAACGAGAGGCTGAATCAGCTGTTTTAGTGCAAACCAATCAGTAACTTGAATGCAGTTGAGAACATCTCCTAATCTGACAATGAAGGGAGAGCCACTCAGGAGAACATCAGAATTGTTAAACATAGGAAATGCATCAACATGGAAGTGTTATTCATCTCCTTAAGATTACCTCTATATTGCTTGATTTATTTTATAATAATATATGATATGTGGGATTCTAGAATGATTAACTTTTTGCATAACATTTGTTCTAAACTAGGAAGGATGTTAAAATTAGCTATTCTATCATATTAACTGAACTCTGAAATAATCCAAATTCTCTAGGCATACCATTGAGAGAAGATACTGACTTAAGATTTAGGCAGCCTCAGCAATGCTGGATTTTTCCGGAAAGAAAAAGAGGAATGAATCATTCTGATTGGACAAGGGTTCTCCATCCATGGAAAGAGTTCTGCTATCAGATGTTACTCAATCTTCTTGACAGCAGCTGACACATAAAGTCAAAAAAATAAATAAATAAATCAGAAACTGGCATTTATAGGACATTCAGGAATAACTTCATAAATTATCGCTGTTTTTATTTTCTAAAGTGGTTTTCATTTGATTTATTTTGGTTCAAGACAAATGCTTCAGAGAAGTGTCTATTAAAAAACTGACCTAGGGCTGGGGAGATAGCTCAGCTGGTAGAGTACTTGAGGCCCTGGGTTCAATCACCAGCACTGCAGAAAAAAAAAAAAAAAAAAAGACTGATGTAAAGGGAATTTGAGACTCAGATATAACTATTGCTACACTGATTAAGTATCTGTAACTCCACTGTATATTTTAAATGACTCTGACTTTAACTTTTACGTTAAAAACATTTTCTATTGCTGCCCTATTTTTTGGATGATAAAAACAAGCTTCAGAAAGTTTAGGTAAATCCTCCAGGATTATAAATGCAAAAGTATGATTTAAACCCAGTATTTTCCAACTCTAAATCCAGTTTTCTCTTCATTATTTATATATGTTCTCATAATAAAATGAGAGAGGTCCTTAACTTTGTGTATCGAATCTCCAACTCAAAAATTATGTTAAGGAATTGTTAGATTACATGCCATATATGTTAAAGATCTACTAGCTATTTAATAAGCATAATAAAACAATTAGGCAAGTTTTTACTCTGCAATAACATTCAGAGAATATATGGTAAACAGGCACTAAGTAAAAGCATTTTACCATGAGCATATTTATTAAAACAAGTATTACTTTAACAGGGAAGAACTGATCCTGCATAATTCAGGAATTCTGCTTGCTTTTATCTATCCCGTTGACTTTTGTCAAAAAAGCATAATTAACTATAAAAAGAAAATTTCTGTATAGCATGTTCTATGAGAAACTGAAAAGGGAGCACTAGAAGATTGTCATTCTGGATGTCTATTTTAAGACTATTTAAATGAGGCAACCCAGATAATTACACTGTGGAAGGTATCTTTCCCTATCTTTAGGAAGCATTTTAAGTAATAATGCAGTACAGAACCATTAAAGTCAGTGCAAATAAATGGGATTGATTTTCACAACGATCCTGAGGTGAGGGGCACATACAATGGCTAAAAAAATAGAAAATAAATATTAGTTGGGTAGGAGAACTAAAATAAGCATGACTTCTTACATTGCCACACAGTGGTTCTCTAATGCTTTACAGAAATTAAAATGTTATTAGCTTTATAATATGACCCTTACCTCTTCACTTCCAGTAAAAATTTAATGAATTTACTAAATATCACTAAATCTTCAACGAAGAATAGTCTAGACTGCGAGGCTAAGTGGAGTTGGTTAACAAGTGATACTTAATTCAGAAATTTAAGGGCCCCTCTCCATGTGAACATTTAACTTTGCTCTGGTACCTAATTTTGTAACAACTCCTTGAAAGCTGAATTAAATGGAAAGACATTAGAAATACATATACGTACATTTGCCTCAGCATGAAATGTTTGCCACAGGCCCGGATGAGAGTATCCCTGCTAAATAAGATCGACTCTCTAAGAAGGCACAATTTTGGAGGTGCATATCCTAAATGCTCCTTCTATACTGACACTGCCATGGTTCTCCCTAAAGAATTTCTGTGAAAGGATCCCAGTAAATTTTAATAATCTGCTTGAAGAATCTGGTCATGCATAATTTAAGTCCTGTCTGAAAAGACAATGCTATGATATCTTTACTCTCAAGGACATCTCCAATAGAATGAACAAATAAATAAAAAAGAAAAACAATATGTCTTAAATAGGCCAAACTGAGCCAATAAACATATAACATGTTTTATTAAATTTGAATTTTAAGTAAAAATAGTATTTTAGTGTATGACCCAAATCTTACCTGTGGCATACTTATGTTAAAGTATGTTTATTGTTTATTTAAAATTTTCCTGGTGTCCCCCATTTTCTCTGTCAACTGTGCATTCCAAGTTACTTGCAGATTAATGAACATAAGCCAAATAGAATGAAAATCTCCAAGTGATACATCTTGGTAAGTAGCCATATAAAAATCCAATTCATTTAAAGACTTTTTCAAATTTTTAGAAAAAAATTTGGTTGAATTTCATATGTTGGTAGATTTAACAGAAGAGAAACTAGGGGGAAGATCAGACTGAATTAATTTTGCTTGTTACAAACATAGGTGTTTTAGTTAGCTTCATTGCAGCTGTGAAGACAGCCATTAGGGGCGAGAAAAAGTTTATCTTGGGGCTCAAAGCTTCAGAGGTCTCAGTCTATAGCTGTCCAACTCCATTCCTCAGAGCTGGAGTTGAGGTAGGACATCTGGGTGGAAGAGTCTGGTAGAGGAAAACAGCTGAGAACAGGACACCAGGAAGCTCTGCTCTCAAAACACGTACCCCAAAGGAATGCGCCATGCCCTACCTCCCTCGCCGCACCCTACCTGCCTACAGTTGCCACCAGTTAATCCCTATCAGGAGATGAATGCACTCATTAGGTTAATGTTCTTATAACCCAATCATTTCTTCTAAACTCTCTTGCATTGTCTGATACAAGAACTTTTAGGGGACACTGCCTGTCTGAACCATAACAACACTCTTCAAAATAAATTATTTTTTCTTTTGTTTTATTTTTATTTTTACAGACTTCATTTTGATTCATTGTACAGAAATGAGGTATAACTTTTCTATGGTTTTGTACAGAATGTAGATTCACATCATTCATGTAATCATACATATACATATATCAGTTCCGTTATTTTAATAAAATATTTTGTAAACACTTCTATGGATATAGTTAGAAATATTATGCAAATTTTACTTTTGACATTAATACTCTGTGGATAAGTATGCAGCTAACAAATTATCAAGTATTTTAATCATTTTTAGCCTTTTCTCAATAACCCATCATTTTCCTATTTCATGTTTATTATTGTCACCATCTAGAAAGGAAATAAAAAGTGGTTAAATTCAATGAATTGATTTTTCAGTTTAATGAAAGATGAATTTAAATACTCAATGTTGAAGCCAAGTTTTAGATTATGTAATGAATAAATGACGTTAGGCTATCTTTGAAGTGTTGCTATTTTATTGAGATCTTTTTTATTGTGTTATAGTTATACATAATGGTGTGCTTCATTGTTACATATTAGTGCCTACCCTTGGCTTAATTGTGCAAATTTCATTCCCAAATAGGCCCCTTTCCCCCCTTCCTTCCACTGGTCCCCTTCCTTAAATCTACTAGTCTCCCTTCTATTTTCATGAGATTCTGGTGAACTTTAATTTAGAAAAAAATATCCTGCAATTTATCAGCTGAAATATAAATTACACTTACACTTCAAGAATGATCGTATTTTTATTTTTCAAAATATATCTTAAATATCATGTTTGTTGTTTAATTTCTCAAACAAGAAATGCTTCATTCAAAACGTCAATGTTCAAGCATATGTACACATATATACTCTATATATGTATGTAGATACGTATATATACTTACATTTGTATAAGTTTACATAACTGCATATAAATATATTTATAAATAAGATGTATGGCTACATATAAGTATATGTAATATAAAATATAGAATGTTTTATATATTTGTGCATACTACATTTATAATATGTTTATTTATACATTTTAGTATATTTACATGAATGAAAATCAACAAAGGTTAAATAACTTTCAAATTTTAATCTTTAATTAGTAGTTATCACTAATTAGTCTTAACTTCTGTGAAAGGCATAATCAAAAATATGTGAATTTTTAAAATTTTACACTACATCAATGTCAAGGACTTATATTTGTGTCTATCTCTCTTACAAATCCATTACTATCTATGCTGAATATCCCTACTCAATCTTGAACAAAACATACATGGTGACTCTTATCAAATGTTGGTAGGAGACTTAGTATATAAAACCTTAAAATCATTCAACATTAAAAAATAAAATGTGAAAATAAAGTTTTAGCTGAAAGAGTATGGTAAATTGGTAGAAGAGAAACACCTGCAAAATGAGAATCTTATTTTTTTACGTTCTCTTTCTCCACAGATCTGAGTGAATAAACAACCATAAGACAGATGTTGACTGCCTTTACCCTCTAGAAACAATCGTCAGGTTAATAACTTGACCTGCATCTTAGAAAGAAAATTGAAGCCATTCTTCCACTTGGTTTAGACAGTGACCATGAAAAGAAGTTATTATAAGCAACGTAATGAAGACCATAACATTTTTGTCACGAGCAAATATATCACTGGCAGACCTAAATTTCAACTCAGAATTTGAGATCTCTCTTAAATGAAACAAATTCTGTGAAATAGTAGAGGAATCCATACTTAGGGGTACAGAAGGGAATGCTGGTCACAGAGGCTACAAGAAATAAAACTGAAGTCTTCTTTTTCTTTTTCTTTGTGATGTTGGGCCTTGACCCTCACACCTCACTTACACTAAGCATATACTGTGCCACTGAGCTACCCCCATCTTATTTCTTAAAACCTGATTACAGAGTAAAACACTCCCATATAATTCACCCACCAAATCATGAAATTAGGTGTGAACTCAATATTACATTACAAAGTACTATTGCTATATGAGGGATATGAGGAGAACCAGGAGACATGCATATGCTCATCAGGCGGGGAACATGGTAGTCTCATGGTCTTAATGAAGATCTTTTGGAGAAGGAAGAATCCAGACCAGGCACAACTCTTGCACATGACATATTGTTACCCCAGAGGACTATCAGGATCATAACCCTGCTTCTGGTAGGCCCTGAAGAACAGTGTCTAGAAAACGATTGGCCAAAATAAAGATTTACATCTGTGTATGGGCAGGGGCTAACATTTGGGATGGTTAGTTTCATAGTTAGAAGAAACAATTGGAAAACAGGTGACATGCAATTCTGAGGACTAGCCAACTATCTGCTAGCATTCCCTGAGAAAATGGGCAGGTGGGTTCATCGCATTGGTCTGCTGATTACTCTGGGCCATTTTCATCACTGAAAGGCAGGATTTTATTCTCAATGGAGTAGACATTTACTCTGGATTCTTCCCTGTCCCAATGCACCTTATATAATCACCATCCACAGATTTCCATGGCATTATTAATGGTCATGTTAATGAGCATAGCGTTGCTTGTGACCACAGAACTTTCCTACAAATGCAGCGTGGTTAAATGGACTGAAGTACATGAAATTTACTGGCCTTAGAATGATTCATGATCCCTTGAAGCAGCTGGGCGGAGGGAATGGAGGAATTACCTTTTGATAACTCAGAGTCAGCTATGAGAACACTTTGTGGCCTTAGGTAATATCCTCCATGTTTCTCCAATAGCTGGGAGTTAAGGGTTTGGCAATAAAGAATGAACACGCGAATAACTTCTTCATATTTCCTATTCTGATTTATTAGAAAAAAATTGTTCCTTCTCATGAAAATGTGAGTCAGTCAATGTAGCAGTCTCAACTTAAGAGAATGGATCCTCTTTCCTGGGGCCTCAGCAATGATTCCATTAAACTGATTAAACTATTTCTTGAAGATCCGTTGGAAGTAGACATGAGTGTACAATGTGTGTGCACATGCACACAAACACATTGACGGGAAACGGCAATGGGCCAACAGCCAGGAGAGCTGTGCACACTGTTCTAGTGCCCTGGGAAAGCACAAGGAGGATGTGAGACCCTGGTTTACGGGGGTGCATGCTCAAGGAGCATCTTGAGCTGGACGGCCATGAAGCTCCCTCTCAGGAGCCACAGCATTTCCAGAAAACGGTCTTCACAGAACTGGGACCCTGGTATTGTGGATTCCTTCTTCCTCACCTTCTGTCTCCTACCGTTTATCAAAGTAATATAACTTTTCATTATATGGTCATTTTCCTCCTCTATCTTCCTAACATGACTGAAATGCCAAGAGGCGAGGACTACCTCTCATTTTATATAAGCACATTATTTTGACATCCATCACAGTAGTCTGTTATATCTACCTAACAAGTGAAATGTTCTTTTCTTTTTCAGGTGATTACTGTCTTCAAATCTCCAAACAATTTTAATTTAAAAACATCATATTTTCTCAACTCTTCTGTTCTTATGGGTTCATTAAAGAAAATACCATAGCACACTTATGTTCTAGGCCAAGGTTCTAGGATCAAATTTTCATCTTATTTTCCAAAAATGTTACTGAAACTCTTTTAAGTGTTCTACAATAAGTGAGAAATGTATTTGAATAAACTAAGTGTATAATTCTAATTTATACAGTATTTTGCAGACATGTCTCATCCTACGTGCGTTTCTTGATTGAACTTACCCTTTTCATCATCCACCCTTGGTTACCCTTGCATTTGGGAATCAGGAGTTTGCCTCTTGATGTCCTGGGGGAGACTTGTACTTTAAAAGTCAGAGCTATAAATTTAAAAGTCAAAGCTGTCTTTATTATTTTCCTTTACCGGTAGTATTAAATTTCATGCATTATAAAACATTTTATTCTTCATGTAAATTCTAAGTTTTTACCTGGTTATTAAACACACATCAATAATGTACTTTTTCATATTTTCTGAACATGAAAAGATAAATGAAAGTCATTTGTTTATAAATAATTCTTTAGCATGTAGAAATTTAAAATTTGTATATAAACGATTAGCATAAAAACTATAAAAAATAGAAGCTACATTAAGAGTGATGTGCTTCAACAAATTTGAATGTCAAATATTTTATTTCAAATATTAGGGTGCATTTATATAAATACAGAGTGAAAGCTAACAAAATATTGTAGAGATCTGAGAATATCACCTCAGAAGTTGCACAGACAATACAATGAGATTTGTGAAAACTGTAAGAGCAGTTAAGAGTTCTTAGAAGATATAATAAGAACACTCTACATGTGACTAATGTGTGTTCATGGGAGAGAACAAGAAGTGGAAGCAGAAACTTCAAATATATTGAAAAATTTCTAGAATTAAAAAAACAAATTTTTACCTGGAACAAATATAATGAGTCTCAGGCAAAAGGACTCATTTTTAATGAGCAACAATTTGTACTGCCATAGTGAAATTATCACATACAAAGCAGGGAAAAAACATAAAAGCAATCAGGGGGGAAAATGGGACTATCTACATAAAGAGACAACCACGTTCTTTACAGACTTGGTTTTAATAGAAAGGAGAACTGAAAATTATGTACAGTGACTTCAGAATGCTGAGGAAAAAACAGTCAAGGTCATGCATACCAGATTAAAACATCACTTAAGAGTAGTTAAGAAGTAAAGACAATTTTAGTAGACAATGGAACTGGAAATTCAGGCCTGAATCAGAAATAATGTCTGGGTTCAAAATGACGACAGCTGTGTTAGGAAGTCTTTTGAGTAACACTTGGTGTACTTTTCCTTCCTGATTCTTAGTATCTCCCTGCACATGAAGGGAGCTGCATTGCCCCAGGTGAGGAATGCAGGTTTCTACTACGTGGTGACTTGCTGATGGGTTGGATCTGGCTGTAAGAGACAGAGGCAAGGACCACTCCAGCTGCAGGAAGGCTGGAGTTGCCTTATTTTGAGATGGGGAAGCTTGAGAGTGTGACAAACGACAGGTAACCCTGCGACCTGTGTAGAAATCAGGTGTAATCATTCAGGGTGTAAGTTTGAAATAACTTAAATTGCAGTGCCTCTTGGAGTTATGGGAGTAAATGAGATGGCCTAAAGCATTGGTTTCCAAATCAAAGTTTGCATCTTCTAAAAATCTCCAAGTATTTTCATAGATGCACAGAAAATTTAGTGTTGTAAAATACTCAAATCTTATATTATCAAGTTCCAAATATATCCTTCCCTAAATTTGATTATCCTGAAATTTTCCTACAGTTGAGTTAATAGGATTCTTTATTTTCCCTCCTCTCCTTTCAAGTCACCATTTTCCCACATAAGAAAAGGAGAAACTCCAAGCACACAGGCTGAAGCCTCTTTTGAGACATTGCAGCAAGGTATAAAACCAACAAGGGTGCTTAAAAAAGAAAGTAAAGAAAACAAGGAAGGAAGGAAGGAAAGAAGGAAGGAAGGAAGGAAGGAAGGAAGGAAGGAAGGGAGGGAGGAAAGAACAAAAGAAGGAAGGAAGGAAGGGGAAAAAAGATTCTTCTAATAATATTAGGTGAAATACATTTTGTAATTAGTCATCTGATGCAATCTTAGAGTTTTATGTTTACACCCATCTTACACTTTTACCAGTGAAGGGTGAAGTGCAGCACGTGAAACAATTTTTCAGCCTGTTTGTAATATTATCTATGCTCATACGTTTTAGAAGGAGAAAACGTAGTGCTTTATATTTTCTCAAACATCTGCTCTAACAAATAACATGTTTTTTATTAACTTTTGTGCAGATAATTAACTGATACTATTTTCTACCTTTACTGTTTTTCCTCTTTGCTGTCACTATGTATTTCTATGTATTTCTTCATTCTTTTCTTGTATTTATTGGATTTAGGATATTCTAATTTTGTGGAGAATGTCACTATGAATCATTTACTTAACAAAAAACATTAATAGGACTTTTTTTTGTAAACCTCACACTTCTACTTCCCAGTGGATTTTTCTTACCATTGACCTTCTCTTTGATTTAGTGTTTATTTTCAATGAGAACTATTTTATTTTAGCAGTAACTAATATTCAACCATGGATGCATTAGTTATTAGATATGAACTAGTCTTCATTACAGGTATATTACCATTCAAATTTTACTCTTTATTGTACCAATTATTTATTTATATTTATAATATTAAAGAATTAATTTATTATAAATATTATGCACAGTGATAATTTTATGTCTTTAGAGAGGCTATGCTAACATTGTTTTTTGATTATGCATTTCAAGAAATGGAATTATGCCAGCCTTCTTGAGCCTCCTGTGGAGGCTTCCCATTGCAGGAGTCTTGTGTACATTTTTCTCACTGACTTCCCCTCAGCGTTAGGCTGGGAAGATTCATACACAATATACTTGGCTACTTTTATTGTTCTATTTTATTCCATTCAATAAATTATACCATAATTATTTATCAATTTATCTCTGAATGGACGCTGGAGTTTTCCTTTTCTTTGGACAAGATTCATTATACTCTATTGATTCTTGGCCATGTTCCTCATACATACAATCATGCATTTCTCTCAGGAATATACTATTGAGTTGTGTTACTGAATCAGAGCTGTGCTGATCTATAGCTTCCAAAGGAATGGTTTGGTAGATAATGTATTTCAAAATGATTTTATAAATTTATACTTCTACTCATAGTGAATATGAAATTTATTTCTTCCAAATTATTGACTATAATTGATACTATGATCTTCTTTATGTTTTAACAATTCAGGTGGGTCAGTGAGGGTTGTATTTCTCTGTAGTTTTAATTTGCTTTTCCCTGACAACTAATGCAGTGAGCAGATCATGGTTTCATAGGCTTAATGCCTCCTGAAATTAATCTATTATTAGATGCCTGATATAGTCTCTTCCTTCCCTTTCTGTTGGCTGTCAGACATTTACTTATTTACCTGTAAGACTTTTTTGGGCTTTCTGATTATTTGCTTACAAATCTTTTTGTTAGTTATATGTATGACAAAGACTGGCTTTTATTCTTTGTAGTTTTTGTGAGACATTGTGGCATCTTTAGGTGAATAGATTTTCTGAATTGGAATGTTGTTAGATTTTCTGTGTTGTGTTGAAGACAAACTTTCCCTAACTTGAAATCATGTAAATACACTCCTAAAATACCTTTCATAATTTACTGTTTTGTTTTTCATATTTATGTCTCCACAATTTATTTTTGCATATGTTCAGAGATTAGGCAAAAATTCTTTTTAAAAAATCCATATACACTGGGTATGGTGGCACACACCTGTAATCCCAGAGACTCATGAGGCTGAGGCAGGAGGATCACCAGTTCAAAGCCAGCCTCAGCAACAGCAAGGCACTAAGTAACTCAGTGAGACCCTGTCTCTAAATAAAATACTCAATAGGTCTGTGGATGTGACTCAGTGGTCAAGTGCTCCTGAGTTCAATCCCCAGTACTGAAAACCAGAACAAAACAAAACAAAAAACCACATGCATAGTGAGTGGGTTCAGATTCCTTTATTGAAAATAGCATCCTTTCTCTTCTTTGAACTTTGTCCCACATCAAGTTTCTATATAATGCGTCTGCTTTTGGACTTTCAATTATATTCCGTCCTTCAGTTTGTTTTGTAGTGCCTCAAAACCACACACTCCTTACCACTAAAACTTTAGGTAAATTATGCATCTAATGAAGAAAATGTTATTTTTCTTTTAAGATGGTCTTGGAATAGTCACACATTTTTATTAGTGCATTATAGTTGTACATATAGTATGTGCATTTTCACATAATTTTAGTTTTTTTTAAATAGTGTTTTACAGATAGACCGGAATGTGAAATTCACTGTGGTGACTCTTGCACGTCCATTTCTCTCCACTGTACCTCTTTTCCCATCCCTCCTCCCCGTCCCTCAGCCCCCTTCCTCTGCTCTTCTGATCTCCCTTCTATTTTCATGGTAATTCCCCTCTTCATTTTTCCCCTTATTTTGCTCTAGCTTCTCCATAGGAGAGAAAACATTCAATTCTTGACTATCTGTGTCTGGCTTCTTCCATTTGGCATGATGTTCTTTAGTTCCATCCATTTACCAGCAAATGCCATAATTTCATTTTTTTAAGGCTGAATAAAACTCCATTGTGTGTATGGACCACATTTTTAATCCTTTCTTCCATCTGTTGAAGGTCACCTGGGCTCATTCCTTAGCTTGCCTATGGTGAGTTGTGCTGCTATAAACATTGATGATGCCACACATATTTTTAAGGCAGCTTTGCTGAGTTCCACCAAAATCAAATTTTGATTCAGGCCTGGTAGTGCATGCCTGTAATCCCAGCGGCTTAAGAGTCTGAGGCAGGAAGACTGAGTTCGAAGCCAGCCTCACCAACTTAACAACTTAACAGTTATCCAGATGCTGTCTGTAAATAAATTATAAGAAATGGGATGGGAATGATGTGACTCAGAAGTTAAGCACCCATAGGTTCAGTCGTCAGTACAAAAAAAATCAAATTGTGTCTGGTGCTGTTTTCATTAAGATTACATAGAATCTTGAGATCTATTTGGAGACAATGTCTACTTTTATACTATTAGCTTTTCTCTTCCAATTAATGAGCATGATATATATCTTCATTTATTTAAGATTTTTAAAGCAAAATGTATAGAGAAGTTCCATCTCATAAAATGAATAGTTTTTAGGGAAGTTAAGAATATATTTGGACTTTTCCTTTTGCGTAAGAGGATACCTTAGAGGAAGTTAGCATTACTCATTAGTAAGCTTTCTGATTTTAATTTTCATCATAAGGAAGCCAGCAGGAACCCCAGTGTTTCAAGGAATAGTGTTTTGGGTGGAATGGAAATGGACCACAGTTTCCTAGAGGATCCAGGCTAGGATAAACTGATTTTCAGTTGTGTAAATCACTTAAATTTTCTCTTAATCTGTGCAGGAGCGACTGAAACCACAGACAGGAGCTGAGGAATCTGTGCTGCGGGGATTTGGCAGATGAGGCACAAGAACTCCTGGAAATTATTTCACCACTGCTCTTAGAAAACATGGCGTTAGGAAGGCCACAGACCGGAGAATACTTAAGAGTAAGGAAATACACTCCAATTACATGCACACACATATTCTTGCCCCTTGCCCAGCTCCGCCCGGGAGTGGTAGAGTTCTGTGTGTTCTCTCCCTTAGCCCGTTCCCCTCCCCACCTCTCCAGGCCCTTTCCCACTCTCTGAGTTGCCCACCACTCTTTCCTGCCCTGGAGTACGCACTACCTCTTGGCATGCTGGGTAGCAAACCCTCTCAGCAACCAGAGCTACTATCTTGGATAAGAAAAAAAAAAAACTGCTTGTGCTATCTGCTCAACATAAAAGTTGACTTACTGGCTTTTTGTTGTCTCTTTGGGTTTATTTTCTCTTCCTGATTTTTTTTTCAGCTAAAAATGATATCTGTCACAGACATATTTTGTAGAATCTTTCAAGATGGATGAATGTTTAATGATCATGAATACTTGGGATTAAAATTCTATCAAAATGTGAAAGTATTATTATTAAAGTGCATGCTTTGTAGATGATAACACGGTTCAGGCAATATTATTTTGATTATCCCTACTGAGTATAAAAGACAGTTCAAAGTAATTTGCAATTTTATAGGCTGAGGAAATTATATCCATGGTAAGAAAATAAAAAAAGAATAAAAAACTACTTCTGTCATTGCCTAAGTGCTTTATAGTTCGGAAATCTAGCTCAATGGCAGATTCTTCTCACAGTCCTAGAAGTTTCAATGGCATACTTTGTTCATCTTTTGGGTACATTTCATATGCTTTTAAATAAATAATTAGTATGTTGAGACAAGAGTGCAGTTTGGATACAATTTCTATTCAATATAACAATTAATTGAGAAAGGATGTTTAAAATTGAGTTGAGCTTTGAAACCCGTTGCACTATCTTGTCATGGAAATGTTAGTATGGGTGCTATGCTGTAATTATGTTGTATAATTTCTAAAATGAGTAGCAAACCTGCATCATTTTTCAAAAGTTTACTTATTTCCTTATACCAATTTCTTCTTCTAAGAAGTTCACAAAGAAAATAAAAGTACCAATATAGTCAAACATTAAGTACTTCTTTTATTTTCCTTCATAGGGTTTTTTATATTGGACTCTGGGTCTTCAATATCACTGTGCAAAGTGTAGCACAGCATGATATTTACCTGTTTTTTTCTGCATCCACAGACTGACTGATGTCCAATGTCCAATGAAAATGTCATAATACTCTGGATATTACACCTTCGTAAAGTACAATAAGAATGAGTTTCAGAGGTGGTCACTTTTCTCAAGTAAACTTTTGTTTCTGCCGTCACTCGATCATTTCCAAATGATGAGACAGAAATGATGGAAGGCTCTGCAGCCACCAGTGCAATGCCGAGGTTGGCAGGTGAGACTTGTCTCACTCCACACTGCGCGCTCCGGGGACTCTGCAATCGCTGCTAACATTTCACTATCACCGCAGCAGAATCACGGTGCGTTGCTACCTTCTAAGTGGATTAAAATATGATACACTTAATTAAATTTTAACCAAATAATACTTAGGAATATACAATGGATCACATCACAGAAATTCAAAGTATAATCATTTTATTTTGACCCATTCATACCAACACATATTTCTTCTCAAAATTTGATTCCCTGTTATGGAAAACAATGTGCTTGACATAAAAAACAATTATGGTTATAATTAGCATTAAGATTATAGTCAGTATGTTAAAAATCATAATTTATATCTTCATGGTGCTTCATGAAATCAATACCAAAATGAACGTGTATAAATAATACTGTGGAGTATGTAATGATTTCTTTCTGTATTTACATGTTAATATGCAATGATCTGCAGTAATATTAGAGTTTCTTTTTCCTCTTTTTTTATTTTGCTTTCACTTGAACCCTCTTCTCTTATAACAGGTGTACACTTTTAAAAACATATGTACCTGGGTATAGGATTTGCTATAACTTTTATTTTTATTGCTAACACATCAGGATTGTGTTATACAATTTAGTTTGCAATTGTTCTTGTTTAAGAGTGCAGAGTGTAATTCCATAGAGCTGACTTTCAATTCTCTAGGTTCAATTTGCAGAAGTGCAACTCCCGGATCAAGGTTAGAAATTTGGTTTAAGGTTTCCTTTGCCTTTCTAAATACACCATCAGATCGATTGTAGATGCAGTTGAGTGTCCTTTTTATTTCCCACGTTCATACTCTGTTTTCTTTTTCTAAGTTTCATAGTAGCCCCATATTCCAAAGTGTGGACATAGAAATTATAGTCAGTGCTTCCAGCTTGCTCTTGGTTTGAACAACAAATGGCTTCAACAGTAAAGAATTTTAGTGTCTCTCTTGCTTTTGGGCTTTGGTTGGTAGTTTGGTTCATATCATGTTTAGGTAATTTTCCCCTATTTCCTTATTATATAGATTTTCTTAGATTTGTCTGTGAGTTTAAATACCTAATTTCTTAGTAATTTTGTGATCCAGTGGTTTTATTTCTTTACCTTTCTTGAATCTGTATTTAGATTATTAAATTAAATTAATTAAATTACATCATTCACTGATTAATTACAGTGGATCAGGAAAGCAAGCTACTTGTTATAAAAGTGTCCCTTTCTTATTACTACATATTTGGTAAGTATTTATTCAACCAAGTGCACAGATTCTGGGTCAGAAAAGGAAGGTTGACATTGCAATTCTTCTTTCTTTTATCTGGCACAGTCTATGTAAGATTTCCTGGACACAATTTTCCCCAGAATTTCCTTAATACAAATTGCCCAATGCACCAATTGTTTCATGCCCCAACCTCCTATCCTAGAAAATACTGGGTCCTGACAGTGGACTTAGAAAATGACTAGAACTGGATGAAACAGATGGCTTTAGTTATCAGCTGAGAATCCATGTGACCTTTTGCCTGGAGAACTGGAATGAGCGTCTTTGTGTTAGATGTTCTGTTGGCTTGGATGTCTCAGGGACCCAATGTGATCTAGCCTTCGCCTTCTCTTGTTCCTAAAGCACATGGTGCCACTCCAACTCCAACCTCAGAACTTCCATCTTCAGGCATGTGGGCAGGTGGGGGAAACAGCTTTTCTCTGCTGAGCACTAGTTTCTTGTCCCCTCCTTCTTGGTAAAGTCTACTGCACCTATTACAATGACTCTGGATATCTCTAGTTTTAAAAAGCATATATTATAAAAAAGCATGCAAGTAAAGGATATTCTGCACACACAGAAAAAGTCTTTTGAAGAAAAGTCAAAGGAAAATTGATTTCTGGTTTCTATAGTTGTGGGTTTTAGAAGGGTAAGGGGGTTTGAGTCTTGGAAGTGTCCACTGAAATACCCTCAGTCTATACAATTCTTTTATCAGTAGAGCCCTGTCCTGTTTGATAGTCTCATCAAAATCATTCTTCATTTTTTATCATTTTTTCTTTTTTTTTAATCTCTAGCACATATTTTGGTTCCTTCTTAAAATATCAGTTTCCTTGTTTGTAGTGCGTGCTGTATACACTAGCCATTAAAATTCTTGGCACCTTAATTATAGTTACTTTAAATTTCAACTATGATCATTCTAATATCTCTGACACATCTGAGTCTGATTCTGTTTCTTCACTCCATGTTTTTGCCTATTAGTATGCCTTGTAATTTTTATTTATAACCAAGCATAATGTCCTATGTAAAAAGAATTTTGGCAATACGGTGGTGGTCAGATATTTGTGTAGGGAAAATGGTCTGCAGACCTATGATCAATCCTAGTCTTTTTATGAGACTGTGGCCCATGTATTATGAACTTCATGGGTGCTCTCAGGATTTTATCAGTTAGGTGGAAAGAAATGGCTAGAGCTGGCTTGATTTTGGCATGTCCTTTTCCCCACCCACTGAGGCTCAGATGAGACCCCAACGAGTGAGGCCTAAGTGAAATGGTTTTTCTTGAGGGAGTGTATTGTTAAGGAGTACAGAATTATCTGGTATAGTTCAAAATGGTTCCTTTTCCCAGCCACTGCCAGAATACAGGGAGATTTTTATCCAATATTTGCTGTGAGAACCTGATAGAATTTCAGAAGATATATACATAGACGTGTGGAGCACTCCACGAGTGGATCCCTCAAGTTTTTATTACTCAGATCTGTCCCACTGCATCCCTAGTAGTCCATCAGTTTCTGTCTCAGCTTTTCCATCCTGCGTTGGTTCCTGGGAGGGCTCCTGCTTATGGGTATCTCCTTCAGTAAGTTCTGGAACCACATATCAGCATTCCTCCTGTAACATCATTATCTGATGAATCTAGGAAGCATATATATATATATATATATTTTTTTTTTTTTTTTTTTTTTTTTTTACAATTTTCAGGTTTTAAATTTTTATTTATTTATTTATTTTTGTTGTTGTTGGTATAGGGATAGAATAGTGACTTCCAAACTTCTTTCATGACAGAATGGAAATTAGAGGACATGTTGTGTTTCGGGATTTCCATGAAAATAGCACAGTCTAATCACATACTTACTGAGTATTATTTGAGCCTGAAAGACTATACTTTTTCAAAAGGAAAGACAACTTTCAGGTATTACAGAAGTATTATCAAACCATAAAGATGAAAGGAAGTATACGTGGGAATTAAATGTGGTTTTTTTATTCTGCCTTAAAAAATGTATGTTATTGGTTCAGCTCAGTATTAGAACACGGAGGCGATCCTTCTGGTCCCCAGTTTTGAGAGAGAGAGAGTGAGAGAGAGAGAGAGAGAGAGAGAGAGAGAGAGAGAGAGAGAGAGGTGGGAAAGGTAAAGAAACACAGAGAGAGGTGCTACATTAGAACGTGTGCACGTTCCACGTTCTCTGGAAGGACTTTTCAAAACACCTTTTAAAAACACCTGTGAGGTCAGGCCCGACCCAAGAGCTACTGAATGCAAATCTGCATATTAAAACAGTCCCCAGATAATTCATAAGCAAAACTTTGATATACATTGCAAGTATGGAGAAATTCTCATTCCTATGTACATGAGTATATCTTGATTACTGATATTCAATAAAACTCATTTTAGCTACCATCAATCATTAGTATCCTTCATTTGCATAAACCTCTTGATGTACAGTACAAGATAAAGTAGATAAATGTTTCATGGAGATTACATATTCCTTTCTCTGGAAAGCAACATGTATTCAAATAAAACAAATGGCTTTTCCATATTGGTTTTGCACTGAAGAAGAATCATGTAATGGACTGATTTAAACAGCAGAAGAATTTTTGCACCAGGAAAGTGGAACAGCTTTAAGCCTTTCTGACCACAGTGAAGCCTATGTAAATGTCAACTTTTCCATTAGGTGTTTATCTTTAAGGAGGTGGAAACAACCTCACAGTTTTCTTCTTTAAGACCAATTTCACTTGCCCTTATTTCCATTCATTTTCTACCACCCTATTTGAAGTATGCATGCTGTATGCAAAATTATTTTTTAAATCATATATAATACTGCCTTAGCAGAACTTTTCACAAAACCAAGGCAATGGAAGAAAAGATCATGTTTAATAACATTGCACATCCCAGTATCGTTTAGAAATGAGAATTACTGATCAATTGCTAAGCCAATCATACCTGAATATTTGCCTCCCCTTAAAAAAATTGCTGCTATGCTATCTTCTTCTTGGAGAGAGAGAGAGAGAGAGAAAGAGAGAGAGAGAGAGAGAGAGAGAGAGAGAGAGAGAGAGAGAGAATCTAGTCTGTGGAATGCTGAAATAAGGTCACATGATTAGAGTATAAGCTCAGTGAAAACAGACATCCTTATTATGCTTGTCTGTGGTGTCCTACTACATTCAACAAGGCCTTGTGCATGTATACAGCTATATGTACCAGTACATTAGAGATAGATGTGGGTATATTTTTGTATGTATATATGTATTCATACATATATATAAACATATACATACATTTGTGTATACATAAGTAAAAAGCAAAATAGGTGTAAACACTGATTTTTTTTTTTTTTTTTTTGAAGGAGTGGGCCCTGTGGACCAAGGCCGTTTCGTGAGGCAGCTTGAGGGCTGGGGAGAGGCCCTGGGGCAGCCTTTGGTGTAGAATCTGTGGCAGGGCTGCTGGGTGCCAATATCCTGTGCATTTGGACCTGTGTGACGATGGGGACACCCTGCTTGGGAGCCCAGGCTCTGGCATGTTGAGGTTTTTCTTCCTCTAGGAAAGCAGGTGGTCAGCAGGCCAAGGACAGGGTGCTGTGTGAGCCCCTTTCCAGATTCTGTCTACAGATCTGGGCCCAGGGAGGGCTTGGGTGAGAGAATTGCAGCTCAGTCTCTTTATTTTTTATTTTTTTATTATTTTTTTTATTTATTTTTATTGTAAACAAATGGGATACATGTTGTTTCTGTTTGTACGTGGAGTAACAG
The DNA here is from genome assembly GCF_902686455.1 of Sciurus vulgaris. Taxonomy (NCBI): domain Eukaryota; kingdom Metazoa; phylum Chordata; class Mammalia; order Rodentia; family Sciuridae; genus Sciurus; species Sciurus vulgaris. Next base: position 180,379,785 of record NC_136464.1, on the reverse strand, counting down.
CATACCATTTGCATATTCATATATTTACATAGAGTAATGATGTTTGATTCATTCATTTATTTTTTCCTTCCCCCCCCACCCCTCCCACCTCTCTTTTCCCTCTATACAGTCCCTCCTTCCTCCATTCTTGTCCCCCTCTCACCCCCCATTAAGTGTCATCATCCGCTTATCAGTGAGATCATTCCTCTTTTGGATTTTTGAGATTGGCTTATCTCACTTAACATGATATTCTCCAATTTCATCCATTTGCCTGCAAATGCCATAATTTTATTAATCCTTATAGCTGAGTAATATTCCATTGTATATATATATACCACAGTTTCTTCATCCATTCATCAATTGAAGGGCATCTAGGTTGGTTCCATAGTCTGGCTACTGTGAATTGAGCCGCTATGAACATTGATGTGGCTGTATCTCTGTAGTATGCTGATTTTAAGTCCTTTGGGTATAGGCCGAGGAGTGGGATAGCTGGGTCAAATGGTAGGTCCATTCCAAGTTTTCTAGGGAATCTCCACACTGCTTTCCAGAGTGGCTGCACTAATTTGCAGCCCCACCAGCAATGTATGAGTGTACCTTTCTCCCCACATCCTCACCAACACCTATTGTTGCTTGTGTTCTTGATAATTGCCATTCTAATTGGGGTGAGATGAAATCTTAGGGTAGTTTTGATTTGCATTTCTCTTATTACTAAAGATGTTGAACATTTTTTCATATATCTATTGATTGCTTGTACATCTTCTTCTGTGAAGTGTCTGTTCATTTCCTTAGCCCATTTGTTGATTGGGTTATTTGTATTCTTGGTGTAGAGTTTTTTGAGTTCTTTATAGATTCTGGAAATTAGTGCTCTATCTGAAGTATGAGTGGCAAAGATATTCTCCCATTCTGTAGGTTCTCTCTTCGCATTGCTGATAGTTTCCTTTGCTGAGAGAAAGCTTTTTAGTTTGAATCTATCCCAGTTATTGATTCTTGCTTTTATTTCTTGTGCTATGGGAGTCCTGTGAAGGAAGTCTGATCCTAAGCCAACAAAGTGAAGATTTGGACCTACTTTTTCTTCTATAAGATGCAGGGTCTCTGGTCTGATTTCAAGGTTTTTGATTTATTGTGAGTTCAGTTTTGTGCAGGATGAGAGATAGGGGTTTAGTTTCATTCTATTGCATATGGATTTCCAGTTTTCCCAGCACCATTTGTTGAAGAGGCTATCTTTTATCCATTGCATATTTTTGGCACCTTTGTCTAGTATGAGAAAAATGTATTTATTTGGGTTTGTGTCCATGTCCTCTATTCTGTACCATTGATCTACCTTTCTATTTTGTTGCCAATACCATGCTGTTTTTGTTACTGTTGCTTTGTAGTATAGTTGAAGTTCTGGTATTGTGATACCCCCTGTTTCATTCTTCTTGCTAAGGATTGCTTTAGCTATTCTGGGTTTCTTATTCTTCCAGATGAATTTCATGATTGCTTGCTCTATTTCTGTGAGGTATGTCATTGAGATTTTAATTGGAATTGCATTGAATCTGTATAGCACTTTTGGTAGTATGGCCATTTTGACAATAGTAATTCTGTCTATCCAAGAACATGGGAGATCTTTCCATCTTCTAAGATCTTCTTTAATTTCTTTCTTCAGTGTTTTGTAGTTTTCATTGTAGAGATCTTTTATCTCTTTGGTTAGATTGATACCCAAGTATTTTATTTTATTTTATGTTTTTTCTGAGGCTATTGCAAATGGAGTTGTTTTCCTCATTTCCCTATCAGCTGTTTCATCGCTTGCATATAAAAATGCTGTAGATTTATGCTTGTTGATTTTATAGCCTGCTATTTTTCATAATTCATTGATGAGGTCTAGAAGTTTTCTGGAGGAGGTTTTTGGAACCTCTAAATATAGAATCATGTCATCCACAAATAGTGACATTTTAAGTTCCTCTTTTCCTATTCGTATCCCTTTAATTTCTTTAGTCTGACTAATTGCTCTGGCTAGAGTTTTGAGGACAATTTTGAATAGAAGTAGTGAAAGAGGACATCCCTGTCTTGTTCCCGTTTTTAAAGGGAATGGTTTCAGTTTTTCTCCATTAAGAATAATGTTGGCCATGGGCTTAGCATAAATAGCCTTTACAATGATCAGGTATGTTCCTGCTATCCCTATTTTTTCTAGTGTTTTCAGCATGAAGGGGTGTTGTATATTGTCAAATGCTTTTTCTGTGTCAATTGAAATAAACATATGATTCTTATTCTTAAGTCTATTGATATGATGGATTATGTTTATTGATTTACGAATGTTGAACCATCCTTGCATTCCAGGAATGAACCCCACTTGATCGTGGTGCACAATTTTCTTAATATGTTTTTGGATACGGTTTGCCAATATTTTGTTAAGGATCTTTGCATCTATATTCGTCAAGGATATTGGTCTAAAATTTTCTTTCCTTGATGTGTCTTTGCCTGGTTTGGGTATGAGGGTGATATTAGCTTCATAGAATGAGTTCGGTAGGGTACCCTCCTTTTCTATTTCCTGGAATACTTTGAGAAGTATTGGAATGAGTTCTTCTTTGAAGGTCTTGTAGAACTCAGCTGAGGATCCGTCTGGTCCTGGGCTTTTCTTGGATGGTAGATTTTTAATGACTTCTTCTATTTCATTGCTTGATATTGATCTATTTAAATCGTGTATGTCCTCCTGGTTCAGTTTGGGAGGAGCATATGTCTCTAGAAATTTGTCAATGTCTTTGGTAGTTTCTATTTTGTTGAAATACAGATTTTCAAAGTAGCTTCTCATTATGTTCTGTATCTCAGTGGTGTCTGTTGTGAAATTTCCTTTTGCATCATGTAGTTTAGTAATTTGAGTCTTCTCTCTCTTTTTGTTAGTGTGGCTAAGGGTTTATCTATTTTGTTTACTTTCTCAAAGAACCAACTTTTTGTTATGTCCAATTTTTTGAATAGTTTCTTTTGTTTCAATTTCATTGATTTCAACTCTGATTTTAATTATTTCCTGTCTTCTACTACTTCTGCTGTTATTCTGTTCTTCTTTTTCTAGGGCTTTGAGCTGTAATGTTAGGTCATTTAATTGTTGACTTTTCGTTCTTTTCTGGGATGCACTCCATGCAATGAATTTTCCTTTTAGTACCACTTTCATAGTGTCCCAGAGATTTTGATATGTTGTATCATCATTCTCATTGACCTCTAAGAATTTTCTAATCTCCTCCTTGATGTTTTTTGTTACCCATGTTTCATTCAATAGCATATTATTTAGTCTCCAAGTGTTGGAGTAATTTCCTTTTTTTACTTTGTCATTGATTTCTCCTCTCAGTCCATTATGATCTGATAGAACACAAGGCAGTATCTCTATTTTTTTGCATTTCCTAAGGGCTGCTTTGTGGCATAACATATGGTCTATTTTCAAGAAGGTTCCATGTGCTGCTGAGAAGAAAGTGTATCCGCTCATTGATGGATGGAATATTCTATATAAAGTCTATTAAGTCTAGGTTATTGATTGTGTTATTGAGTTCTATGGTTTCTTTGGTTGGATTTTGTTTGGAAGATCTATCTAGTGGTGACAGCGGTGCGTTAAAGTCACCCAGAATTATTGTGTTCTGGTCTATGTGATTCTTGAAATTGAGAAGGATTTGTTTGATGTACAGGGATGCACCATTGTTTGGGGCATAAATATTTACTATCATTATGTATTCCTGATTTATGGTTTCCTTAAGCAGTATGAAATGTCCTTCTTTATCCCTTCTGACTAACTTTGGCTTGAAGTCCACTTTATCTGATATAAGGATGGAAACCCCCACTTTTTTACTGAGTCCATGAGCGTGGTAGGTTTTTTCCCATCCTTTCACCTTTAGTCTGTGGATGTTTTTTTCTATGAGATGAGTCTCTTGCAGGCAGCATATTGTTGTGTCTTTCTTTTTAGTCCATTCTACCAGTTTATGTCTTTTGATTGATGAGTTTAGGCCATTAATGTTCAGGGTTATTATTGAGAAATGATTTGTATTCCCAGTCATTTGGCTTATTTTTGGTTTTTAAGTTGGCTTGGTTTCTCCTTTGAGTGCTTTTTCTCTAAGGTATTCCCTCCCTTTGCTGACCTCCCTTGTTGTTTTTCATTTCCTCCTCGTGGAATATTTTGTTGAGAACATTCTGTAGTGCAGGCTTTCTGTTTGAAAATTCTTTTAACTTTTGTTTATCATGGAAGGATTTTATTTCATCTTCAAATCTGAAGGTTAGTTTTGCTGGGTATAAGATTCTTGGTTGGCAACCATGTTCTTTCAGAGCTTGAAATATGTTGTTCCAGGCCCTTCTAGCTTTTAGAGTCTGGGTTGAGAAGTCTGCTGCTATCCTATTGGTCTCCCCCTATATGTAATCTGATGCTTTTCTCTTGTGGCCTTCAAAATCCTATCTTTATTTTGAATGTTAGGCATTTTCATTATCATGTGCCTTGGTGTGGATCTGTTGTGATTCTGTACATTTGATGTTCTGTAAGCCTCTTGTATTTTATTTTCCATTTCATTCTTCAGGTTTGGGAAATTTTCCATTATTTCATTGAATAGGTTGTTCATTCTTTGATTTGTATCTCTGTGCCTTCCTCAATCCTAATAATTCTTAAATTTGGTCTTTTCATGATGTCCCATAGTTCTTGGAGATTCTGTTCATGATTTCTTACCATCTTCTCTGTTTGGGCAACTTTATTTTCAAGATTAAATATTTTGTCTTCATTGTCTGAGATTCTGTCTTCCAAGTGGTCTAGTCTGTTGGAGATGCTTTCCATTGAGTTTTTTATTTGGTTTATTGTCTCCTTCATTTCAAGGATTTCCATTTTTTGTTTTTTTTTTTTTTTTTTTTTTTTTTTTTTGAGAATCTCTATCTCTTTGTTGAAATGATCTTTTGCTTCCTGCAGGTGCTCTTTCAGCTTATTGGTATTATCATTCATTGCCTGCATTTGCTCTCTTATCTCATCCTTTGCTTTGCGAATCATCTTAATCATATATACTCTGAAGTCCTTTTCTGACATTTCTTCTAACATACTGTCATTGGATTCTATTACTATAGAATCTAGATTTGTTTGGATCATTTTCTTCCCTTGTTTTTTCATGTTGTTCATGTATCTTCCACTCTAGCGCTGCAGATCTGGGGTATTGCAGATTTCCCCCTATAGGCTTATAGTGGCCCTATAGGTATTCAAAACCCTTTCTTTAAGTGGAGATCAATATTAGCAGTGCCCAAATCAAACACTATGCAATCCTAGACCAAATAGCCCCTATGGGGACAATAACAAAATTGTCATAATAAACAAAATGTGTTCAAATGTTATCTTCGGTAAAACAAACAGATTTGCAATAAGGTCTGCAGTTTCTAATGGAGGACAAAGAGGATGCAGAGGGATGAAGAATATGGCTGTTAATGGGATAATAAAAGAATATACAGAAGTTCTAGAAAATAGAAAGGGTGAGAGTGTAATCAAAAGAAATCGGATGTTAGCATGTAAATAAGGGAGAAAGCAACTCTGAGGGAACAGGTAAACAAGGAAAAGAAAGCAAGAAATGTAAAGAAATAAAAACAAATATTTTTTTAAAAAGGAGAAAAAAGAAAATCTACTGTATAACAGTCATATACTAATGAAACCTCCCAGTGTTCAGTAGCCTGATGCATGAGAGGTACCTGACAATGTGCTTCAAGCCTCCAGCAGGCGTCACAGGATGGGATCTGCCCCACCTGAAGATCGGAGCTACAGCTTCCAGGATTATCAAGATGGCCGCTCTGGCTTCGAAATGTGTTGGCAAATGGGGAGCTGCAGCTCAGGGGTGGATGTGGTCAGCTGGAGGTCCTGAAGGCAGGATGCAGTTGGTCCAGCAGTGGTCCTGGAGGTCAGGTGTGTTTGGTGTAGTTGTGGGATCCAGGAGGCCGGGTGCAATCAGTTGGTCTGGGGTCCCAGTGATAGGGCGCAGTCAGTTGGTCTGGGGGTCCTGGCGGCAGGGAGCAGTCAGTCAATGTGAGGGCCCCAGAGGCAGAGAGTGATCGGTTGGGCTGAGGGATCCTGGAGACGGGGCTCAGTCAGTCCGGCCAGGGTTCCTACGGGGCCTGGCTGTTGTCTCAAAATGCCGGCAGCCACGTGTAATCAAACCTGCAGGTACTGTGACAGTGAACTTCCAGGCAGCAGCAGGCAGCTTGTTCCCCACTGGCGGTCTGCGGTCAATCTGCTGGCATCTGTTGGATGATCGGGAGGTGAACCTTGAGCGTTGGGTGATGGATAGGGGTAAGGCAGGTGATGGACAGGCAAGAGGCAGGCAAATGGCGGATGATAGACGCCTGAAGTGAGCAATCTGCTCTCAAAAAAGGCGTCGATATGCTGGCAGATTGCAGGTGATCCCAGCAGACAAATGGGGTAAAGAGCAGGGGATCGATAAGCAGCAAAAACTGCCTCACCGAGAAACAGATATCCTTTGCTTGAATCCGGCGTTGCGGAGCGACAAGGAACGCAGCCTCCCTCTAGACCGCCATCCGTAAACACTGAATTAAGCTAGATCTTGGTTGGGCTTACTTTGTTTCTTTCCTAGAAATTATATACTGTTTTTATTTGAAAATGTTTGTTTTAATGCTCCCAAATATAATTTTAAGAAATCTCCCTTTTCTATTCGTAAAAAATGTCTTGAAATATGTAAAAACAACTCCAAATGGTGCTGGCAAAACTGGAAATCCATATGCAGTAAAATGAAATTAAACACCTACCTCTCACCCTGTACAAAACTCAACTCAAAATGGATCAAGGATCTAGAAATTAGTCCTGAGACCTTTCACCAAATAGAAGGTAAACTAAGCCTGAATCTCCATCACATTGTCTTAGGACCAGACCTCCTCAACAAGACCCCCAAAGCACAAGAAATAAAAGAAAGAATCCAACAAATGGGAGAGCTTCAAACTAAAAAGCTTTTTCTCAGCAAAGGAAACAATCAAGAATGTGAAAAGAGAGCCTACAGAGTGGAAGAAAATCTTTTCCACACACTCTTCGAGCACTAATCTCCAAAGCGTATAAAGAACTTAAAAAAGTTTACACCCAAAATACAAAGAACCCAATCAATAAATGGGCTAAGGAACTGGGCAGACACTTCATAGAAGAAGATATACAGGTGACCAACAAATATATGAAAAATTGCTCATCATCCCTAGTCATTAGAGAAATACAAATTAAAACCACCCTAAGATTTCATTTAACTCCATTTAGAATGACTATTATCAAAAACAGAAGCAATAATAAATGTTGATGTGTATGTGGGGAAAAGGCACACTCATACACTGCTGGTGGAGTTGCAAGTTGGTGCAGCCACTCTAGAAAGCAGTTTGGAGATTCTTCAGAAAACTTGGAATGGCCCCACCATTTGACCCAGCTATCCCACTCCTCAGTTTATACCCAAAGGACTTAAAAATCAGCATACTACAGTGATGTAGCCACATCAATGTTCATAACAACTCAATTCACAATAGCTAGATTGTGGAACCAACCTAGATGTCCTTTGATTGATGAATGGATAAAGAAACTGTGGTATATATACACAATGGAATATTACTTGGTCATAAAGAAGAATAAAATTATGGCATTTGCTGGTAAATGGATGACGTTGGAGAATACCATGCTAAGTGAAACAGGTCAAGCCCAAAAAATCAAAGACTGAATATCTTCTCTGATAAGTGCATGACAATATATAATGAGGGGTGTGGTGGGGGAAAGAGAAGAATGAAGGAACTTTGGATGGTGTAGAGGAAAAAGTGAAGGGAGAGGTGGGGGATGGAAAGATAGTAGAATGAAACACACAGTATTACCCTATGTATGTGTATGATTACATGAATGGTGTGAATCTACATTGTGTACAACCATAGAAATGAAAAGCTGTACCCCATTTGTGTATAATGAATCAAAATGCAGTCTGTAAAAATAAAAAAAATAATAAAAAATATTGCTATTTTGATATCAGTATCTAAGTTAATCTTTCTAAGCCTTCAAAATGGTGATAAAGCATACATTTTTTCCATAATTGATTTATTATAAGGGTATCAGGCATAAAAATAATTTTCACAACTTAGCACGTTCATCCTCTTCTCTGCCTTCCTTCCGTCTTTACTCTTGGTCAGAGTGAATGGTGGCTTAGTAAGTAGTTGGGTAGCTATAACTAGAGCTGTCCAGCCCTCAAATTCATGTTAGACATGGAAGAATCAGTTTTCCATGGAAGGAAACTGAAAAAAGACCAAAGTTTCATAATAATGAGAGGAACATGTAGTTCCTGATTTTATTCTCAATAGATAAAGACCACTATTTGAACAAGAAGCAAAATGTGGATGGGTTCTGGAGAGTAGATGACAGTAACGTGTCAGTATTAGTTTCCTCATGGTAAAGGTTATCCTTGGGTGCGTGGGCTAGCAGCCACATTTTTAATAGTTTTTTTTTAAAAGCAGTTTTGCATTCACAGAAAATGTTGAGCAGAAGTACAGAGGGTTCTCCTAGAACCCATGTTCCCCACATAGGAGCAGACTGCCTGTCAACATCATAAACTAGAGTGGTAAGTTTGTTGAAACCGATGAACCTACATTGACACATCATTATCACCTCAAGTCTGTTGCTTACTTCAGAGTCCATTACTGGTGCTCCACATGCCGTGAGTCTGATATTTATCTACCACTGTAGCACCAAACACAGGAGTCACACCGTCCTACAAATCCTGTGTCCCCTCTACTTACCCCTCCCCTCATCACGAATCCCGGCAAACATTGAGTCTTTCTTGGTATCTGTAGATTTCCCGGCATGTCATATAGTGTGGGAAATATGAATGAAGCTGTTCTAAACATGCTTGTCCCGCTGTCTTCTGGGGAATTCATTTTCAACTCATTTCACACCAAGGATCACGATTGCTGAGTGCGTGGTGTGGTGGGATATTGTGACCTGCCTCATGAGTAGTCATACCATAATTATGGACACCAGCAAGCAATGAATGAGAGCCATAGGTCACTCCACTCCCCAGCTCCCCATGTTGCAGTGTTGTTGTCTTGGTCGTTGTACATGATCAGAGGCAGTTCATTGTCATTTGGATTTCCATTTCCTTAGTGACATATGAAATATGTACTTGTAGAATCTTGAGTGATTAGGGCTATTAGGAATCTTGATTATTATTTTGTTGTTATTAAACTACAAAAAAGCAACACCTTATAAAATAAGTCCAAGGATATGAACTTCTTTGCATTCTTTATGCAACTTGACCAATGTTTGAAATTATTTGGAAATGCAGATTTAGGTAAGGAAAAATTCATGATAAAGAAACATGATACAATTCATGCTTATTCTTCATAAAACATGAAAACACTGGATCTGTTTTTACACAAGTGAACGGGAAAATGACCGTGGTAGCAGTGGTCACAGAAGCAGCAGTAAGTTAGGATTCTAGCACATAGAACTTTTGTGACTCTGAACTTGGAGAAGATCAAGTGCCCCCTTTACCTAACATGCATGTAGCTAGAGCATAAGCTAACTCAATCCAGTCCTTATAATTTTGATATAACTAAAAAGAATATGGAGTTGTTTAAGAATCTTGTGATGTGAAAAACCAGTTAGCCATATTAACTGATGCTTTTGAATAATTACCTCACAGAGAATGCATCACATATATGACATATAACTATGGAAATATCACATGAATGTATGTGTTTTTATTGTGCTTATTCTAATAATATGCTAATCCTATTTTGAATGTAAAATTAGAGATCAAGCCATCGCCGTGAAGCAGGTGGAATGCATGCCCCTACGGAGCAAAACAGTTAGGCTGTGGTTTGCTTTACTGAATCCTCCCCTTTTGTTGCCTCTACCACCAACCACCAGGCAGTCCTAAGGTGCCTCATTCACCACTGAGGCAATACTTCATTGAACCTTGATGAATAAGTGACAGGGTGACTATGACCAGAAATGGTATTATGCTTTTTATTAGCAGGTAGGCAAATTCATCTACCTAAAAAATAACCTTAAAGACCATACAGGAGTTCATAGTAATCACAGTAGTCTCCCTACTCATCAAGGACTACAGTAAATCCACCACTACAGATTTTGGGTACAAGGGAAAACATACTCAAATGCCCTTTGTTCTCCAGATCAAGTACCAACATTATCACCTGCTTGGGGTTTGGTGCATAGGAGACATTACTTAAAACAGAAAGGACATTTGAAGTTAATGTTGACCAAAAAAAAAAAAAAAAATGGCGATTGAAAAGGATTTCAATACAGGCTAATGATGGAAAGAGGAGGAAAGCATTCTAGGGGCCAAGAATGAATATTTCTAAAGCTATCTCCCTCATAATATGGGTTCACAAATTTTTGGACAGGGAAGAGTAAATGAAGCTGAATCCCCTTGATGTATAGGAAAAAGAGGGTAGATTTGGTGGAATGAGAAAGAGCTTTTTAATCAAAGAAAGTGAAGATTCAAAGACCCATCTGTGTGTGTGTGTTTGTATACACATGAACTAATCAAACCCTAGATCATTTCGAAATTTCACATGCCAAACATCATAGCCCAAACATTCCAAGTGTGTACACTCAAAAAGTCCGTTCAATCCGTATTATCTAACTTGGTCCTCATTTTATATTCCACTGATTTATTATTTCAGATATTTATTAAGAAAAAGAGAATTATTCGCAGGAAATTGTGAGCTCTTAGAGATAGGTGATTGGCTTCCTCAAGCTTTCACTGGGTTCAGTCCCACCAATTGTTCTGTTAACGTGGAGTTTACCTGTTCACATAAAATCTCTCACCTGTGAAAACACTAGAAAAAGCCCTCTCAGAATTTGATCAGAATTGAACTAGGCATTTAAACAATTAATTTGGCATCACATTATAGGACTGGTCCTAGGTTGTAAGGTATTTTTAATTCTTTAATTTTTCAGTAATTTCCATATTTCGTTTCTATTGAATTAAGTCCTAAAGTACAAAGAAAATGAGATCAACGACCTTGCTACATTTGCTATTGCACTAAGATTCTATATGCTGCATGATTTAAGACTCATCTTAGAATTACTTGTTCATGGCTTATTCAAAATGTACAAATATGCATATGTGCGCTACCCATGGAGGGGGCATTGAATACACACCCAGACAAGTCCCTAAGTCAAGTGCTAGAAATAAAGCAGAGGACATGTTAGAAAACATCCCTGCACTCTTGGAATTCTCTATCTCATTTGCTCTTCTTAAAAATTGCACTGCATTGCTGACTCTTAGCAATCTCTTCACTAGCCCTCTCTCCATCATAAGGCAATCTCAGGTCTAGCCTATGTAAAATTTACGATAAAATTAAATATTATAAAAGTGTGAAACAGTTATTCTCTCAAGGAGGCCATAGTAGAAGTTAGGATGACTGCTTTTTTAAGTGGTGAAGCACAGCCAATGTGCTATCTGTTAAGGGCCCTACGGGGCTCACTCCTCACCCATCAGCTCGGAGTTTACCAAAACCATCTTCTCTCAGTTAACTGGTTTTCACTTGGATCTTCTTAAAACGCCAATCTCAAGTCGTCGTATAGTCCTGCTTCTTTTTTTCAATCTTCTTCCTTCTCTTCTGTTTTCTCTCATGCAACAAATAAATAAACAAATAAATAAAAATAAACTTTTCTGGATTTGCCAGCGGATGAGTATGTTTGTATTGTGTGAAAACACGCTGTACCAGTTCAATTTGTACCCTCCAAATTTTTAGAGCAGATCTATACCAGATTTTAAGAAATAATCGTAAATATTTGGGAACCAAAAGATTCTAAAAATTAAAGATCTTAAATAAAACGTTCAAAAAAATACAATTTCTATAAAGAAATGACATATGAAGTGACTGATATCAAATTATTCAGGCCAGCGAGAGTGGCCAACTCACTTTTAGAATATGGTGTATGTAATTTGTCCTTACTTGTTTGCAAGTTTATTCTGTAGTATTCCTTTTAGGTGGTGCAAAGAATATTTGAACATATGAATATAAATAAGAAAATAAGATCTAAATATTGAATAGAACATATTTGATTTGTTTTATTGATATTTCAGGAAAAGATTCAAGCTTGTAAAACTTTAGTTTTCACACTGAGGTCAATAATAATATGTGCAATGTGTTTGATGTCTAAAGGATGAAAGACAAAAAATGAATATTTGCTGAAATATATCCTGTTATTGCCATTATTTCTACAATTCATTTAAATGCATCATTTCACTTATAGACCTAGAAAAGTAAAAGTCTATAAAATGTAATTGATTTTTCCATTTTCTAAAAATATTAATG